>NW_028318858.1:0-747500 GCF_062004578.1 Staurois parvus | reverse complement strand
ATGCTGTGTAAAACTCCAGACTGTCTCCTCAGCTGTAACCTGATATGACTGAGGTTTGTAGTTTTTCAAAAATGCTGGAAATTACAGAAGTTTGTATTATGGATTTACAGTAAAGCTGGATAAAGCGGGTTGAACGCAATAATTACATTCAAACAGCAGGGACCTCAAGTCTGAATACACTGATCACCACTGCAGCAACTGGCTGTAAGCGCTGACCGAATTCTGTTTTTTCCATTCGACAGAAGCCAGTCATTAGACCGGTTTCTGTTGAAAAGATAGCAGTACACATGGACTGAAATTTGGACAGTTACCGCTGAATTGGGTGTATTTTGGTATTTGTATACCCTCCTAAAGCTGGCCATACACCAGTAGAATTTTGCTTGAGTGTTCTTACAGAAAGTATGAAAAACCGTTTATCAGAGCATTCCATCTTGCCATTGTTGAGCAACTAATTTAGTTTGAAATCCCTTAAAGTGTCTGCTCCCACCCTATTCTAACTACCCTGTAAATCAAAGATGTCTACATGTACCTATACTGAGGGAGCTCCAATCCGGTCACATGCTCTCTCCAGTGCCGACTTCAGCATAGAGGAGTGACCACCCATAACAGATGCCCCATAGTAAGCCTATAGGTGATGTCACCACATAGGCTCTGCAAAAGGGGCGGACTGACAACTCATGGGGCCCCCGGGCAATAGGGGATCATGGGGCCCCTGTGTCCTTGCCCAAACTCAAAAAAGCCTCTGAAAAAGGTACCAGGGGCATCTCATGGGGCCCCCTACTGACCCCCGGCCCACGGGCAGTGCCCGAGTTTCCAAATGGTCAGTCCGCCCCTGCTCTGCAACCATTGTCGGCGGTCTCTCCTCTTCACTGAAGCTGGAGAGATCATGTGACTGGACCAGAGTGCCTTCAAAATAGTATTTGACTTAAATTCCACTTTGAGGTAAAAAAAAGTTTTACCACTTGTTGTTTTCCTCCTCCCTAAACATTTACAGTACCGTACCTTCCCTTGATCCAGCACTGTGCCTGGATGCATCTCTTCTTTCCCCTCCCCCCTGCTATCACAGTCTTTGCTGAGAACAGCGGGAGCCATTGGCTTTTGCTGTGGTCAGTCACATCCTGTGGGGAGGGAGCAGGGATGGGGTAAAGTTGTGCTGTGTGTGTCTATGGACACACACAGCCGAGCTCAGCCGTGATCCCACACAAGTGTCCTCACAGTTTCTGGCTTGATATGGGGGTACTTGGAAAAGAGAGAGCTGGCAGGGGACCCAATAAGAGGAGGTTCGGAGCCACTATGTACAAAACCATTATACAGAGCAGGTAAGTACTGTATAAGTATATAAGTATTATTTTTATTATCTTAATTTAAAAATATAGACTTTACAGCCACTTTAAAACTTCATCCAGACCTATTACTGAAATGGAATCCAAGAAGCATTAGACAGTTTGCTTTTGTGCCTACAGCAGTACAATACGTACAATGTTTTCCAAACAAAAACTGCATTCATGGTTAGCATTTTGTTCATTTGAGAAACATTTTCCTTCCTGCTCCTTTGAATTTTCTCATCACTTCAGTCAAAAATAAACATGATGACTAAAAGAATCAGATAGTGCAAATAATAATATAAATAAATCAAAATAGTGCAAAAATATCCAAAAATACAAAATAAATTAATAATGTCCTTCAAAAATTTATAATCACTCAAAAAAATGATAGTCACTCAATAAAAATTATAGTAACTCAGTAAAATTCAAAGGAAAATCTTTGTGCTGAAAACTTCCAAAATGACTCCAGAGGCCAATAAAAATCTCAAAAAAAAAAGAAAATTCACATAGTGCATTATCCTTAACAACTTGAATATTATACACTGAATAAAGAAATGTGATTTAAACGCAAAAAACCACACGTGATCACTGATAGTGCAAAAGTGAATGACTGTGTAAAACGTGACAGTGAAGCAGTCTAGTGAAAATCCAATACAGCAACAAAAACTGTGAGAAAAACTGTCCACTTCTATTGCGTAAAGAATGAATTATTATTATTATACAGGATTTATATCGCGCCAACAGTTTGTGCAGCGCTTTACAATATAAGAGAGACAGTACAATTACAATACATTTCAGTACAGAAGGAATGTGAGGGCCATGCTCGTGGAGCTTACAATCTAAAGGATGCATCTCCACTCTGCTCCTCAGACGGGAGGCTGAGCCCGGCACACGCAGGCAGGACTAGCAGGTCATTCTGTACAGTGATGGTGGGCATCGTTGGAGCATGGAGACTGGTGTTAGAAAGATACGTATATGCGGATTTGGATGACATCAGGAGTACATCTATGAGGCTGTGAGGATCTCCTTGGTGGAGCATAGTGTGTGGAATCATCCTGCCCAGATGATTATAAGGCGTGTTTATTTTATTTGGTAAGGGTATTCATTCTTTACGCAATAGAAGTGGATTTTTTTTTTTTTTGAGGTTTCTATTGGCCTCAGGAGTCATTTTGGAAGTTTTAAGCACGGAGATTTTCCTTTGAATTTTACTGAGTTACTATAATTTTTATTGAGTGACTATAATTTTTTTGAGTGATTATATATTTTTGAAGGACATTATTCATTTATTTTGTATTTTGCACTATTTTGATTTATTTATATTATTATTTGCACTATCTGATTCTTTTAGTCAGCATATTACTTTCCACAGGTTACCACACTTTTGGGGTGAAAGTGTTAATATATGCGTTAAGGGATTTTGTACATTATCAGTGAAGGTGATACTGTATATTTTGGTTTATTTTTAAAAATGAACATGAATTTGACCCTTCTAACCATCAGAAAAATGAATGAAAGTTCTGAAAATGGAAAATATACATAGGGCTGCATTCACACTTGAGTGTTTTGTAGCTTGAAGCTTGAAGTTTCAAAAAAGCTCAAACTTAAAAAAATCAATTGTTCTCTATGGTGCCTGTTCACACCTGATCTCAGGAACAGGCGCCATAGAGGACAACAGATTTTTTTAAGTTTGAGCTTTTCTGGAGCTTCAAGCTACAAAATGCTCAAGTGTGAATGCAGCCTAAGATTTAACCCCTTCCCTCTGCCCCCCTTCCTCTCAGACCTTTAAGAGGTTCTAAATGCTGAGAGCCGGAGGTGGCATTCCAATCATATGTGAACAAAATATTAAAGTAAGGTATGTCACTTCACATACATGCTAAACGAACAATATTGTGGCTGTAATATAAACAAAAACATAAAGTAGTATAGATCAGCAAGTCCATAAACAAAAGCCCCACACCAAAGTGCATATCAGAAACAGTGCATAATCTTCTAGTGCCCAACAGGTTGCTTCATGCAAATCCTCTATGCTTCAGCACCGTACGCCAATACATTGCACTCACCAACCATCCATGACCTGTTAATGAAAAGAAGGTCTAATGCGCTTTGTGTCCCCAAGGCTTTGGAACATCAATGGGTATCCTCTCAATATTTTCCCAATTTACTCCACAATCCAAGATCATCATAAATCAGAAGGAGAAATTGCTCATAGTGTAGTATATTTATTATAAAAATGGATAAAACCGACAAAAATACACTGACATTAGTTGGTGCCCAATAATCGGCACTAATACACTCAGCTCTAAACAGCTACTGCCGCTCATGCAATAGAGTCAGCATGCGTACGCACGTATGCATTGGGAGCTTTCCGGTATCTGTCAGTAACTGTGCTGGGAGCATGCAGGGTGCGCTCTCTCAGCACAGAAAGATATTTACATAGCAGCGCATATTTGCGACCTCTCGTCATTAAAGTCCACCCGCCGGGAGGCTACAATATACAGCGTATGGCTGACAGGAAGAGTTTAAAATTCTTCTCCCCTCTCGTCATACCCATTCTGCCTACTGTTTGCAAAATAGCTTTGTGAGAATACCTTTTTTCTATCCTTTGGTGTGGTCACAGGATCTCTAAGCTGCGGGCTCCCCTGTGCCAGTGAGCGGCTGCTACAGTTGATGGGAGGGTGCACCAACTACAGATGGGCAATGGAAGTTGGCACAGCTTTGGGAATTCAGCCCCTTTGTCAAGCCGCCTGCACTGCTGCTCCCTATTCTCTGACAATCTCTATCCACATCACTGCTCCCTTGTGATGTACTAACATTGTTGACAGCTTTTCTGCCTATCCTTAATCAAGTAATGCTTTATGGTAAGATTAATGACAGATATTGTCCCTGTGTGGCCCCATTAAAAAAATTGTGATGGGGCCCCATGATCAGTAGTTACACCCCTGATTGGATAAATGATTTCTAGACATTTCTCCCGATCACATTTCACATAGTGTGACATAAGGGAGGGGCATATAAACATGGACCCAAAATCTAACAGCTTACCGTATACTACTGTAGGTGGTATAGAATGTCAGCTTTCAGAAGCAGAACAAAGCCAAGCTTAGAATTTAGGAAGCAATTAAACATGAGCTGCTCAATTTATAACCAACTAAGGTAACAGGAAATAGGATTAGTATGTGTCCTTGAAAACTGAAATTGTTGTCTTCTCTTCTCCTTCAGAATGACAGCTGCAATACGCCTATGATCTATCACTACATTTTAATTAAAATCTAAATAAAATTCTACCTATGTGTAGTCAGATTTTTTTGATGATGATGTTATCATAATTGGCACATTGTGTGATTTCAGACTAATTACTCACAGTCTCTCGCAGTATATACTATCTACAAAGAGCTATACTACACTGTGACTGTTTAATGAAGATATCAAGCAACTGTTGTGTTTGTAAAATCTACAGTATATAGAAAAACTACATCTATGATAGAAAACTACAGGCTCTTTGCAGTCCCTAACAATGTGAAAGGTCCGCAGTGCTCAAGGCAGTCACATAAAGTTATCTAAGCTATGTAAAGCTTAGGGGTAGCAGTGTTTGTCCATGACAAGCGAAATGCTCTTTTTTGACTCAAAATAATGTGCCCTGGTGGTTCATGTGAAATGTGTATTTTAATGATAGGTCCATTTTGCAAGTGTGAATGTATCCTTAGGCTAGGAATTGTCAAACAAATGGCATGGGGGCTGGACATTGACCTGGGGGACATGTACTAATGTAAAAGAAAATGTAAAAAATTTAAATTTGGCCTGGAGCAGGGATTTCAATTAATGCTTAAAGTGAAACATTAAACATGCAACATTCCCTTATTTATGCTTCCCTGGGGGATGCCCTTAACCTGCCTGTGAAGGGGCCCATCTGTACGATGTATACAATTTAATACAGCAACACTGACATTTACAAAAATAAAATGAATTTCGGTATAAGTGTAGGTAAATGACAGCTCCTTGCCAGTATGTTTTGCTTCATAAAAAACAACATGAAACCCTCCCAAACACTTTCCAGACCCTTTTAAATTACCAGACCCTCAAGGGTTTGTTACATATTTTGGGAGGGGGGGGGGTCTCCACATCATTTTAAACAAAAGAAGCCAGCAGTGAAATGTAATTTATCTGCAATTTCAAATAGTTTTTTTACTTGTAAATGTAATTTTTGCTGTAGTACATCCTATAGGAAGAGTGAGCAAAAAAACTTTGGCTATGGTATAAATGTTAAGGGGGAACCTTGCAAAAAACAAAAAAAGGATGAGGTCCCCCCAAAATCCTAACCAGACCCTTATCCGTGCATGCAGGAACAGAGGAGCAGGTGAACATGCAACTCCACCCTTCACAAACCATTCCAGGCCATGGATGGAAGAACCTTGCTAACGAGGACCCCTCCTGCAAAGCACCTTGTCCCCAGGTTGAAGAGGACAAGGACCTATTTCCCACAAACCCTGGTGGGGTCTTTGGGCAGGGGGTTTATTGGAATCTGGAAGTCCCCATTGGAAATAGAAGGTCCTCAGATACTGCTACCCCCCAAACATTACTGAGTAAGGGGTACATGCTACACAAAATAATTATACTGTAACTTACACCCCCAGACATTTGACAAATCCTTTAGTTAAAAAATCCTCAAAATCGTTTAATCAATCATGTCATCGTGATGCGAGCTGCACATTTACCAGTCCTGGCACCCAACAAACCTTGCCCTGAACATGCCTCCGTCTCTAGTCCCCAGGTTTCTGATCCTCATGGCTCAGTCATCAGCAACCCAATCCTCAGAGGCTCAGTCCCGGTCCTCTGGTCCTCAGTAGCTTGATTCCAGCACTCTGGTCCTCATTGGCCTCCTCTGATCTCTGTACACACAGCAACAGGTTTGTAGCGCTCTGGCCCCCACACAACAAAACTCTGCTCTGTGTCTCAAAGACTAGGAAACTCTCTGCTCTCCCCTCCTTAGGGTTTCTTGTGGCCCTTTGCAGCTGCATTCACCTCTACAGTGCAGTTTTCTTTGCTAACTACATTTCCCAGGGTTCCATGTGGTTGCAGCATTAGTTCTCGTTGCCTTACAAAGAACACAAACCACTCCTCATCCCTTCCATAACTCCTCCTTGTGCACAGGGAGATAGAGCAGAAAGTTATGAGCTCACAAGATTTCTGGCAAAATGAATCACGGATATAACTGAAACAGAACAGATATAACAAAAAAAAACACAAACCTTTAAATGATAAATTTAACTGACCAAAATTTAACAAATTGTAAAAGTTTTTTGTTAGGGTTTACATACACTTCAACCTGAAATTGTATATCTTACATAAAACTTTCCACATCCAATCGGCATATTTTATAAAACATAGAATGAAAAATTAAATTGAGTGACCATTGCCTGGAGTTTAGTTTGCAATTATTGAAAAAAAAAAACCCTTTGTATGCAGTTCCATGTTAAAGTACCAGTAAGATAGTGAGTTGTTGGCTTGATCGGTCTCAAGGCTGATTCAGGCTTTTACTCCAACAAATGCTGGCTAATTGGTTCAAGATGAAAGCTTGAGCTATTCTATACACACTTTAAACTTTGAGCCTCTTAAAAGACCACTCTGACCTGATCTTCTACAGCAGTTTCCAGAGATAAAGACAAAAAAAAAGTGCTCAAGTTCTCATCCACATCACAAGTCAAAGACAATTTAAGTCATTTCACAAAGCTGTAAAAGCTATTTTAGATTTTTTAGCTATACTTTTCTCATCTTTGCATGTATAAATATGACAGTATATAGACCAGCAAGCAAGCATTATTATTTTGCATTCAAAATTTATAATTGTTATTTAAAAGTGCAAGTTCACCATAAAAGTACTGTATGAACATTAAACAGCAATTTGAAACAAGTAGAAATGCAGAGCACCATGTTTGAACTTTACCTCCCTTCCAGTCAGCAATCAACAATGGAACCTGCTGACCATTTACCAGTGACACCATGCAGCTCATAGTGCCACTCAGCCCCCTTATGAAATCTACATTTTATGGTGGCAAACACTTCCTCTGTGTCCTGATGCTGTCAAAGACATAGCATGTGAGGGGCTGAGTGACACCATGGGCTTGATTTACTAATGGCAAATATACTGTGCTCTGCAAGTACAGTTGCGTTAGATCCGAGGTGAAGCTCTGCTGGGGAACAGAACTCATTTATAAAAATCAAACTGAGACTTCTCCTTTAACCACTTGTCCTCCGGAAGAATTTGCCCCCTAATGACCTAGCCGTTTTTTGCTGTTTGGCACTGCGCTATTTCAACTGGTAATTGGTCATGCAACGCTGTACCCAAACAAAATGTATGTCCTTTTTTCACACAAATAGAGCTGTCTTTTGGTGGTATTTGATCACTACCGGGTTTTTTATTTTTTGCGATATAAACAAAAAAAGACCGAAATTAAAAAAAAAACAAACAATATTTTCTATTTTCGGTTATAAAATTTATCCAGTAAACTTAAAGTTATTCATAAATTTAGGACAAAATGTATTCTGCTACATGTCTTTGGTAAAAAAAAAAATCCCAATACATGTATATTAATTGGTTTGTGTGAAAGTTATAGCATATACAAACTATGACTGCCTATCACATGAGGTGCTAAAATGCCAGGGCAGTTAAGAAAACCCCCAAATGGCTCCTTTTTGGAAAGTGGACACCCCAAGGAATTTACTGCGAGGCATGTTGAGTCCATGGAAGATTTTAGTTATTGACACAAATGTTTAGAAATTGCTGAAAAACTTTTTTTTACACAAAGTTGTCATTTGTGTTGCACGCATGCCATGGGTATATGTGGAGTTACACATTCTGCTACTTCTCCCGAGTATGGGGATACCACATGTGAGAGACTTTTTGACAGCCTAGCTACATACAGGCCCCGAAAATCCAATGACCACCTCCAGGCTTTCAGAGGACATATTTCCTCATATCACTTCCTCACTACCTATCACAGATTCAGAGACCCTGAAATGCCAGGATAGTGCAAGCATCCATCCCAAATGACCCATTTTTGGAAAGCAGACAACCCAAGGAATTATATAAGAAGCATTGTGAGTATTTTGCAGACATAATTTTTGTTACAGGATTTTTGATTACATAAACAAGAGAAAGAAAAAAATACATTTTCGTTTTCTTTCTTCATTTTCTGAAAAATTGTGGCAACAAATGAGATCTGAAAAATACTCACCATACCTCTTAGCAAATACCTTGGAGTGTCTACTTTCCAAAAAGGGGTCATTTGGGGGGTGTTTCTACTATCCTGGCATTTCAGGGCCAACATTAGAAGCTTATGCCACACATCACCTGCTCTTCTAACCACTTGAAGACCAAGCCTTTTCTGACACTTTTTGTTTACATGAAAAAAGTTTTTTGGCTAGAAAATTACTTTGAACCCCCAAACATTATAGGTTTTTTTTAGAGCAGAGGCCCTATAGAATAAAACGCGGGGTGTTGAAATTTTTTATATTGCACAGTATTTGCGCGCAATTTTTCAAACGCAATTGTTTTGAAAAAAGTCACTTTTTAGAATTTTAATGAACAAAAACACAATATATTGCCCAATTATTTGATAAAATATGATGTTACGTCGAGTAAATGGATACCAAACATGACATGCTTTTAAAATTGCACACGTCCAACAGTGACAAACTACGTACGTTTTTAATATCCATAGGCTACACTTTAAAAGCCTTTACAAGTCATCACTTTAGATTTACACAGGAGGTCTAGTGCTAGGATTACTACCCAGGACCTGATGTTCGTGGTGATACCTCACATGCATGGTGCAATCTCTGTTTACATACGGACACGGGACCGTCGCTTGTATTTGCCTTTGTGTGCGAGCACAGGGTTGGGGGTGAGGGTGAAGTTTTTTTAATTATTTATTTTGCTTTTTTTATTTTTACACTGTAACTTTCTTTTTTGTTTTTTTGGATCACTTTTATTGTTATCACAGGGAATGTACATATCCCCTGTGATAGCAATAGGCAGTGACAGATATTCTTTTCTGAGAAATCTGGGGTCTATTAGACTCTAGATCTCTCCTCTGCCCTTAAAGCATCTGATCACTCCAAGATCGGTGTGATCAGATGCTTTCCCAATTTTAAAATGGTGCTTTTTATACCTGGCGAAACAGAAATGATGAAATGCTCGCAGCTTCTGTTCTCTTAGACCATAGAGATAACTGGAGGCATTCCGGTCTCCGATCAGCTCTATGGTCAGCCAGTGAGACCATAACAGCAGAGAACATGAGCATGAGATGAGTCGGGTCTGTGGACCAATAAGACCGCAATTCATTCTTTTTTGTAATGCTCATGTTGAGGGTTAGGTCCAAAATGTTTTACATTCAGAAACCATGATTGGTTTCCATGCGAATTGTCTGACAAGAGCTGAATTTGAGTGGGCAGCAATGTATTGTTGTGTGTGTAAATTGCTTTGGCCCACAATCAATTCATACAAATCTTCTGTAAAAAACAGTGGAGGGGCTAAATGCTAGTGCTGACAGCGAACGGGGCTGATCCTGCTAACACTGTGTTTTGGGGACACAATACTGAGGCACTAGTATAAGTCTGTTTGAGATCAATATATTGATCTGTACAAACACTATACTAGTAATGGTGGTGATCAGCAACCTATAGCACGAGTGCAATATCGTACAGGTAATCTAATGCTAGCTGACCCTGGCTGGGAGAAGAGCTTACAGACCCTGACACTATCTGATGTCGCTAGTGGCAGTAATACAATGACCGGGGAAAAATTCTCTATACTTACACTGTACTAATGGCACTGGTTGGGTGAAGGAGTGATCAAAGGGTTCATAAGGGCGATCAAAGGGTTGAATGTGCTAATCTAACGTGTGTGTAAAATGTAGTGCTTTTACTTGCTGTGTTCTCTCTTCTCTCCCTGGACAGCATAGGGGGCAGCGGGGGTGCACGCATACTCGGAAAGAGAAAGCAACGTTAGGACCTACTGAAGAAGTCATGTGGCATGACGACACACGTCTAGGCCAAGCCGGAAGCTAGTGATACTGAAACCGGAAGTGATGCAGGAGCAGTGGCCCCTCTGTCTGCATGATGTCCCGGTATTTACCTTTACTAGTAAATGTATTTTTATTAACAAATCATGTTTTAATACGTACATACTTCACTATGGAATACCTTTTACTTTATGTGAGCACAATAGAGAAGATGATGGGATCGTGATTTAAAGGGCCAGATCACAACATACTGTATGGGAACTTATCCATCATGTGTTTGAGCACCTTATGAATAAATACCTGCAGCTGCACTGGAAGGAGAGAAATTATACTGGTCCAATCTTGGAGGTGAGCGCAGTGGCGAATGGTGGTGGGTATCACAACGAATGTTTTTGTGGAGGATCACAAGAGGTGGAATGCAGTGATATACTGTATGGCAATTGGGGAAGAAATTCATGTTATATGCATGGACACTTTACACCAATTGACATTAATGTTTATTCACTGTTAGTGATATATGGACTTTCCTTATTTTATTTATTTCTTGTGGTTTATTATTCATAGAGATGAGATAATTGGTTTGAATTATTGATTGGGAGGCGCAGAAAGACACCTTTTCCAAAAATGCAATTTAATTCATTTTTATTATTCAAACCATACTCCCCCATCCATCTATGTCTCCATGCTTTATTTTACTGAGAAATATTTTTGAAAAATACCCCCTGGTAGTTCCGGCCATGGCCATTTTGAGTAAGAGCAAATTATTCATGTGGCATTTACTTCCTGTAATCCATCTGCCCTTAGCGCAGGCATAGACTGAACTGAGAACCTTCCCTCCTCTCCTGAAGACTGCTGGGAATGTATGACATCATTTGCCTAGGCATTGAAACCAGGAAGTAACTGAAGAAATGTAAAAAAACCCGTTTAAAACAAGTATATATTATGACTATATTATTAATATTATTATACAGGATTTATATAGTGCCAACAGTTTGCACAGCGCTTTACATAATGAAGGTAGACATTACAGTTACAATACAGTTACAATACAATTTTTAGTACAAGAAGAATCAGAGGACCCTGCTTGTTAGAGCTTACAATCTAAGAAGGAAAATATGATATACAATTGTAAGCTCCAAGGAGCAGGGCCTTGTATTGAACTGTATTGTTGCTGTATTGTCTCCCTTTATATTGTAAAGCGCTGAGCAAACTGTTGGAGCTATATAAATCCTGTATAATAATAATAATAATATACATTCCTATCTATTTACTAATGCTAGAAGCATAAGGATTAAGAATAACCCATATTTATTGAGAGAGTGAAGTTCTTTAACCACTAGCCTACAGGGCACTTATACCCCCTTCCTGCCCAGGCCAATTTCCAGCTTTCAGCGCTGTTGCATCTTGAATGACAATTGCGCGGTCATGCAACACTGTACCCATATGACATTTTTATCACTTTTTTTGTGACAGATAGAGCTTTATTTTGGTGGTATTTAATCACCTCTGGGTTTTTTATTTTTTTTTTAAAAAACCAAAAACCACTGAAAATTTTGAAAAAAAACGTTTTTTTCTTAGTTTTTGTTATACAATTTTGTAAATAAGTGATTTTTCTCCTTCACTGATGGGCACTGAAAGGCAGCACTCATATATGGCACTGATAGGTGGCACTGATAGGCGGCACTGACTGGCACTGTTAGGTGGCACTGACTGGCACTGTTAGGCGGCACTGATAGGCAGCACTGCCGGACACTGATGCACACTGATAGGCGGCACTGACAGGCACTGATAGGCGACTCTGACTGGCACTGATAGGCGGCACTGACTGGCACTGATAGGCAGCACTGATTGGCAGCACTGATAGGTGGCACTGACTGGCATTGATAGGTGGCACTGACTAGCACTGATGGCTGACACTGAAAGACAGCTCAGATGGGCACTGATATGTGGCATTGATGTGCACTGGTAGCCACTGAAATGTGGCATTGATGTGGCACTGATGGAAACTGGCAGGTGGCATGGATGAGCACTGACAGCTGGCACTGCTGGGGCTACACAGATCATCAGGGCACACTGATCATCAGTGCCCTGATGATCAGTGCATATGTCTCCTCTGAGGAATGCCGATTACCGGTTCTCCTCTCCTCTCGAGCTGTCACGCTGACAGCTCGTGAGGAGAGAAATGCCGATAACTGGCATTTCCCTGTTTACATGTGATCAGCTGTGATTGGACACAGCTGATCACATGACCGAGCCGAAATCTTCGGCTCTTTCTGTTGATCGGTGATCCGCTGTGCCCTAGGGACACAACACACCGCTGATAGCCGCGCATGCGCGGTTAGAATGGGAGGACGTCATATGACGCCCTCCCAGAACGAGAAAACCACCTTGCGTCTGTCATTTTACTATATGGCGGGTGGGACGCGGTTAAAGTTTAACTAAACCCCAGACCCTGCATTCACTATATCTGATCTCCCACAGTACAAAGAACATGGAAAGGCAATTATTTTAGTAAACATAAACTGCTAAATACCTTTTCTCATCAGCAGTTAGAGCAGTCTTGTGACTTCTATCAGTGTTCAGCCAATCACTGGTTAATCTTGTAGGAGGAGTTTTGATTCTCTCACTGCCCTATGAAACTGCATAACCCCTGACCCTGTGTCTGGACAGCGCTAATTGGCCCTGTGCTGATCACATGCACCCTCCCAAGAAAAAGAAGAAACTATCTAGCAGTACACACCAAACTGAACATGTGCAGAGTGTCACTGAGGCTGTATTCTATCAGGGGATGAAATGGAGAACATGGAAGAAGGGGAGGATCAGAGAAGACAGGATCAAACAATGCAGAGGATTAACCCCTTAGGTTCCACAGTAAATATAACAAACATGCTTTACTACATATACAGACTGATTTTACTGTTGTGGGTTTAGTAACACTTTACCATCAAAAGCATTTTGTTAAATCTGCTTCATACAGTATGTGCAAAAAAAATACCTGTTGATATTGCCACAGGGGTGGACTGACAAGTCATGGGGCCCCCGGGCAATAGGGGATTATGGGGCCCCTGTGTCCTCGCCCACACCCAAAAAAGCCTATGAAAAAGCCAATGAAAGGTACCAGGGGCATCTCATGGGGCCCTCTACTGACCCCAGGCCCTCAGGCAGTGCCCGAGTGCTCGAATGGTCAGTACCCCCCTGGAGCTGAATCATCCTATGTTTTCTCTCTGTGCTAACTGTTACCAGTTACATTGTCACCAGCTACCTTTAAGAACCGCACCCCTTTGTGTTATGAAGAAGAGGAAGCGGTGGAGTCCTGCAGTCCTGCCCTGATACAGTACAGCTGAGCGTTGTCATCCTAAGACAGGAAGTGTTGCTGGCAGATTCATCAGATGAAAATAAGGAAAAAAACCTGAGAGGAAAAAATAAAACGAATGCAGCCATCAGGTGTAAGGACTGGCAAGCTGCAATATATTACATTTATGTTTTTGGGTTTAGGTGCTCTTGGAGGAGAATATCCATCCAAATTATGTATTTTACACACAATTCTCTTTACATTTCCATAATATTACAATAGATTGAGCTTAGTTTATAGTAATCCCCCATTTACTAGATTTCTGACTGAACTGGCTAATAATTCCACAGTCACTAGAGAAAGCGGAGAGACATACGAGACAAACATTGACACAGCCAATACTGCCATCTATATCGCTTATCGCGGAAATGACAATCACTGGGAAGATCGGGCTATTTACTGGTAGCAAAGCTTGTGTACACATCATGTTGCAAACATAAAGAACACAAACACATTCATCACAATGTCTGCATTCTTTTTTTGTTGATAACCCCTGGTTGTCATGGAATCGCAGCTTTGTTCCTTGACCCAGGAGGGATTTCCTGTCTGGCCAATCAGAAATGAGCTTGGGGGCAGTAATGATGAAGAACGACTTCTGTTTACTGACTTTGGGCTAGCCACTGTCTTGTTGCACTGCTTTCCCATTGCTATTATACAAGACAAAATGGATGTAAAGTGTAAAGTGGAGTATGATGGTCATCCTCCTATCATATCATGTGTATTGCGATGCCGAGGACAGCATAAGAGCCGCCCCCCTGCACAAAATCATGTGTGTGTGTGTATATATATATGTGATTTTGCATTCCCGGGTAGGGGCTGCCCTACCCGCGCTGCTATTGGCTGCTAGATATGTCAATCACCGGGTCCTGGGCGGGACTCTGTGATCATTAGCAGAGCTGAGGGGGGAGAGATCTGTGTGTAAACAACACAGGCCTCTCCCATGTCAGCAAGGACATGCTGCTTTGTATCTCTCTGCACAGCATGTCTCCCAAGTAAAACACAACACACAGTAAAGCACACACACAGCACACTGTTAACCCTTTGATCACACCAGATGTTAAAGCGGAGTTCCACCCATTTTTATATGTTCCTTGCAACACAATGCTCACCCGCAGAACAGTCTGTAATGGCAATTATTTATTTATTTATATTTTTTCTAAATACCTTATTTTTCTATATAGTCTACACTTCCGTCCTGGACGCCTAGGCGATGTCCTCATTAGGCGATTCCCTAGGGCTTTTGGGATACCACCGTCATCTATCTCAGGAATCTTCAGACTGCACTTGCCTTCCTTCCAGGGGTTGATTGGCAGGTTGCCATCACAACGGGGTGGGAACTTCCACCAACACTGCCATTGTTATGGCAATCTGTAAGCAACACAGTGCACTGCGCTGTCCTTACTGCGCAGGCGCAAAATCGGGAGGTGCATGCTGGGTAGCCAGCTACACGGAATCCCAGAAGCAAGTAGGAGCGGGCTTCAGATGCCCACACTAGTAATGGCCGCTGCCTGTCTGCTGGGATCCTGTGAAGAATGTCATACTTACAAGTAAGAAATACACATATAACAGTATCCTATTTATATTGTGCAACTAAAGAGAATCACAGGGTGCCTTTTGGAGAAAACTGCCAAGGAGACTGGAGCTCCGCTTTAACCCCTTCCTGCTCAGTGTCATTAGTACAGTATTAGGGCTCGTTCACACTTGGCTGTTTTAGCAACACTTGCCAAACACCCCTATAGCGTTTGGCAAGCGTTGGTCTGGTGTTTGCGGAGCGTTTTTTAACGCTCGGCAAACGCTCCGCAAACGTCGCATGTGCGGTTTAGCGGCGGTTGCTAGGCATTTGCGAAGCGTTAATAACGCCCCACAAATGCCTATAATGCAGTTTGAGTGGTGTTACCGCTCCGCAAACGCCCCGCAACCGCGTCGCAACTGCACCGCAAACGCCTGGCCAGGCGTTTGCGGAGCGGCACCATAGACGAGAATAGGAGGCTTCAACCCCTCCTGACTCGACCAGAGGCGTCCGTTTTGCCACGACGCAACGCGATGCAAACGCTCCTGTTAGAACAGCACCATGTGCTGTAATGTGCAGAATTGGCAGAGGCGTTTGAGAAGCGGTAAAAACGCTTCCCAAACGCCTCTCTGCCGCCTGCACACAACGCTAGTGTGAACGTAGCCTTAGTGCTTTTTATTAGCACTGATCACTGTGTCACACAGTTAGCCAGTTTCCCCTCCAGTGTCAGAATACCCGCCGCAGTCCTGCAGCCCCACTATAAGTCACTGATCACCACCATTACTACTATAAATAAATAAACAAATAAATAAATAAATAATAATCCCAACATATATACCGCCATTTGTAAATGCTATAACTTTCACATAAACCAATTAATATACTGTACACTTATTGGGATTTCTTTTTAGCAAAGACATGGAGCAGGATACATTTTGGCCTAAATGTATGAAGTATTTTTATTTTTTAATTTTTTTTATTGGATATGTTTTATAGCAAAAAGTCAAAAATATTGTTTTTCTTTCAAAATTCTCAGGTATTTTTGTTTATAGCGCAAAAAATAAAAAATGCAGAGGTGAGAAAGAAAGCTGTGACAAGGTTTAGATATAAGTGTGATATATACATATCATTTGTTTTTTTTAAGAATGTGTTTACTTTTCAATAAAATTCAACCACTGAAAGAAAGCTGTATTTGTGGGGAAAAAAGAACATAAATTTAATTTGGGTACAGCGTTGCATGACCGCGCAATTATCAGTGAAAGTAACTCAGTGCCGTATTGCAAAAAATGGCCTGGTCAGGAAGGGGGGTAACTCCTCTGGAGGGCAAGCGGTTAAAAAAAAAAAAGGGGGGGGTGTAGGCGGGTGCAGCCTGTTTTCTCCACTGTAGGTGGCGCTCGATCGAGTGGTACCATAGCCTGGAGATGAAGTGTAAGAGAAATATGGTTTCTCTATGGTTTCCTGGCCAAGCAGCACTTCACCCTTTGAAACAGATGATTTGTGCATCTCTCCACAGCCACCTCTTTGACTGCATTGAACTGTGAGTTATTTCCCTAAGTGGCACATAAAACATGAATGCATCAAAAAGGTGCTTGAACGCATGAAAATCTCACTGCAACAATGTACCAGAAAACACATAAAAGGCACAAATACAGGTGTGAACCTAGCCTTACAGCTAGGTTTACACTAATGCAGCTGTGATTTGATCCAATTTTTAGTGAAATGATGTAGTGCAACTTCGTTGTGTTTTTCTTGTACAAACTTTTTATTGTTTTCAAAAACATAAAAAGAAACAGAAGTAGGACAGTCTATGAACATATACAGGCGTGCTTAGTTGTGTTTTTAACACATTTTTGATACTACTGCATTTTTTGGTAGGGGAAGGTGGCTGAATGTTGGTAATTAAGGAGCCCTAACAAACTGCACCAAATGTGGCAAAAACACATAAACAAATGCATGTACATGCCTTTTTAGTGCATTTCTATTGAATTCTATGGGGCTCCTGCAATCGCATCAAAGTAGAATTGGACCCTTTTCCAAGAATGCACTGTACTGTGCTGCCTTGAGGTGAGCTGACACCATAGCGAATAATTTTTTTTTCATTGTCATGCGATTCTGGGCGACTCAAGTCACATCTGAAGTTGCATTAGTGTGATCCAGGCCTTACTTTGCTGGCATGTCGCCTGAATAAATAATCCTTCCTTCATCCTTGGTGTGTCAGAGAGTGTGGCACTGCCTAGTGGGTCCCTAACAGGGGTTCCCAAGTATGGCTCCTTTGGGCATAAGAGCTACATATGTTTTATAGAGGCTCCCTTTATAATGGTATAAAACTTCCAGGGACAAATGCCCAGAATCAGCAGTTTTCTCTGCAAAGCTCTGCAGAGTAGATCTGTGATAGATGTGATTACAATATAATATTTGGTTGAGTAGGATTTCATCTACCTATCATTGCTTCTTGCCTCCCTTCCGGATGATGCTGTATTGTAACATCCTGCACATGGAGAAGAATGAAATGACATCTTCATAAGGTTACTGTTAATTGTAAATGAATGTGACACTCGATGCCTTCATGCTGAGTGACAAGTTATTATTCCGCACACTTCTCACCGGTTAAGTAATTCTTCTACATTTCCATATTTGTCTCCGTGTATTTGTATGCGCAACAGCCTCCTACTTTCCAATCCCCAAGTGGCTTCCAATAATCCTCATTCGCCTCGAAGAAACAAAGAAACTAACAAAACACAGAATTGGAAATTTGTTTTTCAGAAAATGTAACTGCATAATACCGTAAGCACAAGATGTTCTTTGAAATTGCAAGGTATTAAGTTATTTATAATTCATGTCAGTGGGCCTAGTCCACTGACATTTGTGTGAATGCTTTTGTATAATCTTTGTGATGTTGTGATGCAATAATTAGGCTTTTTTACTTAAAACGTTCCTCTTAACCTTTTATTAAAAAAGGAACTTCTACAGCACTGCTAAGGTCCATTCACACTAGTGGGTGTTATGCTTTGTATAATGCATTTATGCTATTGTGCACTGTGGAGGGGCAGTTGATGCATTGTTACGCATCACAATGTTCACCTTTTTTCTCTCTTTTTTTTATTTTAACTTCATTGAAAAATTTCAAAATGACATTTCATTCAACTTTATACACCTCAACACATTACAATGCAGTGTATTGGATCACAGCATATAAAAATGCATCATGTCCTACTTTTTTCAGTGCACCCCAACACAGCACATTTATTTGAAATGAAACAATAGGCTATCAGCTGGCTGTTAAGAAAGTAAATAAAAAGCCAACAGTGTATTGCCCCCCTCCCCCCCTCCCAAAAGCCAACAGTGTATTGCCCCCCTCCCAAATCCATACCCAGTCCAACAGGTCTAGTATGAATTTGGGGGGGCTTCCTCCCCATTACCCAAAAAAACAAGTTATACCTGTGCTAAAATCCCAATAGCTACTACATGCATATGTCCATCAGGTGCTACAGGGGTGTAACCACATATTAACACTATAAATTCTGAAGGACCCTCTTTCCAGCAGACTTTGCAATAAATAGGGATATTTGGTTCACACATATTGCAATACATATCCAAGCTGGCCAGCTGCATCAAAGTAATCCCTCTATGGCCAGTCCTACTCTGCTCTGCCTACGCAAAAGCTACTGAGGACACAAGGCCAATATAGGGGAAAAGACAAAGTGGGGGAGAGCTACCAGGTCTAGGTCTGGCTACTGACCCACAATACAACAAACAAGATATACCTGTACTCAAATCCCAATAGCTAGTACATGCATTTATCCATCAGGTGCTGAAGGGGTGTGACCACATATTAACACTAGAAATTCCGAAGGACCCTCTGCACACTGGTATATACCATTTCCCCATAACCCAGGCTCGGTGGCTGTGTGGGTGTGGGGGGTGAATTTAGAAGCCCCTTTCAACAAGGTCCTGGTCCCCCATGTGAATGAGTATAGGGTACCAAGTACCCCTACTCATTCACCAAAAAAAAAATGACAAGTGTAAATAAAAACAACATACAGTTTACAATACAATCCATTATTAAAACAAAATTTAAAAATGTCCACTGATGTACGTTCATTATCAATAACAATGAATGTTGCCCACTACCAGCATGACAAAAACCCCTGCCACCTGCCCACATGACAGCTATATTGCTTGGCTCCCACTAACTAACACGTTACTTCCCCTCTCCACTGCCTCCCTACTTGTTCACATTTTCAACCCCTTGCACCCCCCATAACCACCGAGGCAGCAGTGAAGGGAAGAGTCCTTTGTTCTCACCAACATGGGGACAGGATGGCAAATCACTCCCTCCACCATGTTGAGGGCATGTGACCTGGTATGGTTGCCAGGCTGCATGCTCAGATAAGGATCTGGTATGGATTCTGGTGGAGGACCTCACACCATTTTTTTTTTTTTTTTCAGAGTGAGGTATCCCCAAAATCCATACCAGACTCGAAGAACTCTTTCGCTTACATTCTGCTGTCAGCAAATGAGTGACTGGATATTAAGTACAAGATGGGTGCCGGCTGCTTAACAACCAGCTATTCACTGGTTGTTAAGGACACTGGGGGGTGCCAGCTCTCTAACTACCAGCTAGCAATTGAATATATTCATTAAGTAGCACATGGCTAGACATCAACTTTTTTTGTGAATTGACTGTTAAACAAGTTCATGCGGTATTTACCAAGCACTTCTTATTTTTTGCAGTGAATACCGCATAAACCTGTAGTGAACTGATATTTTCCATATCACATGCAATATTTGGATACATGACTCCAATGCAAAATCCTTTATTGAATTGAGTTTTATGTTGGACAACACTGCCCAATGCAACCCAATGCAAATGGTGTGAATGGGCCCTCAGAGATACTACCAAGTATCTGTGGCAGAACATGCGGACATTCCATCCAACAGTATAGGAATTGGACACATTTAAACCGTATGTAAGGTCAAAAATTAAAAAAAAAAAGCACATCTCTCTAATAAATGCATGTTTCCCGGGTTTTATCCATTTAAAGACTGCAAGTACTGGAAATCTGATCTGCCAACTGCTAAGTCCCGTGGCAGTCTGACAACACACAGTATTTTGGTGGACTGATTGTTGTCAGCCCTGACCATTGTCTTTTGCTAAACTACTCAACCATGCCTGTTCTCAGATCTCTACAACATAAAAGCTAATTCTTCTGTAGTTCATGATAGAACTAGAAAGGCTGCTTGAAATAATGCAGGAGGTGTGCACAGGACACAGGAGCGCTTTACATTTCTGACCAGCTCAACAGACTTTTTTTATGCTTATCAAACAGATACAACCATGGACATCACTCCTGCTCAACCCCTCCTTTCATCTTTGGTGATAGAATGCCACCATCACTTTTGTTTTTTGTGCTGTCAGGCCTCAGACACAGCAGCAGTTCAGAGCCAAGGGGGGCACCCGAAAGCTCCTGCTCAGCTCTGATCACATAACCAAGCTAAAGAAGGCCTTCCCTTCCCACTGTACTGCTGCTGCATCTGGGGTCTTGTGAATGGAGGGAGGGGAGATAGATTTGTATTGGGGGTGGGGAGAGATCTGTACTGGGTGGGGTTTTTGGTTGTATTCTTTATACTGACCTGTGTGTTACATACTCCTGACCCCCGCACACACTCACTCCTGAGCACTGCACTCTTTGTGTTACGCACTCCTGCAAACACAATATAAGCTCCAAATTGTCTAGTAAAAATTAAATATGAAATAAATATTAAAGATGAGACTTTTTAAAATAATACCAAATGTGTCAAGCCTCAAAATAGCTTGCACCCATGAACCAAAAAACCATGATACCCAAAATTAGCTAGAAATATTTTTCCTAATTTGTGTCACAAAAGTGTTGTTTACACATCCATGCATGCTCTACTGTTGTTCACATGTGTAAGGGCAGGGAGCTTTACTTGTCTGTAATTTGTTTTGTTATGGTTTAACTTTATAACACCTAAATATTTTTTCCCCCTTAAAGTGATTGTAAACCTATGAATGTTTACAATAAAAAAATGTATTAACTGCTCTCTGCAATGGTTTTGCACAAAGCAGCCCTGATCCTCCTCTTCTCGGGTCCCCCACCGGTTCTCCTGGCTCCTCCCCCTGCCAAGTGTCTCCATAGCAAAAGGGCTTGCTATGAGGGCACTTTTGCAGGCTCATTCCCAAGCCAGCTCTGTGTGTCCATTGACACACATAGAGCTGCCAATGGCTCCCGCTGCTGTCTCTGAGACAATGAGGGAGAGAGCCGAGAGAGTCACTGCTCTTGTGCACAGCGCTGGATTGAAATCAGACTCAGGTGAGTATTTATGGGAGGCAGCTGCACTCTGGAGGGTTTTGTTACCTTAATGCAGGCAATACATTAAGGTAAAAACCTTCAGCCTTTACAGCCACTTTATTGCTATCACAAGGAGGCTGACAAGCCATCCTTTGAGACAGCATTTAGTCAGGTGACAGATACTTTTTATAGAGACATCAGGTCTGTCAGAACCCTGATGTGTCCCCGACCCTGTGCCCAAACAGATTGTTGAAAAACAGCCCCCAATCAGCTGTTTAACTGGTTAGAGCACCCCAGGGTTTGACAGCTCTGAACCTGGAAGTGCTCAGAGCTGACATACCAGCACATTGTGCACGGGCAGGTACTGTACATCTTCATGGCTCAGAACAGCACACAGCCCCACCGATTGACTGCAGCTCCTCAATATATGTCACTCTCACGATTCATGTCTGTGCTACAACACAGACGCAAAACGCATGATTGGACATGTAGTCCAGGAGAAGAAATTTGCTCCCACATGTATGGTGCGGGTGCACAAAGTACAGAACATGGGATCTGAGAAAAGTTTATGCAGCAGCCTCTAGTGTGCTACTATGGTAGTGTAGGTAAATTTATTGTGTATAACTCATGGTTACTGTGTGAGTCTGTATTTAGATTGGGTTACTGCAGACAGGCTGGATGGCTTAACAGGTTGGGTGGAGGTTGATCGCCTCCACCTGGTTCTGAAGGACCATGGAACCTTTCAGAAACCAGTGGGCAGAGGGGGTGGAGACCTAATCTGCATGTTTTTGGTAGTCTGACCAATTCCATTTTTGGAGGCTCTGGTAGACTGGTGAGCCCAACCCATAAATATGGGAGAGTCAGGCTGGCAGGGGAGTCGGGTAAAAGATGGAGTCCTGAGGAGACTGCCGGTGGCCTGGGAGGGATCCCCTAGGTCTAGGAGAAGCTGGCCTCAGGCTGTCTCAGGAGGGTCCAGTCAGCATCACGGCATGAACAGGATCAAGGTCTGGGAGCAGTGGGAACAAGGAGGACAGGGTGAGTACATCAGCAAACAGCGGGATTTACAAGGGGAGAGACTGCCACATGTAATAAGCTTTCCAAGGACAGCATTGTGCTTAATCCTTAATCCTTTGCTGGGAGATCTTCAGAGCAGCCAAAAGAGCTGGTAGTGTCTGCAGACTGTGGAGTTGGAAGTAGTTCTACAGGGGAGAGGAGACATATCTGCATGTAGTTTGCAACAAGGAAAGCTAACTTTCAGAGTCGATGCTAGTTCCTCTCCTGTAAGGGGCTGTTGCTACTGATCCGCAATGACTGACCACTTTCAAGGAAAAGAACAGTCCAGGATTTGTTTCTATAAATAGGAAGGTAGTTGTCCCAGTGCATTGATTCAGTCAAACTGTGCATTCCATAATCCTTATTACCCCATCCAAGTTATTTCCCCTAATAAAATAAAAAAAACAAGCTTATGGACTATCCACTCACTGGATACAAGTGAGGAGCTTAGGGGGATCTAGAAACACAGCGGCCCTCAAGGGGGTGATGTTACATTTAGAACCTCTGTCAGGCTTTTATTGCTGTTCACATCCCCACTGGGAATAATCAGCCTCTCTATTTACCCTGGTAACCATTGTCACCTAAATGAAAGAGGGGGAAAATCCAAAGTTTTAAGTTGTCACCAGAACAAGAATAGAGGAGAAATCTTTTAAAAGATGCGTTCTGGTTACAACTGTCCAAGAGGGTATTTGTTTCTTACTTTGAAAAGCTTTCCTCTCACTTCCTGTTTTATCTAGAAGACAGGAAATAATGAGAAATCTCTCTTATGGGACACAGATGGCAAAAAATAAAAAATAAAATCCAACCAGAGTTTTAACCTTTCCTTATTTTATTCAAAATTAAAAAAAAAAGTTTTGATCTTTGACATTCTTACAATATTTTTTTGTGAGAGATTATTAATATTATACAGGATTTATATAGCGCCAACAGTTTGCTCAGCACTTTACAATATAAAGGGAGACAATACAGCAACAATACAAATTCAAAACAAGAGGGTTAGGAGGGCCCTGCTCTTAAGAGCTTACATTCTATTAGGGAGGGGTTGGTGAAACAAAAGATAATAACTGTGAGGGAAGAACTGATGGGAGAAATAGAAGATTCAGTTATTAGATGAAGGCAGGATAGGCTTCCCTGAAGAGACAAGTTTTCAGGGATCGCCTAAAAGTGGACAGTAGGAGATAGCCAGACAGATTGGGATTAGAGAGTTCTAAAGGATGGGAGAGGCTCTGGAGAAGTCCTGTAGACTAGCATGGGAGAAGGAGATAAGGGAGCTAGGGAGCAGAAGGTCTTGGGAGGAGCAGAAAGGGCGGTTTAGGTGTTATTTGGAGACAAGATTGGTGATGTAGCTTGGGGTTAGAGTTGCAAATGGCTCTGTATGTTGTTAATGTTTTGAATTTTATTTGTTGGGCAATAGGAAGCCAGTGGTGGGATTGGCAGAGAGGGGTCGAGGACACTGAACAGTTGGTAAGGTAGATAAGTCTGGCAGCAGCATTCATAACAGACTGAAGAGGGGGTAGCCTGTGAAGAGGTAGGCCTGTGAGTAGGGAGTTACAGTAGTTAAGTCATGAGATAACAAGGGAGGTGAAGTCTACAAGATTTGGACAGTGATTGGGTTTGGGGCTGAAAGGACAGGTCACAGTCCAGGATTACACCTACTACCCTGGCATGAGGGGAGGGATTGATAGTTGTATTGTTGATGTTGTTGGAGAACTCAGGGGAGGGAGCATGGGCATATTAGTTATACTTTAAATAACCTATATTACTAAATAGTGGGTGACATCTTTTAAACTCTCTAACTCCTATAATAAATAATATATAAGGAAGTCCAGTACAGTATTAGTGGATTTATTTTTTTCACTGTGGTTGTGCTTTCTCCTTTATGTGACATTGGCTCTTATCTTGGGCATGGGCAAGATGTGTGATTTCCTACAGATAGTCTGGAACTTTGTTATTTGTTTTGAAGTGTGATCTCGCAGTAGGGTACCATAGAAAGATTGGAACTTTGCAGTGATTACTCTGCTCTCTGGTCTCTTTATTCCCAGATGACATTGGCAACAAACAGATGTACTTTTACAGATTAATTCCCAGTCTTTGGAGATACACTGCAATGATTATATTAATATTGTAAAAGACTTCGACCTTGTAATCAACACTGACATAAATTGCACACACCGTATTCCATTAACTTTTCTAATTTTTTTGTTTCCAGCATTAATTTTAATGCGCTTTTATTTCATAATTAGATTTTTTCTAACAGATTGCAATGAACTAAAAATGAAGACTTGATAGAAACAACTGAGTACTCTTCATGATCCTTTTTTTATTTGCACTAACATTGAGTTTTTCAGGAGAAGTTTTCGGGTATGCCCCCTCCATCAAGGTCCAAACCATACTAATGCATGCAATGGTAATTAGGCTTGTATAGCTGGTGAGATAAGGCAGGGAGAGGGCTATGGAATTGGAGCAGGAAGGGGGGAGTGGAGTTACAGAGGTTAGAATAGTCAATAAAATGTTGAATGGTGACTTAGGAAGCTGAGGTCTACATTTATTTATTACACGTACTTACAGTACTCAGCATAAATGAGTACACCCCTTTTGAAAAGTAAGATTTTAATCAATAATGAATACAATAACAATTTCCAAAATTTTGCCAAAACTGAGTTTTAGAGAACATTTGTTTAGCTCACTACATGAAAGTAAGGTTGATAACATAACTCATTTACTCAAATTAGTTGATGCAAAAATGAATACACCTCACAACAAAAAATACTCCATCTAGTATTTTGTATGACCTCCATAATTTGTAAGGACAGCACCAAGTCTTCTAGGCATGGAATGAACAAGTTTGTGACATATTGCAGCATCTATCTTTCTCCATTCTTCAAGAACAACCTCTCTTAGAGCCTGGATGCTGGATGGAGAGTGATGCTCAACTTGTCTCTTCAGAATTTCCCATAGGTGTTCAATTGGGTTCTGATCAAGAGACATACTTGGCCTCTGAATCACTTTCATCCTGTTCTTCTTCAGAAATACAACAGTGGCCTTAGATGTGTGTTTTGGATCATTGTCATGTTGGAAAAGTGCACGACGACGAAGGGCACGGAGTGATTATAACATCTTCTCTTTCAATATAGAGCAGTACATCTGTGAATTCATGATACCATCAATGAAATGCAGCTCCCCAACACCAGCAGCACTTATGCAGCCACGCAGAAGGACACTGCTACCACCATGTTTCACTGTAGGCACCATGCATGTTTCTTTGTACTCCTCACCTTTGCGATGCCATCCAGTTTTGAAGCCATCAGTTCCAAAAATATTTATCTTATTCTCATCACTCCAGAGTACAGAGTCCCAATAGTGTTATTCTTTTTCAGCATGGACCCTGTAAAATTCTAGGAAGGGTTTTTTGTGCATGGGCTTTAGAAGAGGCTTCCTTCGTGGATGACCTACTACAGAACAATTTTATGGTACAGTTCATAGAAGCCCCTACTAGGAATGGTGCTCTGCTGGACCTGGTAATTTCAAACCATGCAGAGCTTATTACAAATGTCCATATAAAAGAACATCTGGGTAGCAGTGACCATAGCATTATTTCATTTATTGTTAGCTGTAAACAGCGAGCACATATGGGAAAAATAAAAACTCTCAATTTCAAGACAGCAAATTTTCCAAGGCTGAGAGCTATAAAATAGTAAAAAAATGTAGCGAGCGCTACAAAGATATATGTACATAAGCAGCTAAAAACACTAAAGGTACGCCATAAGTCTTCATTAAAATCTCAAAATAAAAAGTGCAGCGCAAGGCTGAGAGCTGCTCTCCAAGACTGGGAGGGAATATTGGCATCGATGAACACAACACAGAAATGGGAGTTCATCAAAAAAAACTGTATGTGAACACACTACAAAATATATTCCCATGGGCAACAAGTTTAAAAGGCTAAAAATCAAACCTATGTGGCTTACGGTCAAAGTTAAAAAAGCTATAGATAATAAGAAAAGAGGTTTTATTAAATATAAAAATGAAGGAATACTATCATCGTTTAAACATTACAAAGAATATATCAGAATATGGAAAAAGGAAACAAAGGCCGCAAAAATATAAAATGAACAACAGGTTGCAAAAGATAGCAGGACCAACCCCCAAAAACTTTTCAAATATATTAATAGTAAAAAGGTCTGGTCCAAGCATGTAGGCCCTTTACAAAATAATCTAGAGTGGGTGACTGTGGACAAAGAGAAGGCACATTTATTAAACACCTTCTTCAGCTCTGTGTATACAAAGGAGCATGGGGGAGCTCTTGTCCATAATGGGCATGGTATTGACACAGCTCCAGATGATCCACATTGGCTCACAATTGATATGAGCCAAAAATATTTAGACAGTATAAAGGTGAATAAAGCACCTGGACCGGATGGCATACACCCACGGGTCCTTAAAAAATTGAGCTCTGTCATTTCAAAGCCATTGTTTCTAATTTTTAGGGACTCTTTAATGACTGGCATAGTACCACTGGATTGGCGTAAGGCTAATGTGGTGACAATTTTTAAAAAGGGGTCAAAATATTTACCAAGTAATTATAGACCTGTTAGTTTAACTTCTATAGTTGGGAAGATACTGGATAGTTTAATAAAAGACCACATAGATGAGTTATGGCTGAAAAAAAATATTTTAAGCAACAGACGGCATGGATTCATGAAAGACAGAAGTTGTCAAACAAATCTGATTTCTTTTTATGAGGGGGTGAGCAAAACCTTGGACAGAGGGGTGGCGGTGGACGTGGTATACTTGGATTTTGCAAAAGCGTTTGACAGAGTTCCCCACACATGGCTAATGTGTAAGGTAAAGTCTATGGACTTGGAAAAATCCATATGTAAATGGATAGAGAACTGGCTAAAAGATCGCATTCAAAGAGTAGTGGTTAATGATTCATACTATGAATGGTCTGGGGTTGTCAGTGGTGTACCCCAAGGTTCAGTGTTGGGACCCTTACTTTTTAATATATTTATAAACAATATAGGGTCTGGGATTAAAAATCCCATTTCAGTCTTTGCAGATGACACCAAGCTGTGCAGTGGAATAACATCTTTACAGTTTTGGGATGCAAAATGGTACAAGGCAGGGATGCCCTTTGTCTCCTTTGCTATATGTCTTATCTCTGGAATTGCTTTTGGCTACTATAAGGAATAATATAGATATAAAGGGAATTTGGGTAGGGGAAACATAGCATAAGGTGGTAGCTTATGCAGGCAATATGTTACTTTATGTGGGACATCCAAGGACAACACTGCCAAATTTAATGAAAGCTTTAAAAGAATATGGTGAGATATCTAACTTAAAAATTAACCCTACTAAAACAGAGATTTTAAATATAAACCTTCCTAATAGAGAGAAAAAAATGTTACTGGAGGAATTTTCTTTTGTTTGGAGAGAAATAGAATATAAACATCTAGGTATAAAGTTAACATTATCTCCAAATAACTTATATGGATCAAACTATATCCCACTACTAAGTGAGATTAAGGACAAATTAAGGAAATTAGGATGGGGATCTCTGTCATGGATAGGACGGATAAACATGATAAAAATGTTTTTTGTCCCAAAAAATCTATATAAATTTCAAATGATACCTATTAAACTACCAGAAGCATATTTTAGAATAATTAGACAAATTCTAACAAGATTTATTTGGAGGAATAAGAAACCTAGAATAAGTTATGATATTTTGAGTAGAGATAAAGAGAAAGGAGAATTAGGAGCACCAGATTTGAAAAAATATAACTCAGTAATATTAGCTAGAATTTATGATTGGACACATAATGCAAAGGGGAAAAGCTGGGTAAAAATAGAAAATACATTAAGTCATGCAAATTTGAGTAGAATTGTATGGTTACCGCCACAATTCCGTGGATTGGCAGACAGTACAAGTGTGTTTACATGTAATGTTTTAAGAATTTGTGATGTTTTACACAAACAAATGAGATGGGAATTTAATTCACTGTTAATGCCCTTAGGGTCCACAGAGTTCCCCCCCCGGTAAAGAAAGTATCACAGTCAGGCAGGTGGATAAAGAAGAGAGATGTGCAATTAAGAGATATAATGGCGGGAGAAGAAGTATGTTCTTATAGGGAAATGGAAAATAAGAGTGAAATATTTGTGAGAATGGATGAGTAGCTTTATTTTCAACTGAAACACTTTGTGAGGAAGCTTCCAGGGCCATTGAGAACAAAGGAGAACTGGAACTGTTTTGAGCACTTGTTAGATACACGGGGAGATGGGAAACACGGGGTTTCTAAAGTATATAATATCCTCACAGGATTAAACACGGTCACAAAGCCCCCATTTATAGAGAAATGGGAAAGGGATTTAGCAATAATTGTAGATGAGGAAAAGCAAAAGAAAATATATAGATTAATACACGGGAATGTAATATGAGGGAGGTGGAAATGAATTATAAATGTATAGCAAGATGGTATACTACACTGAGTGTAGCACATAGAATAAGGGGAGATAATTCACCTATGTGTTGGCATGGATGTTGAGGTAGAAGCACAATGTTTCATATTTGGTGGGAGTGTAATAAAATTCAAGAATATTGGGGGGGGGGGGGGGGGTGGTATAGTCCACTTAATTCAGGAAATAACGGAGGTTAATATCTCAAAGGACCCAGAGACTTATCTCCTTTATGGTGTTAAACTTTCAGTGAAAGAATATAAAAACTCAGGTTTAATGTACTATTTGAATGCAGCAAAGGGATTGATACCCAAGTTTTGGAAGGAACACGAAGCAACAAAAATAAAGGATTGGGTAGATAAGGTGGAGCAGGTATATAGATTGGAGGAACTTTATCATATGGACGAGGACAAGATGGAGGTTTTCCGGTTTAGGTGGAGGAAATGGGAGGAATTTAAAAAGTCAAATTTATATCTAGAATATAGCTAGAAAAGTTCAGAAGCCATCGGTGAAAAAGGAAGTAGTAAAGTGGTAATATTTCCAGATTAGGATCTTTACAATGAGTAGAACATTGCAAAGTCTAGACTGTCAGGGGTGGGGGGTGAAGTTTGTTGTACATCAGGAGGAGGGGATGGGTGGGGGAGTAGGATATTAAGATGAAAATTAATATTTTTTATATTATGTTAGGTAAATCTGAATTTTATATTTTGATTGTCATATTAATGTTTGTATGTATAAATTGGTAATTTTAAAAATTTGTAATAAAATATTTAAATAAAAACTATGCAACTATGTGGCAAATGAGGTTTAATGTTGATAAATGTAAGGTTATGCACTTGGGGGCTAAGAATATGCATGCATCATACATACTAGGGGGGTATAACTGGGGGAATCAATGGCGGAGAAGGATCTGGGAGTTCTGGTAGATCACAAGCTTAATAATGGCATGCAATTCCAAGCTGCAGTTTCTAAAGCGAGCAAAATCCTCTCTTGTATTAAAAGAGGTATAGGCTCCAGAGAGAGATATCATATTACCCCGGTACAAATCATTAGTAACACCTCATCTGGAATATGCAGTTCAATTTTGGGCACCAATTCACAAAAACAACCAAACTGATACGAGGCATGGAGGAGGTCAGCTATGAGGAAAGATTAGAGGAACTGAAATTATTCTCTCATGAGAAGAGGAGATTAAGGGGGGGTATGATCAACATGTATAAATACATCAGTGGTTCATATAGTGAACTTGGTGTAGAGTTATTCACCCTGAGGTCATCACAGAGGACAAGGGGGCACTCTTTACGTCTGGAGGAAAAGAAATTTAATTTCCAAACACGGAAACGTTTCTTCACAGTGAGAGCTGTGGAAATGTGGAATAGACTCCCTCAAGAGTTGTTTCTGGCCAGCTCAGTGGATTGCTTCAAAAAAGGCCTGGATTCTTTCTTAGATACACAGAATATAACTGGATACTAACATTTATTGGAAAGTTGATCCAGGGAATATCCGATTGCCTCTTGGGGGATCAGGAAGGATTTTTTTCCCTGCAGGAGCAAATTGGATCATGCATTGCTGGTTTTTTTTGCCTTCCTCTGGATCAACTGTAGGTATAGGATTATAACTTTTTTTTTTAGTGGTTGAACTGGCTGGACTTTTGTCTTTTTTCAGCCAGACTAATGCAGGCCATAGATGGAGAGAAAAACGGACGATTTTTCTTTAAAAAAACGAAAAATCGGTCGTTCAAGCGGCCGACGTTACCAGCAACGGTAAAAAAAATCGGCCGATTTTCATCCCATCTACAGCCGGCAAAAAGTGTCCCTGCAGAGAGCTCCGCTATTTCTTTGACAGTTCCTTGACAGTTATAGCGGTTGCAACATTGTATCTATTTGTATCCATTTCGGATACAGAGGTTTTTATTCGGAAACAAATAGATACAATGTTGCAACCGCTATAAATGTCAAGGAACTGTCAAAGAAATAGCGGAGCTCTCTGCAGGGACACTTTTTGCCAGACTGGAATTCCTCTTCTTCTTCATCCTCTTCTTCATCCTCTTCTTCTTCTTCATCCTCTTCATCCTCTTCTTCATCTTCCTCTTCTTCTTCATCCTCTTCTTCTTCATCATCCTCTTCTTCTTCTTCATCCTCTTCTTTCTCTTCTTCATCCTCTTCTTCTTCTGCTTCCTCTTCTTCTGCTTCCTCTTCTTCATCTTCTTCATCTTTTTCATCCTCTTCTTCCTCTTCTTCATCCTCTTCTTCTTCATCCTCTTCTTCTGCTTCCTCTTCTTCATCTTCTTCATCCTCTTCTTCTTCTTCCTTATCTTCTTCTTCATTCTTTTCTTCATCCTCTTCTTAATCCTCTTCTTCTTCCTCTTCTTCAGCCTCTTCTGCATCCTCTTCTTCTTCTTCCTCTTCTTCTTCTTCATCCTCTTCTTCAGCTTCTTAATCCTCTTCTTCATCCTCTTCTTCCTCTTCTTAATCCTCTTCTTCTTCTTCTTCTTCTTCTTCTTCCTCTTCTTCTTCTTCTTCATCCTCTTCTTCTTTTTCTTCATCCTCTTCTTCTTCTTCATCCTCTTCTTCTTCATCCTCTTCTTCTTCATCCTCTTCTTCCTCTTCATCATCTTCTTCATCCTCTTCTTCTCCATCCTCTTCTTCCACTTCTTCAGCTTCTTCATCCTCTTCTTCATCCTCTTCTTCCTCTTCTTCATCTTCTTCTTCTTCACTCTCTTCTTCTTCATCCGCTTCATCTTCTTCATCCTCTTCTTCCTCTTCTTCTTCTTCCTCTTCTTCTTCATCCTCTTCTTCATCCTCTTCTTCTTCATCCTCTTCTTCCTCTTCTTCTTCATCCTCTTCTTCTTCCTCTTCTTCTTCATCCTCTTCTTCTTCCTCTTCTTCTTCTCCATCCTCTTCTTCCTCTTCTTCATCCTCTTCTTCTTCATCCTCTTTTTCATCCTCTTCTTCATCCTCTTCTTCCTCTTCTTCATCCTCTTCTTCTTCTTCTTCATCCTCTTCTTCTTCATCCTCTTCTTCATCCTCCTCTTCTTCTTCATCCTCTTCTTCTTCCACTTCCTCTTCACCCTCTTCTTCCTCTTCTTCAACCTCTTCTTCTTCTCCTTCATCCTCTTCTTCTTCTACCTCTTCTTCATCTTCTTCTTCATCCTCTTCTTCATCTTCTTTTTCATCCTCTTCTTCATCCTCTTCTTCTTCTTCATCCTCTTCTTCATCCTCTTCTTCTTCTTCATCTTCTTCTTCATCCTCTTCTTCCTCTTCTTCTTCATCCTCTTCTTCTTCTTCTTCATCCTCTTCTTCTTCATCATCCTCCTCTTCTCTTCCCCTTCTCCTTCTTCCTCTTCTTCTTCATCCTCTTCCTCTTCTTCTTCTTCTTCATCCTCTTCTTCTTTTTTCTTCTTCTTTTTGTCTTCTTCTTGCAGGTCACTGCTCATGCGCAGATTTTTTTATCTGTAAAAGATCGGCCGATTTGCCCATCATTGCCGTGAAAATCGGCCGATCGGCAAAATCGGCCGATTTTTTTCCAACTTTACCGATAAAAAAAATCTGCCAAAATACCGAAAAACGGCCGAACATTTAGCCCACTAACGATCCGAAAATCGGCCGATTTTATTTTCGGCCGAAAAATTGGACAATTTTCGACCCATCTATGGCCTGCATTACTATGTAACTATGTCATAACACCGATGCATGCCATTCCTCTGCAGTGTACGCCGTATTGTGTCACGGGAAACAGTCGCCCCAGTTTTGCTTTCTATTTTTTTAGCTAACTGCAGTGAATTTGCATGGTGATTTTCTTCAATCCTTATCATCAGAAGATGCTCCTGTCGAGGTGTTGACTTCTCTGCGAGATGATTGCAGTTCCATTTTTGTTCAATTTTTTTTTATCAATTTTGCTACAGTATTCTGACTAAAGTTTTGCTGATCTTCTTGTAGCCTTCACCTTTCTTGTGTAAAGAAATTATTTTCTTTCTCAGGCCTTGTGACATTTCTCTTCCATGTAGGGCCATTGCTGAGAGCATGAAATGGGAAGGGGTTTTCTTTGTTTAATAATGCCCTTTTATAATTAACTGTCTGCTGGACACCTGTTTAATGAATAATTGAACTCACCTGTAGTTCTGTAGTTGAATTCTTGTTAATTAGGATTTTGTTATCTAAAATTTAGCTTTGCTACTAAGACTTTCATTGGGGTGTATTCATTTTTGCAAAATGGTCTTGAATAAATTGTTAGGAAAAATACTTTTCTGTGTGTGTACATTAACAAATCTTGTTTGCAGTCAATAGCCCGCATTTGTGGGAGTATTTTGTGGTATAGTGTCCCATAGAAAATGTTGATTCTGAAAGAAAAACAAAGGTTTTCTGACAAACCTGTTAGGGTGTACTCATTTATGCTGTGCACTGTATATAGCCGTCAATTTATGCAGCACTTTACATAAATGTACAGTCAGGTCCATAAATATTGGGACATTGACACAATTCTAACTTTTTTGGCTCTATATACCACCACAATGGATTTGAAATGAAACGAACAAGATGTGCTTTAACTGCAGACTGTCAGCTTTAATTTGAGGGTAATTACATCTAAATCAGGTGAACGGTGTAGGAATTACAACAGTTTGCATATGTGCCTCCCACTTGTTAAGGGACCAAAAATAATGGGACAGAATAATAATCATAAATCAAACTTTCACTTTTAATACTTGGTTGCAAATCCTTTGCAGTCAATTACAGCCTGAAGTCTGGAGCGCATAGACATCACCAGACGCTGGGTTTCATACCTGGTGATGCTCTGCCAGGCCTCTACTGCAACTGTCTTCAGTTCCTGCTTGTTCTTGGGGCATTTTCCCTTCAGTTTTGTCTTCAGCAAGTGAAATGCATGCTCAATCGGATTCAGGTCAGGTGATTGACTTGGCCATTGCATAACATTCCACTTCTTTCCCTTTAAAAACTCTTTGGTTGCTTTTGCAGTATGCTTTGGGTCATTGTCCATCTGCACTGTGAAGCGGCGTCCAATGAGTTCTGAAGCATTTGGCTGAATATGAGCAGATAATATTGCCCGAAACACTTCAGAATTCATCCTGCTGCTTTTGTCAGCAGTCACATCATCAATAAATACAAGAGAACCAGTTTCATTGGCAGCCATACATGCCCATGCCATGACACTACCACCACCATGCTTCACTGATGAGGTGGTATGCTTAGGATCATGAGCAGTTCCTTTCCTTCTCCATACTCTTCTCTTCCCATCACTCTGGTACAAGTTGATCTTGGTCTCATCTGTCCATAGGATGTTGTTCCAGAACTGTGAAGGCTTTTTTAGATGTCTTTTGGCAAACTCTAACCTGGCCTTCCTGTTTTTGAGGCTCACCAATGGTTTACATCTTGTGGTGAACCCTCTGTATTCAGTCTGGTGAAGTCTTCTCTTGATTGTTGACTTTGACACACATACACCTACTTCCTGGAGAGTGTTCTTGATCTGGCCAACTGTTGTGAAGGGTGTTTGCTTCACCAGGGAAAGAATTCTTCGGTCATCCACCACAGTTGTTTTCCGTGGTCTTCCGGGTCTTTTGGTGTTGCTGAGCTCACCGGTGCGTTCCTTCTTTTTAGGAATGTTCCAAACAATTGTTTTGGCCACACCTAATGTTTTTGCTATCTCTCTGATGGGTTTGTTTTGTTTTTTCAGCCTAATGATGGCTTGCTTCACTGATAGTGACAGCTCTTTGGATCTCATCTTGAGAGTTGACAGCAACAGATTCCAAATGCAAATAGCACACTTGAAATGAACTCTGGACCTTTTATCTGCTCATTGTAATTGGGATAATGAGAGAATAACACATACCTGGCCATGGAACAGCTGAGAAGCCAATTGTCCCATTACTTTTGGTCCCTTAACAAGTGGGAGGCACATATGCAAACTGTTGTAATTCCTACACTGTTCACCTGATTTGGATGTAAATACCCTCAAATTAAAGCTGACAGTCTGCAGTTAAAGCACATCATGTTCGTTTTATTTCAAATCCATTGTGGTGGTGTATAGAGCCAAAAATGTTAGAATTGTGTCGATGTCCCAATATTTATGGACCTGACTGTATATATTGTACATTTGCATCAGTCCCTAACCTTCACAGAGTGTCCAGTCTAAGATCCCTAACTCACATTAATGCATACTGGGGCCATTTTTTTTTAGATAGGAGCCAATTAACCTTCCAGCCTTTGGAGTGTGGGAGGAAACCCATTCAGCCACAGGGAAAACATGCAAACTCCAGGCAGGTGGTGCTATTGTTGGGATTTGAACTGACAAACCCAGTGCTGCCAGGCAGAAGTGCTAACTGTTTAGCCACTGTTCTGCCAGTTTTGGGTCAAATAGAATTATCATTCTTAGTTCTAAAGTTTTCCTTTCCCTGGTTAGTTTTAAAGTCTTGGATAGATAGATTGTATAGATTGAGTTTGAGGAAGTGGTGTGATATCAAGACTGATTTGTTGGTCAGTAAATTAGTGATGGGTGAGGAGAGTGATACTGTGAGGGGCAGAGGGATAGATTTGGGTGTTATCAGCATAGAAATGATATTGAAAGCCATGATACTGAAAGGTACATAAATGGCCTACACCCAAAGCAAAGGCATTATTTACCTTTGGTCAAAGCTGCACAGTTTGTTTTTATCTATAGATGTCCCTTATTTGCCTAGGCAGGGTTTTTTTTTAGAAAAAGTGAACTATGCCTTCAAATGTCCTTTGCCAGGGCGTTTTCTGTGCCCCCACTTACTATCCCTCTTATTTTGACATAGTGCCAAGCAATCTTTAGGACCTTTGAGGATAGTGATAGGAATTTTCCACGTCAAATAGGCACTGACAAGGGCACCTGACAAAGGACCTTCCCACCCTGCAGAAAGAGTGAAGATTCAGGGCCCAGTGCATCACAGGACCATGGATTTAGGTAGGTGAAAGGGGCTTTTAGATTAGATTTTTTTAATAAAAAAGGAGAGCATTATGTTTTTAAACTAATAGTTTATATATCTTTTACTGTTTGTATAAATGTGTATCTTACAATAAATATTTAACACTAGATGCACCCCAGACACTGATGATACACTGTATTATAGGTTTTCCAAAGAGAGAGAAAAGAGAACAGCTATAGCTGTTTGCTTTTAGACTGTCCCTCTCTAATTACAAAACTGCATGGAGCTGTACAGAGAAGAAAAAGAGGAGAAGAGAGGTGAAATAAGTCACTTCTCTGACTCATGGAACCATACATGCCCACTGTCAAACTAGCCCAATATTCATATAATAAAATATACAAAAATAACAAATAAATAAAACAAAATATCATACAGGCCTTTATTTAATATTTGAATATACCTTGAACTTTTGTTAACTCCACAATCCACATTTTAAATCCACAACCATTAACATTGTATAACCAACAATCAGGGGCATATTTGCCATGAGGCAAACAAGGTATTTGCCTTGGGTGGCACTTTTCAGGGGGGTGGTTCTCCTTATCACCGGGCCGAGCAGCAGAGCGGAGAGAAGGGAGCGCAGCCCCCCGGAAGAACGGCCGCTGGTTCTTCTTGGCAGCAGAGCGGAGTGAAGGGAGGACATCCCCTCAGAAGAACGGCCGCTGGTTCTCCTGGGCAGCAGAGCGGAGTGAAGGGAGCACCGCCCCCTGGAAGAACGGCCACTGCTTCTCCTGGGCAGCAGAGCGGAGTAAAGGGAGTGGTTCCCCCTGGAAGAACGGCCGCTGGTTCTCCTGGGCAGCAGAGCGAAGTGAAGGGAACGCATCCCCCCAGAAGAACGGCCACTGGTTCTCCTGGGCAGCAGAGCGAAGTGATGAGAGCGCCGTCCCTAGATGAATAGGCGCTGGTTCTCCTGGGCAGCAGAGGAGACTGATTGGAGCAGCCGTGAAACTCCGGGAACAGAGCCGCTGTGATAGTGAGTCTCTCTCTGGGGAAAAAGGGGAGAGGGGGAGTGGTGTGCAGGTAGGTCGCAGGTGGGGGGTCTGGTGGGCGGCAGCGGGGGCAAGGGGAGGAAGATTTTTTGTCTTGCTTAGGGCAGTACAAATTCTAAATACACTCCTGCCAACAATCCTAAAGGAGAACTAAACTCTCCCAGTCAACATTAAGGTGGCTGTAAATCTCAGACATGAAATACGATCAAAGCATATCCCTGAATAATATGTATTTGTCTCAATCTAGAGCACTAGGTGTCATTTCTGTATGTTGCCTTGTTCTTTTGCTATCTGCATGTGTAAAGTGTTCCTGACACCAAGAGGTAAAAAGGTGACAGGGAGGGACCTCCAGTTCACAACCTGTGATTAACAGCCTCAGCTTTGTTTCTGTGAGCTGTGTGAAGAGTGTGTGTCCCTTCCCTCCAATCAGCACTCAACTGTATTAAAAGAAGTATTGATAGTTAAAAAAAAACCTCTTGGATGGGCTTCTTAGTGAACACAGTATACATGGATATGAAGGGATATGATTTTTAACATGAACACACACCCACACAGGTTGAACTGGATGGACTGGTGTCTTAATTCAACCTTACCAACTATGTAACTTTCCTCACTGAGTGTACCTTCAGCTCACCACCCTTTCCTTTCTGGAAGCTGTATATTATTATTATTATACAGGATTTATATAGCGCCAACAGTTTGCTCAGCACTTTACAATATAAAGGGAGACAATACAGCAACAATACAGTTCAATACAAGAGGGATAGGAGAGCCCTGCTTCTTGGAGCTTACAATCTAGGAATGAATTAAACAGAGTTTTCACTTTGTGGTGCTTGGATACAGTTAAGTTTTGCTTTAAGTTGGCCATAGACAGATCAAAATTTGGCCGGTTCATCAGGGACCAGACAAATTTTGATCTGTGTGTGGCTGAGCCCAGTCGACAGAAGTCAATTGTTAGACCAACCTCTGTTGATTATCAACGGCAGCAGCCAATCGGCTGTAGTTGCAGATCAGTGTATTCTGACAGCGGAGAGTCTAACTGTCATAATACAATGTGCCAGTAGAGGGGGATTGCTTCATCCACCCTGTTTGTGTGGATGGGGGAATCTGTTGTTTTTTTTTTTTTGTTTTGTTTTTTTCATTCAGCCCACTGGCCAAACGAAAACAAAAATGAACCATCTATGGCCAGCTCAAAACTAAGTGTGTGACAATACCCAAACACCAGACTTCTCAAAAGCTTGTAAATCAAGTAGTATTGACTATCATAAATCATGTGAAACACTTGTCTTCCCACAAAGTGGACAATATTACCCTCAAAATTGATAAACGGCAACAAAACTAATGGATGGGAAAATCCCAACTTGCTGTTGTAGATACAACTGCTACAAGTTCTTATTAATAACCTTGTGTATAGGTAGAGTAAATGTAGAGTACTTGTTGAGTGACCAATATAGATGTTAGGTTCATGTTTTACAGTGGATTGAGTGAAGTTTATAAACTTCCATTTTATAGACCCTAGTAAAAAAATTATATTGTTAAGTCAGATAAACATTACATGGTATAGAGGCTTTTTTGCATGCAAACCAAACTTACTTTTTTTGCTTTCATATGACTATGCCATTAATGACTATGTGGGCTTTTAGGGCTTGTCTGTCTGGTTTGTGTACACGACAGCAGGTGCACAATAACATGGACAGCTACCAGCCAGCAGAGCTGGGCACTCATGTTGTGGCAGATAAAGGCCACAGATATGTCAGCCAATGAACATGCCAGCAACCAAGCCTGTGTTGCAGTGTCCTAGGATGACCATGCTGGGACGCCACAGACTCCATGTTAGGCAGCAATGTCATTCTAGAAAGGGAAATTCCATACTAGCAGCATCTTGAGGACCAAAGAGAAGCAAAAGGAGGCTGCACTTGAAAAAGAGAACAAAATACAAAGAAGGCAAGGCTGACTGGCTTTTTTTTAGCTGGAACTTTATGGAACTCAGTTCCACCACCTCTGGCTCAGGCCTTCTGCTCCGTGCTCACCATTATCACTTGTAAACACAGAAGAAGTCCGGCTTCTCTGTTTACAAGTGAGAACTTGTCTCCCAAAGGCTCCCACAGATCTGATTTCCTGAGAGGCCGCCACTGAGCGCAGGATGGGGACAAGGGAGATGCACATGCCCGAGGTGCAGTGCGGATGCCGACACCCCCACTGGATGGTCTCACTGCAAGTGAGAGAGGTGCAGTCACCCACAGTGTACTAGAGGTACTAGAGTCAGCTGGGTGCTTCAGCTTAATACAGCAACAAAAGTAAGAGATGTGAAAGATGCACTCTATGTGTAGCCCACCCCTGAACTCTGCACTATGTGCATAGTGCACCCCTGAACTCTGCATATAGCTCTCCCCTGAACTCTGCTCTCTGTACATAATGCACTCCTGGTATTTAATACCCCTTTAAGACCCTCCCTCTGTTAGTGAAATTTGACCACACCCACTATTTGATGCTGTTTGGAGGGTGTGTGTGGGGGGGAATGGGGTTTGGGGGGTTGTGGTTGAGTTTCAGCACCTATTTTCTAAGAAAAAAAATCCTGGTTTTAGAGTTTACATTCACTGAAGGCCACATTCAAGTCCAGCACAGAGACTTATGTATCCCTGGACAGAAAAAAAAAATTAAATTAGGGTTCATGCAAACAGACTAAAATAGACCTTTTTTATTGCCTAGCATAAATCTCCTGGCACTTTGCCGTGTCTAGGGAGCTGCACATGCTGCGTACAGTTTGCTTTACAAGTGAATGCCTGTACATGGCTGTACTTTTGTAAATACTGATGCTTCTATGCAATGGCATTATCCTCCCATGCATGTCTGTGGATTTCTTTGAAAGTGGGAAAGCAGTGGGAGACTTATGCTAGGCATTAACAAAAAACCTTTTTTAGTATGTATGCATGAACCCTTATAACAGATAGAAAAAAAAAAAACATCAATTCTGCAAACAACCAATCAGAGCATATTCATACTTCAGTGCCTACAGTACAGTATTGCTTGTTGCTTTGTGCTTTGAATGTGAAGGATATGATTGTATTGGTTTTGAAAGAGACGGGGCAGGGAAAGACATCAAATTACAGCTTGCATGACTTTTTTCTAATGTGCTGCAAGCACAGTACTGGGAGCATCTCCTATAGGAGACACTTGGGACACCCCTCCAAATCTTTGGATTCAGGTGTTCCAAACACCTCTATGGCCACAGATGTATAAATTCAAGCGTAGTACTGTGATAGGTTGCCACCTGTGCAATAAGTCCATCCGTGAAATTTCCTTGCTACTAAATATTCCACGGTCAGTGGTATTATACCAAAGTGGAAGCAACTGGGAGCAACAGCAACCCATCCATGAAGTGGTAGGCCATAAAATGACAGCTGGGTTAGCACATGCTGAAGCGCACAGTGCGCAGAAGTCGCCAACTGTCTGCAGAATCAATAGCTAAAGACCTCCAAACTTTGTGTGGCCTTCAGATTAGCACAACAGCACATAGAGAGGTTCATGGAATGGGTTTCCATGTCCAAGCAGCTAAATCCAAGCCTTACATCACCAAATGCAATGCAAAGTGTCAGATGCAGTGGTATAAAGCACGCTGCTACTAGACTCTAGAACAGTGGAGACGTGCTCTTTGGAGAGACAAATCATGTTTCTCTGTCTGGCAATCCGATGGATGTGTCTAGGTTTGGCGGTTGCGAGGAAAATGGTACTTGCCTGACTGCATTGTGCCAAGTGTAAAGTTTGGTGGAGGGGGGATTATGGTGTGGGGTTATTTTTTAGGGGTTTTGCTTGGCCCTTTAGTTCCACTGAAGGGAACTCTTAAGGCGTCAGCATACCAAGACATTTTGGACAATTTCATGCTCCCAACTTTGTGGGAACAGTTTGGGGATGGCCCCTTCCTGTTCTGACAGGACTGCGCACCAGTGCACAAAGCAAGGTCCATAAAGACATGGATGAGCGAGTTTGGGGTGGAGGAACTTGACTTGGGTACTGACCGCAACCAAATAGAACACCTTTGGGATGAAATACAGTGGAGACTGAGAGCCAGACCTTCTCGTCCGACATCAGTGCCTGACCTTACAAATGTTATATGGAATCTGCTTGCGCTCCTATGCAGAAAATGGTAAATATGCGTGTGAAGCTGCCAACATCCGATCCAATACCCCAAGATCAAATAAAGTGCAGAAAGTCCTGAGGAAGTCACGGGGTCACGTGACGCAACGTGTCGACGGCAACACGTGGTGACGCACGTGGTGACGCACTTCCGGCGCGGCGCCATCTTGGTACACCCTCCAGACACACGCTTACACCCATGGTATGGGAAATAGCCTGTATTCCATCTGGCAAATGTGAGTGTACTATATATTTACCTTCTGGCATCTATATTAAACGGTTTTACACTATGGAGGATGTCTTTTTGCTTCCTTTATCCTAATGGGGTTTGAGCTGGGGTCCACTCTGCTCAGCTAAACCTCGGAGGATATCATAGGAGAGGTGGAAGCTGTATACTGGGGATACACTAAAGAAGCCATCCATTCAAGAGGAAGCATACTTTGATTCAGTGGGGATCTGTTAAAGCTCTGTGGCCCTGCAGGGTCGCAGGGAGGAGGTGAGAGGCCATTTCAGCTGGTTCTGGATTGCACGTGGTGGTGTGCGGGTCCACATACAGTCCATGGACTCTGTTTTGAGAGGAGAATATTGATACAGGATCACTGAACTTTATATATTTATGTGCACTGTGTTCAGGGGTTGCACATCTGTTTTCCATCTTTACCTTGTCAGTATCATCATGCACATTTATATATTTATTTTCTTTTTTCACGCTAAAAAACAGGATCCCTATATTATGTCATATATATGTCCCATGTTATTGATGTTATAGTTGTGTGTTTTTAGCGCTACATTATTTTCTAGTTTTTTCTGACCTTACAAATGTGCTTCTGGAAGAATGGTCAAACATTCCAATAGACACACTCCTAAACCTTGTGGACAGCCTTCCCACAAGAGTTGAAGCTGTTATAGCTGCAAAGGGCGGGCCAACTCAATATTGAACCCTACGGACTAAGACTGGGATGCCATTAAAGTTCATGTGCGTGTAAAGGTAGGCGTCCCAATACTTTTGGCAATATAGTGTATGTGTATATATATATATATATATATATATACTGTATATATTATTTTTCATGACCAGTGGCAATTGGACAACAACAGTGTTAAACGTTAAACATATGAGCCTGCAGATGCCAGTACAGTCTCATAGCAACTGTGATCATCTGTAGGTTTTTTTCCTTTTTCAGTAAAGCCCTCAGCTTACACTGTGATCACTGTGTCATAGCTGATATAGTGATCTATCATGCTTATTCATGTCATATGCAATTCTACTCCTGGATGTATGGGGGGGGGGTTGAAAATTTAGGGTGCTGGATATTCCTAATATTTAGAGGATGGGATTTGGACATGGGATCAGTTACAGGGGTGAAGGTATTGAACATTGGGTTCTTGTTATTATGGAATAGCTATTAAATGGAATACCTTAGGCATCAATTTCTAGGAAAAAGGATACCAGCCTACTTCACTAGACTGTTTAGGAGTTCAACAAGTTCAACCATTAACAGAAAACATTCATGAAAAGAGCTCTATGCCCACAACTGATCCAGTGGAAAACAAAAAAAAAAAGCATGATCCAGTTTACTCTTAACCCCTTCACGCCTAAGGGTAAAACAAATCTAAAGGCCTAAGCACAATTCTGCACCGTTGACATGTGATAGCAAAACCGTACATATCATCACAACTACTTTGCACATCCAGGTGGATTATACCTTGATTTTTTCAGGACAAATTGGGCTTTCATTTGGTGGTAAATGGTAATGGATAGCTCCTGATTTTTTTTTTATTATCAAAGGATAACTGGCCAAAAATAGTAAAAAAAATCCTTTTTTTTTTATTTAGCTATGTGTTTCTTGTTATGACCATAACCTACCACCAAAGAGCAACCCAAAATAAATTCTCCAGCTCTTGACGATCGCAGCGATACCATATATGTGTATGTTATTTGTTGTTTGTACCCGTAGTACAGCCCAGAAACCATAGTGCGCATTTTGTTTTTGTCTTTTTTTTTTTATTTTTTACCTAAAACACACTAACACTAACTGACACTGACATTAACACTAACTGACACTGATACCAATTTTTTTTTAATCCTGACCTTTGACCCTGACCTTTGACCTTGACCCTGACCTAAAGACTAACCCTGGCACTGAACTAGATCAATCCTTGATCTAGGTATTTTTTTTTATTTTTTCTTTTATTTTTTTAATATTTATTTATTTATCTTTTTTTTTTTTTTTTACAAACTTTTTTTTTCTTCTCTCTGACAGGAGTTCGAGAGATACAATGTATCTCTCTTCTCCATTCATAGAGAGAGAGAGAGAAAAAAAACAAGGGGGCCGGGCTGCACAGTGACTGATCACTGTGATAGCCAATCAGAGGCTATCACAGCGATCATGTGACCCGGGAGTCCCGGGTCCCGATCGTTAGAACGGGACCCAGTGCTCTCAGTGACACCGCAGTCTCGGTGCTGGGAGCGCGCTGAGGGGCGCGCTCCCAACACAAAGACAGGTACGCAAATATGCGGCCCCACGGAAAAAAGCCCAGGTCCGTGAGGCCGCATATTTGTGTTACGTCGGCGTCAAGGGGTTAAAGGGCATAAAACCACGGCTCAGCCGCCTGTTTTAAACTTCCCCTGGCTGCTCATGTGAACAATGCCTTACAATTTAATCTTTTCTTCTTAAGGGAGAATACATTCAGTTCACCCAATCTTTCCTCTACCTGAGAGCCTCAATGCCTGTTATGAGTTCAGTTGCCCTTCTCTGCACTCTTTCCTGTTCTGGTTCCCCAACATCATTTTTGTAAATTGGTGCCCAAAACTGAGCTTCATTTACATCTTTTTATATAAGAAGGTATTTTGTTTGCTTCAGAAACTACAGCTTGGCATTGCATGCTTATATGTAGTCTTAAGATATACCAGATCTCAGAACAAGAGATGTGCACAATGGTAAAATGTTTAGTTTTCAGATTCATTTGTTAAGTTAATAATTTTGTTTCATCATATTGGTTATGTTAGAATGATTCTTTATTGGAACTTGTTTCATATATTCGGATTCATTTTGTATATTCATTGTTCTGAATCGATTGGTATTTCAAATATTATTTTGGAAGATTTGTTATATTTGTTTTAACATGTTAATTCGTTATTTCGGGGGATTACATATTTACTCTGTTTGAGTTGGATGGATATGGATCCATCAGAATCTCTGTATCATGATATAACAAATGGAACAAAATGAATTTTGGAATAATTTGTTATGTTATGATTGTGAGCTTCTGATGGTTCCACCTCCATCCAACCCAAACACAGTAATTAGGAATCATTATCTTATTTCACTTTTATGCCTTACTGTATTTATTGCAATATGTTTCCATTTCATATGTAGTGCATTTTTTATAATCATTTATAATAAATTTGAATAATTTGTTATGTCGTTATGATATTTCGGATGCTACAAACATTAACAAAAGATCCAAACTATCGCATCATGTGATCAGAATGAAACAAATGAATATGAATTAATTTGTTGTTTCATTATAATTCATTTTGGATTTGTTGAAATTCGTTGGTATTATGATTCATAGATTTGTGTACATTCCAATCTCCGAATAATGAAAAATGAGATTAAAGATAGACATAGATGGATGAATAAGAAATATACGTTGTAGCCCTATTTATAACACCATGCAGGCTACTAGTGTGTAATATTACCACTTAAGTGGTATTTGAATAATAAACTCCCCACCATATATAAAAGAGCTGGACAACATCTGTGATATGCACCAGACCCTTCATTCAACATAATGAGAGCAGTCACAAGTGAAAAAAGTATACTATATAACACACAAATAGCCTCACTCTCTTGCATCTCAAAGTCCACATACCGAGTATAAAAATATGCAACATCAAAGTGAATGAGAAGCTTTCTGTATGCTACACACAGCTTTGTCACAGGCTACAAGTATGCACTTTGTCTCAGTGAGGAAATATGTGTCACAGTACATCCAGCATCCCAGTACATACTGTACATATCACATAGCACTTCTGCCTTGCACCTCTAGGGTCCTCAATTCAAATCCCAACCAGGACACTAACTGCATGGAGTTTCCCTGAACTTGTGTGGGTTTCCTCCGGATACTCTGGTTTCTTCACACACTTCAAACACATCCTGGTAGGTTGATTGGCTGATGTCAAAATTGGCTCTAGTATGTGTATGTATGTGAGTTAGGGACCTTAGATTGTAAGCTCCTTGGGGGCAGGGACTGATGTGAATGTAAACTATGTAAAGCGCTGCGTAAACTGCTTGTCCTGTAAATACCTGCAATACATACATAATAAAACATAGGAATGTTGTCTCCTACTGTGCTTTATAACCAAGAGATCATCTTAGTTTAATACCTGCTGACAGGCCCGGACTGGCCATTGGGCACACTGCATTTTCCTGGTGGGCCAGGGCTGCCTGGATAGGAGAGACGGCCAGGCAGCACATGGAGGACCGTGCATTTTCTTGGTTCCTCTATGCGCCACCCAGCCACCTCTCCTATCAATCTCCTGCATGCGGTCGGCTACTGTATGCTCCCCGCGGCCGCCCCCCTCCCTCATCTCCTCCAGCGGCCCCCTCCCTCATATCCTCCAGCGCCCCCCTCATCTCCTCCAGTGCCCCCCTCCATCATCTCCTCTAGCACCCCCCTCATCTCCTCTAGCATCCCCCTCCCTCATCTTCTCCAGTGGCCCCCTCCCTCATCTCCTCCAGTGGCCCCCTCCCTCATCTCTCTCTCTTTCTTTCTCTCTCTCTCTCTCTCTCTCTCGCTGTCTCCTGTTTTTTTCTTTCTTTCTCTTTCTTGTTCTATTTCTTTATCTCTCTTTCTTTCTTCCTCTCTCTCTGTCTCCTGTTTTTCTAATCTCTTTCTCTTTCCTTTTTGTTCTTTCTTTCTTTATTTCTTTCTCATTGTCTCCAGTTTCTCTCATTTTTGTCTCTTTCTTTCTTTCTCTCTTTCTTTCTTTTTTTATTGTACTCTCTTTCTTTCTCTCTCTCACACTGTCTCCTGTTTCTCTTCTTGCTTTCTTTCCTTTTTCTTTCTTTCTTTCTTTCTTTCTTTCTTTCTTTCTCTCTCTCTCCCCCCCCCCTCTCTCTCTCTCTCTCTTTCTCTCGCTCTCTCTTTCCTTCTCTTTCTCTCGCTAGTGGCAGAATTACCAGGGTCTCTCTTGCGACCAGGTCCTTGTGTTCCGCCACCGGGCTCTGAGGAAAGGGTTCCCGGACTTTTAGCTGCTCAGTGCAAAGTGCCCGGGCCTATTTTTTGTCTCAGTCCGGGCCTGCCTGCTGATGGAGATGCTTTCCAGTAATGCCATGCAGGAGCAGGTTTGTGGCATTATTATTGTATTACTATTATACAATATTTATATAGTGCCAACAGTTTGCAGTATGCTTTACAAAGTAAAGGGAGGCAGTAGAGTTACAATACAATTCAATACAAGAAGATTAGGAGAGCTAAACTTTTTTTTATCTTAAAGTACTCCCTTCAATTAAGATCAAAATGTCCCACTGTTTACATGTCCCCCCTCCCCAAACACTTACCTGAGCCCTCACTCGATCCAACAATGTGCCTGTCTTTAGCAACCTTCACCCAGCGTTCACAGGACAGAGACACAGTAGCAACTTGCTATGGTGGCAGACACTGAAGAAGAGTAGCCAATAGCGCTGGCGGGCAACAACAGATGAGAAACATTGTACAGAGCAGGTAAGTATAACATGTTTGTTATTAAAAATAGAAGCTTTACAACCCTATATGACATTGATCTTAGATGTTCTCCAGTATATGAAGACTATATTACCTAATTTGCATCTAATTACAGGAAATGTTTATGATCTCATTCTCAGTGGTACAATAAAAAAATTAAATTGCAATCATTTTACTATAATGTTAATTATTGAAGTGCTATTATCTATTTCTAGATATATGTAAATTTGGCATTCAGCAAGTGTAATGTTGCCCCTTGAAGATTCCACTCAATCTTTTTCAATGTTTCATTGAGTTCAACATGCCTGGACGCCAGAGTCCTTTTCAGTATCGCAAAGTGCAATAACCTATTGTAACTAATTAGAGTTTACCTTTAAATGATTTGATTTAAGTAAACTGAAGTCTAATTGGCTGTTATGGGATTCCACACTTTGAGCCTCAGCTTTGTTCTTTGCACTGCTGTACTGAAGCCATTTAGTGTGTATACACATGTACGGTATTTACAGATAAATTTCATTGAGTCATTCTGCTATTTGATGTGACATTTTCTGGAATATCTTCCCTCTTAAGGACTCAATTTCTGTGCAATCATGAGTAAATGGTGAATGATAGTTAGTGTCCCAGTAAAGTGCACTGTAGTTAAAGAGTAGGGAAATGGATTATCTCATATCTCTTCGCTGGGAATATTCTCTATTTACACATCACCTATATAACATTGCTATATGTTCTTCAAAAATCAGAATTATCAGAATATCAGCCTACTGCCGACCGGAACAAGCCCAAAAAGACTACAGACCTGAGAAATAAAATGTGTCTTTGTAGTGTTGGGACAAGGTACTCTATAACCAGGGGCGGACTGACCATTTGGAAACTTGGGCACTGCCCGAGGGCCCGGGGTCAGTAGGGGGCCCCATGAGATGCCGCTGGTACCTTTTTCATAGGCTTTTTTGTGTTTGGACAAGGACACAGGGGCCCCATGATCCCCTATTGCCCGGGGGCCCCATGAGTTGTCAGACCGTCCCTGTCTATAACCCAAGATGGCAAAGTGTGCCCAGCAAAGGCTTATTGGTAGGGAACAGTAATTTTCTGCCTCAAAAACTTTAGAGTTAAACTCTGGCCAAGAACCCTTCTCTAACAACAATGACCCCCCCCCCCTCCAAATACTCCCCTAAATCCATAGTTACTTGGCACCCCGGGTCCAAAAACTTCTGTTTTCTAGACTGCAAAATGGGTGTGACCTCCTTCTGTTGCCCACATCACTGCCTAGTGACACGGTCCCTTTCTGTTGGATCAATCAACATAGTTCTCACAAGATCCTAATGACTCCAGAGGCAGCATAGTAATGGAGGGTGTCAATGATGGTTTTCTGTACAACTGTCAGGTCAGCAGTCTTTCCCATGATTGTGATTCCTACTGAACCAGACTGAGAGACCATTTAAAGGCTCAGGAACCCTTTGCAGGTGTTATGGTGTAATTAGCTGATTAGAGTGGGACACTTTGAGCCGAGAATATTGCATCTTTTTACAATATTCAAATTTTCTGAGATTGTGGATTTGGGGTTTTCATCATCACAATTATGACAAATCACGGCTTGAACTATCTTGCTTTGCATGTAATGAGTCTATCTCATATATTAGTTTCACCTTTTAAGTTGCATTACTGAAATAAATGAACTTTTGCACGATATTCTAATTTTTCAAGTTTCACCTGTATATGTTTTATTAAAGAGTTTTACCGCCGCACTTAGAAGGCTCTTCTATTTTTTGGAGGCCCTACCTAGCAATTGCCCAGGTTTGGAGTTTAAAGCCAGCCTTTCCTCTCACTGAAGTGGTATACTTACTATGTTCAGAACCTTTGTGCGCATTAACCACCTTTAGCCTGAGACAATTTTGACATTTCTTACATACTTCATACATTTCTCTCATACATCTCTCAATCTGCCCAAACCCCCCAGACATTATGGAGAATAAAATGGTTGTTGTTGCAATTATTTATGTTGCATGATATTTGCGCAATGATTTATCAAGCACAGATTTTCTGGAAAATAATACACTTTAATGAATTTTTCGTGCAGAGAACAAACACAATATAATACTCAATCTTTTGGGTAAAATATAAAACATGATGTTACATCGAGTAAATAGATACCCAACATGGCTTTAAAATTGCGCACGCCCGTGGAATGATGACAAACTACAGCACATTTAATTATTCATAGGCAATGCTTTAAAAGCCTTTACAGATTACCAGTTTTGAGTTACACAGTAGCTCTGGCGCTAAAATTATTGCTCTCACTTGTAGCAATAACTCACATGTGTGGTGCGATCACTGTTTACAAATAAGTGTGGGACCTACGTACTCATTTGCATTTGTGCATGACCGTGGGGGCACATTACATTTTTATTATTTATTTTATTTAAATGTATTTTCTAACAGTATACCTTTATATTTTTTATTGAACTTTATTGCTATCAGAAAGGATGAACAACACTCCTTGTGATACCATGGCAAAGGTTCTCTTTATGGAGAGATCTGGGATCTATGAGACACCAGGTGTTAGAGCCTGAGTCCGAACCTGAGCCTTCTGCGGTGAGTGGCAATGTTTCTTCTTGCTGAGCCACCTGGAATGCTGGACAGCTCCCTTGACAACTATTTGGATGATCCTACCTTTACCTTGTTTATCTTGAACCTTGAACCCCTTGCTCCTCCCATGAACCTCCTGATAAAAGTCATGTCTCTGCATTTCCTGTTTGCCAGATTATTGTGCTCCCCGTCAGTATCTCGCTTTGTCTCTCCTGCTGCCATCCATACTTTCGGTACTGACCTTTGGCTTGTTCCTTGACTACGATTCTGCCTCACCCCAACCTGCTACCGCTTGTTACTGACCCTTGGCTTGTTTTCTGACTACGCTTCTGCTAGATCCCTACCTGCCATATCTGCTACTGAATCCTGGCTTGCTCACTTCCTGGTGGGGTGATCCTGAGAACTGCGACCTGATACTAACATGCAGCAAAATCCATCTTCACCATCAGGAGCTCTGGTGAATACCGGTTAGTGCTGAGACCCCGCACCACAGGTGAGCCTGCGACATCTCCCAGGGTGACCTGCTTGTTTACCTATCCTGTTGGTTAGTCTGCTGCTATAGCTACTGGTCTCTGAACCTGACCTCACACCTTGACACCAGGTCTCTTCTGTACACTCCAAAGCAGCTGATCTCACAGAAACTGGTGTGATCGGCTACTTTACAAGCATGTAACAGCTTGAAAACAAACCAAAACTGGAAGCAACTAAATCATCACGGCTTCTGCTTTCTGATGTCACAGAGGGGGAAAACAAAAGTTCCTCTCACTCTATTTAGAGCATCTCATCCAACAGGTCGCAATAGTACCAGACTCCCTGGTGGAACAGGAGAGCCCGGTAAAGGTGGCAGGAGGGAGGGGGGACCCCCTTCTACCATCTGTAAAAGTGATTAGGCTGCTGTATAGCCACTTGATTACTTTAACTTTGTAGGGAATCACTGGCTCTAAAAAATGATATCTGGATCATGGCTGAAGCTGCAGCCATGACCCAGATATCACCGCTCTCATCCAAGGACACACAGGTACGCTCTAAGGATGGGAAGTGGTTAATCTCTCTGCTTTCTAATCTTTAATTCACTTTGTAATTTTCTCTCCAAAATAAACGTATGAAACCTTTCACCGGTAGCAGAGGTAGTTTTTTTTCCTGTATTACTACCCTGCAGCCAAAGAGGCTTGGCAGAAGTCAATGCTTCAACAGAAACTGAAGACTTTAAAAGGTAAAAATAAATTGGGAATGGCTTATAGTCCATTTGCATTACATGGCATTTTGTAAATAGCTGCAGGTCGGCTTCGGCAAGATGCAGTATTTTTCTGTGAGGAATGGTTCATTAAACATGATTCTTTTAGACAATGCTCTTATGTACTTTCTTTTCATTCCTGGTATTATACTGAAACTTTTTTTCACCTCAAATGACACAATTAAAATAATGTGCACAATTAAACTTAATTATACCCAAGCAGAGACTGCCAGGACTGTAGTTGAGTACAGAGAGAGGAGTTCTCATTTTTGGGGCTGTAAAGACAATTCGCAGTCCTAATCAACTCCACAAGAAGACATCCATTAAGAGTGGAGTCATTGCACAGAAACTTAGCATCAGCTGCCCAGCGGAAATATTTAATTAGAAAATAATGAGCTGCAGCATTTTATCAGATTCAATCATATTACTCATGCCTAGGAGACCATAATTGAATTAACAGGACAGAGCATAGAAAACCAGCATAAATCATGCTTATCTGTAAACTCTCATTTCACGCTCTGTGTGACTCTTTACACAAGCAGACTAGTCTTGTCAGAGTGTCACACTGACCTATATAGGATGATGGAAAGAAAGACAGACTCTATTTGTGGCTGGCTTTTATTGGAGTATTTTATATTGATTGTATGATGTCAGCTTAAAATAGTCCTCATAATGGTTAGTTCTTACCAGGCTAAGTTCTAGTTCAACCACAAATGGGCAATTTGGATTGCAAAAAAAAATTAAAGACTTTTTCATGGAAACATCGTCCACTTGATGGCTAAAGCTGGCCATAGAGTTGTTTTGTTTTTTTTTTGGTCAGCCAGCCATCCACGCATGCAAAGTGAATGGAAAAATTCCCCAGTGGGACATTGTATTCTGATAGCTGGACTCTCCACTGTCAGAATACACTGATCAGCGGCTGCAGCTTCTGACTGACACAAGTTTTCCAACATTCCCATTTCATAGAAGTCAATCTAACGAGAAGGTGCAAATTATAGGTCGTTTGTGGTACTATAACAGAGCATTCATGGCTTGCTTTATTGCAATGTACATTAAAATGCTACATTATAAAGAGAGCATAATGAGGAGCCTCTATAGAAGAATGGAGGTTAAGGACTCGATTATTGTTATTATTAATAATAATTGTCATTAAAGTGGTTTTAAACCCTTACAAACACCCAGTGAAGTGACTGGCCTCGGGTGATACCCAGAGATTAAACAAATTCTCCTACATAAGTTGCATCTGTTTATCTACAGTTGTCTATTCTCTACATCTGTTCAAAGTCCAGAATTTATACAGCTTGTCTGAGATTTCAGAAAGCAGGGGACGGAGAGCTGAAAATACACTCTACAGAGCTAAAGCTGGCCATATGTTATACAAATTTCTTGTACAGTTTTCCTTTAGATTTACTAAAAAAACACAATATGATTTCAAACCTAAACAACACTTTCAATTTGTATCTATACAGGAAGGCCCTTCCACTACATAGTTTAAGGTAAATCTAAAGGAAATTGTACAGACATTGTACAGAAAATTGTAAAAAACTGTGTATGATGTATGGCAAGCCTAAGTGAAGGGAGCTCTGTGAGCTGATTGGAGAGAAGGGACACCCCCCCCTCCACACAGCTTACAGAAACAGAGCTGAGGCTGTCAATCAGAGGCTGTGTGCTGGAGCTCCCTCCCCTGTCACCTTTTTACCTGTTGCTGTCAGGAAAACATGTCAGAAGTGACTCATGCTAAAAGCAGATGAACAAAGCAGCAGACAGAAAAGACACTTAGTGCTCCTAATTAAGACAAATACGCAGTAGAGAGAGATGTACTTTGTTCAAATTTCATGAGTGAGGTTTACAACCACTTCAAGCTGATGTTGACACCTGGAGACCATATGGAGAGGGTTTCTTCAAACCAATCTGTCTTCTGTCTGGGTCCTAAAGCAGAACTAAACTCTCCTATCTTTTACAGCCAAGGAAACTGCCTCCATTTACCTTGCAGGTATGATATCAGCCATTTGATAGTATACAACGGGAGGGAAACCCAGGCTGTGTGTGCTATATGTCCACATCCCAGCAAATCATTTACAACTATGAACAGAATATGTAATCATGGACTTTGTGTGGACATATAGAAGAGAAATTGAGTACCATAAAAACAACTTTATTATGTACCATTAAAAATCTATTACACAACATTAAAAATTACTCTCCACATAAGGGTTCATAACATGCAAAGATCCCGATTATAGTTCACATGTGGAGTCAACGCGTTTTAGGGAATCCTTCTTCAGGAGCACGTGACAGAATCAGTACACTGGAACCCATTCCTAATCCGTACTGAACGGTAATCGGAATCTTTGCATGTTGTGAACCCCTATGTAGAGAGTAATTTTTAATGTTGTGTAATAGATTTTTAATGGTACATAATAAAGTTGTGTTTACGGTACTCAGCTTCTCTTCTATATGTCCACACAAAGTCCATGACTACATTTTCTGTTCATAGTTGTACACCATTTGGTAGTTTTGACAGTTCGTTGAGAGCACAAGCAGCTATGACAATTATCATTTGTGGCATGCCTTGAATGTAACTGTTTTGGCCTAAATTGATGGGTTTGGTTCTGCTTTAAGTCTTCGCAACGACATGGTAAAGTATATCTAAGGGTGTATTTCTTTCATTTTTTATTTCAATAGGGGAGAATTAAAACACTAATTTTTTTTGCCATCTGTTTAAAACGAAGTTTCACCTGGAAAAAAAAAAGTTATCAGCTGCAAAAACTGTATCTGCTGACTTTTAAAATACAGGCAATTACCTGTACCTCGGTCCAGCAGTGTTTTCACCATGGCTGGTTTCACAGGCTGTCTCCTCTCCCTGGCGCCGGCATCTTCAGTGTGGGTACCCGGCTGTGACAGTTTGCGGCTTCACAGCCGGGTGCCCACTGCGCATGCACGAGAAGTGCTGTGCTTTGTGAATGGCCCTGTAGTCTTCTGAGACCTGTCAAGTGTCCCAGAAGACTACAGGGAGGGAGGGTAGGAAGACAACTTCCACTTCCGATAACCTAGGCAATCACAGCGGAAGTGGGAGCAGGTACCTGTCAAACTCGGGTACCCGCTCCCCAAAGGTGCCAATCCTTAATGGGAAGTGGGGGACAAAGGCTTAAAGCGGAACTTTCCCTTTTGGTTGGAGCTCCGCTTTAATTGGAAAGCTTTCTCTTCGCTTTCTGTCCTGTAGACTTGACAGGGAGAGCAAGGATATCTTTCCTATGTGAGCGAAATCCCCTTTTAGACAGTAATCAACCTCTCTATTCCTGTTCTGATGACAACTCAAAAATTTGGATTCACACTTGCCAGGTGCCAGGGAGAGAGTGACTCTCCCTAATGGGGACACAGATGGCAATAAAAAGTTGACAGTGGTTTGTTTGTTTTTTCTTCTTCTTTTTTAAACAATATTTATTGAATTTTATACACTTGGTACAAAAATACCTTGACATACAACTCTGTAAACTTTTTTTTTTTTTTTTTACATAACAGTGGTGAGTACAGAAGTCAATACAACTTCTGTAATGGAAACTAAAGAAACATGGAAATGTCACAACAAATCAGAACAACATAGGCCGAATTCCAAGAAAGAAAAAACTAAATTTTTGAGCAGTCCCCTAGGAACGGAAGTTTGGTTATGCAGGCCTGAACAATTACATCTCTATCAAAAAGACAATTGGGAAAGAGTGTCATATGGGCTAAGAAACATGTGGAGGAGCATGGGTTCCATTACGTGACTGGGAAATATCAAACTGTGGAGTGGGGCTATGAGAGGAGTTAGGAAATCAAAGTTTACCCAGCGTATTGGTAAGTTGAGCTTTGAGATACCAAAACGAATATCGAAAAGGTTCCATATGGGTGGCCAGTTCCGCAGGAGTATAGGAGTGTTCCATGAAGCGCCTCCATCTAGAGAAGCGACGTGAAGATTTAAAATTCTGGGTAATGGTGTCCAGCTTCTCCAGATTAAATAGGGCAGTTATTGCCTGTATTACCATTTTAAGCTGTGGAGTGCTTGGCTGTTTCCATGCTTACATGAGTGCTCTGCGAGCCACCAACAAACAAATATGAATCCACTGAGGAAGAGCATTTGGACTTGCTGACATTGGTGGATCTTGATAATTTAAGAGACAGAGCATAGGGTCTTTGGTGAGAGTGATGTTATACAGATGATTAATGTAACAAAGAACTCGGTCCCAGAAGGTGGAGACTCGGGCGCATTCCCAAAATCGATGAAACAAAGTAGTTCAGGTGTGGTCGCACCAAGGACACGTAGGGTGGGAAGTGACTGCTGGGTTTGCTGGGAAAGGATAATAAGCTCTGTGGATGATTTTAAATTGAGTTTCCCACCATGTTTCACAGAGGACGAGTGAAGAGACTTTCCGGTATCTCGACAATATTTTGTCCGGAGCATCATCAGTAGACAATATGGGAGTCCATGGCTTAAAAGGAGTAAGATGGTACTTTGCAGGCTGGTGTGAGATTAGATGTGATTAGATAGATATGACTTTAGTAAGTCCACTATGAGACCATTGGTTGAATGATTCATGTTCACTCGCTGGAGGGAACATAGGGTTTCCAAGAATAGGCAGATGGGAGGATTACTTTGGCGGTAGGTCAAGTAGTTTTTGCATTTCCCTCCAGGCTAAATACTGTGTTTCTAATCAGGAGGTTCGATTGGAGGGATTGAGGTAAGGCCTTGAGGTTAGAATGTAGAATGTCTGGAAGGTGTAGCAGAGATACCAGGGCCTCTTCTAGGGAGTAGTTCGAATAATGGGATTTCCCAGTAATCCAATCAAGACTCTGATGGAGAGGCAAGACAAGTTGTAAAATCTAATATTCGGCAGGCTTGCACCCCACTCACTCTTTGGACACTAAGCTTTTGTAATGCAATACGCAGTTTCTTACGCTGACACAGAAAGATCTGTAGAGCCCTATGGATATTCTGAACATCAGAATGCTTTAACAGAGGAGGGAGTGTTTGCAAAGGATAGAGCAGTCTTGTGAATGAAACCATTTTGTAAAGATGACATCTCCCAAAGAGTGAAAGGGGAAGAGTCGTCCAAACTTTCAGTTCCTGTACAATCTTGTTGATTAAAGGAGGGTAATTTAGGTAATAGGGAGACGATGGTTCTCTGCCCAAATACGTGATGGATTGAGTAGCTATACCGAAGGGAGAGGAATTAATCCAATGCTCTGACGTATTATCATCTTACTGAAATTGATTTTAAGGCCAGAACACTTATGGAAGGTCGCAAACAGGTCCTGAAGTAGTAGGAACTCTTAGGTGGATCCGAGGAAAATAGTAGTATATCATCCACAAAGAGAGCTGAGCGGAGAGTAAGGTTGCCAATTGTGACACCAGTAACCCCCGACGTCGAATTGAGCTGTCTGGACAAAGGTTCAAGGGAGATCTTAAAGAGGAGGGGGGAGAGCGGGCAGCCCTGCCTAGTGCCTTTGGTCAAGGGAATGCTTGAGGAAATACAGTCAGGTGTGACTAGTCCCTAACCCTAATGGTTTCTGCTAACCCTAACCCCAGTCCGTAACCCTAGCATTTCAACCCTAAGAATTACTGCTAACCCTAAGAATTACCTTTAACCCTATCTCTAACCCTAACATTTACCCTAGCAATTAACCCTAAACCTAGTCATTAACCCTAGCATGTAACTTTGGTCACATAGATGCTACTTGAGTGCCAGAAAGTGTGAAGTTGCTTCAAAGTCACAGTTGAACTACATGAACAAAACTGTCATACTTTTTTATTAGCGGAAAAAAAAATGCATCATAATTGCAGCAAAAACGCAACACTTGCATTTTTGGTCAGGTCCTTGAAATCTATTGCATGCAAAATGCAATCTGCTGTAGGAAAAAAGTCCCTGACCCTTTCCAAAAAATGCACCAGCTCAAAATGCACAGATGTGAACTAGATCCATAGGAAATCATGTTAAATAGACTGAAGTGTTTCTGCAAAGTGGAAAATGCACTGAAATCCACAAGTGTCAACCTAGGGTAAGGAATGGAGAAACTAAGAGCAGGCAAGCCTGGAGGGAGCCCATTCCTTCTTAAGGGCGTAGGAACACACCAGCACCCCAGCAGAGCACAAATGGCAGCTGAAGGTATCTGTTGTGTTCCCGTGCCAGTTCCAGCAAGCTAAAAAAAATGGCAACCACATCAATTTATAGAAAGCTTTAAGAGCAAGTTGCACATGGAAGCACTTTGCACACAGCAAACAAAATAAAATTTATTTCCCAGCACACATGCCAGCTAAACAACCCGCCCCCCCCACTAAAAAAAAAAGAACAAAAAAAAAAGTTAAGAATTTGTTTCAGTTTATACTTTAAGAATGTCTGTGACTATATCCATCCACTTTATTTCTGCCACTCCTCTTCCTTTTTACCTTTTACTTTTGCTAGAATAATTATCTTTTCCAAAGAATAGGTTTTTCTCATAATATTCCCGGCCTAGTCTTTTAGACTTCTAGTATAAGGTTTTGCTTGATTTGTTGAAGGTTTCATTTTTTCCTTGCTGTGCAGGGCATTCACAGCATTATCCACTAACACCAAAGTTCAAAGGCATCAGTACTTTTCCTGTCTTCTTCATTGTCCAGTGTTCACATACATGGAGAGTGGCAGAAAATACCATAGAGTGGACAGTTTGCACTTAGACACATCAGCACATTTGAAGCTCTTTTCTGGGTCTTTCATCCTTGTTCTTCTAAGGGCCCGTCTGTGTGGTATTTCTTGAATGCTAGATCCTTTGTTAAAATTTGTTCAAAGAAGGCAGAAGCTATTATTTCTATGCCTTCACCATTGACTTTGAAGTTACATACCTTTGCTGTTGTCATAATCATAGTTTTTATGATATTTAGTAGCTAAAGCTCCCTCGTTTCACTCTGTTATTTAACTTTCTGTATTAAGATCCTAAAAGCATTATCAACTTTTCTACCTGCACCTTGTGCTTTTCACCTGCATAAGATGTACACTGATCATGCAGTTTCATGGTATCTAGGGTCGCACCGTTACCGATACCAGTATCATTATCGGTGCCAATACTGAGTACTTGCAAGAGTACTCTTACTCATGCTAATTCTCTTGATACCGGAAACTGATATCTTTGCATTGTGATCTGCAAAGAATTGAATGTGATTTGCATGGGAACGCAGCGCAATTCCTATCCAATTTGCATGCGATTTCCCCCACCGCTTCTATGTGATCCCAGTATAGGTAGGCAGGGAAGCACTATCTAAGTGCAGCAATGTGCAAACAAACAGTTTATTAATGTTATAACAACTCACGTGTTAAAAGTACATAATATATCTTGCATGTCAATTCCAAAACCATGGCCACCTGTGGTGCTCACAGAGCTGGAGGAGATATTATAGGCAGTCCACCCCCATGCTGACATAATTTCTGCTCTATATCCACAGGGGTTCTGGAACTTCCTACATCTCCAGCCCTGTGATCACCACAAGTGGCCGTGGCTTTGACATGCAAGATACAGTATATTATGTACTTTTAAAATGTGAGTTGTTATAACATTAATTAACTGTTTGCCGATTGCTGCACTTCTTAGATGGAGCCTCCCTGTCATTCCATACTGGAATCACACAGGAGCGGTGGGGTAAACCGTATGCAATTTGGACAGGAATCACTCTACATTCCTGTTCACAACGCATGTGATTCTTTGCAGTGAGATTTGAACCGATTCATTTTTAAGCTTAAATTGGTACTCAATATCGCTGGTAAGAAAATGGTATTGGTGCAACCCTAATGGTATCATTTGCTACCTTATATGTGTAACACCCTCCAGATTAGCCAGATAGGCTGGGTTTTTGATTTTTAGGCAGAGGCTGAGTAGCAGCCTTGGATAAGTCAGCCTGGGAATGAGGTAAAGAGGTTACCTCAGGACAGACTAGGGAGGTTCTGAAGGTCAAAGCTCCTGGAGCTCTCTCACCTCTGGAGGAAGAATGGAGGAGGGGAAGGGCTCAGATCTGCATACTTGAGGACCCCTGGCCAAAACCCTGGCAGAGGCCTGGGCATTATGACCAAGGCAGGCAACCCTTAAGTATGACAGAGCCTGGGGAGTGATTCAGTGAGTGTCGGGTGGAAGATGGAGTGCAGGCTGAAGTGTGGAGCCTGGGAGGGGGCCCCGGGAAGAGGCCTACCTATAGGCAGGTGCTGGAAAACGGAATCTACACTGCACTACCGTCTTCTAGGAGGGACATTCTGAGCAGCAGGGAAGGAGCCAGCCCAGCGGAAGGCCTGAAGGCAGCCACCAACCCAACAAGCTGACAGGAAGGACAGTGTGAGTACCCTTACACCCCCTGAGCCAGATAAGGAGAGAGGGCAGTCAGGTGGAAAACCAAATAGCTTCTCATCTGGGATTGTTCTATATTGGCAGCTTCTGGTTCCCCTTGCCCACAGAATACCCTCAGTACAGCTGGGTGAAGAGAAGAATTCATCTTGGGTCTGAGAAGGTACACTAGAGGGCTTTGAATGCTCTCAGAGGAGAGACTATTTCTTTTTGTCCACATCTTTGTTCATAGTTGTTCTAAGCTGTCCTCATGTTTCTACAGTTCCTTGGGCATCCCATACACCCCTCAACCCCATCTAAGTTCTAAACCCCTTAATAAAATCACAAAACCAGACTCAAAGACTGGTTTCTGACTCCAGTGTGGAGGAACATGCGTGTTGCCTGGCTGTGCAGAGCTTTAGGGGGACCCAAAACCCAGCGACTCCTAGGGGGTTAGTGCTACATATGCACAGCCTATAGTACAGTAAATCTTCACATTCCTGCGTCCTAAGTTTCTGCTAATATTCAAACATAAATCATGTGGCATGGCACTGCACAGGTTAATGCGTGACCTCTGTCTTTGGTGTGAGAACTAACATTTACTGGCAGGATCACCAGGTAAAAATAAAGGAAAAAAAAAACAAAAAGGAAAACTAATATAGTCACAGCATCTAAGAATTGCTGAGCTGCAAAGTAATATTTGTTTGTTTTTGGATTTATTACTACTTTAACCGCATGCCGCCCAGCCACTGTACATATACGGCGGCAGGGCGGCACTCACAGGCAAAACCACATTTTAAAACGTGTGTTTTGTAAACAAATAGGGGGCGCGCACGAGGCGCGCCGCCGCCCTATTTGTCCCGCGGTTCACCGCCGCAGATGTCAGTCGCCGGGTCACAGCCGCTCCTTAGCGGCTATGTCCCGGCAATCGGCGGCAAACAGTGACAGAGATCACAGCTGCAGTAGCTGTGCTGTCTGTCACTTCCCTGTCAGCTCGAGGATGAGCTGATCGAGAAAGAATAGTTTCTCTTTCTCGATCAGCCTTGTCCCGCCCAGCACACACCCCCGCCCCCTAGTAAAACACTCCTATAACCCTTCCCTGCTAAATAAAGTTAACCCCTTCCTCCCCATTGCCATTAGTACAGTGTCAGTTTTTTTTTTTTTGCACTGATCACTGTATTAGTGTTTTTGGGGATGTCAGTGACCCCAAGTCAGTACCCTCCAATGTCAAAATGTCCGCCGCAGTCGCGCCATAAGTCGCTGGTCGCTGCCATAAGTCCCTGATCGCCGCCATAATTCACTGATCGCCGCCATTATTAGTATAAAAAAAACCCCTAAAAATCCCAGTATCTTTCCCGTCATTTGTAAACGCTATAACTTTCACGTAAACCAATTAATTTACACGTATTGGGTTTTTTTTTTAGCAAAGACATGTCGCAGAATGCATTTTGGCAGAAATTTATGACTAAATTTGATTTTTGCATTTTTTTTTACTGGACATGTTTTGCAGCAAAAAGTCCAAAATATTGTTTTTTTTTCCTCAAAATTGTCAGCCTTTTTTTTTTATAGCGCAAAAAATAAAAACCGCACAGGTGATCAAATACCACCGAAAGGAATCTCAATTTGTGGGGAAAAAAAGGATGTAAATTTCATTTATGTACCATATTGCATGACCGCGCAATTGTCTGTTAAACTGGCGCAGCGCTGTATAGCAGAAAAATGGCGTAAATTGCAGTATTTATACCATAGTTTGTAGACGCTATAACTTCCACAAAAAGCAATCAATATACACTTATTGGGATTTTTTTTACCAAAAACATGTAGCAGAATACATTTTGGCCTAAATTTATAACCAACTTTGAGTTTACTATATATTTTTTATAGCTGAAAATAAAAAATATTGTTTTTCTTCAAAATTTTTGGCCTTTTTTTGTTTATAGCTTGAAAAATAAAAAGCGCACAGGTGATCAAATTACCCCGAAAGAAAGCTCTATTTGTGTGAAAAAAAGGACGTAAATTTCGTTTGGGTGCAGCATTGCATGACCGCGCAATTAGCAGTTGAATTAGTGCAGCGCCGAGTAGCAAAAAGAGGCCTGGTCATTAAGGGGGGTAAATCCTCTGGAGCTCAAGTGGTTAAGCAACTTCAAAATGATGAGGAGAGACATCCTTTGGCACTTGTCTGACTTCTGATCATATTGTCATCATTATGGAAAACAACATTTTAGGCATTTGCAGACATCTAAGACAACTGACATTGTGACTGTAGACAGACCTCATTTTGGAAACAAAACTAGTCAGAGAATATAACAAAACAGGTGCATGGCATATTTTGGTAAGACAAAGAGGAAAATACAGTAGAAATGTTCCCGTCAAATTGCCAATCTCTTTTATATTTTTTTCTAACAGTATGAATAAATTCTGCTGAGGAGAAATTCTTTTTCTCTGAGACAAACAGCCTAACACATGACTAATCATCCACTTTTCCTCTAAATAGTTTTACCCTGTTTGGACCTATATAGCTTGGAGCCTTATTTCTCAGACATCAGAGACCAAACCGAGTTATCTAGGTCATTCCAGGGGCAGTCCTGTCAAAGTACAGGTCTGAGAATAGCAGCAAGCTCTCATAAGCAAAGATGCAATGCGTCCTTTTTTTTTCAAGCAAAATTTACAAGTATGTAAAACCTCTGCTAAAATCTCATGGCAAATTTTCATTTTCTTTGATACTTTTAGAATAGCTCTAAAGTCAGTCAACCCAACTGTTGTAACATGATATCATGACATTCAAGGGCCACTGTGCTTCTGTTATCAAAATAGGAACTTTATGTAGCCCATTGAAATGTTATTACTTCCAGTACATTAAAATGGACATTAGATGGAGTTGGTATGCCATTCAGGGTCACTCACATGGACAGAACAAGTCTCTGGAACTTGTATGCTGAATAGCAGGACTCAGCTGGTGAACAGGGCAATCGGGGACTACATTTCCCATAAGAGGTAGCGTGTGGGTGGGGGCATATAAATATCAAAGCCTGGGAGATTGGTCAGGAGAGTGCGGGGAGAGACTGAAGGAGAAGGTGTGCTGATGGTTAAAGTGCTGAACTAGGCTGTGGAGCCAGAGTTGGAGAATGAGGAAGAACAGAGAGAGCTTACTGACCACCTGGTCTGCCACACTGCCCAGCAGGCCAATCTAACAGCAGGAGACCAGATGGGATGCCGAGTCTGAGCCAAAGAGAGAGCAACAGACCACTATGATCTGCTGGACTCAACTTCATACCAACTGGGCCCCAACAAGCATGCAACAGAAACTGCAGAAACGCCTCAGCCATCAGCTTTCCAGAGCTCTACAGTCCCCAACCAGACTATCTTCAGGGGTTTTGGACTACACTTCATCTCTTGTGACATGTTCTCCATTTGATTTTATTCCTCTTGTGAGTATTTTACTTTTTATCAATAAATCTCATTTTTAAAGGTAATGCACTAGGTCCATGCACCCTCTTTTTGTCTCTTCATATAAAGCTAGGGGCAGTGTCTGCAGGAGCCTGGCATTGCATCTGAGATTTACTGATAACCAGTGCAATGCTCCGCAAGCTCATCAGGAAAAAAAATAATACATGTACACATTTTCCTTCATAAATATGCGCATTTATGATTTTTTTTCTTAAAGGTGAATTCATCCTTTTAAAGCAGAATTAAACCTAAAACCAAAAATGTATTATATTACAGCTTACCAATCATTAGTTGTGGTGGCTGCATCAGTTTTCTTTTCTTTGACTATTTTTCCCCCATGTTTTCACTAGGTGATCTGGCCAGTAACACACCTCCTGTATTAGTGAGACACAACTTTGCAGGAATGAGGACAAAGCAGACAGCAGCATTGTCAGTGGGGGAGCGATGTTCTAAATATATTAGCAGATTTGAATACAATAACAAATTTAAGCCAAATTCCAGCCAACACTTTATAATCAGTTACAGCAAACAGTTTGTTTTCCATTTGGGATAAAGGTTTTATATATAAAAAAAAATAAAAGCTGATTATTGTAAGCACCCCCTGTCAATGTTAAATGGTCTGTCTCATCCATGTAATCTGATATATTCTGCTGGAGAGCTCGAACTTCTGAAAAACAGCAGAGTTGCTAGCCAAATCACCAAATGAAAATATAAGAAAGAAAGGATAAAAAGGGAAACTAATGCAGCCACCACATCTACGAATTGGTAAACTGCAATATAATAAATGTTTTCTTTTGGGTTTAGTATGGCTTTAATCTGCAGCAGAGATCTGATTTCAATTGGAAGCAAAATCCTTTGAATTCTATTAATAATGTCCCAGCATCTAGGATGCATAGGCATCAAGATATTTATATCAATGTCTCCAACACTGAAATGTATGCTTTTTAGGGAAAAAATAATTCAGTATTTATTGTGATGTGTCTATGGAAGAAATGATTGAAAGACTGAAATGTGTTTGTGCTATGAAAGTACATACACCACTATGTGATGGATTTTACAATAAAAAGGAATTGATTAGATAGTTTTCAGCTGGCATTGATTTTGGAGTCCCCACCAGGGTCTACAGGTCATGCGACTCCAGCAGGAACACACTGTTCCTTATATAAAAAGGATAGGGGAAGTGTATTTAAAGTGTCTCAGCAGTGTTCTGCATAGGAAGAAGACAGCGCCATCTTTGATTCTAATAATAACGAAACAACAACTGAAAATAATTTAACAATTCAATTTCTTCAAGCTTTAAAACAGGGGTGTCCAACCTGCGGCCCACGATGGCTATGAATGCCTCCCAACACAAAATTGTAAACTTACTTAAAAATGTTTGGGGTTTTCTCTTGGAATTTTTTGAACAAATGTGTTTACACGTAGCAAACACGTGTGGCCGAAACAAAATTTGACAGTGTCTCTTTACTGGACTTTTATAAATTTGATATTCCCAAAGAAAAAATCTGCCGCTTTTCACAATCAAGCCTGATTCATGTCATCAGTTTTCGTCAGGACCTACTTTGTAAGCAGCTATTTTCTATGATGAAGCACATGAAGGGCAAAATTAGAACCAAAATATCTGATAATTATCTGATAATATCTGATAATTAATGATAATTCTGATAATATCTTGAGAATTCATTGAGAATTGCTACTATGTCCATCGAACTAGATATTGATGCGTTAGTTTATCAAAAATTGTGTCAAATATCGCACTAGTTTTTTGCTGCCCTCTTTTACTTTTATAATAAAAAATATAAAAAAAAAAAAATTATGACGTTGTATTGCCCAGATAGGAATAAATGTCACCAGCACACCGAGGATCACCAATATGGGTCCAAAGGTTTTAATAAACCATCACATAGTTACAGCAAGGCAACGTTTCGGAGTCTCGCAGGACCCCTTCATCAGGCATGTGATGAAAGGGTCCTGCGAGACTCTGAAACGTTGCCTTGCTGTAACTATGTGATGGTTTATTAAAACCTTTGGACCCATATTGGTGATCCTCGGTGTGCTGGTGACATTTTTTCCTTGCTGATTTTGTTTGGTTCCAGCCGATGGTCACTGCAGCACCCACTTATACACACAGCCATTTTTAACGCAGGAACGTGTGCGTTTGGATCATACACTTGTATTGCCCAGATAGGTACATTATCTATATCAGTGATCGTTAACGTGTGATCTCGCCGACTTTTTCTGCTGATCAGCTAAGCTTATTGTTGGTGTATTTTCTGTGCAGCCCAAGACAATTCCTCTTCTTCCAATGTGGCCCAGGAAAATCAAAAGGTTGGACACCCCTGATCTAAAATGATCAGATTAAAAAGAGATCATTTTCTTATAACACCCAAGCTGCAATTATGTTGAAGCAAACTAAAAAATTCTAAACTGTGGTCATATCATTATGGATTTGAATCAGGAATAATCTATTAAAAGTAATTGAAAATGTTGACATTGCCTCATTTTTTCCCCCCATTAAATACATGTATAGGAATAGTGAAGCCTTGATCCATTTTTCACTCCCCTGGCCTCTGTAGAGCCAGGTACTGTTTGTAGCCTAGTGGAGCTTGGTACCCTTGTGCTAATCACCCACCCCACCTCTGAGGAGCCATTTGGAATCTTGCAGCAGTGGATTAAACACAGTTCAGATTGAGATAAAGTAGAGCTAGCCATGCACTAGTAGATTTTTTAAAAGTTTATTTATTGTTTACATGGTTAACCGCTTTCCATCCACCCTATAGCAGACGTACTGCTACAGGGCGGCATGGGTGCACAACATCATGTATATAAACGTGAATTTTCATTTCCACGCCGCAATTCGCAGCCTTGGCTGTCAATCACCGCGTCCCGGCCGGTGATTACTCACCGGTGTCCAGTGATTGCCAAGCATCTCTAACGGGAGGGGGAGAACTGTTTGTATACAAAACAGTTTTCTCCTCTGTCAGCTTCTGCACGCTGCTTTGCATGGCTGTGCATAGCAGAGCTATGCTAAGCAGTGTGCTTACAGTGAAGCACAAACACAGCCCAGTATGTAAAACAGCACAGAGTTAACCCTTTGATCACCCCTCATGTTAACCCCTTCCTGCCCAGTGCAATTAGTATAGTGTCAGTGCTTTCTTATTAGCACTGATCATTGTATTGGTGTCACTGGGGATGTCAGTGACACCAAGTCAGTTCCCCCCAGTGTCAGAATGCCCGCAGCACCACAGTCCCACTATAAGTTGATCGCCGCCATTACTAGTAAAAATAATAATAATAAAAAAAATCCCAGTATATATACCACCATTTGTAAACGCTATAACTTTTATGTAAATTAATTTACACGTATTGGGATTTTTTTTTAGCAAAGACATGCAGCAGAATACATTTTGGCCTAAATTTATGATGAAATTTTATTTTAACATTTTTTTACTGGACATGTTTAATAGCAAGAAGTCTAAAATATAGGTTTTTTTTCTCAGAATTGTCGTCTTCTTTTTTTTTTGGCACTGCGCAAAAAAATAAAAAACGCACAGGCGATCAAACACCACCAAAAGAAAGCTCAATTCATGGGGAAAAAAGGACATACATTTAATTTGTGGGCAGCGTTGAATGACTGCGCAATTGTCAGTTAAAATAACTCAGTGTCGTATCACAAAAAATGGCCTGGTCAGGAAGGGGGGTAAATCCTCTGGAGAGCAAGTATTCCAGCAATTGAGCAGAGTATCACAGAGGTATCACAGTATCACTTATCAATGATAAGCTTCATGATCATGTAGTAGAAATCCAGTTGTTTTGTAGGGTTTTTTCCGTCTGTGACCCTGTTGGGGACATTTTTACTCAATTCCTGCCCAAAGAAGAACCGAATGGCACTGTATATGATTTTCTGGTGCCAACATGGCAGTGTACATGTCGTAGTACCCTGTCTATTTATGTCCACAGGGCCAGTTCAAAGTTATAAAGAGTTAAAGTGTGACTAAACCCAGGGCTCTGCATTCACTATATCTGCTCTCCCACAGTACACAAAACATGGAAATGCAATTATTTTAGTAAATATAAACTGCTAAATACCTTTTCTCATCAGAAGTTAGAGCAGTCTTGTGACTTCTACCAGTGTCCAGCCGAACACTGGTTACAGCTTGCAGGAAGAGTTTTCATTTTGCTCTAAGAGGATGCAGAACCCCTGACCTCTTTCTGAACAGTGCTAATTGGCCCTGTGCTGATTACATGCACTCTCCCAAGAAGAAAAAAAAAACCTCTAGCAATACGCACCAAACTGAGCATATGCAGAGTGACTCCACACAATATGTCTTATCAGAAGATAAGAGGGGGACACTGGAAGAAGGGGAGGATCAGAGAAGTTAGGATCAAACAGCATTTTTACACAATGCAGAGGATTAACTCCTTAGGTTCCACAGTGAGTATGACGAGAATGCTTTACTGCATATACAGACTGGTATCACTGTTGTGGGTTTCGTAACACTTTAAAGCCCACACAACAGCCCATTCCTTCAGCATTTCTGATGGGCACAGTAGTCCTCACTACAGCTGACTTTGGGGGGGAAGACAGTAGCTTACTCATTTTCTTATGAGATAGGATTTGCCTAAAGTGTTATTAAAGCCTCAATTTTTTAAAATTTAAATAATAAAGATGTCATACTCACCTGCTCTGTGCAATGATTTTGCACAGAGCATCCCTGATCCTCCTCTTCTGGGGTCCCCTGCAGGCACTCCTAGCCCCTCTTTCAGCGAGGGCCACTGTCTATGGGGGCACTTGTGCGGGCTTGCTCATGAGCTGCTTTGTCTGCATCCGTTGGCACAGACAGGGTGGCTCGACCCTGCCCCCTGCTCCCTCGTCACTGGATTTGATTGACAGCAGCAGGAGCCAATGGCTCTTGCTGCTATCAACCTGCTCTGTGAGGAGGTAAAAGAAAACAGGGAGCTGCTGCTCTTGTGCACAATGCTGGATCCAGATCAAGCTTAGGTAAGTATACGGGGGGAGGGAGGGCTGAGGGGGATTCTGCAGCACAGAAGGTTTTTAACCTCCATGTATAGAATGCATGAAGCTAAAAACCTTATTGCTTTAGAACCACTTTAGGCTTCCCACCCTGGTAGCTGGCTGTTGGTCTACTGGATGTTTGCTGCCATGTTGGTGCCATAAAAGCTGAATATCACTTTATATACTTACCGTAATTTTCTTTTCCTGGTGCCAATCCATAGAAGCATACTAACTCCCCCCCCCCCGTTTGTTCCTAGCGACAGTGAATGGGCTGTTCATGGGTGTTAACGCTTCATAGCAGTGGTCACTAAATGGCAGACCGCGGTCCGCGAAGAGCCCGAGCAGCACTGCCGCCAAGACCGCCAGCCTGCAATGACAGATCTGTCGCTGAGCAGGTCGGTCGTCATGGCAAAATGACATCACGTGTGTGTAGTGGCATCCAGAGGCAGGTGCGGGGGTGTGCAGCCGCACAGGGTGACACCGGACCCACTCCACGAGAAGGTAAGTTGTAAAGCAAGCCGAAGATCCCGGCAGGATGGATCCGATCTGCGGCTTGGGGAGCATAATGGATCGGACTCCGATCCATTATGCTCAATCCATAGATCCGAACCAACCAGCCGGGGGGGGGGGGGGGGTGGAACGTCAGCATGCAACCCATACTGGGTGACACCAGACCCGCTCCAAGAAAAGGTAAGTTGTAAAAAAAAACAACGATCCCCACAGAATGGATCGGATCTGCTGATTGAGCATAATGGATTGGAGTCTTATTCATTATGCTCAATCCGCAGATCCGATCCATTCTGCGGGGATTGTCAGAGGGGGTGTCACCAAGTGTTATCGCTCCGGGTGACACCAACCCTAGGGACGCCTCTGCGTGTGCGCCCCGCCCCTTCAGCTCATTGTTTCTCCGGCTCCCACTCCCTGCCTGTACACAGGCATCCTTCAGCAATGATCCTGGCACAGCTCCTGTCTGCCCTCAAGGTAGGGTGTAGTCTTACAGGGGCACTCTGATGGGCACATTGGATGTTAGGGGGCATTCTGATGTGCACAAAATAGAATGTGCCCATCAAAGTGCCCCTTAACATAAACTGTATCCATCAGAGTGCCCCTTAACATAAAATGTGCCCATCAGCATGCCCCTTATTTTATGTTAAGGCGCACTCTGATGGGCGCATTTTATGTTAAGGGGCACTCTTGGGCACATACTGTGGAAAGGGGCACTCTAAGGGGCACATGTGATGTAAGGGGGCACTCTGATGGGGAATATGATGTAAAGGGGCACTCTGATGGGGAATATGATGTAAAGGGGCACTCTGATGGGGATACCTAATGTAAAGGGGCACTCTGATGGGGACAACTGATGTAAAGGAGCACTCTGATGGGCACACCTGATGTGATGGGAATACATGATGTAAAGTTGCACTCTGATGGTGACACCTAATGTAAAGGGGCACACTCTATTTGGACGTCGGCCAGAAGAAAATTTTAGTGACCGGACCTCTTTGAATTTTAATTTAATACCCCTGCTTTATAGCTTTCCACTGCTCCTGTGGGCGGAAGTAGGTGAGGTTACTACCACATATATGCTGTAACGGATTGGTGCTACAATTTTCTTTTTTTATCGGGGTACGTTGGACAGAATTCTCAATACTTCCTGTCTTAAAATGTGAAGAAATCTCCCCAAAGGGACTTAGATGGCAATAGAAAATTGAACAAAAATCCTAACTCTTTCCCTCTGCGTCCAAAATAAAAGTTTTGTTTGGATCTGGGCAATCATACGTCTGTCTTTGTAGTCTATATAGAGTATACCGTAGACCTTCAACAAACATAATAAACATAAGAGACCTCCCTCGCAGAATAAATGTTATACATTTTGTGGCAGCCATGACTCAGGCAATTGAAACATCTCAATAAATAGCGGATGTTCTTAAGAACACAGTAACAGAAAAAAGAAAATTGGCTCACTTTTATTTAAATCCTCCCACTATGAATTACAGGGCTGCATTTGTCTATTACAAATCTTGGCTTCTCATACGTGAACTATTATATGGTTTTCTCTTCCCCATTTTGCTTGTCAGGTGCATAGACAAAGCACATCTATCCCAGGCTGATTACACTGCAGGTCCCTGAGTGCTTTCCAGCTTTCATCTGAATGCATTTTCAGTAATGGCTGCTGGATTGCCATACATCCCAAACATCATATACATATTATTTCTACTCAAATACATATTTACGTTGGTTACATCTTGCTGCTCCATTCAAAGTTTTGTTGACTGCAGTGTTGTGTATGCACGAAACAGACGTCACAGTTAAAGCAAAAAGAAACTTTAGTTTTTTTTCATGCAATCCCTGTCAAATCAAACAGGGCAGGTGGCACTTGACTTATGAATATAACCAAAATCACTATAAAGATGAACAAACGGTGCTCAAAATTGTTCCTCAGTAAAAAGATAAAAAAGACATACATACAAACTAAAATAAATTGAATATAAATTTAAAGTATAACTAAAGGGAAAACTTGTTTTTGTTTAGTCTTAGAGTAGTGAAGGATTAGAACACCTGTCAGGTTTTTATTGCTGTCTGCGCCGCCATTAGGGAGATTCACCCTCTCTATGTCCTGTTTACCATTATCATCAAAAGCGATAGTAAAGAACATCCCAAATTTTGGATTGTCCCCAGAAAAGTCATAGAGGAGAAATCTTCCAATGGGGACACTAGTTCTGGTGACACAACCCCACTGCAAGGGGGGACTTTTACTTTTCCTGGAGTTCAGTTTTAAAGTGGTTGTAAACCTCAGGCATGAAATATGAACAAAGCATATCCTTCTATAATGTGTACTTGTCTCAGTGCAGAGCAGTCTTTTTCAACCTTTTTTCAGTCAAGGCACTCTTTAAAATTATGACTATCTTAAGGCACCCCATGTAACAACATCCATACAGGTAGAGGTGATTTATTCTTCCAAAGCAAACCCAAACACACATTTGCACACTGGTACTGACTAGTATTCCAATGTTTCTCTTCTCCCCTAGTTTCTCTCCCTTAATCAGCTAATGTGACCCCAGTTCTAACGCAGAAAGGCAAACAAGGATGCTGTGCAGGTACCCAACATCTTCCTTATCAATGGATGACGTCATTGGTTGTTAGGACACTGGTGGCTAAAAGGTTGTAATGGTGCACAATGAAAACCCTTGACTTTGTGTAATTAAAAGGTAGGCTTGATTCACCCACTAGCCTGTTTACAATTTTTGGGCAATTTGCCATACCACCCCTAAAGAAACATAAAGGCACCCCAGGGATCATGGGCACCCTGCTTGAAAAAGGCTGGTCCAGAGCACTAAGTGTCATTTCTGTTTGCTGCTTTGTTCCTTTGCTGTCACTTTTGACAAGTTTTCCTGACAAGAGAAAAAAGGTGACAGGGGAGGAGCTCCATCTGATTAACAGCCTCAACTCTATTCCTTTGAGCTGTGTGAAGGGAGGGGGTGTCTCTTCCTTCCAATCAGTTCTCAGCTCTCCTAACTGAGCTCTTCAGAGTGTATCTTCAGCTCCTCACCCCGTTTTCTGAAAGATCAGGCGAGATGTATAAATTCTGCACTTTGAGTGGCTGTAGAGAAGAGAAGACTCCAGATAGGCAGGTACAACTTATGTAGGAGGATTTGTTAATCTATGTGTATCACATGATGCCAGTCACTTCACTGTGTATATGCAAGGGTTTACAACCACTTTAAAGAATAACTCTGCTTTTAATTAGGAAAAACACATTGCCCTCTGAGTAATTTAGTATGTACATTGTGGGGATTTTAACAAACTTTGTTGCAGATTCCTACCTTTTATTATTCTGAAGTAATAGCTGTATGTTTGTCTGTGTTCATGTGCAAAGTGAATCTGTATAGGGGTGGTTTTATAACTATCAGTCTGTTGCTGCATCTGCAGGGCTCTAATGAGGAATGTGGTAGGGTCTGTATCACTGTAGATGTGATTTCCCTTTGAAAGTATCTCACTAAAAATAGCACTTTTATTGCAGTGGATACCCAAATCTGACATGTATCTTGGTGCAGAATTCTGGGAAAATCAGCAAGCCATCCACTCAAGCACAAAAATTACATTTCTGGGGGGGCACTCTGTACACCATCTGTAATGCCTCCAGGTAGCTATTTTACAGAAATTCACAGTGCTGCAGATTGAAAGGGAAAGGTAATTGTTAATATTCAATTACAATATGACTTAAGTCGTAATTATATACACTATATTTTTTTTTCTAATCATTTTTTTTCCCGCCACAAAAGTAGAGTTGCCCTTTAAGGCAATTCTATAAGACATCCAACTCAGCAATGCAATTCAGGATAAAAGAAAAGACTCCAAATACCATAACTCCATTGAGAGATACAAGTAAATATTTATCCATCATGCCATGTCATCAGGGAAGTGTGTGATTGGCACAAATGTATTCTGCAGCAGGACAAGGACCCCAAACATACAGCCAATGTCATTAGGAACTATCTTCAGTGTAAAGAAGAACAAGGAGTCCTGGAAGTGATGGTTTGGCCCTCACAGAGCCCTAATCTCAACATCATGCAGTCTGTGTGGGATTACATGAAGAGACAGAAGGATGTGAGGCAGCCTACATCCATAGAAGATCTGTGGTTAGTTCTCCAAGATGTTTGGAACAACCTACCTGCCGAGTTCCTTCAAAAACTGTACGCACAAGAACTGTGTGCACATAGAAGAATTGATGCTGGTTTGAAGACAAAGGGTGATCACACCAAATATTGATTTGATTTAGATTTTTCTTCTGTTCGATCACTTTGCAGTTTGTAGATTGATAAAAACAAACAATTAAAATATATATTTTTAAAAGCATTTACAGATTTTTTTCATACCTGCCTAAAACTTTTGCCCAGTACAGTCACGGCCAGAAATAAGGGCACCCCTGCATTTCTGTCAGATAATGCACCACTTCGCCCAGAAAATTGTTGCAATTACAAATGTTTAGGCATTCTCATGTTTATTCTTTTGTTTGTATTGGTATGACCCAAACATAATGGAGAAACAAAAAGCCAAATCTAAAACAGTCCATGCAAAACCACAAAAATGGACTGGAGAAAATTGATAAAGTATATTCTTAAAGCGTCGCCTATGGAGATTTTTAATTACCATAGCTTGTCACCATTCCACGAGCATTTGCAATTTTAAAGTGTGACATGTTAGGTATCTATTTACGCGCCATAAAATCATCTTTCGTATTTTACAAAAAAAGAAGTCTATATTGTATTTTTTTTCTAGTTCATTAAAGTGTGTTGTGTTTGAAAAACCGCTGTACAAATACCATGTAACATAAAAAATTTAAATGATCGCCATTTAATTCTTAAGGGTCTTTGCTAAAAAATATATATAATGTTTGGGGGTTATAAGTAATTTTCTAACACAAAATACTGATTTAAACTTGTAAACAAAAAGTGCCAGAAAATGCTTGGTCTTCAAGTGGATATTTATTTATTAATTTTTTTCTGTAATTTTTATTTGTGATATAATGTAATGCTCAACTATTTAAATTTTTTTTAAAATAAATGCCAACATTGGGTGCTATAGACAGTTTCTTTAGGGTAAGATTGCGAAAGTGCAGAGATCTTTAGTTTGATATAGAAAATTAAATACACAAATAAATCCTAGATATCTGTTACTTGTGTGATGTCTAAGACAGGCACACTTTGGGTTGGGTCCTTCACCTTTTAGATTTAGTAGTCAGCCTGGCACTGAAGGTACAGTACTTCTGTGACAGAGAAGCAGAGACATCTAGTGGTTAGAGAATCACACTGCAGCAACTAGGGTGTAGTACAGGATAGTCATATTAGAGGTAAATATGTATTTTATTAGATGTATCAGAAAAGAAGAGAAAAACACATACATGTTGTGCCAAGCCAATGTAAAAGAGCACAAACAATATGTATAATTAAAGTCTGTGACTCAGAGGTAAAAACAGAGAATATAACATATGAAGTCCCTGTGGGCGTTCCGTGGGTAGAAACAGCAGGATAGTGTCCGCAGGAGTTTACCGGCTGAGAACATCAGATGGCTCAATGATAAAAGCGGGGATTGCAGGGGATGAAAGCTGAGCAGGAACAAGAGAGATAGCCTGAGAAAGCTAAAGAGGGGGAGAGAGATGGAAAGAAAAAAAAAGGGGGGGGAGGTGGTGGGTTGGAATGGAGTGGGAGGGCGAGAATCAGGATCTAAATGGGGAGTGCTAAACTGAGGAAAATCAAAATAAAGGGTTTGAGCAGACATGGACATGTAAACTAGATGTTAGGGGAATGGAACAGGCTGAGACCAATTGGGGGGCGGTGAAATGTGACAAAAAACTGTCCACAACTAGCTCATCTATCGATGAAGATGAGGCCTCAACAGTTTACAGGATAGTCATATTGTTCACAAGGACATGGTGTCAAATGTAAAAATAAACTGTATAAGCACCACAAAATGTAACTATGGCATCAGAGAGCATCACCTGGTCTGGATCTACTGGACTAACTTCTAGGTATCTAGGAATGGTTCACCCACACAGAATCACAAAACCTGAAAAATCTGCTGAGCAAGTGATCATATACCAATGGATCTCTGAAAACTAAAGACTGTAGTGGACTCAGTAGTAATATCAGGCTGATATGCTTACAATATATTTTAGACACTAGTAATGGTCTTATGATTCTTAAAAAAAATTTCTTACTATACATTGTCCCCTTTAAATTCCTCTAAATCTAAATATCTATTCACATTGTGTCACTTTTATGGTGGTATGATTATAGTTTATGTTCTCTAATAGTCTTTTTTATTTTATGGCAAATATTGTGAATTTTATTGTTATTTTTATTATTATACAGGATTTATATAGCGCCAACAGTCTGAGCAGCGCTTTACAACATATGGGCAGACAGTAAAGTTACAAAACAATTCAATAAAGGAGGAATCAGGGGGCCCCGCTTGTTAGAGCTTAAAATCTAAAAGGAAGGGTCAAGTGATATAAAAGGTAATAACTGTGGGGGATGAGTTAATGTAGAAAATAAAGTACAGTTATTAAGTGGGGGCAGGGTAGGTTTTTCTAAAGAGATGGGTTTTCAGGGATCATCTAGCAATTACAGAGTAGGAGACAGACAGACTGGGGTTGGGAATTCCATAAATTGGAAAAGATTTGGGAATATTCCTAGAAGCAAGCATGGGAGGAAGTGACAAGGGAGCTAGAGAGCTGGAGGTCTTGGGAGGAATGAAGAAAACTATTTGGTGACGTACAGTTGTGTTCAAAATAATAGCAGTCAGACATCACTAACCTGATCAATCACTGTTTTTGGTAGAAATGATATTTCTACATGGCAAATAATTTACTATCAGGTGTAGTAGAGTAATAGAAATCCAACAGACCCAACAGTCATGACATGCATGCTGCTGATTCTGTGTAATTGAATCACTAATTGAAAGGGGCATGTTCAAAATAATAGCAGTGTGGAGTTCTGTTAGTGAGGTCATTCATTCTTTGAAAAACAGGTGGCAATTATTGCCCTTATTTAAGGAAGGAAGGCAGCAAATGTTGTACATGCTGGTTACAGTGCATTTCTCTCTGAAATTCTGAGGAAAATGGGTCGTTCCAGACATTGTTCAGAAGAACAGCGTACCTTGATTAAAAAGTTGATTGGAGAGGGAAAACGTATAAAGAAGTGCAGAAAATGATAGGCTGCTCAGCTAAAATGATCGCAAATGCTTTAAAAAGGCAACCAAAACCTGAAAGATGTGGAAGAAAGCAAAAAACTACCATTCGAATGGATAGAAGAATAGCCAAAATGGCATGGACTCAGCCAACAATCAGCTCCAGGAAGATCAAAGAAGGTCTAAAGTTACCTGTGAGTACTGTTACAATTAGAAGACGCCTATGTGAAGCCAAGCTATCTGCAAGAAGCCCCCGCAAAGTCCCACTGTTGAAAAAAAGACATGCTGAAGAGGTTACAATTTGCCAAAGAGCACATTGACTGGCCTAAAGAGAAATGGTGCAACATTTTGTGGACTGATGAAAGTAAGATTGTTCTTTTTGGGTCTAGTGGCCGGAGACAGTTTGTCAGACGACCCCCAAACACTGAATTCAAGCCACAGTACACTGTGAAGACAGTGAAGCATGGTGGTGCAAGCATCATGATATGGGGATGTTTCTCATACTACGTGTTGGGTCTATTTATCGCATACCAGGGATCATGGATCAGTTTGAATAGATCAGAATACTTGAAGAGGTCATGCTGCCTTATGCTGAAGAGGAAATGCCCTTGAAATGGGTGTTCCAACAAGACAACGACCCCAAACACACCAGTAAACGTGCAACATCTTGGTTCCAGACCAACAAGATTGACGTTATGGAATGGCCAGCCCAATCCCCGGATCTTAATCCAATAAAAAAACTTGTGGGGTGACATCAAAAATGCAGTTTCTGAGGCAAAACCAAGAAATAGAGAAGAACTGTGGAATGTAGTCCAATCATCCTGGGCTGGAATACCTGATCACAGGGGCCAGAAGTTGGTTGACTCCATGCAACACAGATGTACAGCAGTTCTCAGAAACAGTGCTTATACAACTAAATATTCATTAAGTGATTCAAAGGAAAGCAAAATCTTCAAACATTTTTCAGTTTATATAGTGAATGTTTGAGTTTGTAAAGAAGAATACAAACACTGTTATTTTTTTGAACAGTCTAATATTCACGTTTCTTCAATTTGTTTTTAGAGGAACAACACAAATTTGATATATTTTTCTTCATGCTTTGATTTGGAATAGAATGTGTAGTATTCCTAATGCATTTGTGTGTATGGAAATAAAAGCTATTAGAAGGATTTTGAGCTTTATTCACTTTTTTCTACACACTGCTATTATTTTGAACACAACTGTATATAAATATATTTTTTAAATATATTAAATATGGCCAAAATTGTAGTATTTCAAATATATGTCAATATATTTGGGAAGAATATTTTTAAAATATATTTAAAATATATTTTTCTTCCACGTGGGCATGGTTGCAGCACATGTACAAACCTGAGTGGCTGCATCTCTGTGTTCAGGTGGGTAGTTAGGGGGTTGGTAAAACCATCTTCCAACTGCCTGGTTTTACCATCCCCTGACTGCTCATATGAATAAATCTTATTTGTCCTGGTGACCATTGTCCCTGGGACAGATAGTGAAGGGAATTGTCACCAAAACAAGACGTGACATACGTGGGTCAGACCACTGCCCTTTTCAGTAACTTGAAACAAATGGCTGGTCAACCTCACACAGCGGTGTCACTAATGCGCAACAATGACACTTTCAGCCTCACCCGGCACAGTGATTTTCCCTGCTCCCTCCTCATTGGCTGAAACACAGCAGCAGGAGCCAATGGCAATCACAGCCAGTGAGGAGGGAGGAGAGGGCTGGGCCAAGCCGCTCTCTGCATTCCTTATGGGCACACAGAGCAGGTTACTCTGGGGGAGGAGCCAGGAGATCTGGTGGGGGACCCAAGAAGAGGAGGAAAACCATTGCACAGAGCAGGTAAGTACAGTATGACTGTTTTTGTTATCACTTTATGTTTTGTGTTTGTGCATTAGAGACTACAATAATGCTTTAATGATGAAAAGGTAAAGAATGGTGCAAAACAAATGGTTACAGCAAAAAAAAATATTAAAGAAAAAGAGACAACAATGCATCAGCAAACAAAAGGGTTGCAGACGCATGTCCCAATAGACATCTATAGGACTACCGGGTTTGGGATGGTGCAAGCAACACCTGTACATCCTCTTGCCAGCAAAACATGGCCCTGCACAGGACACAGAAGTAACCGCCTGTGTGAGGCCTAAGACCAAAATATTTCTACATTTTGTGTTGGTAATTATATCCTAATCCTACCCACTATTGTAATATGTTGTCATCTTAACTATTTGTTGTCTTTTTTACACAATTAAAGAGTCCCTGTCACCATGCATGCGGCCCTTTGGTATATGATATACGGTCCTGGGACCTCAGCAGTCTGTAGCGGGAACATTGATCTCTACTAGCCACTTGTATCATGTTTGCAGTTTTGTATTGTCTACTGCAACATAGCCCCAGCCAACAATATAGACAGCTCAAAAAATTAAAGGAACACTTTGAAAACACCTCAGATCTCAATGGGGAAAAATATGCTGGATATCTTTGCTGATATGGACGGGGTAATGTGTTAGGAATTTAAGGATGCCCCATCCATTGATGGAAATGAAAATGATCGACCTACAGAGGACTGAATTCAAAGACACCCCGAAAATCAAAGTGAAAAAATGATGCAGCAGGCTAGTTCATTTTGCTGAAATTTCATTTCAACAACGCAAAATGGTACTCGGTACTTTGTATGGCCCCCACGTGCTTGTATGCATGCCTGAGAATGTCGAAGCATGCTGCTAATGAGATGGATGGTGTCCTGGGGTATTTCCTCCCAGATCTGCACAAGGAGGAACCCAGGACCCACTGCACCAGTATAGGGTCTGACAATGGGTCCAAGGATTTCATCCCGATACCTAATGGCAGGCAGGGTGCCATTGTCTAGCCTGTAGAGGTCTGTGCGTCCCTCCATGGTTATGCCTCCCCAGACCATCACTGACCCACCACCAAAATGATGTTACAGGCAGCATAAAGTTCTCCACAGCTTCTCCCGACCCTTTCACATCTGTTACATGTGCTCAGGGTGAACCTGCTCTCATCTGTGAAAAACACAAGGAGCCAGTGGCGAACCTGCTAATTCTGTTTCTGATTGTTTGGTCAGAGACATTCACACCAGTGGCCTGCTGGAGTTCATTTTGTAGGGCCCTGGCAGTGCTCATCCTGTTCCTCCTTGCACAAAGGAGCAGATACCGGTCCTGCTGATGGGTTAAGGACCTTCTATGGCCCTGTCCAGCTCTCCTAGAGTAACTGCCTGTCTCCTAATATCTCCTCCATGCTCTTGAGACTGTGCTGGGAGACACAGCAAACCTAGCAATGGTACGTATTGATGTGCCATCCTGGAGGAATTGGACTGCCTATGCAACCTCTGTAGGGTCCAGGTATCGCCTCATGCTACCAGTAGTGACACTGACCCTAGCCAAATGCAAAACTAGTGAAAAACAGTCAGAAAAGATGAGTAGGGAAAAAATGTCAGTGGCCTCCATCTGCAAAACCATTCCTGTTCAGAGGGTTGTCTCATTGTTGCCCATCTAATTTATTTATTTATTTCAGGTACTTCTATAGCGCCGTCAATTTACACAGCGCTTTACACATATATATTGTACATTCACATCAGTCCCTAACCCTCAATCTAAGGTCCCTAACTTACATTCATACATACACATATTAGGGCAATTTAGACAGGATCCAATTTACCTACCAGCATGTCTTCGGAGTGTGGGAGGAAACCGGAGTACCCGGAGGAAACCCACGCAGGCACAGGGAGAACATGCAAACTCCAGGCAGGTGGTGCCGTAGCTGGGATTCGAACCACCGACCCTAGTACTGCAAGGCGGAAGTGCTAACCATTTAGTCACTGTGCTGCCCATGAACCTGTTGTTAATATAATTAACACCAAAGCAGCTGAAACTGATTAACAACCCCCTCTGCTACTTAACTGACCAGATCAATATACCTGGAGTGTAATTGACTTGATGCTGTACCCTGATTAAAAAGTATTCCTTTAATTATTTTGAGCAGTGTAGCATTTCCACACTCTCTGACCCTCATTTCCTCTATTAGTTCTGCTGTTTCTGATGGTCCTCTCAAGCATTAGATACAGTGAAGGAAATAAGTATTTGATCCCCTGCTGATTTTGAATGTTTGCCCACTCACAAAGAAATGATCAGTCTAAAAATCAAATGGTAGGTGTATTGTAACACTGAGAGACAGAATAGAAACAAAAAATTAAAAAAACAAAACAAAACAAATAGGTGTCTAACAAATTATTCACTGACTTGCATGTTCATGAGGGAAATAAGTATTTGATCCCCTATCATTCAGCAGGATTTCTGGCTACCAGGTGTCTTTCATACAGGTAACAAGCTGAGATTAGAAGCAGTCTCCTAAAGGGAGTGCTACTAATCTCATTTTGTTACCTGTATAAAAGACACCTGTCCACAGGAGCAATCAATCAGATTCCAAACTCTCCACCATGGCAAAGACCAAAGAGCTGTCCAAGGATGTCAGGGACAAGACTGTAGACCTACACAAGGCTGGACTGGGCTACAAAACTATCGCCAAGCAGCTTGGTGAGAAGGTGACAACAGTTGGTGCAATCATTCGCAAATGGAAGAAACACAAAACAACTGTCAGTCTCCCTAGGTCTGGTGCACCATGCAAGATCTCACCTCGTGGAGTGTCCATGATCATGAGAACTGAAGAATCATCCCAGAACTGCATGTGAGGATCTTATCAATGATCTCCAGGCAGCTGGGACCACAGTCACCAAGAAAAAAATTGGTAACACACTATGCCGACAAGGATTGAAATCCTGCAGTGCCTGCAATGTCCCTCTGCTCAAGAAAGCACATGTCCAGGTCCATCTGAAGTTTGCGACTGAACATCTAAATGATGCAGAGGACTGGTTGAAAGTGTTGTGGTCAGATGAGACCAAAATCGAGCTCTTTGGCATGAACTCAATTCCCCGTGTTTGGAGGAAGAGGAATGCTGCCTATGACACCAAGAACACCATCCCAACGGTCAAACATGGTGGTGGAAACATTCTGCTTTGGGGGTGTTTTTCTGTTAAGGGGACAGGACAACTGCATCGCATCAAAGGGATGATGGACGGGGCAATGTACCGTCAAATCTTGGGTGAGAACCTTCTTCCCTCAGCCAGGGCATTGAAAATGGGTCATGGATGGGTCTTCCAGCATGATAACGACCCAAAACACATGGCCAAGGCAACAAAGGAGTGGCTCAAGAAGGAGCACATTAAGGTCCTGGAGTGGCTTAGCCAGTCTCCAGACCTTAATCCGATTGAAAATCTGTGGAGAGAGCTGAAAGTTAGGGTTTCCAAACCTTAATGACTTGGAGAGGATCTGCCAAGAGGAGTGGGACAAAATCCCTTCTGAGATGTGTGCAAACCTGCTGGCCAACTACAGGAAATGTCTAACCTCTGTGATTGCCAACAAGGTATTTGCCACCAAGTACTAAGTCATGTTTTGTGAAGGGGATCAAATAATTATTTCCCTCATGAACATGTAAACCAGTGCATAATTTGTTAGACATGCATTTCTTTTGAATCTTTTGTTGCTATTCTGTCTCTCAGTGTTAAAATGGCTACCATTCAAATTTTAGACTGATCATTACTTTGTGAGTGGGCAAACATTCAAAATCAGCAGGGGATCAAATACTTATTTCCTTCACTGTATATTGAACATTATGTGTGGGCCTTTATTGATGTCAGGGACTGCATTTGAAGCCTCCTTTAGCTATAAGTTGACAACCACAGCTATATAGCGTCAATATGACCAAAGAACACTTTTTTTTCTGTTGAAAATCACATCTGGTGCCCACACACTTTGTACCTTCCTACCAAGAATTGCACTAACCCTTGGAGGAAAATAATGGATTAGAATATTTTTTGGTTTAGCATTAACTTTGCTGCTGGATGAAACAGTTTGTCTTTGAATCCGGCACAAAAGAGCTTTGAAAACCAACACTTACAGACTGTGCTGTGATGTGCATCAGATCTGCTAACGAAAGGTCTGATTCATGAGCATTTCAAAAACAGTTTAAAGACCATTTCCGCAGGATCCCTATTTTCAGCACATCTACTGTTAGGTAGAAAATACATATTGTGCTCATTTACAGCTTTGTCCTACGTCAGAAACCGAAGCCAAGAAAAAGAAATCTCTGTGTGCCAACGTATCAGTATCCTAAGGCTGGGTTCATACTTTTCTGCTTTGGGGCATTGCAGTATGGGTTTGTTTGTTTGGAGGGGTATTAAAAAGATGCTGAAACAGGCTTGTAGCGCCTCCCCCAAAGCGATAGTTCACATTTTCATTTTTCTGAAAAGGCAAACTAATACCATACACCAGGGGTGCTCAACTTGTGGCCCTCAGAGCCCTTTGATGTGGCCCTCGAACTCAAACCAGGGAAGCGCAATTCTATTAAGTCCTGCAGGTTTAGGTGTGCTTTCAGAAAGTGCGCCACACCTGCAAGATATAATGGAAGTCTATGGCAAAGCGCAGCTAACCAGCAGGAAAGTCGCAGGTGCACTGTGCTGGGCTGCAGATAAACCACAGTGCATCAGTGTGAAAGCAGCCATATAGTGGGCTCACAACAGTAAGGACTAATTTACATTTGCAGTTTGGAGGGCAGTAAAACTCCTTAGTTGAGACGTGTTTTTACCACACACACTGGTGTAACATCAGGGGTCGCAATGGTGACCCTGCTCCAGGGGGCCCGTGCAGCCTCCCTGTAACATTGTTTTGCACTTGAACAGGAGGGACTATCCTCTCCATTTTCCTCCTGCAACCGCTGAGAGCCAGCTTATCCTTCTCTCCCTCCTGCTGGCATTCAGCAGTTGCAGGAGGAAAATGTTCATTTTGCTATTCAAAATACAAAAAATTCTAAATTTAAACCATTTCATTTCATTGTGGCCCCCAACCAGTTACCAAACCACTTAAGTGGCTCTCGCTCTTCAAAAGGTTGAGCACCCTTGCCATACACCATCCCTACCCCCCTGGTGCCCGCTGTACTAACCTCCGGGTATGCTGAGCTGTCAGTGCCCACGCAGTCTGTCCAGCAGATCCCCGCTCTACTCTGTACAGCACTTTCGGGATGGACCACAGCAACTGCACAGTGGAATACTCTGGTCCATCCCAGAAGCACTGCACAAAGAAGAGGGTGAAGTAGGGGGTATCCCAGATCCCTGGACTGCTGGACCAGCTACGTGGACACTTACATCTTAGCATCCACGGGGGTAAGTACAGAGCAGGGGGAAGCTTGTACATTTTTTCGGGAAAAGGTGAACATTTTAAGCTGCAAAGGCAGTGGACGAGGGGTGTTCACATGCTGCAGCCATGATGCTTTGCTTTGCACCCACAGCCAAAATGATCATCCAAAGATGACCTATTTAATTGTGCAATGCACAAGGTTAAAGTATATTGGTACAGCATTACATCTGATTTTTGGGACCTTGTGGTGCATTGCCAGTACATTCATTTGAAACGGCTACCTTAATGTACTGCACAGGTGAGCATAGGTCCTTAAAGTTCACCTTTTGAAGAAAAAGATAAAATGCACATTTTTGGAGGTAAAAAAAAAAAAAGTGCATTTTTTTTATATCGGGCCTGAAAGGCATTGCACCTGCAATCAGCTGATCACAGGTGCAATCTCAGGCTCCTGCAGACTCTCTGCATAGCTGTCTGCCTGTACCTCGTACAGGCAGTCAGTTACTTGAAAGCAATAAGATCAATGGACTACAAGAGCACTCACCAACACCCTTGTATTTCATTGGGAACTACAAGTCATCAGCCGCAATGGATGATGGCACTTGTAGGCATTCATTTACAGAAAACTGTGAATAAATGACAAGGCTGTGTGGACGGAGCCCTGTATGGCCACATTATGTTCAAATTGTGACCGGGTGCGGGGAGAGGATTTCCCACCCGCTGTTACAGGGGAGGGAGGGAACAGGGGAAGAGGCTGCAGCTGCTGGAACATGTTACATGTTCTACTCTAAACATGTGTAAAGTTCCAAAAGCTGAACTTATCATTTGAAGCTAGCTGGGAACATTGATAACTAAAAAGCTGCTTTTAATGGGGCATAATGTACTGTAGATACAGAAGACCACAAAACCTATGGAAGCCCATCGTTGTGCAGGTTCTATAGGTGTGCATCACTGGTGGTATAGGAGACTCATTTATCAACCTCAAGGAAAAGGACTCTGCAGCTTTCAAAGTTTTCTTTTTTTTCAATAAAAGTGAATGTATAGTGGTCATTTATTTATTTCCTTCTTTATTTAGAACTTTTGTTGACGTTTTTCACCTAGGGATCCTTCCAGTGACTGACTTTCTTGGAGTCCATTGGCGGACACAGGAAGTCTTTAACTTTATACTGCCACCTGCAGGATTGGACACTGACAAAGATAAAAAACCCAGTAAGCTAGCATAGGATAACACCTACTACTATCTGTGGCAAAGCAGTACAGATCAAGCCGCCAGTTCAGATACTTGCCCTGCAGAAGTGATGGAGTAGAGACAGGTCTCTAATGGGTGCAAACAGCGTTTCCAAAATACAAAAAGAACCAGATTTAAATGCCATGGGGTCACAGGGAAGAGCTATGCGGGACATACCCTGGACAAAGGTATCAAAGAATGAGGCCAACAGCCTCTGAAACAGAAAAGGAAGGGCAGAAACCTGACCCTTAATATTCCTAAGGGCCAAATATTGGTCCAGATAGCTTAATGTTTAGTACTCCTGCCTCACTGCACTGCGGCCCCTGGATTGAATCCTGGTAAGGAAATATTTGAGTTTGCATGGATTTCCACCCACACTTCGAATATATACTGGTAGGTTATTTGGCCCTAGTATGTATGCATGTAAGACAGTGACTTTAGACTACAAGCACAGCAAGTAAAGCACTGCATAAAATGCCAGCGCTTTATAAATATTTACCTGTAGTAACTAATATCTCATGATAAACCTTGCAGGAAGATGAATTCCTAGCTTTTAGCATTGTAGAAAAGCACAGAATCAGAAATGCCCCTGTCCCTCAGAACCTGGTCTTCAACAGCCATGCCATTAAAGGAAGATGACAAATTAGTCCTTGGGACAGAAGATGTTGATGATCCAGCAGAGCACATAAAGCTTCTGCCAGGAATAGTACATAGGCCAGGAAACCTTTCATCTCAATCCTGCGACACACACAAGGAAGAAGTTTCAAGGGAGGAAAGACATAGATCAGGGTATACTTTTCCCATGGAGCCACCAGAGGATCAAATGCTTGAGCTAGAGGATACCTATACCTAAAAACAAACCTGTCCAGTTTGTTGTGGAACCTGGAGGCTAGGAGAATCAAATTTTGCATCCCCCACCTACAACACAGGTCCAGGAATACCTCCAATTGTAGGGACCATTCCCTAATGTCCAGGCACTGTCAGCTAAGAATCTACCTGCCAATTGTCCACGTCTAGATTGTACAAAGCAGACAAGGCTGGAACATGAAGTTCTCCCCAGAACAGGAACCAATCTATCTCTTTATGCTATGTGAAGCCTTCTGGTTCCTCCCTGATTAAAATACACCACCACCATCTGGATCAGATGACCTTCCAGTAATATGGTCCAGTGCTGCAAAGAGACCTAAGTTCCAGGATGTTGATTGGGAGATGTGACTCATACACAGGGCACCTGTCAGACATGGTTTGACAATGTATATCACTGCCAGAATCAGGTAAAGGGGCCCCCCCACCGGAGACAGTAAAAGAAGCCATGAAATGGCAAGATCCACATTAGGAATGGACCACTTTTGCACAAAATCCCCACCAGATGGATGCCACGGATATGCCCTCTGCGATCAGAGTAAGCAAATAACTGGGTGATTTTGGCTATAAAGTCTTACATAACTGTATTAAAGACCTCAGAAGAAGAGGCCAGAAACCCAGTCACACCCAACAAAGCTAAAGAGGACTCTGAGGATGGGAAAGATTAAGAGCAGAAGGTAACATGATTCCAGGCTGCAGACATCAGCACAGTCACTTGGTTTGTTGCATGCAGCCCCAGAGCCATAGACAGAAAGTGAGCAGGGGGTAACCAGTACAATGGGACTGTTTCCTCCATGTTTAGAATCAGACATATTGCAAGCTTGTAGCAGTAAAGCAATATTTAGGCTCAAAGTAAGAAGCAAGGCCTAAGGCAGGGGTGTTCAAACTATGCCCTCCAGCTGTTGAAGTACTACAAGTCCCATCATGCCTCTGGGTGTCTTGCCTGTGGATGTCAGAGTCTTGAAGGCCTCATGGGAATTGCAGTTCCTCAACACCTGGAGGGCCATAGTTTGGACACCACTGGCCTAAGGAAACCCTGACAGCTGGTAGCAGGGTTGGATGGCCAGAGGTAAACAAAGTTACTATAGGCGGGCAGCAGGAACAGAAAGAAGATCTAAGTTCCATGTGGCTCTTTGCAAGCAGGAGCAGCAGCTGAAGGAATACGATTCCTCCATGCTGTATGGTGGGAAAAAGTGCCAGAGTGTGCAAAAATGCACCTAGCATATGACATCAACACACTGTTAACCCCTTGCAATTCAAAACCAGCAGGGACGAGCATAAAGGCAATCAGCAACCTATGTAAATAAGGTAGCTCCTAAGGCTCAACTCAACTAGTCCCATTTAAGAGTCCTCAGAGACAGGACAAGCACTCAGGCAATGCCAGCAGTTCTGGACTTCAAAATTTAGTTTCATAGCTAACTTTTTTTTACCTGAACGTGAAAGTGCCCCATGTGGAACACAATTTCAGAAGGTCATGTCCAAGCTGTCCCCTCATCCAGTCCAGCAGAGTCCAGGGGCAGCACTTCAAAAGCCAGGCTAAAGGTGACCCTATTGGATAACTGCAATACAGAGACAAAGCTCCAACAGTGAGACAGAAGAGTCCTAATTGAAGAAAAAAAAAAATTCAAAGTGGAAATAAGTGGAAAAAAAAAAAGTTATGCAGTATACACAGCAGACCTGAATAAAGGACACTAGGAAAAACCGGAGGCATACTGACAGTAGGTTATCCTCCTACAGTTTTTGTCTGTCATCCTCTTGTAGGCAGAATCATAACCCAAAGGTTAACAACTTTCTGTGATTCTCAATGGTTGAGGAAAAAAAGTAAAAAAAAATAGGTTGCCTTGCTGAGCTTAGTACACAAATCCACTCTGCAACAATGGTAGATGCTGCACTCTCCATTATTCTGATACCCCTAAAAACCTGAGCAAATCATAAACCGGTGTAAGGAGATTTACACAGTCACTTTTCACAGTGTGTAGGATCAGCTAACATAAGATGTCCAACAATGTAGAACAGATAGAATGTTGCAGAGCAGGAACTGCTGTTTACTTAACTTTATATATATTCGCTGATTCTGCAAACTGACCTGAATCAGCAAAAGTTAAAACAGTAATACAGCTTTCCTTTCGGCCATTTTCTCCCCATGGAGGGAATAAGTCGCCATGGCCCCCAGCAGAAATGGAATGATCTTGAAGCCCCACTTCCACAAGGACTGGCAGAGACGAGTGGCTACTTGGTTTAACCAGCCCGCCAGGAAGATCCGCAGGCAAAAGGCACGCCAGGCCAAGGCACAACAGATCGCCCCCAGATCTGTGGCAGGACCCCTCAGGCCAGTGGTGAGATGTCCAACCGTCAGATATCACACGAAGAATCGAGCTGGAAGAGGCTTCACCTTGGAGGAGCTTAAGGCCGCCAGCATCAACAAGAAGGTTGCTTGCACCATCGGCATCTCTGTGGACCCTCGCCGTCGCAACAGGTCAACGGAGTCCCTGCAGACCAACGTGCAAAGGCTGAAGGAGTACCGCTCCAAACTGATCATCTTCCCACACAAACCCTCCGCTCCGAAGAAGGGAGACAGCTCTCCTGAAGAGTTGAAGATGGCCACCCAACTGAAGGGCCCAGTCATGCCAATCCGCCAGACTTTCAAGAAAGAAAAGGCGAGAGTCATCTCCGAGGACGAGAAGAACTTCAAAGCCTTCGCCAGTCTGCGTATGGCACGCGCCAACGCACGCCTCTTCGGCATCCGAGCCAAGAGAGCCAAGGAAGCCGCAGAGCAGAAAGTGGAGAAGAAAAAGTAAAACTAATCCTGCAACTGTTAATAAACAAAAAGTTGTAAAAAAAAAAAAAAAACAGTAATACATATAGTAGGATCAATTCATTAAATGCTAGCTCCACCTTTCCAATCATGTTTCATGTTACACCCATATTTACGATGTAACATACACCAAGGTCAAAGCCTACAGCTCCCGTCCCTCAATTCACTCCCCTCTACTTTTACAGAATTTGGGAGTTCTTCTCCCACTTCTGTCAAAGCTGAATTTGACACAGCAGCGCAAAGTTCTGCTCACACAAAGGCACATCATTCATAGAGAGTTGTGAATGAAAAACGTACAAATCCCATGTGCCTCCGTTGCAGAGGAACTTGAAGTGCTCAATAGAGCCCACTGATACTTCCTTCAGCTACGTAGCTGAAGGTCCATACCTCTGTAGGTAACTGAGCTAGAGAAAGTCTGTAAGAACCAGAACATTGCATCCAAGATGTACTGATTGCAGTTGGAATGCTCTACAAGCTCAAACGCAAAAGAAATTACAAATGCACATTTTTGCAATATGGATGGAAAAGGTGGAATTTGCCTTTAACCATTAGGCACAAAGATAGGTATCTTTATTTTAGCCATGTAACTGTAAATTTTAAATCTCATTGCACGCAACTGAAATAAACGGTTTCTTTTTTTTTTTCCTAGTGTGTTAGTTTTGTGAATTGAGCCTAATGCGTATTTTACTATTTCACCTGCAGCTTCAGTGAATAGAAACAAAAATCAACAAGTACAAAAACAAGTAAACTGCTCAATAAAAGAATAAAACACAAGCCTTGTTTTTACAGGTCTGTTTATTATTCCTGTTTGTGTTGACAGTGCTCTAGAGATCTTTAACAAATATACAGAAAGCACATACGTTAAATATTACATACACTTTACATCACGACTCCACGTTTTAAACACCATGATATGAACTAAATGCAGTGAATGGAATGGTATAAACAATTACACCATAGTCCCTTGTAAACAGGATCTACGTACGAGCAGTGAGAGGAATGAAGGCTGACCACCATACGAATGAGGAATTATATTTTATAGAACCATTTGTGTCCTGTGGCATCTCAGCAACTTCAGGTTTAAATAAATCTCTTTATAAATAGACTCTTATTTTCTCAGTGGACATTTAAATATCTCATTGATTAAAAGCAACAATATCTACTGAACATTTGATTTTAAAAAGAAAAAAAGGTGTCAGAAGGTTGACTAAGGGAGAGGAGGGGGTCACCTTGGTTAGAGACATGAGAAGCAAGCACAGGGTTAAGGAGGAAGTGTATCACTGTACTTCAAACTCATTTCTGCTCCAATAACACAATCACACAGTTTGTTCTACTTAAATTCCAGCAAATTGCAATCAATCTTGTAGTAGACATAGGGGTAGTATTCCTGCTGGCTCAGGTTTAATCCAGGGATGTCCATGGGAGCCTAGAAAAAGAGAAGACATGTTATTGGAATCGGCTAAAGCAAGCTGGCAGGTCTAAAGACATATGAAGAACGTTAGCCAAGTTCATAAGATGAATCATTTCCTATCTCCCCTTTGTCAGATCATTTGGTATGACTGCTAAAGTCTAAAGATTCCTGTAGATGTCCCAATTGATGCAGCATAGTAGTTCTTAGTACTAGCAGATTTCAGTACGGGGTTTTGGACACATGCGTGGCTCACTGTACAGGAACAGACAGGCACACAAAGCATGTCTCTTCTGCATTAAAATTTCTGCCAATTTTAATTATTTTAGCTAAAGTTCCACTTTATATTAGTCTTTGACATGCACAGTTCACTCAGTCCAGGAGAAATGTAAGCTCATGCAAGCGTGATGACATCCATCCCGGAGGCCAGCCTGTTACAGCCCGGGTTCCTTGTAACAGGGTTGGATGATGCTGGCCATTAGTCAACAGACCGATTCGGTCATAGAGGCGGTCAGGTGCAGAGTGGAAAAGAGATGGGTTTAAGTTGTGAAGGTTTCTTTGGGTAATTGTTTGCAGCTTGGAGGGATAGGTGCTTGAAGATGAGACTGTGAAGGTGATGAGATTGTTATCAGAGAGAGGAAAGAGGGTGTTTGTGAGGTTGTAGGGAGTGCAAAGTTTGGCGAAAACAAGGTCTAATGTATTCCCATCAGAGTGAGTGGAGGACTGTGTCCATTGTGTTAAGACCAAAGATGAGGTTAGGTTGAAGAATTGGGATGTAGCCGGGTTGTTGACATTAATGAGGATGTTAAAATCTCCGAGAATGATAGCGGGTAGTTCAGAGGAGAGAAAGTAGGGTAGTCAGGCAGAGAAGTCATCAAGAAAGCGCAACACCGGTCCAGGACGCCGATAGATCACTGCAATCCTCAGAGAAATGGGAGAAAACAGCCGAATGCAGTGAGTCTCGAATGAAGGCTAGAGAGGGAGGGGTAGGGAGGACTTGAAAGGTGCTCAGTGGGGATAGAAGCAAACCAACTCCACCTCCTTTCTGACCACTGGGTCTGGGTGACTGGGTCCAGATGAGACCTCCATAGGAAAGTGCTTTGGGAGAAGCAGAATCTGATGCTTGGAGCCAGGTTTCTGTAATTGCTAGTAGGTTAAGGGAGCGGGAGACAAAAAGGTCATGGACAGAGGTGAGCTTATTACAGACAGAGCGGGCATTCCAGAGCGCACATGAAAAAGGGAGGGTGGATTTTAGGAGCACGGGGACTGATATTAAATTGAGTAGATTGCAGGTATTCCTGGAGGAAAGCGGGTGCCTGGTGTGGGGGTGAGATACTGGAGGCCCAGGGTTTCGGGAGATATCCCCAGAGGTTAGGAGAAGAAGAAGGGTGAGGAAAGCAAGATGGGAGCGGGATGTATATGAGTGCACATGCCTTCCAGTTTTGGTGTTTGGGTCAGCAGGTGAGTAAAGTATCAGCAGGAGGTGATGGGAGCAGTAGTAGGGAGATGGTAGCAGTGAGGGTGAGATGTATAAACTTTGGGGTGGAGCAGAGGGATAAAGAAAGGAGATTTTGAGAACAGAGGATAGTAATATGAAAAGGAGGAGTTCAACTGCTGTTTTCAAATGCAGAAAATGCACTTTTGCGCTCCAGCAGAAAATGCACTTTTGCGCTCCAGCAGTGTTTTTGTACTGAGGGAGCACTCACTGCATGCTCTTAGCATAAAGAAAGAGCTGTCACAGAGAGCAACTTAGATAGGGCTACAGATCAGTAGCTGACGGGACTGGCTTCAAGTCATGTGAACAAGGTGGTCGGCAACCACCCCCACCCACCCCCCCCCGGCGTTCCAAACTATTTTAAAGGGCAGGAAGTGGTTAAAGCCTGATGCACGGTTAACCATTAGCCGCCCGGCCAATGGCCGTTTGGCGGCTTCAAACACGCATCGGCATTCCGGGTGCACGCCATTTGGCGTGCACCTGCACATACGCAGTTTGCGCTAATGCAGAGCCTCGCAGCGGCGCGATCTGTCACCCGCCGTGTACCTCGGACACGGCCGATAACAGATCTGAGTACCGGCCCCCGTTGCTGGTACCATGTGACCTGCTGTGACCAATCACAGCAGGTCACATGACAGTTGTATACAATCGATGGCTTCATTCATGCCATCCATTGTATACTAGTGCCTAGCTGTGAATGGTCACAGCTAATCACATGCACATGTCATGTGATTAGCTGTGAGCAAATCACAGCTAAGCACAAAAAAAAAAAAAAAAACCTGAATGAATCGATTTCATTCAGGTAAATGCTTGCTTATAGCAAAGTAATTCTTTGCTATAAGCAAATTGTGTAAAAAAAAAAAAAATACTGATCACTTCCCCAAAGTAGTACAGTGTTACTATGGTAACATTGTACTACTTTGGTCATAGTAAATTATGAAAAAAAGTCTTTAAAAAAAATTTAAAAAATGTAATAAAAAATTAAAAATAATAAAAAAAAAAAATATATATATATATTTTTTTTTTTCATACTGTCACCAGTCAGTGTTCCTGATCACCGCCATGCCAGTTATATCATGACGCTGTACTGCACTGGTGACAGTATGTAAAAAAAAAAATTGTGAAAATAATTTTTTTAATTTTTTAATTTTCCGAAAAAATTATGACAAAAAAATACAACTTCAAAAAACTCGCCATTCCTCTTATGAAGTACGTCGGACTGTCTACTCTGCAAAAAGGGGTCATTTGGGGGATATCTGTACTGTTCTGACATTCTTGGACCTGAAGAAATTAGATTGGCTGTCAGTACTTCAGGATTGATCAATATTCAGATCTATACCATAGTTTGTGAACTCTATAACTTTCCTACAAACTAAAAAATACATCCTAATTTGGGTTATTTTCACCAAAGACATGTAGCAGAATACATCTCGGCCTAAATTTATGAAGAACAATTATTTATTTGTAAACTTTTATAACAGAAACAAAGAAAAACGTGTTTTTTTAAAAATTTTTGGTCTTTTTTTGTTAATTTAGCAAAAAATAAAAACCCCAGCGGTGATTAAATACCACCAAAAGAAAGCTCTAGTTGTGTGAAGAAAATGATAAAATTTTAGTTTGGGTACAATGTTATATGACCGCGCAATTGTCATTCAAAGTGTGAGAGCGCTGAAACGTGAAAAATGGCCTGGGCAGGAAGGTGTAAAATTGCACGGTATTGAAACGGTTAAAAACCACCCTATTCCACCTTTACCCAGTGCATTTTGCAAAAATGGTGACTTTGCTGAAAATTTGGGGAAATGATCATTCTCAATCGCCCCTCTGCATCAGTAACCCAGAGATCCTATATGTGACATTCACAACAACCAGGTAAGCACCAAATAGCAAAAAAAAAATGATTTTACTCACGTCAATGATGGATGCCGCACTGCTGTCCAGGTGCTTGTACAAATCATACAAGACTTCCCTCAGCTTCTTCATAGTCTTCTTGTTGGGCTGCAGGAGCATGGCTTGGAAGTTGACAGGTAATCCATATCTAGAAGCAGTGGAATTATTATGTTCCAGGGCTTACAGCTGTTCATATTGTCAACATAACCATGGTACACCCAAAATATGGGTGCAACATTTAATAGGGTACAATAGGTTGAGTTAACCCTTAAAATGTTCTTTTCTCTTCATGGAAAGTCTGCTTTTTGCAGTCGGTCCCCTATGATGGTAGGGCAGTGAGAGAGTCTCGCCCTTTATGGCAAGTGCCTGTTTTGGTATCATGCTCCGCCCACCTGCTGTAGCCAAATGTCTTCCTATACGGTTATGGGGAATTAAACAAGAGAAAGGAAATTCTGTGCCAGGGAAGGGAACAACAATATTCTGGGAAGGGAAGGATTTACTCAATGGAATTTTCATAAGATTAGATGTTAATCGACTGAACCTTCCAGCATCTACTCGACCACAATATCAATTTTAAGCAATCGAACACTTTATGAAAGTTGGTGAGCTTCCTGCACTGAACAAACTTTACCCACTGCACAGCAACAGCAAAGAAGGCCAGGGACACAATGTCATTACCTTAACACAGACTCCACAAAGACCCGGAGAGCCTTCACATGAATCCATGCAATGAAAGCTTCACTAAAATTGACTTTGAGCCACCGTACCAGAGGACCCTGGGAATAAAAAAAAAAATCTTAAAAGGTCATTTATACACACAGCAACTATAGCTGGCGTTAAAGTGTGACAATTGGGGCTTATTACAGTTCTAATGTAGGACACACCACTATCAACCAAAACATTTCTCTAATTTTCTGTACTTTTTACAAACAAATATTTCAGCATTATGCGCACAGTAAAGCAACAATTTCAGTAATAAAATACAAATTATATCCTCTAGGGCACATGTATAGTTGCAGACATAAAACACTTGTTTTATGTATATGGTTTTGAGTGTGGGATCACTTATAAGTGATATTGCAGCAGCTCAAGCAGCGTTTTTTCATTATATGATAGCGCACATTGTTGTTTATTTATAGTTAAAGACGGACACAGGATTTTGTGAAAAAAAAAAAATCAGTGCTGTCCCTACATATTGCTGTGGGTTCTGGGAATTAGAATAAGGCAAAAAAAAAAAAGTGCAAGCTAATTGAAAAACTACTAAATGTATTTTTACCTAACTTAGTGCAGTCCTTATCCCCATCCCTTCATCTCCGACACACAGTCATGGTGCCGCCACGTTAACTGAGCTGCACACGCACAGCTCAGTATACATTTTAACCACTTGCCGTCCAGCCGCTGTATATAAAACGGCCGGACGGTGGCAGTCCAGGGCCGGGTTGCCGTTCATAAATGGCGCCCACCATTCTGGACTGTGCATGCTCCCTGGAAGTGCGCAGCTCCGCGATCCCGTGCTCGCTATGTCCTCCGGACACAGTGGAACACCGATCGTCATACGGGACCTCTGTGCGAGGTCCCAATCATGTGATCATTGATTGGCCAATCAGTGATCACATGCAGAGTAGTAAGCAAGATGTCACTTCTGACATCATTGCTTACTACGTGTGAAATCTGAGAATGATCAGAGGTCACATGGTACAAGGCTATTCACAACAGCCTTGTACCATGTGACAAGCTGTGACCATTCAAAACTCACACAGTAGTTCTCAATGGCTGCAAGAATGCAGCCAGAGAGAAGGAGAAATTAATGCGTTTACAGCCTTTATGGGTGTAAAAGCAATCAGTGTAAAAAAAAAAAATCTTCATCACCCCCAAGTAGTACAGTGTCACCATGGTATGTAGAAAAAAAAACAAATAATAATATAAAAAAATAAAATAAAAATGTAATGGTTATAAACTAATTTGGGCTATTTTTTTTTACTAAAAAGATAACTGAATAAATTTTGGCCAAGATTTATGATGAAATATTATTTATTTGCAAAATTGTATAAGAAAAACACTTTTTTTTCAAAAGTTTTTGACTTTCATTTATTGAGCAAAAAAATAAAAAATAAAAATCACAGTGGTTAATAAATACTACCAGTAGTGAATAAATACCACCAAAATAAAGCTTTATCTGTCTCAAAAAAATTCATATGGGTACAGTGTTGCATGACTGCGCAATTGTCATTCAAAGTGTGATAGTGCTGAAAACTGAAAATTGGCCTGTACAGGAAGGGGGTAAAAGCGTCCGGACTTGAAGTGGTTAAAGAAGCATGCAGCTAGCTTTAGTTTATTGCAGAGGAGACCTTGCAGTCTCTTCTGCATCAAAGAGCATGCCTGCTCGCTTTTTCTTTATTTGAAAGTTAAGTTCTGCTTTATATTCAATTGAAACATGCCCATCAGGTAGTATTCCCATACAGTTACCAGAATACAATATTTATCACTATACTGGACCTTTAAATGTTTTGCTCCCAATACAAGCCCCATCCCTAAAATACAGAGAATGCATATTGTTCTTACAAACTGCTTCTTCTTATCAGTGGATAGTCTATTCATTTCCTCCTTGTCCGCCTTCATCTCTTCTTCATTGTATTGGAAATCACGGACGACAAACCTGAGACAAAAAGAAATGTTAGACTCCGGCAATTTAAAACTGGACTCCAGTGACTTTAATCGCTGCCCTGGATCTTACTTATTCTCCCTGGCTTTGTGTCGGAAGTCGTCTACTGCTTTCCTGAACAGAGTGACATTACACAGGTAGCTGTCCTGGTCTTCTGATAACACGCTGTGACAACAAAGGAACAGATACTGAGAACAATGTTGACAGAAGAGAATTACTCCACAGATCAGACATATTGCAGCAAACAAACGTATACAGCAAACTCAGTAACCAAGCTAAAATCAGAAACCTCTATTTGCCATAAAGCTGAAGGAGATAATAAAAGCACAAATGATTGCAGCTTCGTAATAAAACATAATTAACTGTATTTGTTAAATGCAAGCAGTACAAGTAACTTCATTTCAATTTGAATGATTATCAGTCTTTTGCAGACTACTGTGATGTTTTTACAGCAAAGCGCAGAGAGTGGGAGGGAGAAGCAGCACAAGGAGCCAGTCAGGCATGCTGTAGTTCAAGCAGCATGCTGAAATTAGGAGAGAGCAGAATAGTAAAGAGATGCGCTCATTAATATGCTACTTCTCTTTCCACTGTACAGTCACAGGCCAGAAGAGGGACCAGGCCTATTAGAAAAAAAATGAGGTCCCCTCCCCTGCTAGACAGGGATGCGCTGTGGCGTAGAGATGTATACATTTCAGGACTGGATAAACAGAAATATAAAATGTCTGGCAGGTTGTATATGTATTTTAACCACTTCACGTCTGGCCCATGTATATAAATGGCCGGACGGGAGCAGTGCAGGGGCGGGTGGCCGTTTATAAACGTCCTCCCCGCTTCCCTGCTTGTGCGCGCTCCTTGGGAGCTGTATGGGACCTCTGTGCGAGGTCCCGATCATGTGATCACTGATTGGCCAATCAGTGATCACATGAATAGTAAGCAAGATGTCACTTCTGACATCATTGCTTACTACGTGTGAAATCTGTGAATGATCACAGAGGTCACATGGTACAGGGCTATTCACAACAGCCTTGTACCATGTGACAAGCTGTGACCAATCACAGCTCGCACAGTATTTCTCAATGGCTGCAGGAATGCAGCCAGAGAGAAGGAGAAATTATTGCTTTTACAGCCTTTATGGGTGTGAAAGCAATCAGTGTAAAAAAACAAAAAATAAAAACTAAATTCTTCATCACCCCCCACAAGTAGTAGTGTCACTATGGTGACACTGTACTGCTAGGGTGACAAGATGTTAAAAAAAAAATATATAAAAAAAAAAACAATTAAATAAATTAGAAAAATTTACATTTTTGATTATAAACGAATTTGAATTTTTTTTTTTTTTTTTACTAAAAAGATACCTGAATACATTTGGCCAAGATTTATGAAAAAAGATTATTTGCAACATTTTATAAGAAAACACTTTTTTTCAAAATGTTTTGACTTTTTCATATATATAGCTAAAAAAAAAATCCCAGTGGTGAATAAATACCACCAAAATAAAGTATTATCTGTCTCAAACATAATGCTAAAAAATTAATATGGGTACAGTGTTGCATGACCGCGCAATTGTCATTCAAAGTGTGATAGCACTGAAAGCTGAAAATTGGCCTGGACAGGAAGGAGGTAAAAGTGTCCGGACTTGAAGTGGTTAATCTGTGAATTTGACCTTTTGCCTGGAGTTCAGCTATGATCTGTAATCCACTGCAGCATGATTTCACAGAACTCCCCACTTGTTTGGTGTGCTTCCTCCTCACTGGTCACATTTATACATTTTCTAATTTCTAAATGTTTCGAATTTCTAAAGCAGGTCTGAATCTGGTATCTGTAGATATTGACACTTTTATAAATCAAACTGAGAAGCAACACAAAGTCTACAGTGGTGGTGTGTCTGGGAACTCCATTCCTGCCCCTTAGACCAGTAACAAAAGGGGTTCCCAAATCACCAGAGTATATGAACAACTATGAACAGATGAAAAACTGAAACCTTGTGTTCTCTACATGGAGGAGAGGGCAGAGATGGCAAAATCCCATAAAACAGATACCCCAGAGAAATTTGTAATCTGTGACTGCCTTGCTTTACAGCTGAACTCCCTGGAATCAGCTAAATTCACAGCTGAACCACATATATAAGAATGGTTGTACCTGTACTCGGACAGCTGTGCAATCCAGGCACCCTTGCTAGACAGCACAGCCTGCCAGAGACCTCACTATGCACTTAATGAAATTAAAGCAGCATTAAACTTTTGTTGGATAAACCGGCATATAACTGAGCGCTAAAGGTGAGCTGCTGTAACACCAAAAGGCACCAACAACCTTCTGAGACCAACTGATATATTAAGGTGCAGTGCTAGAATCATAAATTCAATATAATGCAATCACTAATAAAATTATAAAGTGCAGATGCTAACAACATAAGTGATGAATCAATCATCACAGGTAAATCCATAAAGTGACAGTCACTGCAAATGCACGTTCCCAAATACAGGGAAATAGATAAAGTGACAAATTTTTGTTGCTTTTCTTTTTTTACTAAAACAAACATGGTATACTTATCTGTTCTATGTAATGGTATTGCACTGAGCAGCCTGGATCCTCCTCTTCTAGGGTCCCCCGCCAGTACTCCAGGCTCCTCCTCTTCGGCTGGTGCCCCTATGGAAAGCGGCTTTCCATGGAGGTACCCATACAGGCTTGCTCCCGAGCCGCCCTGTCCGTGTCCAATGACACAAAGCGGGTGGTTTGGCACATCATTTGACTGACAATGGCTCCCACTGCTATCAATCTGGATTGGATCGGGCTCAGGTAAGAATAAGGGGGAGCTAGGGGAGAATCTGCAGAATAGAAGGTTTTTCACCTTAATGTTTAGAATGCATTAAGGTAAAGAAAACCTTAAATTGTTACTAAACCCAGGACCCTTCACTATATCTGGTCTCCAATAGAACATGGAAGTGCAATTATTTCAGTAAATATAAACTGCTAAATACCTTTTCCCATCAGCAGTTAGAGCAGTCTTGTGACTTCTATCAGTGTCTAGCCGAGCACTGGTTAAAGCTTGCAGGAGGGGTTTTCATTTTGCTCTAGGCGGATGCAGGACCCCTGACCTGATCACATGCACTCTCCCAAGAAAAAAAACCTCTCTAGCAATACACACCAAACTGAGCATGCGCAGAGTGACTCCACACGATATGTCTTATTAAGAGATAACAGGAGGACACTGGAAGAAGTCAGGACCAAACATCCTTTTTTACACAATGCAGAGGATTAACCCCTTAGGTTCCACAGCATGCTTTACTGCATATACAGACTGATCTTACGGTTGTGGGTTTAGTAACACTTTACGGCTTTAGAACCCTTTTAATCTCCAACCTGTCCCCAAGCCTGTGACTGGACTATGAATAGCGCAGCACTGATCAGGGCATCAATCTGCTCACCGATCTAGTAAGCATGTTCAGGGTGCTGACTGACAGCAGTGTGCAAAGCAAGGATCTGATTGGCTTAGACTGTCATCCCTCCCTTTACCAGTGTAAGTGCTGCTGTAGAAGGGATTACATTAAGGGAGGATATAATCAGATATTTTTATAAATGTGTATTTTAAAGATTAAATCTGAGCATTAAAGAGTATTTTCTATATCTGCCTGGAGAGTTGACCCTTAAATTGGCGGACGTCATGCTTTGTCTATGTCCTATCCCTGAAAATGATAACATACACTCTTCCAAGTTGTGCATAATAAACCTATGCCAATGTAATAATGAATGTGATTTTCACTCACCTGCTGGAACGAGGGACGACCATCTCAGCTAGAGTTTCATACTGCTTAACCCAGTCATTGTAATTAATCCTGGAAAACACAGTGCATACACATTACAGGACCATCACATCTCCAGGCTCTGACATTACAAATTACAGCTGCCCTTTGATCATGATAATCAGTTAAGTTCTGGCACCAGTACACTCCCAAAGCCCCCGTACACACGATGAGAATATCGGACGAATGCTCATCCGTTTTTTTTTTCTGTTTTTTTTTTTGTTACTAAAGTTATGAAAATTCTTGTACGACAGAATAAAAACTTGAAAGTGATGTTTTGTATTTGTTTTGTATTTTTGGACAACATTGTACTGATGAAACGAAAATTGTATGAGAAAAATCTTTGTGCTTGTCCCTTCGAATAATTTCGGTTGAAAGCTGTGTACTAACTAATCAGATTATCGTACAATCGCTTCGAAAACGGTATTTTTTGTACGATTTTCTGACCGTGTGTACTAGCCTTTATGGACCCTAATGGAGCATTGCTTACATTTCTGAAAGAAGCCAATTGATTCAACGACACCACTAAACAATGTAATTTCCATAGTCGTGCGATTCTGTAAGACTCAAGTCGCATATGAAATTTCACTAGGGTGAACAGAGCCTAATTGGGGGCCAAGCAGAGTCAAGTATGCAGCCCACAAGTAAAGCAACCCTTTGCTTTGTCAGTAAACTATTCAGCCTATAAGAAAGTAATTGGAACACAAACTCTGTCATTCAAGACCCAGTAATTTTGCATTAGGCACAACCAGATTGCTTCTTGTCCAGCGAAAAGCAGGTGAAGTCAAGCTGTCAATCACTGCCCACATACCCGACATCTCAGCACTTCATATGACATCCATGTGTCACCGCTGTCAGCGTACATCAGCAGCTGGGGAAGCATTTAGAGATAAAGGCACAGCTGTTGACTTTTCACAAAATCTTGCATATCAGTATTTAGTGTGCTTAGGTTGCACGCTTTGAGGAAAGGAGGGGGATCTTAAAAAAAAAAAAAAAAAAAAAAAAAAAAAAAAAAAAAAAAGCTGACAAAGAGGAATATGAGAATACCACTATGTTTTTATACTCCGGGGATGGAAAGGTTCACTTAAAAGAAACAGAGAAAACCAGCTCGGAGGTAATGAACTATGACAGTTCAGCAGTGCGGTCATGACTTTATTTCTTTTTTTTGGTTCATGGGCTTTAATGAAAACGATTATGTAATTATATAATCAAACAGCTTATGGGTGAGGTGGGCTAAAAAGCCTCCCACTAAACCAGTGTGAAGCTCAACACATCCTTCTTAAAACAGATGATATATTTATGTCTCACTTCCATCACAGATCACAAAAATAGGCATTAGTCTAGGTTCACACCTAAGCGTTTTCCGCAGCGTTTTGCAGAAACGCAGTACAGTCCATTTAACATGATTTCCTATGGGACAGGTGCACATCTCCGCGTTTTCACCCAGTGCGTTTTTTGGAAAGGGTCATAGACTTTTTTTTTTTTTTTTTAAACAACAAATGCTGCATTTTTGGTTCTATAGACTTCAATAGAGACACTGCAGAAAAGCATGTAGTGGTTTTTGATGCATTTTGCGTCAGCAGCACAGTGGCTTAGTGGTTAGCATTTCCACCTGGCAGTACTAGGGTCGTTGGTTCGAATTCCAGCCACGGCACCTCCTGCCTGGAGTTTGCATGTTCTCCCTGTTCCTGCGTGGGTTTCCTCCGGGTACTCCGGTTTCCTCCCACACTCCAAAGACATGCTGGTAGGTTAATTGGATCCTGTCTAAATTGGCCCTAATATGTGTATGCATGAATGTGGGTTACGGACCTTAGATTGTACACCCCTTGAGGGTTAGGGACTGATGTGAATGTACAATATATATTTGTAAAGTGCTGCGTAAATTGACGGCGCTATACAAGTACCATAAATAAATAATCTGCCCAGTAACAAGTTGGAAAAACCCCCCCGCAAAAAAGCATCAAAAATGCGGCAAAAACGCACTGCAAAAAACAGATCAAATGCAAACTGCATAGGTGTGAACTTAGCCTTAAAGCGGAAATTTTGGTGAAAAAAAAAGAAATTTGGGCTACAGCTTCAGTCACATAATTTACTTTTAATGAAGTGTGTCTCACATCATAATGACTGCTCCCAGATATGTTCCCTTTAGCGATGCCAGGTCCTCTTCTCAGTGCTCAACATTCAGTGCTGTATGGGTGACCTGCCTTGGGTCTAACATTGAAGGAGTCCATTCCTGCCCTTTCTTCCATTCACTCTTTGTAATATTTTCACAGAATGGAACATGTTCTCTGAATGGAGGAGAGGCGGATAAATGACATGATCCTTTCCCCATTCAAAGCAGGTGCTGCATTCTTTGAAAAACAACACAAGGAATGTTGTGAACGAAGGAGAGGACAGGAAAGGAAGAACAGCCGTTGGGACTCCTTCAACCCGATGCAGTTCATTCACACAGCGCCAGAACTTCAGTGCTGTGAAGAGGACCAGGCATCGCTGGAGGGAACATTTCCCAGAATGCAGAACACACCTCATTATAGGTAAATCATGTGGCTGAAGTAATTCCCAAAAAAGCTGAACTGCTTTAAGTTTTAATGACAGTGGGTGGAGGCATAAAAATAATTTCTCTATGCCCTCTTTACATTTAGGACTGCGGGTGTATAGTACAGATACTGCCTGGAATAACCAAATATACATATAATACTAAAGTGCATACAACGGTTTCAGGCTTGTTGGCCATCATCATTGCAGTACATGCCAAAAATGGCTACTACAAAGTAGTCCTTGGGGAGCAAGGAAAAAAGTATAACCAGACATATGGTGCAGTGAGTTAAAAGAAATAGGATTTTTTTTTTTTCCCCATTTACACTTATTTAGGTAGTGCATCTGTCTCCCGTCAGCTCTAAAGGTGAGTACTCACTGATCACATGATCACCGATTTCTCACAGCCGCTCTGAGCAGAGAGCGGGACTGTCAGTCACCTCTGTCTGCTCAATGCGCTGTAGAGGAGGAGGGAGCAGCTGGCTCTGGCTCTCTGCAATTTGCTGAGAGGCTGAGCCAGGTGCCGCTCCAGATTCTGGGGTGTATCCCGACTTTGAAGTCCGCTATCAGCTGAAAACCGGTCACAGGAGCGTAGAACAAACTGCACTCCTATGTAATCCACAGGAAAAGTACAGCCAAGAAAAACTTTGGCTGTACTTCTCCTTTAACGAACCAAAAAATCCTCCACATAGACAGTATGAAGCATAGTAGAGACTACATGTCTTGTATCACAAATTCCAAAAAAGGGCTTATTCCCTGTTGTGGGATGTAAAAGGCATTCAAATAATTCCTTTATGTATTATAGATAATAAGATTACCTAACTAGGTCCCTCCATCTTCTCCATCCAGAACCTTGAGTGTCAACAGACAAGCAGCCTACGGACAATTTCTCCCATTTCAGCCCTTCTACTGACCATGGTTCTAAATTTGCCCACCCCTGTGCCTTCACCTACATGTCTACTATAGGCTTTAAAATCTTCTGCACTTACTTAGGTACGACCACCAGAAGTGTGATCAGGTATTCGGAATCCAGCACAAAGTCATCCTTCTTCACAATCTCAGCCAGGCTTCTGGTGATTAAACTTCCACTAAATAAGGAGAAATGAAGTACAGAAAATATTTTATTGGGACTGTAAGTCATGACATGATCTTCACAGACGTAGGACTCAGGCACATGTGCATAAATACAATAACACCAGAGTACTTCTAGGCATTGTCAGATATAGAAAAGTCAGGGTAAAAGATATTCTTGTCCAAAAAAGAGATCGTTGAGTTTCATTAAAATATCAGTTTTGTGTGAAGTTGAGTTTTGCAGTTTTGAATGTACACCAGTTTGTATATTCAGCCATGAGGACATTGCTGAGACACGCAGATTGTAGACTGTGGCTCTGTCCCTTCCCAAAATGTCATAATGAAGGAGGCAGCTGGATAATTTTTTTGGGTTGACATACCCTTAATGTTTGCTGAGCTTACTAATAAAAGGAATCACAAACTCCCTTTTATAAATAAAATGATGAATCTCTTGTGGTGTCTATTAGGTTACATTGCATTTACAGAAATACTGTATGTAAAGGTTTCAGGCTGCCCTCAGACTTTAGAAGGTGGTTGGGGGCCAAATCAAGATGCGACCAGTCAAGTCTTCTAAATGCTGCAAAGCATTTCATGAACCTAAATATTTCATATAAAATACTAACAAGTGCTACTTATGTTAGGGAAGAACAACAGAGGTCAGAAATAGATTTCTAAGTGAAGTGACCAATGTTCCCCTCCAAGGATGTGAGTTTGGTAATGAAGTTTAAGTTGCTGTCCCTTCTACAAATCTAGGTTTCACTTTGTCACAGCTGAACTATTGCCTTTATAGAATCCACCACAGAAGAATGACACCCCAACAGTCAGTTCTGTAAAGGCTGCTATGATACTGGGGTGGGATGATACTGGCTGGCTGGATGATACTGGGGTGGGATACTGTACAGGTGGGATCCCCAAGAAATATACCAAGACGGCACACAATACAGCTTGCCAGCAACCACACAATACTAAAATATAATTTTCAGTTGGGGTCAGGGGCGGACTGACCATTTGGAAACTCGGGCACTGCCCGAGGGCCCAGGGTCAGTAGGGGGCCCCATGAGATGCCCCTTGTACCTTTTTCATAGGCTTTTTTGAGTTTGGGCAAGGACACAGGGGTCCCATGATCCCCTATTGCCCGGGAGCCCCATGAGTTGTCAGTCCGCCCCTGGTTGGGGTTGAGCTTTAAATTAAGATTTACTTCCAGACTGCATATGAAATTGTCCATCGCTGGAATAAATGCGGTCATTGCACATCCTAAAAACCATCAATATAAATAGGATAGAGGAAGTCAGGATTTCACATCAGAAAAGATCTTTGGGTCTTGGTGATTCACCTGCTCCGATGTGCTATTTTCTGGAAAATCCCATACGATGACGGATGGTCTCATTGTACACATCATGCTTGTGATTAAACCTGATATCTACACTTGGGGTTGTCCATTGCATTACAATGGCAGATGTACAGGGACAACCACAGGACACACCAGACGAATATGGCAAGTCAGAGAACACAACAGTCTACCTGTAAGTCACAAATCTGGGGTAAAACTGCACTTTTCTACAGGCAGTGAACATTTCTGAGGACTGGATGCTTTACTCACAAAATTGCTCCACACACACATTCACCAAATCACCTGCAGCCATTACCTGGGTGTGTCCTGTTCCAGATCAAGCTGTTGGCCAGTTATATTCCCTGCCTGTGAATTACAAGCAACTACTTCAAAGTACCGATATCCATTAATTTCCAGATGAATGGTAACCCATAGCAACCCCCCCCCCCCAAAGCAGGTAGTAAAAAAAAAAAAAAAAAAGTCTTACGCGTTTTTTCGTTCCAGATTTTGGAGATTGCCTTTCAGATTGTTATAAGCAGCAGCTCGAGCTTTCAGATCATTGTCAATCTGTGTAACACCCTGAAAAGAAAAAAAAAAATGTTTTCGATCTATAGCTCTCTGTAATTAAAAAATAATAAATACTGATATAGTACTTTTTCTGCATGGATTCAACCAGAGACCAGCACATTTATTCTGTAAAGACAAGTATAGTGTATTTTCAGGCAGCCCAGAGTCCGATATATTGCAGTGATTACCTACCTACCTTACCTCATTTGTATGATTTTCACATTTTTTTTTGCCATATTTTGGATTTTGGATTAACTATATAGATTTATAGAGAAACCATTAGAGGGAGCTCTGCATCTAAGGATAAATGCACATTCAAAAATCTTTGATGATAATAAATGCACATTTTTGCTTTTTGCATTATTGGCACATTTAGTTATTTCTTTTTCTTTTTTTTTGCACTGGAGCTTGCAAAGCACTATAACCATGATCAGTGGATCATGTGTGCAATGCTCTGGATCTTGCAGACTCTTCCTTCAGCTCAGTCTGTATGACTGTATGAGGCTCAAGGAAGTGATCAATGGACTACAAGTGTGGAGACTTGAGAACGAGTCCCTCTGCCGTAGTTGTGTATGGGATTTGTAGTTCTTTCATTCCCAGATCTCTGTGAACAAATTTCACAGTTGAGCAGACAAAGCCACTTACAGCCGTGACAAATTCAAAGGTTGAGAAATGAGCGATCAAAGACCTGCTGTTTGGAGCAGAGAGCCGGGACTGTTAGTCACTGACTCTCTGTTCTGCCCCCCCAGTGCTTACTGTACCCTGGCCTGTGGAGGGGTGGGAGCGGCTGGCTCAGGCTCTGAACGGTTCACTGAGAGGCTGAGCCAGATGCTGGTCCAGGCTCCTGGGTGAATCCCAACCAAATGGTCACAATCCTTCTTTGGCCTGGACTGGCTTTGTGACGTTTAAAGCCCACTGTCGGGTGAAAATGGGTCACAGGAGTGCAAAACAAACTGTACTCAGGTGATCCACAGGAGAATCAATTCAAATGTAAGTGCAGCACTAAAGCATAAGTGACAAATGCAATCATAGAGTGCTTATGTGAATAGAAGTGTTCATACAATAAAAATGTCTCAGATCATATAAAATCATAGAATAAAAAAAAACTCTAAAAATCTGAACATAAATAGTGAATATAAATAGTCCGTGGCACTATAGAACTGCCAAGGGATACGTGTGTGCTTTTTAGAAATATTAGTGATTATATATAGTCTGTGGCACTACAGGTCACAGCAATGCCCGGTGATTGTGGAACTACAAAGTGCAGCAACACCAGCTGGGATGTTCGAGTGCTCATGATTTAACATAGGAATCCACCACCTTATGTGGATGTGCACTCACCAGAATGCTACTTGTATAATAGCGTTAATGCTGATCCTTATGGGGGGGTCTCAGGAAACCATAAATAGGGACCGAACTTCTCCAGGGTCAGGGCTATGCAAAACCAGTAAAGGATCCTCCTAGGGGGAGAAGCTCACCACAGGAGCCGAAGGTATGGCAATATAGTGTAGTATTTATTTTAAATCGTTAAAAATAATCCACATGGATACAGCAAAGAGTTAAATGCATAAAAGCATACCAAGATGGCCGCCGCTCCAAACTCAAGCCACGGCGGCGTGACGTCAGCATGTAAGGCTCATCTTGTGTTAGATCCACAGGAAAAGTACAGCCAAATAAGCTCCATTCCTAAAATCTCTTACCTATTAGCCAAACCGCATTAATTAGTCTTAGATGTCCATAGGCTTCTATATATGCTAGATAAGTGATGCGCCAAGGTTCTCTCTCTCACACTGCTGTGAGAACTGGCTGCTGGGTGAAAAGGCTGACTGGTGACAGCAAAATGTTACATGGGTTGTTTTTTTTTTTTTTTTGGAGATCCCATTAGGAGCACCCTTTTAGCCAGGAGGATCTGAACATAGGTAGGGTTAGTGACTCGGATTTTTATGCTATGAACTTGCTGTACAAAGCCTTTCTACATTGAGACTGTCTGCTTGCTGCCTTGCTAAAGACAAACGTGCGTGTACTGCTCCTGGGTGTCCCCGTCATATACATGATTTGCTGCTGTATTACCAGTTGAACCTTCCCTACAATAAATACATTTTTAGGACTTTTCTTTAACTATACATTCCTTTTTAGACGCAAGCCTTTCCAAATAAACACTTTAAATGCACAGTTTATATATGGCAATTTCCCACACCCATCATGTGCTGCTCTATACAATGGGCTTAATTGTGTATCTGAAAAGTGCAGCATTTAACTGACCACCAGACTGTGACCCTCATAGGACCGAAATTCACACAGCTCCTAAACATGCTCCTTTTCTATGACAGTATTTTCCTTACCCTGGGTACAGAAAATGATATTTAAGGCATTGAATCTTACTTTAGCGATTATTTCAGCAATGTTCTTCAATGATTGCTTAATTGGGTACTTTGCCATGTCCCATTGGAACCGTGTGACGTACGTGACTAAGTCCACTGAAAGGAAAATGGAGACAGCAGTGAGAGATAGTATGGCATAGACATGTGCTCCTGATTCACGCACATCAAACGTATAACAGGGATTACATTTATAATAGTTTACACTCTTAAAAAGTGTTACTAAACCCAGGACCCTGCATTCACGATATCTGGTCTCCCACAGTACACACAACATGGAAGTGCACTTAGTTTAGTAAATATAAACTGCTAAATACGTTTTCTCATCAGCAGTTAGAGCAGTCTTGTGACTTCTATCAGTGTCCAGCCGAGCACTGGTTAAAGCTTGTAGGAGTTTTCATTCATCCCTTATTGTCCTATGAGGCTGCAGGACCCCTGACCCTCTGTCTGGACAGTGCTGATTGGCCCTGTGTTGATCACATGCACTCTCCCATGAAAATAAAATAAAAAAAAAACTCTCTAGCAATTTACACCAAACTGAGCATGTGCAGCTTGCCGCCAAGGCTCTGTCCAATCAGCAGATGCACTGGGGACTGTGGGAGAAGGAAAGGATCAGAGAAGGCAGGATAAAACATCCTTTTTACACACTGTAGATGATTAACCCCTTAGGTTCCACAGTGAGTATAAGCATGCTTTTTTGCATATACAGTCTTATTTTATTGTTGTGGGTTTAGTAACACTTTAAAGGGCAGTAATTCTATCAAGGGACATCTGCCATCTTCTGTTCCCTCAACAAGTAGAGCTACTATGTTGAAAGAGGTCTTTACTGTATAATCACAGTTATTTGACTGCTCCTTCCAGAACTAGGTAGCATAACCTGTAATTTCAGACATTTCTTCGGGTCCATTGTAATCAACCATTGTACCGTACATGCATACTACCCATTCTTTTTTCAACTTCTGAGGGATAAAGAAATACAAGCTAGCTTCAAATAAGGAATATTAAATATCAAAACCATTCAGAAAAGAAGATATCAGAGGTTTTGTAGGAAGGTAATGACTGAAGGTTTGGTTGTACGGGTATGATGTGTTGCTGAAAACACAAGGATGGTGATATTCCTGGAGGTGTCTGTGACATGGAACATAATTTGGCATTTCTGGAAGACTGGTCAAATCAGTGGAGACTGCAGTTCCAACAATTCACTTAGGGCAAAAGAATCCTCTGAGAAAGTACAAGACTGGGGCACAGTGTTGGCCAAAACTAAAGGAAAAATTATGGAAGGAGCTTTTTTTTTTTTTTTTTTTTTTTTAGAGGATTGAAAAATGAACAAACAGTGTGGCATGGCATTGGGGAAAACAAATTCAAAATACAATTCTGGGGTGTATCACTAGAGATATCACCAGCAAGAGGAAGGAGGTACTGGTTCCCCTATATAGACTTTTAGTTATCCCTAAAGGGATCACCAGCGGGAAGAGGTGGTTGTGATTTTAATATACAGATCAAGAGTTATTACTAAGGGATTCACTGGCAGGAGAAAGGAGGTCCTGATTCCTCTATATACTGTAGATCTTTAGTTATCACTAGGGGGATCACCAGTGGGAGGAAGGTGGTCCTTATTCCCCTATATAGATCTTTAGTTATCACAAGAGGGATCACCATTAGGAGAAAGGAGGTCCTGAATTGCTTCTAAAGATCTTTAGTTATCACTAGGGGGTTCAACAGCAGGATGAATGAGATCCTGATTCCCCTCTATAGGTCTTTAGTTATCAATACAGGTGTCACCAGCAGGAAAAAAGGAAGTCCTGATCACCCTATATAGATCTTTATCACTAGAGGGATCACCAGCAGGAGGGATGAGGTCATGATCATCCTATATAGATCTTCAGTTACTACTAGAGGGATCACCAGCGGGAGGAAGGAGGTCCTTATTCCCACATATAGATCTCTAGTTATCACAAGAGGGATCACCAGCAGGAGGAATGAGGTCACGATCATCCTATATAGATCTTTAGTTATCACTACAGGGATCACCAGCAGGAGAAGGGAGGTCCTGATTACCCTGTATACCCTATATAGATCTTTAGCCAACACTAGTTAGTCACCAGCAGGAGGAAGGAGATCCTGATTCCCCTTTATGGACCGTTAGTTAACACTAGAAGAATCACTAGTGGAGGAAGGAATTCCCGATTCCCTTATATAAAACTTTAGATCTCATTTAGAATACTGTGACCAGTTGTAGAGATCTTGCTTACTAAAAGATATTAATAAGATAGAATGAGTCCAGTGGGGAGAACAACATGATCAAAACTTAAATATATTAAAGATGTGAATAAGGTTCAGGAGGGCAGGAAAGAAAGAGGAAAAAGGAAGATCAAAAAACACAAGGACCTGACCTCAAACAAGAAGGAGGAAAGTTCAAAACTAACTAAAAATGATGCTCATCGACATGGATGGAAAATCCAGCTGTGTACAGTAGATAGATCACATCATCTTTTCAACCTTCCAATTGTATTTTTCTCCTGGACAGTAAATGGATTGACAATACAATTCTATATAAAATCATTCTATGTATGGCCATCATTAGAACTACTTTTATTTTGAGGTTGTTGGCTCTGTGCTTCTGGTGCACACAGACCTGTGGATTGGCCAGACTGGGTTATAGTCATCTCATATCTACTCCAAAGGAGTGGGGTACACCACTCACAACTATTCAGAGAATTAATCATTTATCATACTATCTGGACTCGCTCATGTAACTAGTTTCCTATCCATGTTTATGAGGTACAGTATCAAGTGATTTAGCAAAATCTGGATAAACTACATCCACTGGACTTCCACCATCCAATTTCTCATTCACTTCCTTATAGAAAAAATAATAAGGCTCAGTGTGTGTAGCGTAATGTAAAATGTGAGTGCGCGAGTCACAACTGGCTTTTTCCAACGTGTAAACATGATTTTTTTTGTAAAGCGTGAGGTTAGAATGGTACAATACCTCCACTGGCCAGCAGGTTTTCTTGCACCTTGTCTCTGCTGTCCTCCAACACATCAGCCATGTACTGTGCCACCTTCTTCACTGTCCTAAGTGACAAAAACAGAGGATGTGATTGGTTAGAGCAGTGTTTCTCAACCTTTTTTCAGTCAAGGCACCTTTTAAAATTATGGACAGTCTTGAGGCACCCCATTCTAAAATGTGAAAAACTATTCTAATAGATTTATATAACGCAGCAACATCCACACACATAGGACACCCCACATTAGAGGTGATTTATTATTCCAAAGCAAATACACTTTTGCACACTGGTACTGAGCAGTATTCCAGTGTTTCTCTTCTCCCTTTTATCCATCACTGAGTTAACGTAACCCCAGCACTGATGGAGAGGGGCGGGGGGGGGTCAAACTAGGATGCTGTGCAGGCAGCTGACACCCTCCTTATCAACTGATGATGTCACTGGTTGTCAGGACGCCATCGGCTAGGTGGTCTTAATGGTGCATAATGATAACCTGTGGCTTTGTGTAACTAAAAAGCAGGCTTGTTCCACCTGCTGGCTTGTATACAAGTTTTGGCCAATTTTTAGACATGTTGCCAAGGCACCCCTGAAGAAACCTTAAGGCACCCTGGTTGAGAAAGGCTCAGTTAGAGCACCTGGAGCTGGATGTGAAATGTATTTTGCTGAAGGTTGTCATGTACTTCAAACGAGGATCCTGTGTTCAGAGAAGTACATCAGCTGTCACTTTCTAAAAATGCTAGCTGTCTGGCTGTCAGTACCTTCTGAGGCATGAATATACTGGCTGCCTAGGCATTCCAGATCTTTAACAAGACAGAGACAGTCAGGTAACTAGCATTTCAAAAGGCCAGCAAATGCAGCCTCCATATTTCTCTTAGCAGTTTTCCTTTGAAGGGTTTCTCTGCAGGTGATTTTCAGTCAGAGAATGAGGTGTTGCTCCCCATAACAACTAATAGGATGAGATTTTCTTTTCTAAGCAGTATTAGAAAAACAGCAGCTGGAAGGTGACTGCCAATCAAGTTTATATATGGGCAGCAATGGACAATTCCATGGAAAACCATCTCCAGCTGAGAGCTAAGCAGGTTTGGTGGGTTATAACAAAGTCATGCATGTAATATGGCATTCTATATTAGTAGCTATATAAAGTGGAGTTCTGCCCCCCCCCAAAAAAAAAAAAACAAAAAACGCTACAAATACTGTAGCTGCTGACTTTTAATATAAGGGCACTTACCTGTCCAGGGATCCGGCACCATCCTCACTCTCAGCCAATTCTTCAATTGGCTATTGGGTGCTGGAGCTGCCATCTTGAATACAGGAAACCAGCAGTGAACCGTTGTGGCTTCGCAGCCAATTTCCTACTGCAGATGAGTGAAGCGCGCTGTGCTTTGAGAATGGGCCACAGTCTTCTGGAACCTGTGAAAAGTCCCAGAGGGCTGCGGGGGGAAGGAGGCGGGACGAACTTCCAGGTCAGGTCACCACTTCAAAACCAGGTACCTGCTAAGCCACCAAAAGGTGCCAAATGCGGCAGTGGAAAGGCGGAGGAGGCAGATAATCGGAGCTTCCACTTTTGGGTGGAACTCTGCTTTAAAGTGGTTGATAAGAAATTCCTTTCTGGTACTCATTTGCAGCACAGCCATACAGAACATTGATTCCAAGAGTAACAGCAGAATCTAACAAAAGGGAACTTTAAAATGAACCTGTGCACTGCCTAGGCTGGACAAATAAACAGGTTCACTTTAAAGCTGAGCCCATCCTCCACTACATATATAAACCTACCTTTTATTCTCCCTCTCCCCTTAACAAGGATAAGAAGTCATAAAGGCTCCAAGCTGATCTTAGGTCAGAGCTTATACATGGCCGCCAGTGTTGGTGCTTTGATGGCTAAGAAGTAGTTTTGGTGGTGTACCTAAATCCCTGGTGCCCAACCTGCAACCCTTTTGTATATGATGTGCGGCCCTCGGACGTCAGCAGTCTGTAGTGGGAACATGGATTACGGTAATCTCTTCATCTCTATTAGCTCCATGTAACATGTTTCCAGTTTTATATTGTCTTCTGCAGCATAACCCCACAAAAAATGTAGCATGCCCACACTCTTTGACCCTCATTTTCTCTATAACAGAGGTGTCAAACTTAATTTAATTGCGGTTGCATCAGCATTATGGTTGCCCTCAAAGGGCCATTTGTAACTATAAGACTAGATGTCCCCCCACCCCCCCCCCCCCTTCTTACATCAGATGTCAAGAACCCCCTCCCCCACTACCAGAAGTTAAGAGTCCCCCACCCTCCCATACATCTCAGTACACCCCCCCATCCTTACCTTGTGCTGCTGCAGGGAAGAAGCTAGGGGCGCTGCTGGGAAACAGAAAGTGCAGGGTCTGAAGGACCATCAGTGGAGGACTAACGTCAGCTGCCAAAGTCTGCTGGATGCTGAGACCAGGGGAGGCAGAGACAAGGGGGTGCTGCGACTGCACAGAGAGATGTGGGCAGGATCTGAAGGAGGAGCTCTTTCCTCTCTGCTGCGGACTGTTGAGACAAGGTGGGGGCAGAGACGGGGGGGGTGGTGAAGCTGCAGGAGAGTTATGAGGGCCACACAAAATGGCCTGGTGGGCCAGATTTGGCTCCCGAGACTTTTGTTTGACATGTGTGCCCTGTAAGGTCTACAGTTTCCAACAGTACTCTCAAGCATTACATATACTGATGTGAGACTCCTGATGTCAGGGGCCGCATTTGAGGCCCCATTTAGTTCATAAGTTGACAATCACCGGTCTAAATCAGGTGATGTTGTCACAGGGAGAAATAAACGTTTTGCTCACTACAGGAACAGGGTAAAGGAAACAAATGCTAAGACATGCAGTAGATCAAAGAGGGAGGTTTGGGTTCCTGGTTCTAGGGGGTAACACACTACTCACATCTACTAGAGATACAAAATGCTGACAGGGATCCCTTTTGCCCCCATCTACAACAATAATCAATTTTCAGCATTCTGAGTTTTCAATATCTATTCCGTGTCCCAATTATTTTTTCCTCTATTCTCACACAAATGACACATTCCTATCTCGTATGTTAAATAACTTGCAGCAAAGACATGTCAGTATAATGACAAACTGCCAGAACAGACAGACTAACTGCTGGAACACTGACAACTGATGCCCATGTATGACAGAATCAAGCTCAAAATTGTGGTTTTTGCTCTGATGCGCCATTATAGTCTTTGGGAATATATCAAACTACATGTCAACGTGACGTTATAAGGCTCATTGATAGGCAATGCAAAGTGCCTAGTGAAGCAAGGTGATGCGCATTTTGATGTGCTTCCATCAATTTCATTTGGAAACAAAGTAAGCAGAAAAAGATGAGAAATAACTCACAAGGGGCGACTTCTGCATATGCACACAATTTCATACGAAAATATCAACTCCAGCCAAAACTGGCTTAGTAGGTGTCAGACAGAACCGGAAGTGAGAAAAAATTCTCCAAACAGGGACACAAACAGAAATGAAACATTTTCTAGCAGAGCAAGGATGGTTTAGGACCTCTTTTAGATTTCTTTTCTTTCATCACAGCCTCTGGGACTTTTCTTTTCTTTTTGGATGGACTATACAGTCAGGTCCATAAATATTAGGACATGGACACAATTCTAACATTTTTGGCTCTATACACCACCACAATGGATTTGAAATGAAACGAACAAGATGTGCTTTAACTGCAGACTGTCAGCTTTAATTTGAGGGTATTTACATCCAAATCAGGTGAACGGTGTAGGAATTACAACAGTTTGCATATGTGCCTCACACTTGTTAAGGGACCAAAAGTAATGGGACAGAATAATAAACATAAATCAAAATTTCACTTTTTAATACTTGGTTGCAAATCCTTTGCAGTCAATTACAGCCTGAAGTCTGGAACGCATAGACATCACCAGACGCTGGGTTTCATCCCCGGAGATGCTCTGCCAGGCCTCTACTGCAACTGTCTTCAGTTCCTGCTTGGTCTTGGGGCATTTTCCCTTCAGTTTTGTCTCCAGCAAGTGAAATGCATGCTCAATCGGATTCAGGTCAGGTGATTGACTTGGCCATTGCATAACATTCCACTTCTTTCCCTTAAAAAACCCTTTGGTTGCTTTTGCAGTATGCTTTGGGTCATTGTCCATCTGCACTGTGAAGCGGCGTCCAATGAGTTCTGAAGCATATAGATGAATATGAGCAGATAATATTCCCGAAACACTTCAGAATTCATCCTGCTGCTTTTGTCAGCAGTCACATCATCAATAAATACAAGAGAACCAGTTCCATTGGCAGCCATACATGCCCACGCCATGACACTACCACCACCATGCTTCACTGATGAGGTGGTATGCTTAGGATCATGAGCAGTTCCTTTCCTTCTCCATACTCTTCTCTTCCCATCACTCTGGTACAAGTTGATCTTGGTCTCATCTGTCCATAGGATGTTCCAGAACTGGGAAGGCTTTTTTAGATGTCGTTTGGCAAACTCTAATCTGGCCTTCCTGTTTTTGAGGCTCACCAATGGTTTACATCTTGTGGTGAACCCTCTGTATTCACTCTGGTGAAGTCTTCTCTTGATTGGTGACTTTGACACACATACACCTACCTCCTGGAGAGTGTTCTTGATCTGGCCAACTGTTGTGAAGGGTGTTTTCTTCACCAGGGAAAGAATTCTTCACTCATCCACCACAGTTGTTTTCCGTGGTCTTCCGGGTCTTTTGGTGTTGCTGAGCTCACTGGTGCGTTCCTTCTTTTTAAGAATGTTCCAAACAGTTGTTTTGGCCACGCCTAATGTTTTTGCTATCTCTCTGATGGGTTTGTTTTGTGTTTTCAGCCTAATGATGGCTTGCTTCACTGATAGTGACAGCTCTTTGGATCTCATCTTGAGAGTTGACAGCAACAGATTCCAAATGCAAATAGCACACTTGAAATGAACTCTGGACCTTTTATCTGCTCATTGTAATTGGGATAATGAGGGAATAACACACACCTGGCCATGGAACAGCTGAGAAGCCAATTGTCCCATTACTTTTGGTCCCTTAACAAGTGGGAGGCACATATGCAAACTGTTGTAATTCCTACACCGTTCACCTGATTTGGATGTAAATACCCTCAAATTAAAGCTGACAGTCTGCAGTTAAAGCACATCTTGTTTGTTTCATTTCAAATCCATTGTGGTGGTGTATAGAGCCAAAAATGTTAGAATTGTGTCCATGTCCCAATATTTATGGACCTGACTGTATTTTGTTTTGTTTTTTTACACATTTTTTACTGTTTTCTTATGATTTGTAACTTTTTAAGCACTGCACTTTTATGTATTTGTTGTTGATTGCCTACTATCAGGGTTTTTGTGTTCAGCTGCTATATATTTTATACCTCATTATTGATTATTTATTGTGGTTCATATAAGCGCAGGTTTATATATATATATATATATCCAAGGTTTTATTTGTGTCCCTTGGATGGGATTTTGGATAAAGTTAGTATAAATGAGACAACCCCAAAAAGGGGGGAACTTGGGGGCAAATTTACAACTATAATATTTGTTTGAGGTACCACATCCTGAATTACGGAATATATCTGGGAGACCCAACAATGGAAAACTAAAGAACTTTAAAAGGTACCAATTCATAACAAACTTATATAGAATCACATTTTTAATATGTATCAAAGTGTTAACGATAAAACATCTGTTAAATGCTGTTCCTCATACATATGAGCTTCATATACAATTCACCCCAGATCCCCCCATACACATGATTAACTACATTTCATTATTTCACAATGCAAAATTCCATTGTTTGATTGAGGTAAGTACTGGGATACCAAAGGATCAACACGTTTCAACAAACTGGGGATAATGATCTCCTGAACAGCAATAACTTGATCATTACAATTTTGTATAAGTTAAAAGCACGCTGATGTTCCCAACAAGAAATATATTCACTCATCCAGCATGTTAACCACAGAGGAGAGGCCTCGTCAACCAGCTAATCGAAGGTAATATGGACCAAAAATAGCTTCATAAAACACCCCCAATATAAAGTAAATCCTATGATGTATGCCAACATTAACATTTTGTGATGCAAATAAAAAGATGTGATTTGATGTATTATAAATTGGGACCTTTAAAGTCCTTTAGTTTTTATTTGTTAGGGCTCTCACATACACGGATTAGACACAAAAAAATGATGCAACACTCTTGCTTCCGCTGTGTGATGAGACACCTAGCTAACAGGTGGGAAGCGTCATTCGCTATGTGTGCTGCTAGCAATACAAGGTTATGTCAGAGCTTACGGAGCTTCAAAGAGGGCAAATTGATGGTGTTGCTTAGCTGGTGCCTCTGTGACTGAATTTGCCAATTTTTTTGCGGTGTCGCGAAGTACAGGATCAAAGGTTATGGCGGCATATACAGTTTCCAAGAAAATATCATCTGATGAGCACAAGCATGGTAGACATGGTCAACTGAACCAAGAGACAAACAATATTACATCACTGCTGCTTTAAACGCGAAACATGTCGTCACTTTAACACCTGAAAATCATGTAGTGTTGAATTTTTTTTTTTGTCTAACCCCTGTATGTTTGGATAAAGCAAGAAAGGGTTATGGCTTCTCAAGTGTTAAAGTGATTTCAAAGATTCCCTTTTTAAAATTAAAATAACAAAGCATGTTATACTTACCTGCTCTGTGTAATAGTTTTGCACACAGCAGCCCCAGTCCTCCTCTTCTCGAGTCCACCACCGCCACGCCTGGCTCCTACTCAGATAAACAGCCCGACTAAGCACCGCCCCTGCTCTTTGGTTTTGACTGACAGCAACCAATGGTGCCCCACTGCTCTCAGCCAAGCCTGTGAGAGCGGAGGGAGGAGTTGATGTACACATGCACAGCTCTGGATCAATACTAGGCTCAGGTGAGTATTTAGGGAGCTGAATACAAAAAGGTTTTTTATCTTCATGCAGAGAATGACTTAAGGTAACAAAAAAAAAACCAAAAAAAAAAACCTTTTACCTTTAAAACCATTTTATATCTGAATTTCAAACACCAAGATTATATCTGTGAATATTTTTATGTCCTTATCTTTGCAGCATGGTAAGTTTTCTTTTTCTTACGAATCAGTTCGAAAAAAAAAAATCTGCTTTTTGATCCTTTTGATACAGCTTCTGTTCTCTCCCAATACCCATGCTACATATACAGTATGATTGACATCCACAAAATATGGCTGTGATGACACTGGAGACATAGCAGAAGCTGCATCTAAAAGCAGGGCTGAAAACAGTTTTTATGCTTACACTGCAGAGGTAAGGATGTAAAAACACATCCAAAAATATTATAATCATGGTTTCTGAAGTTCAGCTTTATATTTGATTTCATCTCTATTGTTTTTTTTGAGTGAAAATCAAAAACATCAGCAATGCATAGATTTGGCTAAAGGTCAAATGAGTACAATGTACCATGAAGTATAATGTACCATCTCTTCAGTAGATACATATTAAAGTATCCATAGAAAAAACACAATTACATTGTCACCCCACCCTTCCCACCACCACCCCCTGAAAGTTTGACAGAGATTTACATTTGCAACAAGTTATTTGGACAGTGACACTGCTTTATGGGAGATCATAGAAAAAGATGGCAAGTCAAGTACTAAACTGCATCCGTTTCCTGAAGACATTTTATCCCAGAGTGTAAGCTGTAAACAATTTGTGTCCCTACAGATACGAAAATTGTAGCCAGAGTCAAGCTTGGGTATCAGAGTACTTGGGGAAGGATAAACAGGTCATCTAAGAGGAAAGTATTTAGATTCAAGAAAAAAATGAAGGATAGGATAGGATACAGGTAAGGGGGAAATAGAAAAACAGAAGCGGGGGGTGGGGGCAGGAGGTTAAAAAAACAAACAAAAAAAAAACCTAAAGATGATCACAAGGGGGGAGGCAGAGGAGGAGAAACCAAGAAGAGGAAACCTGGTGGTGCTGGACACCCACCTCCAGACCATCTGAACTCCAGTAGATGGTCAGATATAATAAACCCCATAAGTACGAGAGTACAAAGTGCCTGAAGACTGTCTAAAATGAACCCATATGGACCATGCAGTTGTAAAAGTATCCTAAGTGCCTCAATCCCAAGGGAGCATCCTTTTCAGGTGGAAGATGAAATTCATCTCACATACCCATTTCAACAGCTGAGGGGTATTTTGTTTACACCAATGTCTATAAAAAGCAGCATGTGCAGAAAATGATGATGTAGGCCCTTCTTAATTTGTTCAGATTCAAATGCTATATGTGTCCCTATGAGGGAGATTGCAGGAAGAGGAAAAGAATCTTAGCAGTGGGGACACAACACTTAAAATATGACTCATTTTAACGCTTCTTTTCAAATAAAAAGTTTTAGCTTGAATTAGGCTTTAAGCTTGCAGAAATATGTGTGAGCAGGTGTACATGTAGGACAAGAGATGGGGTGAAACACACTATATTGCCAAAAGTATTGGGACCTGCCTTTACACGCACATGAACTTTAAAGGCATCCCAGTCTTAGTCCATAGGGTTCAATATTGAGTTGGCCCACCCTTTGCAGCTATAACAGCTTCAACTCTTCTGGGAAGGTTATCCACAAGGTTTAGTAGTGTGTCTATGGGAATGTTTGCCCATTCTTCCAGAAGCACATTTGTGAGGTCAGGCACTGATCTCGGAGGAGAAGGCCTGGCTCGCAATCTCGGCTCTAATTCATCCCAAAGGTGTTCTATCGGGTTTAGGTCAGGACTCTGTGCAGGTCAGTCAAGTTCCCCCACCCCAAACTTGCTCATCCATGTCTTTGTGGACCTTGCTTTGTGCACTGGTGTGCAGTCATTTTAGAACAGGAAGGGGTCTTCCTCAAACTGTTCCCACAATGTTGGGAGCATGAAATTGTCCAAAATGTCTTGGTATGCTGACGCCTTAAGAGTTCCCTTCACTGGAACTAAGGGGCTAAGCCCAACCCCTGAAAGACAACCCCACACCATAATCCCCCCTCCACCAAACTTTACACTTGGCACATAGCAGCCAGACAGAGAAGTGTGACTAGTCACTCCAGAAAACACGTCTCCACTGCCCTAGAGTCCAGTGGCAGCGTGCTTTACACCATTGCATCTGATGCTTTGCATTGCACTTGGTGATGTAAGGCTTGTTGTTGTTGAGCTAATCTGAAGGCCCCACGAAGTTTGTAGGTCTTAAGCTATTGACTTTTGACAGTTGGTGTTTTCTGCGCACTGTGCACTTCAGCATGCACTGACCCTGCTCTGTCATTTTTCGTGGCCTACCACTTCGTGGTGAGTTGCTGTTGTTCCCAGTTGCTTCCACTTTGTTATAATACCACTAAAATTTGACCGTGAAATATTTAGTAGCAAAGAAATTTCACAGATGGACTTATTGCACAGGTGGAAGCCTATCACGGTACCGCACTTGAATTCACTGAGCTGCTGGGAGCAACTCATTCTTTCACAACTGGAACACCTGAATACAATGATTTGGAGAGCTGTCCCAATACTTTTGGCAATATAGTGTACATCCTGGCAAGAGCATGCCTGGGTTCATTAAATGTGACACCTTGAGGGAGATTACTGCTCACTTGAGGTGGAAAAATAACACATCAAGTAAGGTCCGAGTGAGGTCGTAATTTCCAAACTGCATACGTGCTGTTGGCCAGTCAATAGTCATTAGATTAGCAAGCCAGAAAACTAGAATTTTCTGAAAGAGTAATGGCTTTCTTTCAATCTGTAAGCTACCACAGTCACATGGAGATTGTGCAGCACCCAATCTGTGTGTAGCAGTCATGTCATTCCAGTTGGAGCAAAAAAAAAAAAAAAACACCAAGACTTACCCTTCCACAAATGTGTCGAGTTTAGCCAGTTCATCTGATAATCCTACTAGAACATCAAGGGTGCCAACCTGGAGATAAAAGAAAGTGGACAATAATTTCATGGTGGAACCTGTCACTGAAAAGACACTCCAAACATTCAAGCTCATATATAAGAATATACACTCACCGGCCACTTTATTAGGTACACTTGTTCCATTGCTTGGTAACACAAATTGCTAATAAGCCAATCATATGGCAGCAACTCAATGCATTTAAGCACTTAAATGTGGTGAAGAGGACTTGATGTTCAAATAGAGCATCAGAAAGGGGAAGAAAGGGGATTTAAATTACTTAGAACCCATTGGCATGGTTGTTGGTGCCAGACGGGCTGGTCTGAGTATTTCAAAAACTGCTGACCTACTGTGATTTTCATGCACAACCATCTCTAGGGTTTACAGAGAATGATGTAGGACCAAAAGCACATCCCTGCTTGGCTCGTGGACCTCGATGACCAAGCCCAAGAGTGGGATAAACACATTAGAGGGGCATTGTCTAGGGGGAGGCAAGATTGAAGCCTGTTTTGAAGTCCTAGAACTGGGCGGCTTCAGTGGATGTGCCTATTTTTCTGCTTATGGTCTATCCATTCAATCGCTACAGGCCCCTTTGGAGCTGCATCCATCATGTGTGGAATCAATTGATTGAAAATGTTTGAGCTCAGAAGCAGCAGTTTCCTACTCAGCTATTGCACTTGCCAAATAAAAATGAATGGGCTGTTGGGTTTGGCAGACAGTTACTTACCTTGAGGTCAGGAATGTTAAATTTGGAGTTGGTCGACAAATTATTGTTCTTGGTTGTAGCTGCCATCAGTTTCTCCCAGGTCTGCTGGCAGGTTTTTTCCCCCGGGGCTGAGATCAACCAGAACTCGGTCATGATTGCTGGTTAAAAGCCGATCTCGCTCAGATCTTCACTGTAAAAAAAAAAAAATTGAATAATCTTAGCGATTTGCTTTAACGTTTTAAATCAAATGTAAGGTGGTTTTGTATATACTGTAGTTACTTTGTATGTGTGTACTAACAATTAAGTTTCTTCTTATAAACATTTTAGTGTAAATATGAAATATTATAGATTCTGTAGTCTCATTTTTAGACAGTTGAAAAGATTTGAGCTCATTTTCATCTGTTCTTCAGGTTATCCTTAACTGCTTTGCTGAAAAGGCCTGTGTACATAGCTCAGTGGCTCAAGCTGAATATACACACACAAGAGAATGAGTCTGAGGAAGGACTCTACCCTTTTTGCTTGCCCTGTTGACTTGGTCTCTAAAAGCTTATTCAATTGGCTATCTAGAGCACAACGTCAGACTTAAAACTGCACTCTTGGTTTTTTGGGGGTTTTTTCATTGCAGCACACTTCAATACATGGTAATTGCTCCAAAATGCTGGTGCATTGTGTAGGTATAGAATGGTACTGCAGTACACCAACGCAAGTTATTATTATACAGGATTTATATAGTGCCAACAGTTTGCGCAGCGCTTTACAAAATGAAGGCAGGCATTACAGTTACAATACAATTTGGTACAAGAGGAAACAGAGGGCCCGGCTTGTTAGAGCTTACAATCTAAAAGGAAAGATTGAGTGATACAAAAGGTAATAGCTGTGGGGGGATGAGCTGATGAAGGAAATAAATGGCGGTTTACTAGATAGAAGCAGGATAGGCTGTTTTAAAGAGAAAGGTTTTCAGGGATCGTCTACAGGTGGATAGATTAGGAGACAGCCAGACTTATTGGGGTAGTGAGTTCCATAGGATGGAAGAAGCTCGGGAGAAGTCCTGGAGGCGAGCATGGGAGGAGGTGACACGGGCACTAGAGAGCAGAAGGTCTTGGGAGGATTGAAGAGAGCGGTTTTGTTATTTTGTAACATGCAATGCTGCAATTTACCACAGCAGAGTAGTGGGAATGGGCCCTAAGAGGTATTAGAGAGGAAGAATCTGAAAAGAAATGGGTTGTGCCTCAGTTTCTCTTTAAAAACAACCTTGCTCCCTGTGAAAGTCACTTATGTACCTAGTATTACATGTTTATTAGCAAACCAAAAGAAAAAAAAACACTAGCTTAATCTAGCAGTTTCAAAATTGTGGCTTACAAGCTGTATTTGGCCCCTTGTTTGTCTTTATCCAGCCCTTAGTGTACTATTCCTCCCACTGCCACCGATGATGAGGCACTATTCCTCCTTCTGACACCAACGATGGGGCTCTATTCCTCCCACGGACACCAATAGGGCACTAATCCATCCATTGACACCAAAGATGGAGGCATTATCCCTCCCACTGACAAATGATGGAACACTATTCCTCCCTCTGACACCAATGATGGGGCTCTATTCCTCCCACAGACACCAATAGGGCACTAATCAGTCCAATGACACCAAAGATGGAGGCATTATCCCTCCCACTGACAAATGATGGAACACTATTTCCTCCACAGACACCAACGATGGAGCACCATTTCTCCCAGTAATACCAATGATGGGGCACTAGTCCTCCTCTTATTGACCACAGGTGCTATGCAATATTTTTTACTCCCAAGGACTAACAAGTCTGGGGAACGATTTACTCCCAAAGACACCGGCTTTGTGAACACTGGATTTTTAACCTTGGCTATATTTCAATTGTTATGCTGTGAAGATACTGAGTTGCCAATCATGTTCTGTTACATTCTGGTGCTATGACTGCAGCAAATTAATTAATAAATCCAATATTGGTGATAAGAAAAGTGGAGGTAAACTTTTTCTATGTTGAAGTAAATTGTTTTGCATGCGTGGGTATTGTGTCTGAGAAGAAATTCTGTACATAGCAATTCTGCAACAGATTCATATACAGGTCACAAACAGTTCCACAAATCTGTCACAAGCTGCACCATTTGTTGCACAGACATATTTATGAGTGTCTACCTCACTTATTATGAATTCAAAAGACAGTCTTCTTTTACAGCAGGGCTCGACAAATCCCAGGCGCCAGGTCGCCAGAAAATGTCTTGATGCCTGGGCCTCCGCCAATCCGCCAGCGGCAGGGTTGCCATCAGCCCATAAACAAGTAGGGGGCCTGAGCCCCCCGAGGGACCCAAACCACAGACCCCAAGCAGGGCCATCTTTAACGCAGGGCAGAGAAGACGGATTGCCAGGATGCAGAGGAGGGTGGAGTGGTAGGCAGATCCCAGGTGTGTGCAGGGAGTGGTCGGGGCCCGCTCTCAGGCAGGCTCTGGTCAGGAATGGCAGTATGTGCTGGGCTGGGCTGTGCGGAGTGGGTGAGGCCGGGGGTGCCAGCTGATGGCCACGTGGAGGAGGAGGAAAAGGAGGAGCAAGTCAAGGTGGAGGAACAGACCCCACAGTCTTTGATGCAGCTGCTGCTGGAGATCCTGGAAAAGATGGGAAACACAGGCTAAGCAACCCTTCCTGGCACCAGATCCTCTCCACTGACACCATCTGGAGGAGCCGCTGCTCGATAGGTGGGAGCTGGGAGGACTGGTGCTTCCCAAGGTGTGTGTGTGTGTGACACTGCCCCCCACCTTTCCCACTGCCCCCTCCAGTGACACTTCCCCCTCCTGTCCCACTGCCCCCCTCCAGTGACACTTTCCCCTCCTGTCCCGCTGCCCACCCCTCCAGTGACACTTCCCTCTCCTGTCCCACAGCCCCCCTCCCATGACATTTCCCCCTCACAGAGTTGCCGATTGTCTGTTATGGAATTGTGTGTTAGGAAAGGGGTGGTGACGCGTTTTGGAGCATGCGCAAACAGCTCCTTCTTCAAAACCATAAAGATAAGTCGCTGTAGTGTGAACCGGGGCTTTTATTTGGGCCAGACTGTGGCCAGTGGGAGTAAACAAGCCCCAACATCAGTGAAAGTTAACAATGTCTCAGGCTTGGTGGTCAGTGGGAGTAAAACAGATAGAGCCTGTGGTCAGTAGAAGGAGGAATAGTGCCCCATCATTAGGATTAATAATGTCACATTGATATCAGTGGGAGAAATAGTGCTCCGCCGTTGGTGTCAGTGGGAGGAATAGTGCTTGGCTGTTGGTGTCAGTGGGAGCAACAGAGCCCCAAGGGCCAGAAAAAGGCAAGCAGAGGGCAGCAGTTTGGAGTCCACCACAACAGTCGATGGAATTATTATTTTGCAGTTCTAAAACCTCTATATTTGTCAGTAGTGTAGCTTGGGGACGGCCTAAAGATCAGCTGACCAGGAAACATGGAGAACCATATATCTCCCAAAAAATAAAAAATCAATATTCCCATCACACTCATTCCTGTACTGGACTATGAGGTAGATGGTTGCTGCAGCAACTGTCAGCTGGAATTATCAAAGATTAAAGTACACATTGCCAGTCCACCAATGATCTTCAAAAAACGCCAAAACGACTTTATTCAAAGTGATCGCATCACAGCGGAAGAGTGCAACGTTTCAGGGCCATGCACAACCCCTCCAACATATGCCTGATGAAGGGTCCTGTGTGGCCCTGAAAAGGTGCACTCTTCAGCTGTGATCACTTTCAATAAAATCATTTGGACATCATTTGAAGATCCCTGGTGGACTGGCAATATAAACATTGACTAAAAAAAAAAGAAAAAAGTGAAGTCTGTGTATATGGTCTAAAATATGGCCATGTTCACACTGATGAGTGTCATACATCTGAATGCATGGTTAACATGTATAACTAATATGCAACAGCCACATTTCACGTGTTAACTTTTTTTTTTTTAATGAAAATACAAAAAAAATCAAAACATACACACTTTAAAGAGAGAAACAGAGGTTAGAGCACCTAATACCAGAGAGTAGGAAACAGTTCTTATCTGTTCGGTATTCACGAAGAGGAACTACGCTATGCCAATAAAAGCATAAAAACCTGTTTATGAACATTTATAAATTATGTAGAGTAAGAGCACTTTCAGCTATGCACACCACCATTCCTCACTACTCTGACACCGACACCATATTTATAAGGAAACTACATCTATGTTTTTCTTCAGTTTTTTGGACGGTTCACATGCGTATGTTGCATTTTAGGTGTGTTTCACTTGAACGCTATAGAATGTGCATTTTCATGAAAGTGCATCAAAGATGCAGCAAGCAGGATATAACAGGGCCTTCAGAAGTTATACCTGACTGCAGATATAAAAATTAATAGCTTGAATAACTTAAATGATAAGTTCACTTTTAAGTAAAAAATAATAAATGTACATTTTTTTTGCAGGTAAAAAAATGTGCATTTATTAATTTTGTCTGCAGGAGGGGAGATCCCTCATTGGTTGCCAAAACAGGGATCAGGGGGGAACAGGGCCGGTTAGATCGTAACATGTTACACCCTGAATATGGGTGTAACGTGTTACGGTAGGTGATCTTTTAAAGAAATCCACACACAAATGAATTGTGCTTCATCAATGTTTAATGAAAGTAGGTTTACCATTTAATGTACAAAGGAAATAAACAATTTAAAGCCGACCATATACAGATTGAAATTTGGCCAGTTCAGCAGGGCCCAGCTGAATTTCGATCCACATATGGCAACTGTCAGGTACATCCCAATCGATCAGTGCCAGCTGCACTGATCAGTGTGTTCTGATGGTGGGAAAGTCTCCCCGTTGTCAGAATACAATAAGGAAGGAATGTGTGGATGGGGAAATCTGGTGATTTTTTCTTTGTTTAACCCCGTGGTGGAACAAATAAAAAAAAACTAATGGATGGCCTACCTAACCCCTTTCTATCCTCTACTGCCCTTGAACTGAGTCTTAGCCCTGATTCACACTGATGCGGTGCGGAATTTACAGCATTTTCAGTGCAAATTCTGCACCGCATCACAATAGCACCCCGTTCATATGAACTGATAAAGGTGTGTATGTTAAGTTAACAAAAGTAAACTGAGTATGTGCAGAGTCACTCCTAGAGCTCTGTACTATCAGCAGATGGACTGGGGACAGTAGAAGAGGGGGAAGATCAGAGAAGACAAGATCAAACAGCCTTTTTATACAATGCTGATTAACCCCTTAGGTTCCACAGTGAGAATAACAAGCATGCTTTACTGCATTTACAGACTGATTTTACTATTATGGTTTTCGTAACACTTTAAGGAAATGAAAAAAGGGTAATCAGGTCAAGTACAGAAAAAACTGCTTGAGAACATCGTGACATTTTTTGAGCCAGATGAGAATTGTGTTAATAATGTATAATGTTAATAAAAGCTTCTTCTATTGAAGAGCGTTTTACAGATGTACAGAAAAGGGCATCTCAACACAGACAGAAGATTCTCACTTTATAGGGTCCTCCTTTCAGTGGCTACAAAGGTTGCTCAATGTGCACAATCCATAAAAACTGATAAATCACATTGCCTAAGGTGGTATTAAATTTTTTGGGCAAAATAAAATAAAGATGCTATATTTACCTCCTCTGTTCTGTGCAACAATACTGCACACAGCAGCCCCTCGCCTCCTCTTTTGACAGTCCCCTTCCGGCACTGTCCACTACTTCTTGCAGGTGCCCCCATAGCAAGCCATGTGCTATGGAGGCACCCATGCGGGCGAGCTCCTGTACAGGGCTGTGTGTCCACAGACAGTGCAGCTTGGAAACGCCCTTCACTCCCTCCTCAAAGGATCCGACAGACAGCAGCAGAAGCCAATGGCTCTTACTGCTCTCAGAGTCTCCTATGAGGCCAGGAAGACAGAGCGGTGATGTTGCAGCCGGGACAGCACTGGATCAAGAAGGACTCAGATAAATGTTTAGTACTGAAGGGGGAGGCATGGGGGAACAAGTAATGGAAGGCTTTCTACCTGAATGCAGAGAATGCATCAAGGTATAAAACAACTGCATTGCACAAGGGAGAAAGAATGAGAGCAGATGAAGAATGCTAAATTAAGGATTTACTTGCAAAGTAATGCTTTCATTGAACTTGGTAAATGTATTCTAATAGACGAGGACTTTTTAAATCACGAGTTTAATACGACTTTAATGATCGTTTCCACTGGGAATCTTTAGTATGACTACACCATATACAACCACTTCCATCTGATTAGCTGCTATGCCTACTGTTTGTCCTATGTTAAGAAGACCAGAAGTGGCTGCAGAACCTCTTCATAAAAGGCTTTATTATGAGCCTCCTAATAGCTTAATGCTGTCCCTTCAAGAAGCAGCATCACTAAAAGTAGTTGAGTCAATTCCCAAATGTCAATTTACCAATTCATTTAAAATCATAGCTGGAATTCATGAGATAAATGAATATATTGCCAGACAGAACATGGAGCCAGATGATATATTTAAATGTGTCGCGCTCCACAATATAAATGATATCAATCATGAACATGTGACTTTAAATACTACTAACGTGAATAAACCTTGTGCTTCAAACAGTGCAATATCTTGTGCATTCCAATATGTAAATAGGGGGATTGATTCCCCCTGATGAAGCCACGTGACCCTGTGGCGTAACGCATAGGGGAGGGGCTCTGACGTCACGACGCTGAAGTGAACGAGCGGCAAGTACAAACTGAGGATCTGGGCACAAGTTCATCTGTATGATATCGACACTGAAAAGTGTGAGTGCGCAACTTTGTCTTAATAAAAGCACTTGAACCATAAAAGGATAAGGCACTATTGTTGCTCCTTTTTTCTATGATACCCCATTATACCGGTAGGAGGAAGTAATACACAGGTTTACCCCATCCATCCACTGAGGCTCAGTGTGGATAGTGAGGAGTGAGGGAGACCCTTGGTGGCAGAAAATCGGTAGCACAAGCCTATCCATTCGCATAAGGAGATAAGTACTCAGCATGGAGATCACTACTTAGTCCTGATGGGACAAAAGCGATATTAGCTACTTAGTCTGGCTAATGAGTAAGGTGAGCGTACATCCATTTCTTGAACACTGGGAGAGTGGCACAGCACATCAATTTGGCACTGGCAAGATTTAAAGCACAGAGGACTTTATATTAATTTTTGATAATATATTTATTGTTATTTACATATTGGAATGCACAAGATATTGCACTGTTTAAAGCACAAGGTTTATTCATGTTAGTAGTATTTAAAGTCATGTTCATGATTGATATCATTTATATTGTGGAGCGCGACACATTTAAATATATTTTTTGATATTTTGATGTTTACACAGATAATGAGTATGTGTTGAGTGTTGATGCATCACAATTATATGTATTAGTGATATTTCTTCTTTTATATTCTTATAAGTTTTTGCACAGGGAGAATATCACATTTTGGCTCACGAGTACTATTAATTTTATTATGGAGCCAGATGAGTCCGGATTACATAATAGAATGAACTTGCTTCTGTAAACAACCTTTTTAATAGGCAAATCCAGGGTAAAGCTGGCTGAGGACTGCTCAATAAAAGCAAGAAAAATTCGGATTTTGAACGGTTGAGATTATCAGGCCATTTTCCACGTTCTAGAGCTTTTTAGGTCAGATGCACTCATTTTCACACAAGGAGATGTTCCAACGAATGTAGGTGAGCAAATGACTGAAGTACTACATGTATGCCATTGTTTGCATCTCACTACTCCGACTGTGCGAGAATGTGCAGGTAAGTTGTCACTTAATGTCTAAACTAGCAATACAGATAGAAATCCTATAATCACAGTGGGCAGCACAGTTGCTAAGTGGTTAGCACTTCCGGCTACCAGCACTAAAGTCATTGGTTCATATCCCGACCACAACACTAGTTGCCTGGAGTATGCATGATCTCCCTGTGCCTGCGTGGGTTTCTTCTCACACTCCAAAGATATGCTGATAGGTTAATTGGCTCCTGTCTACATTGGCCCTAGTATGTGTATATATGAATGTGAGTTAGGGACCTTAGATTGTACGCCCACTGAGGGCAGGGAAGGATATACAGTGCTGAGCATAAAGGAGTAGTCCCCTATTGAAAAGTAAGATTTTAATCAATATCTCAATGAACACAAGAACAATTTTTTATAGAACATTTGTTTAGCTCATTACATGAATGTAAGGCAAAAATAATAACTTAGATTACAAAATCTTCTGTTTTACTTAACTTAGTTGATGCAAAAATGAATACACCCCACATCAAAAACTACTACATCTAGTATTTTGTATGACCTCCATGATTGGTAAGGACAGCACCAAGTCTTCTAGGCATGGAATGACCAAGTAGGCAACATATTGCAACACCTATCTTTTTTCCATTCTTCAAGAACGACCTCTTTTAGAGTCGGATGGAGAGTGATGCTCAACTTGTCTCTTCAGAATTACCCACAGGTGTTCAATTGGGTGCAGATCAGGAGACATACTTGGCCACTGAATCACTTTCACCCTGTTCTTCAGAAATACAACAGTGGCCTTAAACATGTGGATCATTGTCATGTTGCAAAAGTGCACGACAACCAGAGACACCGAGTGAAGATAACATCTTCTCTTTCAATATAGAGCAGTACATCTGTGAATTCATGATACCATTAATGAAATGCAGCTCCCCAACACCAGCAGCAATCATGCAGCCCCACAGAAGGACACTGCCACCACCATGTTTCACAGTAGGCACCATGCATTTTTCTTAGTACTCTTCACCTTTGCCACGCCATACAGTTTTGAAGTCGTCAGTTCCGAAAACATTTATCTTGGTCTCATCACTCCAGAGTACAGAGTCCCTGTAGTCTTCTTTTCCAGCATGGACCCTGGCAAATTCTAGGTGGGCTTTTTTGTGCGTGGGCTTTAAGAGAGGCTTCCTTCATGGACGAGACCCATGCATGCTATTCCTCTGCAGTGCACGTCATATTGGGGTTTATTTACTAAAGCTGGAGAGTCCAAAATCAGACTCCCTTCTGCATAGAAACCAATCAGCTTCCAGGTTTCATTGCCAAAGCTTCATTGAACAAGCTGAGGTTAGAAGCTAATTGGTTTCTATGCAGAAGGGAGTCTGATTTTGGACTCTCCAGCTTTAGTAAATAAACCCCATTGTGTCGTGGCAATTACCCCAGTTTGGCTTTCTACTTCTTTAGAATCTTCTTGCAAGAAGATTTTCTTCAACCCTTCTCATCAGAAGACGCTGTTAATTTCCATGGACGGCCTGGACATCTCTGTGAGATGGTTGCAGTTCCATCTTTTTAAATTTTTGTATCACTTTTGCTATAGTATTTTGACTGATAAGTAAAGCTTTGCTGATCTTCTTGTAGCCTTCACCTTTCTTGTGTAAAGAAATTATTTCTTGTTAAGTAACGCCCTTTTATAATCAAGTGTCCGCTGGACACCTGTTTAATGAATAATTAGACTCACCTGTATTTCTCTAGTTGAATTCTTGTTAATTAGGATTTTGTCTAAAATTTAGCTTTGCTCCTAAGACTTTCATTGGGGTGTATTCATTTTTGCAACATGGTCTTGAATGAATCTGTTAGGGAAAATACTTTTTTGTGTGTACAAATTATTATTATTATTATTATACAGGAATTATATAGCGTCAACAGTTTGCGCAGCGCTTTACAATATAAGGGAGACAATTACAATACATTTCGGTACAGAAGGAATAGGAGGGCCCTGCTCGTGGAGCTTACAATCTAAAGGAAGGGAGAGGTGATAACTGCGGGGGATGATCTGGCGGAGGTGATTCAAGTACAGTTCTTAGGTGGAGGTGGGGTAGGCTTCCCTGAAGAAGTGAGTTTTCAAAGATCGCCTAAAGGCAGACAGGGTGGGGGCTGACCGAACATGCTGTGGTAGGGAGTTCCAGAGGATGGGAGAGGCTCTGGAGAAGTCCTGGAGGCGAGCGTGGGAGGTGATGAGGGAGCTAGAGAGGAGGATATCATGGGAGGAGCGGAGTGGGCGATATCTGTGGATGAGGTTGGTGATGTAGCTAGGGGCAGTGTTGTGGATGGCTTTGTATGCTGTTAGCATTTTGAGTTTTATACGTTGGGTTAGTGGAAGCCAGTAAAGGGATTGGCAGAGAGGGGCAGCAGTCGCTGATCGGTTGGTAAGGTGTATGAGTCTAGCAGCAGCATTCATAATAGACTTTCCACCAATCTGTGACGGACGCGTGATCGCTGCCACCAATATGCAACGATCCCACGACCGCTGTCACCAATATGTGACGACCGCTGCGTCAGACCCCAGCCCTTCTCACCAAACTCGTGACCGAAGGACTAGCCAATCTAAAACCGCAATGTCACGTGTGTAACAATGCCACACTCAGCTGCACCCTGCACAATGATTTTCCAGCTAATTGGACCACAATCGATGCACCGGCAGCCTGAATGCGCTTGTTACTGGGTCAGGTTAATTACGCAATTAACCCTTCACACTGTCACCACCTCCTTTTTGTACAGAGAAAGAGGAAACTCGGTGATATCAGCTATAACACTATAATGGTTGAGATAATCGTCTGTATAAAACGGTCACCGCAGGCCGGTTATACAGAGGGTTAAACAAACACAGTAGTGTTCTCTTTAGAGGCAGGAATTCGTAAATTGCAATTAAGAGCTATAGAAACAGTTCAACACTTTCAAAAGGAAAGATTTATTACTAAAAGGTCAAACGAGTGCAATAAAAATATTTACAGAAAAAGATGTAACTAAGATATATAAAATATACAGAGACCAACAGCACAGCAAAGAGATATCAGAGAGAGGTGAAAGGGTTAAGGTACTTGCCAAAGTCCTGGTTAGCAGATCCAAGTTCAGAGCGAAAGGGAACGGGTCTCCCCAGGTGGTACTGATGTTAAAATGGGAGACGTCTTCAACTTCAACAAATCTTGTTTGCAATCAATGGCCTGTATTTGTGGGAGTATTTTGTAGTCTAGTGTCCCATAGAACATGTTGATTCTGAACAGAAAATAAAGGTTTTCTGACAAATGTTTTGGGGCGTACTCATTTATGCTGAGCATTGTGTATATATTAGCCATGGCCAAAAATATTGGCCCCCCCCCCCCCCCGAAATATCTGTCAGATAATGCACCACTTCGCCCTGAAAATTGTTGCAACTACAAATGTTTAGGCATTTTCATGTTTATTTCTTTTGTTTGTATTGGTATGACAAAAAAAAAAAGTAAAGAAAAAGAGCCAAATCTGACATATTCCACGCAAAACCCTAAAAATGGACTGGAAAAATTATTAGCACCTTCTCAAAATTGTAAGAAATTCCAAGTTTGTGATGCTCCTGCAATTTGTAATTAAACTCAGTTGTATCAATTAAAAGATCTTAATGTTTCTGTGTCTACTGTGTACAACATGGTCAAGAAGATTACAGCCCATGGTACTGTAGCTAATCTCCCTGGACATGGACAAAATGCCTTGGTATGCTGATGCCTTAAGAGTTCCCTTCACTGGAACTAAAGGGCCAACCCCAACCCCTGAAAAACAACCCCACACCATAATTCCCCCCTCCACCAAACTTTACACTTGGCACAATGTATTCAGGCAAGTACCATTCTCCTGGCAACTGCCAAACCCAGACACGTCCATTGGATAGCCAGACAGAGAAGCGTGATTTGTCACTCCAGAGAACTCGTCTCCACTGCTCAGGAGTCCAGTGGCGGCATGCTTTACACTACTGCATCCAACGCTTTGCATTGCACTTGGTGATGTAAGGCTTGGATGCAACTGCTTGTCCATGGAAACCCATTCCATGAAGTTCTCTATGCACTGTTGTGCTAATCTGAAGCCTACACAAAGTCTTTAGCTATTGACTCTACAGACAGTTGGTGACTCCTGTGCACTGTGCGCTTTAGCATGCGCTGACCCCGCTCTGTCATTTTACATGGCCTACCACTTCATGGCTGAGTTGCTGTTGTTCCCAGTTGCTTCCACTTTGTTATAATACCACTAACAGTTGACCGTGGAATATTTAGTAGCAAGGAAATTTCACGGATGACCCATTCTTTCACAAATATTTGTAGAAGCAGTCTTCATGCCTAGGAGCTTGATTTTATACACCTGTGGCCATGGAGGTGATTGGAACACCTGAATCCAATGATTTGGAGGGCTGGCCCAATACTTTTGGCAATATAGTGTATCTAAAGTGCTGTGTAAATTGACAGTGCTATACAAGTACCTGAAAAAAATAAATCATACAACCTCAAATTTGATAACAATTTTCATCGCAATTGAAAAAGAACGGATTAAATAATCCTCCACTGCTGGGCAATCAAGTTAAGGAAAGCCTAATTGTCTGATCGCTTTCTACTCAATGTTCTAGTATTCAATTACTATTTAATTACACTTATTCAGCTGATGAATAAAAATAGGTTATTATGTATATATTGTAATAAAACATATCAAAGTTTGAGTCTTCATTCGGGCCCTGTCAGACCGTTTGGACATGTGTCCGTTTACACCTGACAACATCTGATCAGATCCTCTCTGCTAAAAACAGATGAATATGGATCCGTTCCTCATCTGTCTAGCAGACTGGATAATAGTTGGATGTAAACTGACAGGTAGCCCGTTTACATCAGACCGTCCCATAGAGAACAGCGGGCTGCGTCCGTGTTTGCTCTGCCCAAGTGGAGTGGACATGGACCTGTAATTCGCCTGCTCAGCGGGGATCAGCAAGTGGATCCGCTTGGAGGAGTCCGCCACACTGAAAGGGCCCTTCTTCTAGTTACCTTTGATCATATTAATGAGAACTGTTGAAAAGGAATTAAACTCTGCTACTTTTTTTTTTAATGAAATCCCAAAAGGTTTAAGTCATAATGTGTAATATGCACCACATAAAGTATTAGCACATTATGGAAGTCAAATGAAGCCCTCCAGCTACTCAGGCACTTCCAACTTCTCCTGGCCTTCACTTCAGGTTTGCGGTGTTCAGCCACATGAATGGCTGGGCTGCAATTACGCCACTCTCGCGCATGCGCAGAGGTATCTGGTATTTAGCATACAGCGTTGTACTTCAGCGACCATCACCTTTCAGAAACTAGCAAAAAAACGGAGATGCTTCCTGAGTTGGAGAAGTTATACCGGGGGGACTTCTTGTCTAAGTTTCCACCAGTGCCTATTTACCTATAGGTGGCAAATAACCCTACAGAGCTGTGCATGCATGGCTCAGTGTACATTACCGCTGACCAGCCAAGAGAAGCATTTATGACTTCATTTCATTTTGTAAAGAGATGCGCAAACTGTTGGCGTTATAAAAAATCTTGTATAATAATAATGACAGCCAATACTTATTATTTATAATAGCCAATGTGTTTCTGGGCAACACGACCCCCCTTCCACAGGGCTGGCCCCATAAAAATGCTGCTGCTAAGGCTCCATGAACACGTTTTGATAACGCTGGCAACGTTAGCTGTGTAAAGTCACGTTAAAAATGCGAGTTTTTCAACTTTTTTTTTTTTAGAGTTTTTGCATTAGCGTTTAGCGGCCTTTTGATGTTTTTCTTTTACAAAAGAAAAAAAAATTGGGGGGGGTCAAAAAACATTGCAAAACTCCAGTTTGCGGCAAGTTTACAGCATTTTTCACCATTAGAGCGTTTTTACAGCTACAAAACTCCTCTAGAAGCCCACTAGTCCTGGGTTTTTTTTCCAGCCAAAAACGTTGATTACAGTCTGTGTGCATGGACACACAGGATAACATGCTGGGGGGTTTACTGACTGTAGAAAAAAAATGTCAAAAGCCAAAAACAGCCGCTGTAAAAACGTCCCGTGTGCATGAGGACTAACAAAGTTGAAATATGTTAATGTTTTTAGCTGTGCGGGCTCAAAGGAGAATTCCAGGAAGAATCACTGGAAAGGACTCAGTAAGTACAGTTGTGACCAAAATTATTCAACCCCCACTGAAATTGAGTGTTTTGGCCAGTTTGACATTGCTTTTGATCATTCAGTCATCTTGCTTACATTTACATTAAAGAGGCACTTGTAGGTCAGACAAATATAACATAACAGTTATAATGAAATAACCACAAATGTCTTTTCTGTGCTCACAGCATTATCAGTTTTATTCAACCCCCAAGTGACATTCAATCTTAGTACTTAGTACAGCATCCTTTTACAGTTATAACAGCTTTTAAACGTGAAGCATAGCTTGACACAAGTGTCTTGCAGCGATCTACGGGTATCTTCGCCCATTCTTCATGGGCAAAGGCCTCCAGTTCAGTCACATTCTTAGGCTTGCGCACTGCAACTGCTTTCTTTAAGTCCCACCAGAGGTTCTCAATCGGATTTAAGTCTGGTGACTGCGATGGCCACTCCAAAATGTTCCAGCCTTTCCTCTGCAACCATGCTCTAGTGGACTTGGAGGTATGCTTGGGATCATTGTCCTGTTGAAAGGTCCAACGTCTCCCAAGCCTCAGGTGTGTGACGGACTGCATCACGTTTCCATCCAATATCTCCTGGTACTGAAGAGAATTCATGGTACCTTGCACACGCTGAAGCTTCCCTGTACCTGCAGAAGCAAAACAGCCCCAAAGCATGATTGACCCTCCACCATGCTTCACAGTAGGCAAGGTGTTCTTTTCATCATAGGCCTTGTTCTTCCTCCTCCAAACATAGCGTTGATCCATGGGCCCAAACAGTTCTAATTTTGTTTCATCAGTCCACAGAACACTATCCCACAACTTTTGTGGTTTGTCCACATGGCTTTTGGCATACTGCAGTCGACTCTTCTTATTCTTTGGAGACAGCAAGGGGGTACGCCTGGGAGTTCTGGCACGGAGGCCTTCATTACGCAGTGTGCGTCTTATTGTCTGGGCTGAAACTTCTGTACCCACATCTGACAAATCTTTTCTCAGTTCCTCAGCAGTCACACGGGGACTTCTCTCCACTCTACGCTTCAGGTAGCGCACAGCAGTCGAAGTCAGCATCTTCTTTCTGCCACGACCAGGTAGCGTTTCAACAGTGCCCTTTGCCTTGAATTTGCGAATGATGCTTCCTAAGGTGTCTCTTGGTATGTTTAACATCTTTGCAATCTTCTTATAGCCATTGCCCTTCCTGTGAAGAGAAATCACCTCTTCTCTTGTCTTCCTGGACCATTCTCTTGCCTTCACCATGTTTGTAACCACACCAGTAAATGTCTAGAAGGAGCTGAGTATCACAGTCATTTTAAAGCTGCCTAATTGGTGCTTATTATGCTTGATTGCTGCTCGGTGACATCCACAGGTGTTTTCAATACCTGATGGAAAGCACCTGTATGAACCTCTGTTCTTCAGAGTGGTAGTCTTTAAGGGGTTGAATAATTGTGGCAATGAAGAAACCACATAAGAACCATTTACTACTGTATTACATAAACAATTGATGTCATTTTAGTTGCATTTGGGTAGTTACAACGTCCTTGTAGGATTTGATTCTGAATACAATTCCAAATGTACACTATAGTCCCTAAACCCCTTTACAGCATTGGGGGTTGAATAATTTTGGTCACAACTGTATATGTCAAGTGTTAAATCCCCTAAACTCCATGCTATCCTTTGTGAGATACAGCTCTCTTCAAACCCTAAAGCAAAATAATTCGTTGCCACATAGAAATCTATGGGGCGGATTAATTCCTCATAAAATGGAACTTTACCCGTAACAGGAAATGTACATTCCACATTAGTATTTATGCTATAAAAATCAGTGTGTGCTGTAAGTTGCCTCCAGCATTGTTTCTTCTTGCCAGAGGCTGCCATTTTGCCAAAGTCCAGAGCCCTGAGCAGCATTAAATCTTTAGGATATCAGCAGATCAGCCTCTACAAATTCGGCACAGTGCCTAATAATAGAGAACAACTGAGCATGTGCAGAGCAGGATGGGACAATGTATTACTGGATTTTAAACAGTGTAGGCACTTATTTTTAATGTTTTCCATAGCTATACCTGAAAAAAGGGCCAGTGTGAAGTAACCAGGACCTCATTTTTTGACTAAAGGTCTACTTTAAATTTTGCACACTGACCAAGCACAGTCCAATAAGAGTCTGACTCAGGGGCGGACTGAGAACTCATGGGGCCCCTGGGCAATAGCGGATCATGGGGCCCCTGTGCAATAGCGGATCATGGGGCCCGTGTCCTTGCCCAAACTCAAAAAAGCCTATGAAAAAGGTACCAGGGGCATCTCATGGGGCCCCCTACTGACCCCGGGCCCTCGGGCAGTGCCTGAGTTTCCAAATGGTCAGTCCGCCCCTGGTCTGACTTTACTATAGGTATGAAAACAAAGGTCACACTTGTCCATCTTGGAACTTGAACAGTCCTAAATGGGCTCTCTCCTGGTGCCTTTCACTCAATGTAGGCTTAACCACAGAGAGAGTCTCTACCATTAAGCTCACACCAAGCAAAATGCATCAGCAGAGACCCCAGGTGGACCGTCCATGTATAAGGATTTTGTTTTATATATTACATAATTGATCAGATGTAGATATAATTAAAAGTGGTTCTACGGGCAGAAGTTTTTTTTATCTTTATGCATTCTATTCATGAAGGTAAAAAAAAACCTTCAGTATGGATCAACTTCCCCTGGCCTCCCCTTATATCTACCTGAGCCTGACCTCTAACCAGCACTGTGCATGGGAGCTGGGGCTCTCTGTCTCCTCATTGGCTCAAAGTAGTGGAAGCTATTGCCTCCCTCTGCTGTCAATTACAGCCAGTGGGGAGGGATCGGGTGTGGGGCCGAGCTATGCTCTGTGTGTCTATGGACAGAGCCAGCTCAGGAGTGAGCATGCATGAGTGCCTCCACAGCAAGTGGGTGGCTATTGGGTCACTTGGTGGGGGGGGGGGAGCCAGGAACGTCGTCGAAGGTATCTCAGAAGAAGCTCACGGCTGCTCTGTGCAAAACTATTGCACAGAGCAGGTAAGTATAACATGTTTACAATCACTTTAACACATTACACATACCTCCCACAGTCCTTTCCAAAGATACACCATGAAGTTCTTTCGTCCTGCAATTTGTCATCAGTAGGACTGGCCTGGAGAATGGGGGAGCCTAATCCATAGGACGACACTGGATATTTCAGCAGAAATTTCAAATCTCCTTATCGGTCTCCTGTTTGTCATGTTTGGCTGGCCCAACATAGTTGGCTCTCTGGGGGCGTGCAGTATAACCATTTACCTTTCCCTCACCACCAATACAGTTAAGTTGGCCATACATTATACAATTTTCTTGAGAATTTTGCCTTAGATTCACCAAAAACCAATTTTCAGCTTTCAGTGCTGTCGCACTTTGATTGACAATTGCGCGGTCATGCAAGATTGTACACATATGAAATTTTTATCATTTTTTTCTCACAAATAGAGCTTTCTTTTGGTGGCATTTAATCGCTGCTGGGCACTTTACTTTTTGTGCTATAAGCAAAAAAAGTGCAAAAAAATTTGAAAAAAAAAAAGTTTCTTTGTTTCTATTATAAAATTTTTCAAACAGGTAATTTTTCTCCTTCACTGATGTGCGTTGATGAGGCAGCACTGATGGGCTTTGATAGGCAGCACTGAAGGGCACTGATAGGCAGCACTGAAGGGCACTGATAGGCAGCACTGAAGGGCACTGATAGGCAGCACTGAAGGGCACTGATAGGCAGCACTGAAGGGCACTGATAGGCAGCACTGAAGGGCACTGATAGGCAGCACTGAAGGGCACTGATAGGCAGCACTGAAGGGCACTGATAGGCAGCACTGAAGGGCACTGATAGGCAGCACTGAAGGGCACTGATAGGCGGCACTATTGAGGTGTCACGGATAGGTGGCACTGATATGCGGCACTGATTGGTGGCACTGAAAGGCAGCACTGATAATGGGTACTGATAGACAGCACTGATAGGTGGCACTGACTGACATCCCTGCTGGGCACTGACTGGCGGCACTGCTGGGCACTGACTGGCACAACCGCTGGGCACTGACTGGCAGCACTGGTGGGCACAGGTGGGTGGCACTGGTGGGCACAGGTGGGTGGCACTGGTGGGCACAGGTGGGTGGCACTGGTGGGCACAGGTGGGCGGAACTTGTGTGTGGCACTGCTGGGCACTGATCATCAGGGCACTGATGATCATTGACCCTGATGATCGGTGCCAATCCCCGCTCTGACAACTGCCGGTTTTCGGCAGTACTTTCCTCACGATCTGACAGCATGAGGAAAGTGCAGCCAAGAACTGGCATTTGCATTTCCCGGTGATCAGCGTGTCATTGGACACAGCTGATCACGTGGTAAAAGGCTGCTGTGATTGGCCTTTTACCACGTCACGTGATTAGCTGTGTCCGTAGGACACAGTGATCACGGAGATTGCCGGGTGCGCCCCCCCGGGCGCGTTCTGGGTGCACGTCATATGACGTCCACCCAGAACTGGCCGGCCGCAGTGCAGCCGTCATTCGGCTATCTGCGGTCAGCAAGTAGTTAAGCAGGCCCTTGCACTACATAGTTGAAGGTAAATCTAAAGGAAATCAGGTAGAAATTGGACAGAAAATTGTATAGTGTATGGCCAGCTTTAGAGAACATGTCTTTTACAGGACAATCTCCAAGGCCTACTATGGGTGCAAAAACCTTACAACTGATAAAAGAACAAGAGCACTGGAAAGGCTTTTCATTCTGTAATCCACATAGTAGCTACGGCTCAACCTGTCTGTACTTTTTTTTTTTCTTTCTGACATCGTAGCCTCTGGTCATATCATTTTTACAAGTGCAATCATTAAATATGTAGCAAACGCACAATAAACAAAACAGCTTGTGAGAACCTAATTGCTGCTTAGACTAGCGCTATGTGTACAGCAATAACACAGCGCGGTCACACTGAGCTGCAGACACCGAAGTCTCTATGTGCAATTACTGTTTATACTGCAAGCACATCCAGTGGCTACAATAGCCTGAGGGCACATTCTTCAGAATAAAAAAGTAACAAACAGTGATGTCTGACATAATACTGCTGGTTACACGCCAGGCCATTCCTATTTGACCCGCCTGTGACTGCAATAGTCCTTTTTGAGTCAAGACGCAGAATCCCCTGTGCAGGGAGCATGGCAACATAGCAGCAGGGAACCAGGGCGACTTCCTAGTTGTCAGACCTCGCTGTCAAGCTGACTAATTAGTCATGGGGTTATTGTCACATTAACTGACACATGCTGATGATGCCAAGTCTGGGCATCGAAGCTTCAAAGACCTGTAGGCACAAAAGAGACTAAAGTCAGCTGTAGATGGATCCAAATTAGTGGTGCACTGAAATGAGAATTTTGGTGCCGAAACCGAAAATTAAAAATGCACTTGGCCGAAAACTGAAACCGAAATGCGCAGTTTTTAAAAATGAATATATTTTTTGGGGAAAAAAATACACTTTGATTAAAAAAAAAAAAAAAACAATATATACCCCAATTGTTTTGTAAAATATGTAAGAGCATGTTGCGGCGAGTAAATAGATACCAAACATGTCACGCTTTAAAATTGCGCACGCTCGTGAAATGGCATGAAACTGCGGTACTTAAAAATCTCCATGGGTGATGCTTTAAAAATTTCTACAGGTTAGCAGTGTAAAGTTACAGAGGAGGTCTAGTGTGAGAATTATTGCTCTTGCTCCGACGTTCGTGGCGATACCTCACGTGTGTGGTTTGAACACCATTTACATATGTGGGCATGACCTACGTATGTGTTCACCACTACGTGCGAACATGGGGGGACAGGGGGCACTTTAAACTTTTTTTTTTTTAAATGTATTTAATGTTTTTTTTTGCACTGTTGCTTTTAAAAAAATTGTAATCACTTTTATTCTCATTACAAGAAATGCATGCATCTTTTGTGATAGGAATAATTAGGTACAGGTCCTCTTTATGGAGAGATATGAGGTCAATAAGACCCCACATCTCTCCTCTGCAATGTAAAGCATTAGATCAAAAAAGCATTGATCTAGTGCTTTACAAAAGAAAAAAAAAATGCCCGGAACCGGAAGTGACATCGCTCCGGTCCTCCAAGGGCATAGAGATGTGTGGCGGCCATCTTTCCTTCACTCATCTCTATGCCTAGTGCCGGGATCGGTGGTTTCTCAGGTAAGACTGAACTACTGAGGGGTGGGCAGTGGCAAGGGGTGGGCGGCTTTGAGTGGCTGAGTTTTTTCGGCACCTGTATCGGTGCTTTTTTTCATTTCGGCTGACAGCCGAAAGGGGTGTTTTCTGCAAACATGTTTCCGACTCTGGAAATTCTGTGCATCCCTAATCCAAACCTAGCTGCTTTTGCAGGAACTGGCTGAATTTTAATCCATTGATGGGAAGGCTGGTTGTACCGAAATCGATCAATAAACTTCAGTACAACCAGCCGATCCGTTTTTTTTTCACCTGATCACTGCTGGCAGCTATAGCCGCCAGCAGTGATCATTGTATTCTGCCAGTGGGGAAGGCTCCCCACCAGCAGAACACAAGAGCACTGCACGTAGGATTCCCCCATCAATACGGACTGTGTTGATGGGGGAATCGAGCAATTTTCTTTCCTTCAACCTGTGGTTAAAAATTGCATAATGTATGTCCTGCCTTAAAGCCTGTTCTACCCCAGACCTATATTATACTATTCCATTGTCCTTTAAAATTTTGCATTTCATATTCTACCCTGGGCAGAGACTCTCTGGGGTCAAGGTGTCTGAATGCAATGGAAAAACAGAATGGTTGGCTGCACAAACAGCAATATGGTAGATGAAATCCTTTATTGGAATCCTTTACACACAATATAAGAACATGACAGCTCCAAGACAGGACAGAGGAGCAGTAGACGCGTTTCACACAAACCTGTAATGTTTCGTCATTACAGGTTATGCACATTCGGCACTCACCTGGAGCGGATCTTTTGCTCTTTCTTAAAGGTGTCTGGGACCTTATTGCTAACTAAGCAATAGGACATTAGCAACGTGGCCCATGGTTACATGAAAGTCCATAATTATCTGTGCCTTTGTTCTTCTAAAACACATGTCAAACACAAGGCCCGGGGACCATATCTGGCCCGTCAGGCCATTTCATGTGGCCCTTGCACCTCTTCTGCAGCTGCAACGCCCTTCGTCTCTGCCCCACATTGTCTAAGCAGTTGGCAGCAGAGAGGAGGACAGAAGTCCTCCTACAGATCCTGCACCTGCCTGTGCAGCCACAGCACCCCCTCATCTCCACCTCTCAGCGTTCAGCAGACTCCGGCAGCTGACTGCAGCCCTCTTCTAGTCCTCCTCCAGAACCTGCACCTTCTGCTTCCCAGCTTCTTCCCTGCAGCAGTACAAGGTAAGGGAGTGCACTGTAATGTAAGGGAGGGTGGGGGACTCGACTTCTGACAGTGGGGGGATTCATGACATCTAATATAAGGGGGGGGGGGTTGCTCTGCACATCTAGTTCTACATATACAACTGGCCCTTTGAGGGCAACCATAATGCAAATGTTGCCCACGATGAAATTCAGTTTAACACCCGTGTTCTAAAACATTCACTCATTCGTGCTCCTAGAGTGCAGTTGAGATATGGGGAGGTAGGCATTTTCCCTGTTTTCACCTGGTGATCTGGCCAGTAACAGACCTATTGTATTAGAGTGCTTCCACTCTGGGTGAAGGAGCAAAGGGGCACCTTTGGATAGTAGCACGGTGAGTCTGGGGGAGAGGGAATCTTAGAAGCACTGGCAGATTAAAATACACTAACAAATTGAAGCCAAACTCCAGCTAATACTTTATAAGCAGTTACGGCAAACTGTTTTCTGTTGGGATAAAGGTTTTACACGAATAAATGGGTTTGTCTCATCTCTGTAACTGATACATTCGGCTGGAGAGCTTGTTCCTTTGAAAAACAACAGACTTAATGTTTGAATCACCGGATGAAAATAGATGTTTGCTTTTGGGTTTAATACTGCATTAGGAGAGCTCAGAGGAGCATTCCCCATGAAAGTTTTTCTCAAGCCATCTATTAGATACACCTCATGTACTCATGGCAGCAAGACTGGTTGACATATTCTTTAGTTAACATTGAAGCACGTCCTTTCCTAAAATCACTGAACTACTTCCCTTCTTTAGGTTTAGCAATCGCAATACACAGAACTGAAGTGAGTGGTCAGGCTATTTCCCGTCACGAGTTAAGACATCTCTTCCACTAAGTCAGAATGAATGGGGGGGGGGGGGGGTAAGATGGGGGCATACTTGTTTCTTTACCAGTGCAATGATCCTACTGGTATAAACCACTCATTTCTATCCCTACTAATCAGTGTGTACAGACTAATGCTGACCACAGACATCCAGACAAGATCGACCACCTAATGATGTCCTTTAGTGCCATACAAATGATCATTCGGGTCTTTCAAGTGTTTATGATGAAGAGAATAGGGATGAATTGGCCAAAACTGACTTCAAAGTGGAATCTCTGAATTTAGTTATCTGGTCATTGAGCTGCCTGGATTATATTTTCTTTTAAAGAAATGTTTTTGAGGGTTTTTTTTTTTTAGGAAAAAAACGTAAAACATTGAGCCAATTGGCACAAGAAATGATCTAAGATTGTTCAAAAGAACTTTTGCAACCCTCAGGAGCTATTTAAAGTCAATTGCATCCCCCTTTCCCAAAAAACAACCAACCTAAAATCATCTTCATTTTGCCCCCAAACGTGACTGAGCTGTATTTTGTTACAATGGTGAAATGTTGCAGAAATCTACCGTTTTCAGTCGAAATTCTGGGAAAACACCTGATTTTCCTCCCCCAGAGGAGACACCAGCTCACACAGGTGGCACTTGCTGATCCCGGAGGAGACACCAGCCAACGTACCTGCAGACAATTGGTGTATGGATGCCAGAGAGTCTAACAAAACATCTTGATGCAAATACCCACTTTCAAATTTTGCAAATGTGTTTATACTGGAATCAAATTGACATTTAGACCTTGTCCTGACGAATTTTAGGTTCATTCTTTTCAGATCATTGTTGAAGCCGTGATGAAGGGGAGTCCATTCCCCCAAAACACATTGGCTGTATCTGACATCATTGTTTAACAAACAATTTAAAAGAACTTGCAAGCAAAAGACATTTCTTACTAGGTGCTCCAAACCACTTACTGACGATTTTATCCTCTAAAAAAGTCATTTTCCTATTAAGAGCAGACCTATTCACATCTACTAGTATCACAGGCCTACTTCCTCCAAGGAGTACTCCCCTCCTCTACTCACCCGCCTGTGGGAACCAATGCAGGTCATACATGGGTGGCATTCCGAATTATTTTTCATCCGAAAATCGAAAACGTCGTTTGCTCAGTAATCCGATGGTGCCATCGAAAACATTGTTCGCTCAGTAATCCGATGGTGCCATCAATGATTTCGAAAACCGGCCAACCAAGTCATAAAGTTCACCCCATATAACAGGCAAAATTTCTGTTCCTTCCAGGTCACGGCTCATGTGCATATTCTTTTCGGAAAAACCATCGTATGATTTGACCATCATTGAGTCGAAAATCAGTAGTTTTTCATGAACTTTCCAACAAGCCCGATGACCGAAAAGGGGAAGAACCACGAAAATCGGCTGGTGCCACTGACCCACTAACATAGCGAAAATCAGCCGATTATTCTTAGGTCCTATTTTCGGACCAAAAATTGGTGGAATTTCAACCCATGTATGACCGGCACAAAGGATAAACAGTACGCAAGTGCATAGCTTCAACACTGCCACAAACCTACAAGGTCTTTCACATGGTTGGTAAAAACAAGCAGTTTATCCACACTTGTACCATCCAACTACAAAATAATATGGTGGCCATTCAGGTCTGTACAGATTACCATGGTCCAGCTGCTGCAAATTTAACTTTGCATGTCACATTCACAAGTCAGTGGGACCACGTCATAACCATTGGTCAACCACTTAGCATTGGTTGCACAACAGTGTCCCCCTTGGGATCCAAATAAAAATTGCTTTGAACTTCTGCTTTTTCATACTCTAGTGAGCTCCAGAGTGGAGAATGACCCGGCCTGCAGCTCACTGGAGTAGAAAAAAAAGTTTGGAGTTTGGGTTAGACATGAGTTTGAAGGATGCCCAAGTTCATCTCCAGTCGCAAACATGTCCCCAACCATAATTTGAGAACCTATGTCTAGGGGCCAATTCAGACAGCTTAGTTCTGTCTTCTGCGCACTGAGCTGCTTTTTGCTGCATCTGCATGCACCTCGGAGCTTTGCGCAGGCAGCCCATACAAGTGGCAGCAAAGGCAGCGGCTGCGCAGACACAGTAGCATGTCAAAATTTGACATCCAAGCAGGTGCAGGGGCATGAGTCCGAACACAAACACTGTAAATTTAGATCCATGCAGTTGCTCTGGCCTGCATGTCATATGTTATGTGACTGTTGCATGTCCTGTCACCTCTATAGGCTGCCTGCACACAGCTCCAAGGTGGACTCACATGCAGCAGACAGCAGCTTAGATTGGAGGACAGGACGTGTCTGAATGAGCCCTTAGGATACGTTTAGTCTCTGAAAAGTCAGCCGCAGTGGATTGCTTTGCTAAGCAGCCCCTGCCAGGCCTTCAGGAAGCAACTCTGCTTCCTCCTTAATGCCTTTTTTTGCTGCTTGTCAGTTTCAATTGGAGTAACATGATTTACAGAAAAGATTGAACTGATTTCATCACTGACCCTCCCCTGAGGAGTTTACACTCCTGTGTCCCTAACAGGGATGAACTGTGGTGTGTTCCGGTGCACTTTGGGCCCCAAAAGGGCAAGACCAGGAAGTCGTCACCTTTAATGGGCCAATCATGCTGGGCGTGCAGCTATGGGGCAGAGAATGCTTCGGCCACAAATCTGCCCATTACAGATGACGGCTTCCTACTGGGCCCGGCCACGTGGGTCCTGACATAAACTCAACACATCTGAGCTCATCTCAGACAGTGGCAGCACAGTGGCTAAATGGTTAGCACTTCCGCCTGGCAGTACTAGGGTTGTTGGTTCAAATCCCAACCACAGCACCACCTGCCTGGAGTTTGCATGTTCTCCCTTTGCCTGCATGGGTTTCCTCCAGGTACTCTGGTTTCCTCCCACACCCCAAAGACATGCTGGTAGGTGAATTGGCTCCTGTCTAAATTGTCCCTAGTATGTGTATGTATGAATGTTAGGGACCTTAGATTGTACGCCCCTTGAGGGTTAGGGACTGATGTGAATGTACAATATATATCCTAATCTGCTCACTTTTAGGCGATCTCTGAAAACCTATTTCTTCATGGAAGCCTATCCTGCCCTCAGCTAATAACGGAATCTTTTACTCCTCCTACCAGTCCATCCTCCACAGTTACTACCTTTTGTACCACTAGCCCCTCCCTCCTAGATTGTAAGCTCCCAGGATCAGGCCCTCCTATCCCTCTAGTATTGAACTGTATTGTTGCTGTATTGTCTCCCTTTATATTGTAAAGCGCTGAGCAAACTGTTGGCGCTATATAAATCCTGTATAATAATATATATGTAAAGCACGGTGTAAACTGATGGCGCAATATAAGTACGTGAAATAAATCTATTAGGCTGCATTCACTCCGGAGCATTTTGTAGCTCAAAGCTGCTCAACAAGCAAAATCCCATTCATTTCACATCTGAGTGTGAAGAGGGGCCATTGAAATTAATAGGATTCAGCTTGTTGAGCGTCTTTGAACTACAAAATGCTCAGGAGTGAATGCTCCTCGGGGGAGGGGCAGTGGCGAAAACAGTTGTGTCATTTCTGTACAGCGGCATATGTCGGCGCTATATAAAAAAAGGCAGATTCCCTCCAATTGGTGGGAAAATCTAATTATGTCCCTGTGATGGAAATAATTGAAGGTATCTAGAATTCTTTTGGGCAGCTGCATGTCAAAATAAAGGCCCTGTGCATGCTGGGAGTAGTAGTCCTCCAGCATATGGGAGGGGCAGTGTCACCTCTGTCCTAGATACAGGGGGATGGTGTCAATGGTGAGATGGGTCAGGCAGTCATCTGATCTCCCCACCCACTGATGACACCAGCAGACCACCTCCCCCCGTGTATGATCCGATCGCTGGCTGCCCTGTATTCATGGTACTGCCAGATCCATACCTGGGTGAACGAGGAACGAAAACTGGGAAGGCTACACACAGGCGACAGCTCGGCTCAGCACCTCTCCGCCATCCTCTCACTCACAAACCACCCTACAGCTCTCATTACAAGGAAGAAGGACGAGCTACAAACACACAGACCCAAATGTGTCCGCGGTATACAGTCTGTGAGAGCCATTTTGTAGAAGCTAAGTCTTCGTTAATGGAAACAATGGGCTATAATAAGATGGCCGCTCAGGGTGGAGACAAATATTAGAAAGTAGGTGGCGCTCTGCTGTCCGTACGCCGGTCACACAGCGTGTCACATGATTCTATCAGCTGACATTCTTACTAAAGGACTGCGCGCAGCCATCTGTTCTGCCGCTAGGGGCAACATCAGTGTATTGTGCGTCGCAGCGCCACACAGCGGTGAACAGGAATACACACAAGAGGCTGAATTCACAACACTGAACAAATTACAGCACACACAAGAAGGTGGCAAATGTAACCACTTGCCCTGCCAGAGGATTTACCCCCCTTCATGACCAGGCCATGTTTTGCAATACAATGCTGCGTTACTTTAACTGACACGATCATGCAAAGCTGTATATAAATTTACGTCCTTTTTTCCCCACAAATAAAGCTTTCTTTTGGTGGTATTTGATCACCTCTGCTTTTTTTATTTTTTGTGCTATAAACAAAAAAAGAGTGACAATTTTGAAAAAAATATATATTTTTGACTTTTTGCTATAAAACATCCAGTAAAAAAAATTAAAAAAATCAAATTTCTTCATAACTTCAGGCCAAAATGTATTCTGCGACATGTCTTTGCTAAAAAAAAATCCCAATATGTGTAAATTAATTGGTTTATGTGAAAGTTATAGCGTCTACAAATGGTGGTATATATACTGGATGTTTTTTTATACTAGTAAGCGACTTATAGCGGCACTGCGGCGGGCATTCTGACACTGGGTGGGAACTGACTAACTGCCACTTACATCCCCAGTGACACTAATACAGTGATCAGTGGTAATAAAAAGCACTGACACTGTACTAATGGCACTGGGCAGGAAGGGGTTAACATCTGGGGTGATCAAAGGGTTAACTGTGTGTGTTTACTAGGGAAACATGCTGGTTTGTGTTCCTCTGCTATGCAGAGCAATACAAAGCAGCATGTTGGCAATGACAGGGAAGAGATCTGTTTACATACAGACCTCTCCCCTTCACTGTTCCTCAGCAATTGCTGGGTGCCGGAGGGGAATCTCCAGCCGGGACCCAGTGATCGACAGCTGAGGCATCAATGGCGGTGCAGGTAGGGCGACATGTGCGCGCCCCCAATCCGGAAATACAAAATCACACATATATATATATATATATATATATATATATATATATATATATTTTGCGCAGCCCTGCCACCCTGTAGTAGTAATTCGGCTACAGGGCGGCAGGGAACCGGTTAAAAGACAATTATGGAGTACAATAATTTAAAAATGCTCTAATAAGTTGTTACTGGAATATGGTGCTCAAACACATACTTATACAAAATTTCCAAGACCCCCAAAACACACAAGGCAAATAAAGGTGTCATAAAAATTCCAATCACTCCAATTCCTGTGACGTGACACCACATAGGAATCCAGTCATGAGAATGAGAAAAGATATGACTGCCAGCAATTTAAGTCAAGCTGACCTCCAAATGAGAATCTTTTATTGATATAATTATTATTATAGTATTTAACCACTTGTCCTCCAGAAGATTTATCCCCTTTCCTGACAGGGCCATTTTTCAACTTATAATTGCGTGGTCATGCAACGCTGTACCTAAATAAAATTTATGTCCTTTTTTCCCACAAATAGAACTTTCTTTTGGTGGTATTTGATCACCACTGGGTTTTTTTCTGGAGCTGCAGGCATAATCCTGGTATAACCATTCAGAGTCCAGTGATGTACTAGTACATTGCTGGTCCTTGTTGGGTATATATGTTTTGTTCCCTTTTTTATGCAGCTTGTGGTCTGAATGAAAAAAAGACAATAAATCTTTGCCAAAAAAGTGTGTGATATGCCCACCGTTATACTGCCCTGCATCCACCCACTTCAAACGGTGGGCATAAATGAAATATTATTTTATTTCGTTCAGCCTGTGAGCTGAACGAAAGAAAAAAGGACCTTGCGGATTCCTCTATTCAAATCGATCAATGTGAATGAAGAAATCTCTGCCAAAAAAGAAATGTAAAAATATAGCCAATATATGCCGAAGCCTAGGGGCAATCCACCCACTGACCACCCCAGGCCCCCATGCTTGGGCATATATGTTCTTTTTTAACTGCCGATGAAAAATCTCATCCAACAGTGCTACACACACTGATGTATATTCTGAGAGCAAAACCCTGTTGCTGTCAGAATAAACGGACCAGTGCTGCAGCTGAATGGCATTCCTGCAAAGAAAACAGCAATGGTTAACAATAAAACAGTAACTTCCTCTGGATCAACTGTAGGTATAGGATTAACTTTTTTTTATGGTTGAACTGGATGGACTTTTGTCTTATTTCAGCCAGACTAACTATGTAACTATGTAACAATAAAACAGTAACTCAATAAAATGACAACTATTTTTGTTTTTTTATTTTGTATTTTTTTACTTTTTTTTTTTTAACTGTAACATCCAGATATTAGGGTCTAGAGATGAGCGAATAATTCAAAAATTTGAATCGGCTGATTCGCCGAATTCGCGGAATAAATTCGATTCGAGGCGAATATATTCGCTGCGAATTTAACTTATAAAAAGGGTGTTTCTAGGCTTCAGAGAGCCTTTATATTAGTGCAGAACACTGTACCTTTAATTTAAATGCCCTTGGAGTCTGCTGGGGAAGAGAACTAATACTGTCAGTCAGTATGACATGCAGATGAGTGCCGTCGATCTTAGAATCACCGCACACTTCACTCATTTGGGCAGTCACGGGGCCAAAACCAGAGTGTGGAGCCACAGTGTGGCGGTGGAGGCAGCAGCAATGGGAGGCCATACAGCACCCTATGACAAAATGGAACCCACCAGCAGTGTGAGGAGACCTGAAAGTGGCACATGGCAGAGTGTGGCGATGGAGACAGCAGCAATGGGAGGCCGTACAGGGACCCATGAGACACTCTGGACCTGGCAGCAGCATGAGGAGGCGGTACAGGGGCCCATGACAGATTACGGGCCTGGCAGCAGCAGTGGGCGGGCGGTGGATGCAGTATTCGGAAGCCAAACACAGGCCTCGGTTAAAAAGCGGAAGCCGTCAGCAGCGTGAGCAGACGACAGAGGCACATGGCGCAGGGTGGCGGTGGATGCAGCAGTATTCGGAAGCCAAACACAGGCCTCGGTTAAAAAGCGGAAGCCGTCAGCAGCGTGAGCAGACGACAGAGGCACATGGCGCAGGGTGGCGGTGGAGGCAGCAGTATTCGGAAGCCATACACAGGCCTAGGTTAAAAAGCGGAAGCCGTCAGCAGCATGAGCAGACGACAGAGACACATGGCGCAGGGTGGCGGTGGATGCAGCAGTATTCGGAAGCCAAACACAGGCCTCGGTTAAAAAGCGGAAGCCGTCAGCAGCGTGAGCAGACGACAGAGGCACATGGCGCAGGGTGGCGGTGGAGGCAGCAGCAATGGAAGGCCATACAGCACCCTATCACAAAATGGAACCCACCAACAGTGTAAGGAGACCTGAAAGTGGCACATGGCGCAGGGTGGCGGTGGAGGCAGCAGTATTCGGAAGCCATACACAGGCCTAGGTTAAAAAGCGGAAGCCGTCAGCAGCGTGAGCAGACGACAGAGGCACATGGCGCAGGGTGGCGGTGGATGCAGCAGTATTCGGAAGCCAAACACAGGCCTCGGTTAAAAAGCGGAAGCCGTCAGCAGCGTGAGCAGACGACAGGCACATGGCGCAGGGTGGCGGTGGAGGCAGCAGCAATGGGAGGCCATACAGCACCCTATGACAAAATGGAACCCACCAGCAGTGTGAGGAGACCTGAAAGTGGCACATGGCAGAGTGTGGCGATGGAGACAGCAGCAATGGGAGGCCATACAGGGACCCATGACACACTCTGGACCTGGCAGCAGCATGAGGAGGCGGTACAGGGGCCCATGACAGATTACGGGCCTGGCAGCAGCATGAGGAGTCGGTACGGGGGCCCATGGCAGATTACGGGCCTGGCAGCAGCATGAGGAGGCGGTACAGGGGCCCATGGCAGAGTGGCGGAGCGTAAGCAGCTAAAATTGAAGGCCATACAGAGGCCTATGTTAAAAAGTCCCCCCAGCAGCAGCGTGGGGAGACGACTAATAGTCGTCTCCCCACGCTGCTGCTGGGGGGACTTTTTAACATAGGTCTCTGTATGGCCTTCAATTTAAGCTGCTTACGCTTCGCCACTCTGCCATGGGCCCCTGTACCGCCTCCTCTTGCTGCTGCCAGGTCCAGAGTGTGTCATGGGTCCCTGTACGGCCTCCCATTGCTGCTGACTTCATCGCCAGACTCTGCCATGTGCCACTTTCAGGTCTCCTTACACTGTTGGTGGGTTCCATTTTGTGATAGGGTGCTGTATGGCCTTCCATTGCTGCTGCCTCCACCGCCACCCTGCGCCATGTGCCTCTGTCGTCTGCTCACGCTGCTGCCAGGTCCATACTGATTCATGGCCCCCTGTACCGGCTCCTCATGAACGTGGTTCAGCGGGTTTGCATCACTTAACGGCAAATCGTTGACAAACGCTGGGACGTTCAGTGTTGTGCGCATTAAGCCAGACACCAAAGGGCAGCACAGACCTGTTATTACTCGCTCAAGCATGGCTGAACAAAACCATGCTTTCAAGAGTCCTATCAAGAGTCTATTGGACTATCAAGAGTCCAATGGCAGAGTGGCGGAGCAGAAGCAGCTTCAATTGAAGGCCATACACAGACCTAGGTTTAAAAGTCCCTCACAGTTAATTCCAATAACGAACTCTACTCCTCCGTGCAATCTACTTACGAGACCCTGGGCAGGTCTGGGTCCAATTTGTGGTAGAGACTGGTTTTGTTCAGCCATGCTTGAGCGAGTAATAACAGGTCTGTGCTGCCCTTTGGTGTCTGGCTTAATGCGCACAACACTGAACGTCCCAGCGTTTGTCAACGATTTGCCGTTAAGTGATGCAAACCCGCTGAACCACGTTCATGAGGAGCCGGTACAGGGGGCCATGAATCAGTATGGACCTGGCAGCAGCGTGAGCAGACGACAGAGGCACATGGCGCAGGGTGGCGGTGTAGGCAGCATTATTCTGAAGCCATACACAGGCCTAGGTTAAAAAGCGGAAGCCGTCAGCAGCGTGAGCAGACGACAGAGGCACATGGCGCAGGGTGGCGGTGGAGGCAGCAGCAATGGAAGGCCATACAGCACCCTATCACAAAATGGAACCCACCAACAGTGTAAGGAGACCTGAAAGTGGCACATGGCAGAGTCTGGCGATGAAGTCAGCAGCAATGGGAGGCCGCACAGGGACCCATGACACACTCTGGACCTGGCAGCAGCAAGAGGAGGCGGTACAGGGGCCCATGGCAGAGTGGCGAAGCGTAAGCAGCTTAAATTGAAGGCCATACAGAGGCCTATGTTAAAAATAATAACATGTTTGGGGCATGATTCATGGCGGATTTAGTCAGTTGTGTCAGGAACTGGTGGTTTGAAATCCAGACTAATCCACGCCTGATTCATTTTCACAAACATGAGTCTCTCCACACTTTGGGTGGACAGTCGTGTCCTCCGCGGAGTTACAATACCTCCTGCCGCACTAAACACGCGCTCCGATGCCACGCTACTGGCCGGGCATGACAGCCTTTCAAGGGCAAATTCAGCTAGTTGGGGCCAAAGGTCAAGTTTCGTTGCCCAGTAGTGAAGGGGATTGTCTACCTCGGTTGGCAGGGTGCTGTCCAAGTAGGCCCGAGCCTGTTGTTTGAGGTCCTGCTCCAGGTCCACCTGATGCTGCTGCTGCTGCGGCTGGTTAGTAGTTTCCTCACTGCGCTGGTGAAGAAAGCTACTCATCATCGACTGCAGACTGAGGCAGCCGCTGCTGGTGGAGCTGCCACTGCTCCTACCACCCCACCCCTCCCCTGCTGCCATGGCAGCGGAACGCGAGCGCACAGGGCCCACAGTGTCTGAGGATGGACGTTGGCGCAGAAAGGCAGAGACCAACTGACTACATAGGTGGTTTTTATAGTACTTTATTTTGGCCTCCCTCTCAGCAGGTGTGAAAAAGGCCACCATTTTTGAATGGTAGCGAGGGTCCAACAAGGTGGACAGCCAAAAGTCATCCCTCTGTCTGATGGTTATTATTCGGCTGTCGCTACGCAAGCAACCGAGCATGCTATGGGCCATTTGTGCCAAGGAATGCAAGGGACTCCCTGCCTCCATCTCCACAGCATACTGCCACGGTGCGTCTGGGTCCTCTGTCTCCTCCTCCTCCTCTACCAGATGCTCCTGCTCCTCCAATCCTGTCCGCTGAGTGGAAAAACCACCCATTTCACTCAATAATTCCTGAGCACCAATGTCCTCCTCTACCTCCTCCTCTTCTTCCTGTCCTGCCCCCACAGGGGTCATGTGGCGTTGAGATCTGTGCGCCACGTCTACCGCACCCTGACCAGCCATTGTTAACAGCATTTGTTCCAGGACGTGCAACAGAGGAATGACGTCGTTCATCCCATAGTCCTGCCGACTCACGAATAGCGTGGCCTCCTCAAAGGGCCTGAGCAAGCGGCAGGTGTCACGCATGAGCTGCCAATGGCTGACATCTAAGTTACACAGGGGAGTACCTTTATCCGCTTGTAACATCAGGAAATCGGTGATGGCCTTTCGCTGTTCGTAAAGGCGGTCTAACATATGTAGGGTTGAATTCCACCTTGTTGCAACGTCGCAGATCAGGCGATGCTGTGGAATTCCGTTCTGCCGCTGCAGCTCAAGGAGGGTGTGCTTTGCAGTGTAGGAATGGCTGAAATGCATGCAAAGTTTACGTGACATTTTAAGGATGTCTTGCAGTGGGATGGTGGATTTTAGGAACCGCTTGACAACCAGATTGAACACGTGAGCCATGCATGGCGCATGGCACAACCTTCCTTGACGCAGAGCAGACACCATGTTCTTTCCGTTGTCGGTCAACATGGTTCCGATTTTCAGTTTGCGCGGAGACAGCCATCTGTCGATTTCTCTGTTCATTACACTCAGAAGTTCCTCCCCTGCGTGACTACGTTTGCCAAGGCATACCAGGTGCAGCACAGCGTGACACCGTTGCGCCCTGCACATGTGATATGCCGGTCGGTAATGGGACTTGGCACGGGGGTGGCGGCTGAGGACACGGCGGAAGAAGAGGTGGTAGAGGCGGACATCTTTGCTGGACCAAGGATGTGCAAACGTGGAGGCAAAAGCGGCGTGACCTGTCCAAGTTGCTGGTGCGGCTGTGCCGGCACCACGTTCACCCAGTGGGCCGTAAATGACATGTACTGTCCCTGACCGTAGTTACAACTCCATACGTCGGCGCTGCCGTGCACTTTGGCAGAGACCGACATGCTCAAAGACTGGCCCACCATCTCTTCTACATGTGAATGCAGGGCTGGCACTGCCTTTTTGGCGAAGAAATGCCGGCTTGGCACTCTCCACCGCGGCTCGGCACAAGCCATCATTTCTCGGAAAGGTGCTGAGTCCACCACTTGGAAAGGGAGGGACTGCAGCACCAGCAACTTGGACAGGAGGACGTTCAGCTTCTGCACCGTCGGGTGCGTGCTCGCAAACTGTTGTCTCTTGGAAACGGATTTCAAGAAAGACTGCTGACGGAATCCGTGAAGAGGAGTAGCAGGAGAAGGAGCATCTGAACAAGCGGAAGATGCCAACGAGCGACAACTCCCCTCAGCAGAGGTGTTGGAGCCTTGACTGGCTGATAGAGGGCGATTGACGTCGGGTGACGGAGCAAGTAACGGAGCGGGTGATGGAGCGGGGGCTGGGGCAGGCATAACCGCCGTATCTTTATCACGGTTTTCCCAGGCCACCAAATGGCGACGCTGCATATGCTGACGCAACGCTGTAGTCCCAACATGGGCCCCCTGGCCACGCTTGACTTTCTGGCCACATAGTCGACATACGGCTACGTTTACTTCCTCGGGCGGCTTGACGAAAAATTGCCACACCGCCGAGTAGGAAACTTTGCCCCCGATACTCCTCACTGGCTGACTGCTACTTCCTCCGTGCACACTGGCACCACTACTGGCCGTGGTGGTAGGCTGCAGTGGAGCTGGTGCTCTACTCCATGGCCGTTTGCCTCCACTGACACTGCTGCGACCCTGCTGCCTCCTGGGCAACCCACCGACTGTTTTGCTCGCTGCCAAGCTGCCACCCTCTTCTCCTGATGATGCGGAAGCAATAGCCTGATGACGACGAGGCTGCCAAGTGCGATCAGCCTCATCATCATCAATTAGGGTCTCCGCCTCACTACTAGCTTCCTCGGCTGCGTGTGGGTCAGGAGACCTGTCTCTAGACCAGCTACCGAGCCACTCTCCTCGCCAGTACTTCTTCGTCTGGCTGCTGAAGAGGCGGATGTCTCCCCCCGTTCCTGACCGCCCTCTGTTAGCTCTTCCTCATTGTACAGTGGGGCTGAGCCCACAGCATGCGATACTTCGCTTGGTGAGGGAACACCAAAGGACAGGGGCAGGTAGAGGACACGTGATTTCAGTGGGCTTGCTCCCGGGCCATGCCAAGTAACGGTTGTGTCTGACGTACCCACCGACCGTTGGCTGTAGGTGTCAGAGGTGACCTGGGAAGAGGAAGACGACCGAGTCAACCAATCGATGACTGCAGGGTTGTCGGTGGAGACACGACCGCTGGATGACACCGGGAGCACTGGCCTCTGGCTGCGACTAGTGCTGCCTCGACCCCTTCCTCTGCTGCCACGTCTGCTCGCTCCTGAAACATTGCCTCCTCTGCCACTCCTCTGCGTGTTGTCTGACATACTCTTTAATTCAATAAGCACCCCAAACATAAAACAGGATTTAACTCTTTGAACGTACAATTGTGGTTGTGAAGCAGAAAGTAACGATTCTGTGTCCCTGAGTAACAATTCTGTGTCCCTGAGTAACGATTCTGTGTCCCTGAGTAACGATTCTGTGTCCCTCAGTAACGATTCTGTGTCCCTGAGTAACAATTCTGTGTCCCTGAGTAACAATTCTGTGTCCCTGAGTAATGATTCTGTGTCCCTCAGTAACAATTCTGTGTCCCTGAGTAACGATTCTGTGTCCCTGAGTAACGATTCTGTGTCCCTGAGTAACGATTCTGTGTCCCTGAGTAATGATTCTGTGTCCCTGAGTAACGATTCTGTGTCCCTGAGTAACAATTCTGTGTCCCTGAGTAACAATTCTGTGTCTGTCCCTGAGTAACGATTCTGTGTCCCTGAGTAACAATTCTGTGTCCCTGAGTAACGATTCTGTGTCCCTGAGTAACAATTCTGTGTCCCTGAGTAACAATTCTGTGTCCCTGAGTAACGATTCTGTGTCCCTGAGTAACGATTCTGTGTCTGTCCCTGAGTAACGATTCTGTGTCCCTGAGTAATGATTCTGTGTCCCTGAGTAACGATTCTGTGTCCCTGAGTAACAATTCTGTGTCCCTGAGTAACGATTCTGTGTCCCTGAGTAACAATTCTGTGTCCCTGAGTAACAATTCTGTGTCCCTGAGTAATGATTCTGTGTCCCTCAGTAACGATTCTGTGTCCCTGAGTAACAATTCTGTGTCCCTGAGTAACGATTCTGTGTCCCTGAGTAACGATTCTGTGTCCCTGAGTAATGATTCTGTGTCCCTGAGTAACGATTCTGTGTCCCTGAGTAACAATTCTGTGTCCCTGAGTAACAATTCTGTGTCTGTCCCTGAGTAACGATTCTGTGTCCCTGAGTAACAATTCTGTGTCCCTGAGTAACGATTCTGTGTCCCTGAGTAACAATTCTGTGTCCCTGAGTAACAATTCTGTGTCTGTCCCTGAGTAACGATTCTGTGTCCCTGAGTAACAATTCTGTGTCCCTGAGTAACAATTCTGTGTCCCTGAGTAACGATTCTGTGTCCCTGAGTAACGATTCTGTGTCTGTCCCTGAGTAACGATTCTGTGTCCCTGAGTAATGATTCTGTGTCCCTGAGTAACGATTCTGTGTCCCTGAGTAACAATTCTGTGTCCCTGAGTAACGATTCTGTGTCCCTGAGTAACAATTCTGTGTCCCTGAGTAACAATTCTGTGTCCCTGAGTAACGATTCTGTGTCCCTGAGTAACAATTCTGTGTCTGTCCCTGAGTAACGATTCTGTGTCCCTGAGTAACAATTCTGTGTCCCTGAGTAACGATTCTGTGTCCCTGAGTAACGATTCTGTGTCCCTGAGTAACAATTCTGTGTCCCTGAGTAACGGTTCTGTGTCCCTGAGTAACGATTCTGTGTCCCTCAGTAACAATTCTGTGTCCCTCAGTAATGATTCTGTGTCCCTGAGTAACGATTCTGTGTCCCTCAGTAACAATCTGTGTCCCTCAGTAACGATTCTGTGTCCCTGAGTAACAATTCTGTGTCCCTGAGTAACAATTCTGTGTCCCTGAGTAACGATTCTGTGTCCCTGAGTAACGATTCTGTGTCTGTCCCTGAGTAACGATTCTGTGTCCCTGAGTAATGATTCTATGTCCCTGAGTAACGATTCTGTGTCCCTGAGTAACAATTCTGTGTCCCTGAGTAACGATTCTGTGTCCCTGAGTAACAATTCTGTGTCCCTGAGTAACAATTCTGTGTCCCTGAGTAACGATTCTGTGTCCCTGAGTAACAATTCTGTGTCTGTCCCTGAGTAACGATTCTGTGTCCCTGAGTAACGATTCTGTGTCCCTGAGTAACAATTCTGTGTCCCTGAGTAACGATTCTGTGTCCCTGAGTAACGATTCTGTGTCCCTGAGTAACGGTTCTGTGTCCCTGAGTAACGATTCTGTGTCCCTCAGTAACGATTCTGTGTCCCTGAGTAACGATTCTGTGTCCCTCAGTAACAATCTGTGTCCCTCAGTAACGATTCTGTGTCCCTGAGTAACGATTCTGTGTCCCTGAGTAACAATTCTGTGTCCCTCAGTAACAATTCTGTGTCCCTCAGTAACGATTCTGTGTCCCTCAGTAACGATTCTGTGTCCCTGAGTAACAATTCTGTGTCCCTGAGTAACAATTCTGTGTCCCTGAGTAACAATTCTGTGTCCCTCAGTAACAATTCTGTGTCCCTGAGTAACAATTCTGTGTCCCTGAGTAACAATTCTGTGTCTGTCCCTGAGTAACGATTCTGTGTCCCTGAGTAACGATTCTGTGTCCCTGAGTAACAATTCTGTGTCCCTGAGTAACGATTCTGTGTCCCTGAGTAACGATTCTGTGTCCCTGAGTAACAATTCTGTGTCCCTGAGTAACGATTCTGTGTCCCTGAGTAACAATTCTGTGTCCCTGAGTAACGATTCTGTGTCCCTGAGTAACAATTCTGTGTCCCTGAGTAACGATTCTGTGTCCCTGCGTAACGATTCTGTGTCCCTGAGTAACGATTCTGTGTCCCTGAGTAACAATTCTGTGTCTGTCCCTGAGTAACGATTCTGTGTCCCTGAGTAACGATTCTGTGTCCCTGAGTAACAATTCTGTGTCCCTGAGTAACAATTCTGTGTCCCTGAGTAACGATTCTGTGTCCCTGAGTAACAATTCTGTGTCCCTCAGTAACGATTCTGTGTCCCTGAGTAGCGATTCTGTGTCCCTGAGTAACGATTCTGTGTCCCTGAGTAACAATTCTGTGTCCCTGAGTAACGATTCTGTGTCCCTGAGTAACGATTCTGTGTCCCTCAGTAACAATTCTGTGTCCCTGAGTAACAATTCTGTGTCACTGAGTAACAATTCTGTGTCCCTGAGTAACGATTCTGTGTCCCTGAGTAACAATTCTGTGTCCCTGAGTAACGATTCTGTGTCCCTGAGTAACGATTCTGTGTCCCTCAGTAACAATTCTGTGTCCCTGAGTAACAATTCTGTGTCTGTCCCTGAGTAACGATTCTGTGTCCCTGAGTAACAATTCTGTGTCCCTGAGTAATAATTCTGTGTCCCTGAGTAACGATTCTGTGTCCCTGAGTAACAATTCTGTGTCCCTGAGTAACAATTCTGTGTCCCTCAGTAACAATTCTGTGTCCCTGAGTAACAATTCTGTGTCCCTGAGTAACAATTCTGTGTCTGTCCCTGAGTAACGATTCTGTGTCCCTGAGTAACGATTCTGTGTCCCTGAGTAACGATTCTGTGTCCCTGAGTAACGATTCTGTGTCCCTGAGTAACAATTCTGTGTCCCTGAGTAACGATTCTGTGTCCCTGAGTAACAATTCTGTGTCCCTGAGTAACGATTCTGTGTCCCTGAGTAACAATTCTGTGTCCCTGAGTAACGATTCTGTGTCCCTGCGTAACGATTCTGTGTCCCTGAGTAACGATTCTGTGTCCCTGAGTAACAATTCTGTGTCTGTCCCTGAGTAACGATTCTGTGTCCCTGAGTAACGATTCTGTGTCCCTGAGTAACAATTCTGTGTCCCTGAGTAACAATTCTGTGTCCCTGAGTAACGATTCTGTGTCCCTGAGTAACAATTCTGTGTCCCTCAGTAACGATTCTGTGTCCCTGAGTAGCGATTCTGTGTCCCTGAGTAACGATTCTGTGTCCCTGAGTAACAATTCTGTGTCCCTGAGTAACGATTCTGTGTCCCTGAGTAACGATTCTGTGTCCCTCAGTAACAATTCTGTGTCCCTGAGTAACAATTCTGTGTCACTGAGTAACAATTCTGTGTCCCTGAGTAACGATTCTGTGTCCCTGAGTAACAATTCTGTGTCCCTGAGTAACGATTCTGTGTCCCTGAGTAACGATTCTGTGTCCCTCAGTAACAATTCTGTGTCCCTGAGTAACAATTCTGTGTCTGTCCCTGAGTAACGATTCTGTGTCCCTGAGTAACAATTCTGTGTCCCTGAGTAATAATTCTGTGTCCCTGAGTAACGATTCTGTGTCCCTGAGTAACGATTCTGTGTCCCTGAGTAACGATTCTGTGGCCCTAAAGTCTCTGTGGCCCTAACTCTGTCCCTAATACTCTGTGTCCCTGAGTAACAATTCTGTGTCCCTGAGTAACGATTCTGTGTCCCTGAGTAACGATTCTGTGTCCCTCAGTAACAATTCTGTGTCCCTGAGTAACAATTCTGTGTCACTGAGTAACAATTCTGTGTCCCTGAGTAACGATTCTGTGTCCCTGAGTAACGATTCTGTGTCCCTGAGTAACGATTCTGTGTCCCTGAGTAACGATTCTGTGTCCCTCAGTAACAATTCTGTGTCCCTGAGTAACAATTCTGTGTCTGTCCCTGAGTAACGATTCTGTGTCCCTGAGTAACAATTCTGTGTCCCTGAGTAATAATTCTGTGTCCCTGAGTAACAATTCTGTGTCCCTGAGTAACGATTCTGTGTCCCTGAGTAACGATTCTGTGTCCCTCAGTAACAATTCTGTGTCCCTGAGTAACAATTCTGTGTCTGTCCCTGAGTAACGATTCTGTGTCCCTGAGTAACAATTCTGTGTCCCTGAGTAATAATTCTGTGTCCCTGAGTAACGATTCTGTGTCCCTGAGTAACGATTCTGTGTCCCTGAGTAATAATTCTGTGTCCCTGAGTAATAATTCTGTGTCCCTGAGTAACGATTCTGTGTCCCTGAGTAACAATTCTGTGTCCCTCAGTAACGATTCTGTGTCCCTGAGTAACGATTCTGTGTCCCTCAGTAACAATCTGTGTCCCTCAGTAACGATTCTGTGTCCCTGAGTAACAATTCTGTGTCCCTCAGTAACGATTCTGTGTCCCTCAGTAACGATTCTGTGTCCCTGAGTAACAATTCTGTGTCCCTGAGTAACGATTCTGTGTCCCTGAGTAACAATTCTGTGTCCCTGAGTAACGATTCTGTGTCCCTGAGTAACAATTCTGTGTCCCTGAGTAACGATTCTGTGTCCCTGAGTAACGATTCTGTGTCCCTGAGTAACAATTCTGTGTCCCTGAGTAACAATTCTGTGTCTGTCCCTGAGTAACGATTCTGTGTCCCTGAGTAACAATTCTGTGTCCCTGAGTAACAATTCTGTGTCCCTGAGTAACGATTCTGTGTCCCTGAGTAACAATTCTGTGTCCCTCAGTAACGATTCTGTGTCCCTGAGTAGCGATTCTGTGTCCCTGAGTAACGATTCTGTGTCCCTGAGTAACGATTCTGTGTCCCTGAGTAACGATTCTGTGTCCCTGAGTAACGATTCTGTGTCCCTCAGTAACAATTCTGTGTCCCTGAGTAACAATTCTGTGTCACTGAGTAACAATTCTGTGTCCCTGAGTAACGATTCTGTGTCCCTGAGTAACAATTCTGTGTCCCTGAGTAACGATTCTGTGTCCCTGAGTAACGATTCTGTGTCCCTCAGTAACAATTCTGTGTCCCTGAGTAACAATTCTGTGTCTGTCCCTGAGTAACGATTCTGTGTCCCTGAGTAACAATTCTGTGTCCCTGAGTAATAATTCTGTGTCCCTGAGTAACGATTCTGTGTCCCTGAGTAACGATTCTGTGTCCCTGAGTAACGATTCTGTGGCCCTAAAGTCTCTGTGGCCCTAACTCTGTCCCTAATACAGACAGGTCTGTCTCTCTTGAATGACCGGAGGCTAATGGAGAATTCTAAGATGGCCGCGATTTATAGCTCCACCATTACACAGTGCTGGCTGGCTGGCTGCTGATTGGCTAATGCGATCACATGTCATGAATGAATGCATTATGGGTCAGCGCGCCTTGTCTGCGCGCCTTCCCAGAGATCCCCGCTCCGTCGCCACACATGTCGCCGCCATTTTTGGGAAAATTCGATTCGTGCATCCGAAGTTTGCCAATTTTCGGATTCAGCGCGAATCGAATTTTTCCTAATCTTCGAAACGAATTCCACTTCGTCATGTTCGATTCGCTCATCTCTATTAGGGTCTTTCAAAATTATTATTATAGTATTTGACCACTTGCCCTCCAGAATATTTACCCCCCCCCCCTTCCTGACAGGGCCATTTTTTGCTATTCGGAGCTCTGCTATTTCAACTAATAATTGCATGGTCATGCAATGCTGTACCCAAATGAAATTTGTGTCCCTTTTTCACACAAATAGAGCTTTCTTTTGGTGGTATTTGATCACCTCTGGGACAGAGGACAAAAACATCCCATTTGTCCTTCCAATTCACTGCGAGCAATTCATAATTTTTCAAGCAGGCTTTCTCACTCTTTCTAAAACGGGTATTTACAAGATTGCACAAATGTCTAAATAGTGGCATTCTTGTATAAAAATTGTCCACGTATAAGTGATATCCCATATGGAAAAAGGGTTACACCAAGTCCCAAACTATCTCACCCTCATAAATACGAAAATTATATGTATAGCCTGTTGCCCTCTCACAGGTCTTATAAATTTTGACCCCATATCTGGCACGCTTGCTGGAGAGAAACTGTTTGAATGCAAGGCAGTCAGAAAAATTAATGAGGGACTCATCAATGAAGATGTTTTGCTGGGGAGTATAGACATCTGTAAATTTAAGGTTAAGGTAATTTACGAGGTTCTGAATTTTGTGGAGCCGGTCAGATTCAGGTATTCATATGTATTGTCATTGAAATGCATACATCGCATTATATTCTCATATCTATGCCTGGCCGTGGCAGCAGAGAACACGGGCACATGATGAATCGGGTCTGTGGACCAATACAACCGCAATTAATTTTTTTTAGTAATGCCCATGTTGAGGGTTAGGCCCAAAAAAAGTTAAATTCGGAAACCGTAATGAGTTTTCATGCAAATGGTCTGGCAAGGTTTGAATTTGGGTTGGCGGCAATATATTGTTGTGTGTATAAATTGGTTTGATCCACAATCAATGCATACAGGTCTTCCGTGAAAAACAGCTCCAAAAAAATCAAGGGGAGTAGTTCAATTTGCTATTTGCACCAGATTTCCGGGTTGAGCAGTGAATGGGGGAAGTATGGGTGCTACAAAATTTGTGGGAAGCCAATCAGGATTTGCAAGCACGTCCGTAAGGACACTAGGGGCTCTACGGGCCTGTGTGCGAATTCTTGGTTGCTGCGGGACACTATTTATGCTTGCCACTACACCAGATTGTACTGCACTTATGGGAATCGCCACATCACCAAGTGATACTGCAGTGCTGGTATGTGAAAGACCAGGATGTATTAGGCCGCTGGTGCTCGCCAGTTCACCAAAAGGTAGAGCAGCACTAGTACTGGCACTCTGCTGCATATGAGAATCATCATGCAATTGTACCATCTCAGCAACCTTGGAATGGGGTTGGGTACGCCTGACCTTAGCAGGGACCTCGTCTCCATCATCTGAGCTATCTGTCAGGGTGCCACTGCTGTCTACAGGTTCGTATTCTGAGGCAGATTCTGTCAGTGAGGCCTCCCCTTTGCTCTCATCTGACATTCTCAGAATCCTGTAGGCCACTGTACTATTGTGAACGCTGGTATAGTGCTGATCTCATCGAAGATATTGATCCATTCTGACACTACACTAGCAATGGAGGTTTATTGTGTATGTGAGCATGTTCCTGGCAATCAAAGGGTTAAATGTGATGACTGATGTAGTGGCGGGCCATCTAACACTAACTGACTCTAACGCTATCTGAAGTCACCTGATACACTAATACAATGATCAGTAATAAAATCTGTACACTGTACTAATGACACTGGTGACTATCTGCTTTCTTCTCTCCCTGGAATGGACTGTGCTCCAGGGAGAGAAGATTTCTTGTGCCTGTGCAATGTAAACACAGGCACAGGCTGAGATCTGGTTTGGTACAGCCAATCAGCTGATCCAGGCCAAACATCAGTGATCAGTGCTGTACCAAATCACAGCACCACCAGGCCGGCGGGCGCACATCCGCACACAACCTGCCCGTGACCACGGCAGGAGCACAGATCACGTATATATTATGTGATTTTGCTCAGGGAGTCCACCCTGTCGCAGTAAAACTGCTATAGGGCAGAGTTTAACTGGTTAAAGCACAAAAAAGTAATTTGGACTAGCCGCCCATAGATGGTTCAAATCTCAGCCAGTTCAGCTGGGACCAACCGAGATTCACACCGTCTATGGGCACGCTAATTGTACCCAATTATATTGTTGTATGACTTGAAAAAAACAGCCTGTCAGATTTTTACACGTGTTTTTTGCCAGCAGCTTTAGCCGCTAATGATAATCACTGTGTTTTCCTGGCAGGGACGGCTCCCCGCATCTCCCCGCCAGGAGAACACAATAGTTCCGAGGGAGGGATTACCCCAACAACACTGACTGAGCAATTTTCGAGCAATCAAGCAAATTTTTGGAATTGAGCAATTTTTTTTCTTGCAACCCATGGCCTGCTTTACAATGATAAATGTTGAACAAGTGCTGAAATATTGAACAAAATTTTACTACAATATACCCAGCTTTTATTTTACATGCCCTGAGGCTGTGTGCAGGAGATCAGCTCTACATCACAGTAGAAGCACTCTTTGTTTAGGGAGCAGTTCTCCTGCACACAGCCTCAGCTGTCAATTATATGTGAGATAGTAAACATTTTCAGAGAGGCAGAGGGCTAAAAGAGAGGAATTGACACACCAGGAAGTGTCGGAGTTTTCAAACTTTTTCCCCTGCCTCTAACTGTTCAATATACCAATACAATACAAATTATTGCCTATAGGGAGCAATGGATTGTTCAGATAAAGAACTTTTCTTGAATACAAAATACACAATTTTCTGGCAACAGGATCTCTTTAAACAGTATGTAAACACAACATTCCTGATATGTGCCTGCTGTACCATGTACTTGTAGGAAAAAGTATCCTGTTCTCTTTGTATTGCTTCCTTTGTGTGAAATCCCTGGTGTTCCTGCCAGTCACTCTGCTCTCCTATCTAAAACTGACCAAACTAGGCATGAGAGTACAGCGTGGTCAGTTTGCTGGCTGTGTTGGGAATTCAGTCTGTTCTCTTCCAATCATCAAACTCATCCTGACACCCACCCACTTACCCCTACACAGTGATTTACTGTGTGCTGCTGCTTCCCTTGCCCCAGGTCTCTAAGCTCCTTATGCAGCTGAGAACAGAGGGTATGTGATCACTTATAAAAAAGGGAAAAAAATGTATTTATAATGTTTTTTTATATGTATACAGAAATATTTTGCCTTTCATTTCTCTTTTAACTCTTTGGCGCCGGCCACACGCATAAATTCATCCTCTCTGTGGGTGGTCATTACCGACGAGAGGCCGCATATATGCGTACCTAAAGGTAAACAGTCCTGTGCCTAGAGTATGCGCCATATGTGCTCCTGGCACAGTTACCAGCAGCTAACGGAAATCGGCTTTCCAATCAGGTGATTTCTGTGACAGCCAATCACAGCAATCACATGATCAGAAACCCTGCCCATCATCTAAAATCCCTTAACCTCCCTAGCGGTATTCCCGAGTGTAGCTCGGGGTAAAATGTCAGTGCCAAAAGCGGTAATGCCGAGTTACACTCGGGCTTACCATGCGGCGCTGCATAGGGAGTCCCTGCAGCACTTACCTTGTCCTTTGCTCCCGCGATGTGTCCCCTGCAGCATCTCCTCCGGCCGATGCCGGCATCCGGCTTCTGTGTTCCGGTCCCTGTGACGTCAGGACGTACGGGCGCCGCTGCCGGAGGCGGGAAATTTAAAAATTTTAAAAAATGTCATTTTTTTAAATACACATTTTTCATAGTAAAACATTGCTGTTTCAACCCATTTCACATACATATTGTCCCTAGTGCTTTGTCCTGTGCCCTGCCTGCATTTTGTCTGTTCTTTCTGCCTGGAAACTGAGAAATGTTCATGGCGTCCAAAAAGTGTCCCTTTAGGTCAAAAGCAGTTTAGATCATCTAGAGAATAGCGATAGTAAATTAGAACCACTTGCAGAATTGAGTGATAATGATTCGTGGGGGAAATTCGTCATCAGACACTGAAAACGATTTTGCGACTTTGCTCAGCGATGTGCGAACTTGGCGCTATATTTCAAATTTCAGTGTTTTCGGTTTGATTATATCAGGGGTGGCGAACACGCAGCTCTCGAGCCGCGTGCGGCTCCCGGCCAAAATGAATGCTGCTCTTTGCCTCTTATCATATTTTGTATACTGTGGCTCTTTGTCAAGTTTCATGTTTCTCTTATTTTTACCTGTTCCTCTATCCAGCGGCGCGCTGTCTTCCCGGCTTCTGTAGTGTGGGCACTGGGCATGACAGCCGGGTGCCAAGTGCGCATGCGCAAGAAGCGGTGCTTTTTGTGAATGGTAAGGCGGTACCTGGGACACATGACAGATCCCAGAAGCCGCCGGACCAATCACAAAGCGCAAGTGCTTCTCGCTCATGCGCACTGGGCACCCGGCTGTCATGCCGAGCGCCATTACAGAACCCGGGAAGACAGCGCGCGGCTGGATCGAGGAACAGGTAAGATCAAACAAAAACTCTGCGGAAGAGCGGGTACCTGTCAAATTCAGGTACCCGCTCCCCACCTCCCCAAAGGTCAGCAGTCATCTGTACTGTCCGCAGTCTCTGGTCATCCCTGTGCTGTCCGCAGTCTCTGGTCATCTCCTGTACTGTGTCTGCAGTCCATTAGTTCAGAATTTTTTTTTGTATACTTGTGTGTTAGAGTGAGAGAGAGAAGGGAGAGAGAGAGAGACTGGTGCCACAGCAACCTCCAGGGTAGTTGATGTGTTAACTCTGGCTAAGTTGTATTTGATGTGTGTGTTGAGGGTGGACACTTACCTTGAAATTAACACATTGTTGTTTTGTAAGGGGAAGAAAGTGTTATGGTGAATAATATGGTTTTAATTATGTGTTTTTGTGTGAGTGTTTGTCTGTTTTGGCAGGTCACTGCGTGGTGTGGCTCTCTGACTTTCACAGTTTAAAATTTTGGCTCTTTGTGTCTAACATGTTCGCCACCCCTGGAATATATTATTGAATTAAATGTATTATTATTATATTATTATTTTTTATGATTATTTATTAAATTATAATTTATGATTTCGTGTTTCAAATTTTATCATACCCGGGATGTTTAATAGACTCTTGTTCGGACAGATTTCAGTGAGTTATTCCTAAAAAATACAGCCTACAATAAAAAAAAATACTTATTTCCATGCAAAATCCCTGCTTTCAGCACCAAAAATCTGAAATAATCATACCGCTAGGGAGGTTAAAGGGCCGGGAAGTTGGGGTTAAACTGAATGGATTGCAAGGTGAGGGTTTACATGTACTTTGACATTCAGATTCTTGCATAAGCTGTATCATGACCAGTTCTCATTTTATAGGGGTAGTTCAGGTTTTTTTTCTTATAATATTTTCTTCCAACTCTTATGCCAACTTTATTACTACACTCACCAACGTCCATTATTCTTGTTTGGCCACAGCCCTTACCCCACCCCAAAATATAATTTATTGCTGTAATAATTGGCTAAGCACTTTACCTATCAGTTTTCCACTAACTACAAAACTAGGACTGATCATAAGATTTTAGAAGGCCAATCCGCCTATATAGCAATTAAGAAGCAGGAAGTGTTTGGAGGCCTCAGTCAGTATACGAAAAACAACAAACATATTGAATCAATTTATAACTTGAGCCAGGGTTTTTTTGTAACTTTACAAGCCATGTCATATTCCTAACATGGCACAATATACAGCAATTGTATCATTTTTCAAAAAGCTCTTTTTTATTATAAAGCAGCCCCTCAGCTCCAGTGACTTTGCCTAGGCTGAAATAATGTCATCAGTCTGGTAGGAGGAAGAATTTCCATAGTCTCCCCAGAGACTGTAACATTGTAATTTTTAGCAATTCACAACGTTACAGGCTGCTGCAGGGGCAGATTTGTATTAGACATTTGTGAACACTACTAAAAATTGCATAGGCACCAGAAATTACATGACTGTGCCATCTCTGATCCAGCATCTTAGTCCAAAAATAAGTTTGTGACTCCAAATAATGATAGAAACAAAATAAAGCTGTCGTTTTAGACAGAAAAGCAGATGCTGGGATTATTGTGGGAATGCTGTGAGTTCTCAGAGGTGATAAATATCTAACACTTGTGCAATACGTAGTATGCATGTGTTTAACATGAAAAATATATCTATGTCAGGTCCACCTAAAATTTCCTGGTGACTTGTACACTGACTGCAGTTCTTAATAAACCCAGCAATTTTTGAAAGTGATCAAATATGATGCTATAACCAGGGCCGGGACAGGGGGTGGGCAGAAGGGGCGGCTGCCCTTGGCGCTGGTATCATGTGAGGTGGGGAGGGAGCACCAAGGAGAGTTCCTGATGCTACAAGCTAACAAGAGTAGTGACAGCAGCATCACTACCCCTGTCAGCTTAGTGTAGGTAGTGACAAGCCAGATCGTTGGAGGAGAGAGCTAGGAGGAGGTGCGGACTGTGTTCCCCCCCCCCCATTTGGAAAATGAAGAAAATGAAGACATTTTAAAAAAGCTTAAAACTAAAGTTAAACTACTAGTTAAAGTATTACCAAACCTTAGTAAATATAAACTGTTAAATACATTTTCTCATCAGCAGTTAGAGCAGTCTTGTGACTTCTATCAGTGTCCAGCCAAGCACATGTTAAAGCTTGTAGGAGGAGTTTGGTTTTTTTTGCTCTAGGAGGATGCAGGACCCCTGACATTGTTGATTGGCCCTGTACTGATCACATGCACTCTTCCAAGAAAAAGAAAAAACCTCTCACAGCAAACTGAGCATGTGCAGAGTGACTGCACAAGATATGTCTTATCAAGAGATAAGAGGGGAGCACTGGAAGAAAGGGAGGATCAGAGAAGTCAGGATCAAACAGTATTGTTACACAATGCAGAGGATTAACCCCTTAGGTTCCACGGTGAGTATAACAATAATGCTTTACTGCATATACAGAATGATATTACTGTTGTGGATTTAGTAACACTTTAAACTAGTATATACAATACACCTTCCTGTCTATTTACTAATACCAGGAGCATAAGGATTAAAAATAGTCAATTTTGATTGAGAGTGAAGTTCCCTTTTCTCAGTATTAAAGGGAAAATATAATGGCATATTTTTAAAGGAGTAATAAGGTTTGTTGCAGATTCCTACCTTTTTGTTATTCTGAAGTAATAGTGGTTTGTTTGTCTGTGTCCAAGTGTAGAGTGATTCTGTATGGGAGTAGTTGTATAATTATCAATCAGCTGATGCACCTGCAGGGCTCTAATGAGGAAAGTGGCAGGGTCTGCATTGCTTTAGGATTCCCCTTTGGGAATATCTCTCCCATTTTTGTTGCAGGGGGTGCCAAAAATCTGACTTGTATCTTAGTGCAGACGTCTGGGAAAAATCAGTAAGCCAATCACCCAAGCAGGAAATGATATGTCTGGGGGGCATTCTATACACCATTTGTTTACAGAAAGCAGCAGGTTTCCATATTGAACTGTATTTTACAGAAAATTGCAGCACTGCAGATTGAAAAGGAAAGGTAATGTTTAATAATATTCAATTACAATATGACCAAATTTCATTAGTATATACGCTATAATATTATTTTTTTTATTTCCTAATTTATTTTCCCACAAGAATGGAGTTACACTTTAAAAAAAGCGGCATATCTATAAAGCAAAGAATAATTGGTTTACCAATCATTTGCTGCATATTAGCCCATTAGCCCATCATGGTAATCCAACAGTTAGTAATTATTGAGTGACTGCCCCACGACAAGTATGCACTACACTATAGGAAGCTAACATTTTGATATTAGGTCTCTCCAGGAACCCACAGGGTTAATATGTATTTGGTTGCAGTTGAGAAAGTCCCCTAGGTAGGCTGAGGAATGGGAGGTCTTCCTCCACAGGCGTGCCTGCATCTCTGTGATGTCACAATTAGGAGCTGCATCCTGGTGAGCGTACTCAACATGGTTTTACTTTGAATCCTGGAGCAAGTTCTTAGCAGAAGAAAGGATGGGAGTAGAAGCAGACAGACAGATAGAATGGGTAGGGGGGGAGTAAGAAAATTCCACCTATCCTCCTGGCCCTATGCCCAGATCAATCTCACTGTCCCACCAGAGCGATTGCTCTCCTCAACTCATGATTGGGAGGTCAGCACAGTTTGGTCTTTGTAGAAGAAATAGGGGGTCCAGATTTTCCAGTACTTTTCTTCTTGCTCCTTGAGCATCATAGTCAATTTTTCATCTCTTGAATCTTAATGATTCGGGCAAGCCAGTGTGTTTTGTTAGGGGGCATGTGACTTTTCCATAACACCGGAATGCAGGCTTTTGCTGCGTTGAGGAGAAGTTGCAATAAAGAATGTTTGTAGAGTTTGTTTGAAAGGGGTGTATCATGTAGGAGAAAAGCTGCAGAATTTCCTCCAAGGGATACTCCGTTAGTGTTTTACCATCTGTTCCACCATAGTGCAGAAATCTTCGCTACTTGGGGCACTCCCAGAAGATATGAAGTAGAGACCCCACAGAATTCTTGCACTACCAGCAAGCATTCGGGACCTGGGGGAACATATGATGTAGCACCTCCGGCATCTTGTACCATCTGGTAAGAAGTTTGTATCCTCCCTCAAGACACCTACTGGCCAATGAAGCCTTATGAGCAAAGAGCAGAAATCTGTCCTGTTTTTGAGAGAAAGTTGTGTTTAGGTCCCTTTCCCAACGATGTATGAATGGGAGCTCTTGTGGTGCAAGCAAAGCGATCAGTGAAGCATATAAATGAGAAGGTGAATATCGTAGAGGTTCTCCTGCCAGACATGTATGTTCAAACAAGGATGGTTGTTTGGAAATCTTTAAAGGAGACTCAGACCTTTGACTATTCCTAGTCCATGCAGTTTTGCCGTCCTTTACTACAAAAAGTTTATTTTTATTAGCTTTGTATTAAATGTTGTTTTAAACTACTGCACTATAAGCCTGCTGCGGTGCTTCTTTGTGTTTGCTTTTACATATCCTTCCTGGAGTCCCTACCCCTCTTCATGCACATTAGCTGCATGAGGCTGTATTGGTGTCAGGTACCACTGACTGCTGTTTAGCTATCAGGACCACCTCTGAGCCAATGTAGGAAATGCATGACTTGGTAGTTCAAATAGATACAGTACATACTTTTTTGCAGATGTTTTGATTGTTTCTGTTTTATTGCTTTTATCTTTGCTTACCTTCAAAATTCTGGGCACCTGGGAATTTTTCTATTGTCCTTATTTTTTTTAACAGTAAACCTGTTATAAGTTTGGCGTTGCTGACCTCCTTCTGAAAATATTGGCTTGGCTATTGTTTTGAGTCACCCTTTGAGTTACTGAACTGGAACAAGCATGCAAATCAAGAAAGTCAGAGAAAAGTCAAGGTAGTACTGGTAGAACTACTGGGTAGTTATAGGCAAGCAAGGGCAGCCTGTGTGCTGCATCGTCACAGTTCCCCCCAACATGCCACCACACCCACTGGTAATTTACAGGCTTCATGCCACCAGAACACAATAGCACAGCGAGAGGATTTCCCTATCCATACTGAACGAAAAAAAAAAAGATCAATGTATGGGCTGCCTTAGTGTTCATTAGTAGTTAAAAAATTGAGAGCTATTCGAGACCCCATAAAGCAGTGATGGAGAACCTTTTAGAGACCAAGTGCTCAAACTGCAACCCAAAACCCACTTATTAATCGCAAAGTGCCAACACTTCAATTAAACTTAAATACTGAGGTTTTAGTTTAGAAAAAACAACTCATACATCAACATCTTCCTCTTGAATTTGCTGACCGCCAGCGCAAGGGGGCAACGTTCCATTGACCACCACCACAAGGGAGCAATGTTGCACTGACCAACAGCACAAAGAGGTAATGTTCCACTGACCACCAGCTCAAGGGGGCAATGTTTCACTGACCCCCAGCACAAGGGGGTAATGTTCCACTGACCACCAGCTCAAGGGGGCAATGTTCCACTGACCACCAGCACAAGGGGGTAATGTTCCACTGACCACTAGCGCAAGGGGGCAATGTTCCACTGACCACCAGCGCAAGAGGCAATGTTCCACTGACCACCAGCTCAAGGGGGCAATGTTCCACTGACCACCAGCACAAGGGGGCAATGTTCCATTGACCACCAGCTCAAGGGAGAAATGTTGCACTGACCACCAGCGCAAAGGGGCAATGTCCCACTGACCACCAACTAAAGGGAGCAATGTTCCACTGACCACCAGCACAAGGGGGCAATGTTCCACTGACGACCAGCGCAAGGGAGCAATGTCGCACTGACAACCAGCGCAAAGGGGCAATATCCCACTGACCACCAGCGCAAGGGAGCAATGTTCCACTGACCACCAGCTCAAGGGATCAATGTTCCACTGACCACCAGCACAAGGGGGTAAAGTCCCACTAACCACCAGTGCAAAGGGGTAAAGTCCCACTGATCACCAGCGCAAGGGGGTAAAGTCCCACTGATCACCAGCGCAAGGGGGTAAAGTCCCACTGATCACCAGCACAAGGGGGCAAAGTCCCACAGATCACTAGCGCAAGGGGGCAAAGTCCCACTGTCCACAACCGCAAGGGGCAAAGTCCTACTGACCACCAGCTTTTGGCCCGCATCTGAGTGCATTTCCTACCTTGTGGGGACTTCTGCTAAAATCACAGCCAGTCCAAGAAAATATATATATCCTTGCTCTTGTTTTCATAAATTCTTCACAAACCACTAAATATGATACTGCAGATTCAAATATGCCAGGGGGACAGCACAACATTAAAAGAATCTCAGTCTCTTCATTAGAATATATTTTTGCTAAATCTTAGATATTACATTTAAATTTTTCATAAGAAAACTCAAAGCTAAAATCTTGTGTTAATAAAAACGAATGTAAAACTCACAACCAGTCCAAGCAAAAATATATATCCTTGGCAGCTCACTGACTGGCCATGCAAAAGCTCAGACAAGTCGCAGATAATGAGTTGCGACTTGTGACGTCATTGCCTGGTGCCGCTACTCCTTTCGGAGCATGCGCATGGCCCTTATGTGTGCTGTTATTCGATGCTTGGCTACTGGGGTGATGCTGGGGTGACTTGGCTCTTGTGCTGACAGAGAGGGCTCTATGTGCTCACTGCGGCACGAGTGCCATAGGTTCACCACCACAGCTCTAGAGGTTGTGTACTAAAATGATATAAGCAATCATAAGGTCTGAAGAGTGGAGGGGGGGGGGGAGGAGGTTTCAAGCATTTGAGGAACTGCAGCAGACCCTCTTTTAATGCCATTTTTATATCTATATCAATCTGACAATCTAAGGTTGTTTTACAATCCTACATTCAACTTTTTATTGAAAAAAATTACATTATCATTGAAAGATACTACATACAGTATACTAAATATGGTATAGATTGGATTTAAAGATTTTATAGGACATCTTATGTGAACAATTGTCTTCCTGTAGCTCATAATATAAGGGTGTTTGGTCTCTAAATAACTGGTTATAATTTTAAACATTCAGTTAGATGATCATTAGGAATGTACCAGGGGCAACCAAGTCAAATCAGGACTTTTAATTTTACAGGTATAAAAAGGGATGCTAGTATGGCAATACTACATGCAGTAATAAGTGGTAAGCATGTCCTACTACTGATGCCGGCGCACATGTCACGGGCCAGTCCAAGATGGCAGACAACAGTGTAGGTGCGTGCACGGAACAGCATGTGGTGATGCCGTTTCTTGTGAATGAAGGCGTAAAACCCGCGGATACAGAAGACTCAAGCATAGTATGGTGATGAGATGCTCAGCCGCAGTAACACATCTGAATACTGTAAACATTTCAAAGTTGGTCATACGTCTGTCAGTGACGATCCCGGCCATGGTAGTTTCCAGCCCACAGCAGCCATTCCTGTGAACATTCAGCGTGTGCAACGCCTGATCCTGAATACTCGACACATAACCGTGAAATGGCTCAACAGACGATACTTTCTGTGGGAACTGTGGACACAATCATTTATGAACATTTGCATTTTTGAAAAGTTAGTGCATGCTTGGTACTAAGACAACTTTCCACTTTTAACCATCACAGAAGAATTGAAGTCTGCACTGTGGCCTGGTTTGATCACTAAGGGTGTCCTGTTTCTCCATGACAACGCACGAGCTTATACTGCTCACCGAACTACGTGCGCATTACAGCAACTCAGCTGGGAGGTATTGATATATCCTCCTTACAGCTCGGACCTCCTCGGCTCCTAGTGATTTCCACCTGTTTGGACCCATAAAAGAGTTCCTCGGAGGTCATCATTTCAGTACTGATGCCGAAGCTTTCCAGGCATTAGTTAACCGCTGGGAAAAGTTTATAAATGTAGCAGGGGAGTATGTTGAAAAATAAATGTAGTTTCCAGTGTTTGAAATTTGTTCTATTATAATATAAACTCAAAAGTCCAAGTTTGACTTGAATGTCCCTCATAATCTTACCATATCAGGTTTCATGAATTATATGTAAAATTTTTCTCCAGGTAGTTACAAATAAGGAACAGGAATAATAATTTCTCTTTACTGCTCTGCTAAAATTTTCCATAAAGCCTCTTCTAAAGAAGGTTTTTGATGCTATTCATAGGCTGTTGGATTGAGAGATATATTGCTAATGGGTTTGACTGCCTTGGTCTGTGTCATGTCAAAGACGCTGTAAACTAGAATGTTTAAATTACTAATTTTATGATAGGCTCATCAAAAGTCTTTGGACTTTTTTTCCAAATTCTACTAAGTGCTGTTCATGATAACCATTTACCTATTTATGATGGCTCATTAACAGCTGTAGCAGAATTTATATAACCCCCTATCCCAGACTGAGGTGTCTCATAAGAATTTATGACATTTTGCATGTATGTGGATAAGTCTTTAAACTGAATTGCATTCTGGTGTGTAAGATTTCAGTCTGGTCTGCGATCCTTCTGCAGCAGATTGACATCTAAGCATGTTGTTGCACACTTGTGAATTTTTGAGAAATGAGGATGGCACAGTGTACAACACAACTCCCCACTTTTTACCACTCAATTTGGGATTCCCAGACTTCATAAATATTGGACCAAGTGCACTTTCTAGTGTAGCTCGGCATAAGTAACAGAGCTAGTGATCATCCCTCCACTATCCTTCCACCACTCGAGAGGAGATTCCCTTCCAATCCAGCAACCACTTCTCTCTAATCACAACCTCGCCACTGGATGACACGCACTCTCCCCTGACTGGATGGTAATTAAGCACCCAGAGAAAGAGCAGACCCTGGGGTAAAGAGAAGCCATTTAGTCCTAAATCTCAAGTCCACCAGCTCCTAGCCTTTCATTAGATTTTTTTTTAAAGCTTTTAAGACTTGAGCGCACTTTCACATGACACTTCAACCACTTCTTCTGCGGACAGAGAGCAGAGTTTGGAAGCTGCACTCTGGGCCTGCCAAATAGTTTTGTTGCCACTCTTTGCATTTTATTGCCACCACTGAAAAACATGAGGAACCTGTGAAGACTCTCTGAGGACTCTGTGACAGGTTCCCATCCCTGCCCACCCCCTTTATACTCCCAATGGGCAACATCCATGTCACCAGTAAGTGACGATGGTATGTGTCCTTGTGGTTTATACAAAGTGTGAATTTTTGGTGATAAGTCCACTTTTAGGGCCCATTCACACTATGCCCTATGCTAATGCAATACATCATCATGGGTTACGGCACGTGGCATCTGGGTTTATTTTGAATGAGCTGGCATGCACACCTTTGTAGGGGTGGTGGGCAGGGTGGTTCTTGTTACTGTGTACGTCACCATAAACCCACCAGGTCTCTGGGTTATGCCAGGCAGTATGTGCGGAATCACTCACCCTGCACATGGGGTACCTTCTTTGTATGTGCACTCATCAATGCGCTCAGACAAGGTGGTGGCCACGTAGCAGCTACTCTCCTACACTCTGATGCTGAATTAACCTCTTGTAGCGGACTTAGTTCTTACCCCCTATGTGCTTTAACTGACCCAAAGTAGTTTACTGTATCTGCCATGTGACTCTCATGCACCCACTTATTAACTTCAGACCAGGCTTAAGGAAAGTGTAAAATAAGTGACAATCAGCGCCGTCACCTCCCAAACGTGTAAAATGTCAATAATACACAATATATCAACATTAAACTAATAGATAATATACCTACTGAGGAAGCCTATAAGGGCAGAGCCAGTCCTACACGTCATGCAGCTACTACCAGGTGGTATACAGATTTTTTGGTGAGAGGAAGCTGCCTATATATATATATATATATATATATGTACAATGCACAGATCATGGCACTCTGTAAGTAATCTGTTTTAGCATACAGGTATATTAAATGTGGATCGCAGTCATCTACTGCCCCCCGGGCCCAGTTTAACGCTTTCTCGATGACTTTTCAGCATGGCTACCGTACTTTCTCTCCTCTGAGGTGCCTGCCATCATCCTCGGTGACTTTAACATCTCAATCAATGTTCACACCCCTGCCACCTCTCAACTACTCAACCTAACTTCCTCTTTTAACCTTACACAATGGTCACAATCCACCACCCACTCCAACGGCAAAACCCTTGACCTTGTATTCACTCACCTATGCACTCCCTGTAACCTCTCTAACACCCCTTTTCCTCTCTCTGATCACAACTTTATCAGCTTCACACTCTCCCTGCCTCCTACCTTCCATGCCTCCAAATGTAAGCCGTGTACCGGGGTGGGCTCCCCAGGATACAGTGAAGTCACGAATGAGGAAAGCAACCCCAACACCAGCTTTTGCCACAACAGAATTTTACTTAGATGTGACAAATAAACACAACCACGAACGCTGAGAACATACAATAAATTTACATACACCCAGCCCAAAGGCTGAGACCCATGTGCTGCACAGCACGGCGCCTTCTGATTGATGAAGGTAGAAAGTGAAGTAATTTACCTACTGGCGGGCACCACTAAGCTGCCACACCTTACCTGTTATTACCCTAAAAGAGCAGGAATCAGTGTATGGGTGTACGGTATGGGCTAGCCTGCGGTGCAGCACAACAGCAACAGCTACAGTATTCCCCCTCCCATAACTAGTCCTGTAGCACGTGCCTGATTATCCCTTCTGAGCAAAACGCCAGTCTGGCTTGAGTTTGTAGGATTTTATCACTTCTCTAATGTGAAATGTCACTTTAAGTGGTGGAGTCCTTCCAATAATCAGTAACAACACTTGCGGCCTGACACAAACAGAGACCCTAACTATCGGCCTGGACTCAGTCTCAGGGCGCCAACACTGAAATGAGGTGCGTGCACGATCTTACCGACCCGGGTCTGCTTTGCAACCGCTGGTGACTCTGAACAGAACAAATGTTGCTTCTCATCAGCCTTCCTGGCAGCAATCTCTGGTTAGTGAGGGACGCTTTCACACCTGGATGTCATCGGATTCTCAGCTCACATGGCCCCTGCATTCAGCATCGTCCAAAACATGGCTCCTGCATTCAGCATCATCCAAAACATGGCTGCAGTCTCCTCTTCCTGTTCACTAAAAACCCCAACTCTGTGTGAAAACCCCACCTCTTCATGAATATACAAATATCTATGCAGTCTGAGCCTGTGTTAGCAAAACAGTGACATCTTGTGGCTAAACCGCAGAATGTCAGTCAAAACATCAATTTACTCCACACCATAATTTACTGCACACAGTGTTCAAACAATGAGAGCTGTTTTCCCCATCTCACACAAGCAGCAAACCGTTACCTGTAGAAACCTCCATCACCTCAGCCCTGACCTTCACTCCGTTACTGAGAGCCTCTATGATGAAATTTCACCCCTGTCCTGCCCAGAGCTGGCCACATCTGCCTACAACAACTATCTATCATCCTCCCTGGACGCTCTTGCTCCTCGCCTGTCACAACCCTGGCAAACAGATGACATCAGAAGTCTCAAGAGACGCAGCTGCACTCTTGAGCGAGCATGGCGTAAAACTTAATCTCTGAAAGACTTTACCCTCTACAAATCCGTTCTCCTCATATACAACTCCAGTCTCCACGCTGCTAAGCAAACTTGCTATAACACTCTCATCAAGACCCTCTCATCCAATCCTCGTCAACTCTTCTCTACCCTTAATTCCTTACTCCACCCCCCACTTCCTCCACCTACCAATTTACTTACTGCACAGGAGATTGCCAGTCACTTCAAGAAGAAGATCGACACAATTCGTGATGAGATCTCCAGTGTCAAGCTTCCTCCTCTAACCAACATACCAGGCCCAACACCAAACTCAAAACTCTCCTCCTTCGACCCTGTTACCATGAAGGAAGTTACTGAACTCCTTTCCAAGGCTCACTTCACCACCTGTCCCCTGGACCCTGTCCCCTCACGACTGTTGCAGCCTTCTTCCTGCTCTATCCCACATCTTCAACCTCTCATTCTCCATGGGCACCTTTCCCTCCCCGCTCAAACATGCACTGCTTACCCCCATTCAAAAAAAGCCCTCGCTGGACCGCACCTGTTTGAATAACTTAAGACCCATCTCCCTGCTCCCGTTTGCCTCCTAGCTTCTCGGGCGCCTTGTTCACAACCGTATGACCTGCTACCTCACTGACAACAACCTTCTTGATCCCCTACAGTCTGGCTTCCGCCAACGACATTCCACAGAAACTGCCCTACTAAAACTCACTAATGACCTTCTAACTGCTAAAACCAACGGCCATTACTCCATACTCATACTCCTTGACCTTTCCGCTGCCTTTGACACAGTCGACCACCCGCTCCTCCTCCACTCCACTCTATCGGCCTCTGTGACTCTGCTCTCAACTGGTTCTCCTCTTACCTTTCTCAGCGCACTTTCATTGTCACATAAAACTCCTCCTCCGCTCCTTTTCCTCTTTCTGTTGGGGTACCCCAAGGTTCTGTCCTTGGGCCCCTCCTTTTCTCTCTCTATACCTCCTCCCTGGGCCAACTGATAACCTCCCATGGCTTCCAATACCACCTCTATGCTGATGACACCTAGATCTATCTCTCCACTCCCCAGCTCACCCCCTCAATCTCCTCACGTATCACAAATCTACTAAGCGACATATCAGCATGGATGTCACATCACTACCTTAAACTCAATCTTTCAAAAACTGAGCTTGTAATATTTCCTCCTCCCCAATCCCCCACTCATGACTTTACCATTAAGATCAACAGCACAACTATTGGTCTTTCCCCTCATGCCAGGGTGCTAGGCATAATCCTAGACTGTGACCTATCCTTTGGGCCCCACATCCACTCACTGACTAAATCCTGCCGCCTCAACCTCCGGACACATTTCCAAACTCCGCCCCTTCCTGACCAAGGACACCACAAAACAACTTATCCACGCCTTGGTTATATCCTGCCTCGATTACTACAACTCCCTCCTCACTGGTCTACCGCTACACAGGCTATCCCGCCTTCAGTCTATTATGAATGCTGCTGCTAGACTCATACACCTTACCAACTGATCAGCGACTGCTGCCCCTCTCTGCCAATCCCTTCACTGGCTTCCACTAACCTAACATATAAAATTCCAAATACTAACCACAGCTTACAAAGCCATCCACAACACTGTCCCTAGCTACATCGCCAACCTCATCCACAGATACCACCCAAATCGTCCACTCCTCCCGTCCTCCCATGATATCTTCCTCTCTAGCTTCCTCATCACCTCCTCCCATGCTCACCTCCAGGACTTCTCCAGAGCCTCTCCCATCCTCTGGAACTCCCTACCACAGCATGTCCGGTCAGCCCCCACCCTGTCTGCCATTAGGCGATCTTTGAAAACTCACTTCTGCAGGGACACCTACCCCACCTCCACCTAAGAACTGTACATGAATCACCTCCACCAGATCATCCCCCGCAGCTATCACCTCTTGTATTGCCTCCCCCTTCCTTTAGATTGTAAGCTCCACGAGCCGGGCCCTCATATTCCTTCTGTACTGAAATGTATTGTAATTGTACTGTCTCCCTTATATTGTAAAGCGCTGCGCAAACTGTTGGCGCTATATAAATCCTGTATAATAATAGTAATAATAAATGATTTGAAATGTACGGAGAGCATGATTGGTTTTAGTCCTTTTGCATGAGTGATATTTATATGTGAGGAGAGTGGAGTGAAGGAGCAATTATGGGAGCCATCTGATGTACAACTAGGAGCCAGGAGCCATTTGGTGTATAGTCCATGAAGGGGCAAAAGCGTGTGTGACCTTGTTTACAGATTGGGGTCAATATTTGGAGGTGAGCATATATGGTTCATGGGAGTTGACTTGCATGCCACACACAGGTGATTTGACTGTTTGGTGGCTGCCCAAGCATACCTTTGAAAGCAGAAAGTCCATTTCTGGTGATAGTCCATGCCTGGCAGCGCTCCAAATGAGTTGACATCTTATCTTTGGGTGGACTGCAGGGCCCAGAAATCCACCTCCACAAGCCAGTGTTAATACATCGCCCGACCTGGGACTGTACCAGTCCTGAACCATGCACGAATGGCAGGCACACAGATGCAGTACACACGGAAGGGCCTGGCACCCAGTCTTCCCCCCTTTTATTAGCAGCACATTGTGGTTAGGCCAGGTCCAAAAAGCCCAGGGAAAAGAACTAGCTGACTACTTCAGGCAACCTGCCTACTGTAAATCTTAGTGTGAAAAAAATGGACATGATCCTTTTTTTCAAAACATGACAATGTGTGGCCTGTGTGTTGTGCTGCAGCATCAGTGCATTGCCTGCTACTTTAATAGTCTATTGGGGTTCTAATCTAAATGTACTGAACCTCAACATCCTGTCAATTGTGCGTTGCTATGGTAAATGTAATAGAAAAAAATGTCCAAAGACAGTGCAATAATGAGTAATCGCCCGACCAGCCATTTGACACATCATTCCCCTCATACAAAAAGAAATCATGTACAGAGACCTGTAGCAGCCCTCTATAAGCAGCCTTCGCCAGCTTACCGTGGTCAGACCAAGGAAGGCTTGTTAATTTGGGCAACTATAACAATCCCCTTTCAAGTGTTACTAAACCCAGAACCCTGCATTCACTATATCTGGTCTCCCACAATACACAGAACATGGAAGTGCAATTATTTTAGTAAACATAAACTGCTAAATACCTCTTCTCATCAGAAGTTGTGACTTCTGCAGAGCACTGGTTAAAGCTTATAGGAGAAGTTTTCTTTCTGCTTTAGGAGGATGCAGAACCCCTGATCCTCTGTCTGGACAGTGCTGATTGGCCCTGTGCTGATCACATGCACTCTCCAAAGAAAAAAAACCCCTCTCTAGCAATACACACCAAACTGAGCATGTGTATGTGACTACGGATTCAGTCTGTATCGGGTGGTTATTTCAACAAGAGGAGGGGCAGAAAAGAAAGGATCAATCAGCCTTTTTACACAATGTAGAAGATTAACCCCTTAGGTTCCACAGTGAGTATAACAAGCATGCTTTACTGCATATACAGACTGATTTTATTGTTGTGGGTTTAGTAACATTTAAACTACATTATTAAATAAGCTTGAATGGGTTTATTCAGCTGTGTAATGCTTCTTGTTAACATCAGAGAACTGTTGTACCGTGATAGGGATCAATTAACGTGGAAGGTTTGAAGTTATACCATTTATTGGCAGACAATAGACTGAAAGAGCAAGTTTTCAAAACATGTTAGTTTTCATTGTCAGGAGTAATACCTATTTTTCATAGATGGGAGACACTGAATATGTCATTGTACATAAAGGATAATTAAGACTACTTGTATATAAAACCATTTAGTGACACAGCTGAGAATGGTATTTAAGTGGTGTGACTCAGTGTGCCTAATCACATATTCATAGCAGGCAGAAGACAGCTAATGGAGAAAATAAGAGATACTAGGCTGTAATTTCATCTAAGAATGAGTTTGCTCTTGAACTTCAGCTGTGATGTTAGTTCCGCTGAGATGTCCAGACTCTGAAAAGGAAAATCAGGTCTTCCCACCCCATTGATACTTTCTATGATTAATCTGATTACAGACAGGAGCACAACAGGGGATGGAAGGGGAAAGATGACATAATACCAGGTGCTTTAATGGTGATCACAAAGGAGCAGATATTTGAATGGGAACATCAGTGGAAATCTTCCTGGTTACCCACAAATCAATGATTCGCAATGACCTTCGTTCTTTTTCCCCAGTGTGGCCAATGGAGGAATGCAGGGCACCTGCAGTATAATGCTTGCTCACCTTCCAGTGGTGAAAATGAAACAACTGGTAATCATCTCATACAATGGATATCACCATACATGCTCTGCTGGTTACTGCAATGTTGCTGCACACATTGCAGACTGCATATCCTGCATCATTCATAAAATGCAGACTGTGCTGTCCATCCTGTTGTGTCCCATGAATATCTGCTTACTTCTACAGCGAGAACTTTGTGATTGGAACAGAGGTAGGCTACATGACCTTGACAGGTCACAAGCCCAGGCTTTCCCACCAGGCTTTTTTTTATTCATTGGGATGTCCCAAAGCAAGCAGTGCATAATACACGTTTCTAAGGCTGCTTTTACACTGATCCATTTTTCTTCCGCTTTTGCATTTAAAAAAAAAAATTGGAAGAAAAATGCGTGACCGTGTATTACTAAGGAACTCTTCATGTTGATCTGTTGAGGGTTCGGTGAATTTTTCAAAGTCCTGCTTGCTGTTTTTTTGGTGCGGTAAAAAAGCCACACCAAAAACGCACCTCCCAATTGAAAGCCATGGAATACATAGCACAAATGCATCAAAAATGCAATAAAAAAAAGCATCAAAAACACACCTGCATGGCATTTTTTGGTGCAAATTTTTGAGTCACACACTGAAAATGGGGTAAAAATGCTGTAAAAACTTGTTTTTGCGGCGAATAAATGTGAAAGTAGCCTAACAAACACCACTCATAAGGCCTCATGCAAACTGCCGTATGCGTTGATGCCCCAAATATGCTAGACTATTCCTACTAGAATTTGGCAGAAAAGATGTCTCAAATGTTGTGTATGTACACTTTTTTTTGCTAATGGCATTGAGTATAAATGCACTCTTTTGGCCAGAATATTAATTCATTCTGGCCACTGGAATACATTGACACCCATACACGATTAACTGGTTGGTTGGCTGCTTTAGCAAGTGACAGAAATACGATAGCAATGGCAATATAGCCTCCTTAGGACAGCTCTCTGCTCTTTAGACCTCTGTGTTGTATCTTTTCTAACTTCTTCAGTCCCCTGTTGTAAGCCCTGTTCTTTTAATATGCCTTACATGCACACCTTTAGAGAATTCAGACCAGGCAATTTAACAATAAAGATCTTTTACTGAGGTAGTTGAAGGTAACACATGAGCAGTTCTCAAAGACATCTTCCACACACTTTCCTACGCAAAGTCCTCTAGTGCCTCTAGTTAATGCCCCATGAGGTAGTCATACCTTAGAAAGGTGGCTAAGTCCATAAAGAGTCCCCCTTCAAGGCAATAGTCCATAATTGGCAGTAAATCTACAAGATGTAGCAACAATCCACAGCGGGGTTCAGCTTAAGGTAGCACAAGCCCATGTAAGCCCACAGGCGCCAGACCCCACTGGGTACCCTGACTGGGCTCTCCCCAAGGGGTGGTTTAGACCTACAGCGTAATGGCTACATTTTGGCAGTCTAACCAACCTCATCCAACCTCCCTGGGGCACAAATGAGTCCCTATTTATATGGTATTACCTGTAGGGGTGGCAACCTTCCAGAAAAGGGCAGGAAAACCTGACCAGCAGCGTTAACCCTTCCTTGACAGGAACCTCCAGCTTGATAGGTCAACAAAGGATACTTGCAATGAACCTACGTTGTATCAAATGGTTTTTACACAAAAAATCAATTGAAACAACCATACCCAGAGCATAGAACATAGCACAAGAAAACTTTTAACACACAGAACATTTTGGAAGCACCTGCTTACAAACCAATGGAACATGTTGACTTTTTCAACATATTAGAACAGGCTAACATTAAACCTTTATTTACACAGTGCCTACAGGTAAAGGTAATATATTTGTATAAACACAATATTTTGCTTTCTACTCATTTATTCAACAAAAATATCAATAGATATATTGTGTACTGTGGAAAAACGTAAGCACAACCCTCACTGGCGGGTACCCAGATACGATTATCTATACAGACCTGTCTATTGGGGTCTCTGATGCCATTATGAGATTGATACATACTATACGTATTGCCACTTTATGGTATATTGCCTTACATTGGAAGTCCACTGCTGTACCCTTGACCTCCGTTTTACACAGAATTGATACTGTAATGCTCATGGAACGCATTCATTATACCCTACTGGATAAGATGCACTTATTTGATAAAAAATGGGAGTCATGGAGGGATTATAGACATTTATTGCATGATTAATAACATTCCCAGTGAAAGTTGAATGGCATATACTGTTGACAGATGTATCATTTAACCTACCTTATCATTTACACATTTCATGTACTTGCAATCTACTTTTTTCTATTTCTTCTCTCTCTTACATTAATATACTTTCCTGTATTGTACTTTTCAAAAGTGCCTTGTTTTTGCTGTAAGTTCTATTTGAAAATGTACTGTTGTTTTACAGTCTACTTTTATACAATAAAATAGTTTGTAAACAACAAAAAAGTACGGTAAGGACAACCTTGGCATCAGAAGCTGCTGTTGCCCCTTGTAGCAGAATTTACTTCTTGCAGGTATTTTGTGTAAATGACCACTATTCACTTCTCCACACAATATCCCTTCAGTTACAAGATGTTTGTCGGTTTCCTTAAATAGACGACTCATTTCAAAATCCCCCTACAAAATTTAAATGGGTTTTAATTAAGGGCAATAACTAGTCAAGTCCATAACCCTCTATTTCTTTTCTTTTTTTTTTTTTGGAGCCATTCCTAGATAAGATTTTGCTTGTGAGCTTTGAATCATTACCATTTTTTTGAAAGATGCGTTGGCTCAACTTCAACTTTTGGACAGATTGTCTCATGTTCTCATCAAGCATGCTTTGATATGATGTAGAATGTTTAGTTGACTTAACGACTAGCCCTGGCCCAAGCCCTGAAAGAGCAAAATAACCCTAAACCATAACATTTCCACCATGGTGTTCACAGTTGTTATAAGGTTCTTCATCTGAAATGCTGTCTTCATTTTGCAGCAAACATGCCCACTGTTACTGTAACCAAACATGTTCATTGGCAAAGTGTAGTCTTGCTAAAATGTTTTCTTTTGGACATCAAAGGCTTTTTCCTAACACATCTTTCATGTGGCTTAGTAGTTATCCCTCCTACCTTTCAGTACTGGGGTTCTTTGTTCAAATCCCAACCAGGACACTATCTGAATGGAGTTTGTATGTACTCTCTGTGCCTGCACGGGTTTTCTTCCACACTCCAAAGTCATGCTGGTAGGTTAATGGGCTTTTGTCTAAATTGGCCCTAGTATGTGTATGTGTGTGAGGTGAGGACCAAAGACTGTTAGCACCACATAAACCCTTGATGTCTACCTGGTAAGCTAGACAAGAACTGTGTCCCCAACCTCCTTCTTCCCCGGATCTGGAACTATATTGAGCATGAACCTGGAAATTGTCAAGACGGAACACTTATGGGCTCATTTAAAGTTGCTAGGAGATCTGAGTAGAGGAGACACCGGACAACAACAGAAGTATGCCAGTCCCATTGCCAGCACAGGGCAGGGCAGCTGATAAGGCAGTACAACCAGCCCTTCAGTACTGGGCCAGGGCCCCATCAGCTCAACAGGGGGGCACGGGCAGTGCTATTGCTCATATATGGACTTCTGCTGTAGCATTTTTAAATAGATCAGCACCACTCCTACTTGAGGACTTCTTGAGTGCACTACTGCTTGAGGACTTAAATCACATTCACCTGTGCCCCATCAGTTTGACAGAGGGTCCCAGGAGGTGAGAGCAGTGAGAGGACTTTTTCTTTGTTTTTGGCATGCAGGTTGACAAATCTGGCACCACGGGTCCTGAAATTAAAGTCCCCCACAGCCATGGCAACCCACAGCCTTTCCTTGGCCGAGCGATACTCATGAAAGTCTGGGCAGGGACTTGAGGAGCGAGAGGTAGCTGAGGGAACAGATGTGGAATTCTGGTGGTGGGTGCACAGACTGACAGCAGGGCACAGAGTCATTACACAGTATAGCCACAGTATCAGTATATAAAGCACAACCACAGAGTGTGGCTGAACTGTATATGGCTGTGTATTGTGATACGGCTGTACTGTATATGCTGATACTGTGAGCTGTACTGTATATGCTGATACTGTGAGCTGTACTGTGTATTGTGATACTGTGGGCTGTACTGTATATGCTGATACTGTGAGCTGTACTGTGTATTGTGATACTGTGGGCTGTACTGTATATGCTGATACTGTGAGCTGTACTGTGTATTGTGATACTGCGGGCTGTACTGTATATGCTGATACTGTGAGCTGTACTGTGTATTGTGATACTGTGAGCTGTACTGTGTATTGTGATACTGCGGGCTGTACTGTATATGCTGATACTGTGAGCTGTACTGTATATGGCTCCTTTGATGAAGTCGGAAGTGACAAAACGCGTCAGGACGTGACGTCGGACGTAAACTGGAAGTTATGGAGCAGCCATTTTGGAGACGGTTTTTACATCCCATGCTGTGTTTTAAGATTGGATATATGCTGAGACACATATTTTGTTTGTAAGCGCATTTTAATTAATAAATGGCTCAATTCTTACAATTACCTACTGCACTATATTGATTTGTTCTGACATATGTTATGATGCCATTGGAAGCCATATATATTGTGGAATGAGAGGAGTCTATGCCTATCTATGCTGGTGGATTTATATCGTCTGGTAAGGTGCATGGTCTATGAGGTGGTGGAGAGTGTGCTCACGAACACTGACGATTTGTGGAGAAGTGAGGGGAGCAGGAAAGAGTGTTTATTATCTTGAGGATATTACACTATATCTGATTTCTTCGGAGGTATATCTCCTATGTAGAGGAGGACAGATTAGGAGGTTGAACCACGGAGGAAGTTGGAGGTGGAATCTGTTAAGGCTATTTTCAAGTTTATAAAGGGTAAGAGTAAGGATGACAGACATTTAGAAGTGGTCACATGATGGAGCGGTTTCTGCACTAATTGGCACTAGTTTTGTAAGTGTGTTTCTATTGAATGATATTATGGATAATGCACTATGTGCGATTATATCTTTTTCTCTTGAGGGTAACAAGTGGAATAAGAAGGATTTATCACATGTGGAGGAAGAATATTGAATAAGAAGACTGATTACCATGTTTGGTTTCACATTAGTGGTTGTTTAGGATATTGAGATGCTGAGAAAGACTTGGACTGTGTATTTTGGACTTTTGTGGGAGAAAGTACTGTATATTTTGGCGTCTGGGGATAAAATTAGGTATTTGTGTAGGCACTATTTATCACACCGGTATATTCACTTATTAGAACATGGAAGTGCAATTATTTTAGTAAATATAAACTGCTAAATATCTTTTCTCATCAGCAGTATATAGCAGTCTTGTGGCTTCCATCAGTGTTCAGCAGAGCACTGGTTACAGCTTGTAGGAGGAGCTTTCTTTCTGCTCTAGGATGATGCAAAACACCTGAGCACTATCTGGCAGTGCTGATTGGCCCTGTGCTGATCACATGCACTCCTCCAAGAAAAAAAAAACTTCTCTACCAATACACACTAAACTGAGCATGTATTGACTGGCTACGGGGTTCAATCTGTGTTATCAGGAGATAAGACGTGGACATTTGAACAAGAGGAGGGGCAGAGAAGACAGGATCAAACGGCCTTTTTACACAATGCAGAGGATTAACCCCTTAGGTTTCACAGTGAATATACCAAACATGCTGTACTGCATATACAGACTGATTTTATTGTTGTGGGTTTAGTAACACTTTAATTCAAAATGAATGGGCTGGCAGCGCACTTTACCTAAAAAAAAACACCTGATCTTTTTTCTCTTATTTTTCGGCAGTGCAACAGAACACAAGGAATGTGCATTGCAATGTGCTGCAGTGTGGGAGCCTTGTCTGCTACTGCAATAGTGTGTTGGGGGAATCATTTAAAATGAATGACACCACAACACACCATACCATGCAACCGCAACATGCATTTTTAATGGCACCCCAGCATGCCTAGCAAGAGCACCACAACACACAGATGTGAACCATATGTGGGTTCCATTCTCTCTTACCCTACATGCAGCCTTCTTAAATTCAATTTTAACTCCTGCATGTCAGAACACCTGCTGCAATATTACTTCTTATACTCCCAAAAATCATCTAAGCCAATGATTTAAATGAATAAAAGTGATATCAATGGATATACAGTCGAAATAACATATTGTCAGTTGAACCATGATGCATTGACACAAGGATTTACATCAGGTGAGATTGTTTACTTCAAGATGCCACTAGGTGGTGACAGTGACAGTTACTTGTTACACATTACTGTCACAGGATTGCCAATATTATAAGTTGTGTGAAGAATAATAAGAATGTAGGTAGCCAGTTTAACAGAAAAAATGTTGTAATATACTGTATGTAGGATGTATCATAACCAGGGCTTTTTTTCAGCGGTAATGCGGGGGAACACAGTTCCGGCACCTTCAGCACTGAGTGTATGTAATGGCAAGGGGTGGTGGGATGTACTGCAGGGTCAATTGATGCTGGCTGCTGGAGGATCTATTGTCGCTGGAGGGGATCTATTTTTCCGAGCGGGGGTATATTGATGCTGGGGAGGTCTACTGTTAATAGTGGAGTATCTATTGTTGCTGAGGGTTCTTAAGTTGCTGTGGGGTCAGTTGTTGCTGGAGGGATCTGCTGTTGAGTATCTATTGATGCTGGCTATGGGGAGATCTGTTGATGCTGCCAGGGGAGTATTATTGCTGGGGGGGGGGTATTTTGTGGCAGGTGGTCCATTGTTGCTAGGAGAGTCCATTGTTGCTGGCTGCAGGGGATCTGTTTTGCTGCTTTTCTTGTTCTCATTACCGAATTCCATACAAAATGATACTTTAAAAGGGTGGTACTGGGAGGTAGGTAAAGGATGGAGCACAGGGACGGTGTATGACAGAGACATGGGATGACTTGGAAAGAGTTCCTGCACCTCTTCTCTGAAAAAAAAAAATAACCATACTGTACAAAACATGGTACTTCAGGGTACCAGATTATGAAAATAACTAATATATAATGTATAAAGAGTATAAACGTGAAAAGATGCATGCCGTTACATTTCTTTGTTATGTGTTCTATGTACTAATAAAAAACTAAAAACGTAACTTCCAAATCTCTAATAACCTCTTTTTAGAAATGCCCGTAGCGAATAAGGAAGAATGGAAATAGCGCAGGGCATACATGACTAGGCCCAGAGTGGTGTAGGGAACGGAAAGAGTTAAAGTTAGCTCCAGGGGGTGGGGAATTGATTGGGGAATTATCGGATTGGCGGATGTGGAGTGTAGGAGGGGTCTGTGGCACCTTAGGGTGGGGGGTTCTGTGGAAGGGGCGTCAGTGGAGCTGGGCGTGAGCAAGGACCAGAGCTTCATTTGAGCTGGGTCCTGAAATTTCCCCCTGTCAGACCTGTGCAGCATGGAGGAACCTTTGGCACAGCTGCGGGTGGCGGCAGCTGTCAGAGGTACGGAATGGTTGCAGGGCCGGGTCTCTGATCTGTTGGGAGACCCGGGCTTGTCACCAGCTGCAGGGGGGCGGGTGCGCCCACGTGCTCGGAGGGCTAGGCCTCCGGAGCTCTTCAGTCCGGCCCCTCCCCCTGTTGGAGCTCAGCGCCGACCTGGTAGCCCCCCTCGGGACTCTCCGGCCCCGCTGGCAGGGCGCTCACTTGCCTCTGCTAGCGGCGATGCCGGGAGGAATCCCCCGCGATGGCGGAGCTCGGCGGGCGGGATTTTGTGAGGTAGCCCCTTCCCCCCGCCCGCACGGCGAGGAGGAAGCAGAGTGAGCGCTGGTACCGGCTCCTCCGCTGACAGGGTGTCTGTCAGGGAGGGATCTCGGTGTGGGAGACGTTCGGCTGCGGCTGCCAGGCTGTCCCCTGATGCGGCTGGTGGGCCCCCTGGGAAGTCGGGAGCTGTGGCTCCAGGAAGACGGAGGAAGAGGAGCAGCGCTGGGCTGAGTGCAGCTCGACTTGCTGCAGGACGGAGCCCAGGGACGGCGACAGGCGTGGCTGGTGCCCGGAGTCGGAGTCAGGAGCAGCACAGCCCTGCGGGACCCGTGGCTCCTGGGACCGGGAGGCCATCCGGACGTCGTGAGGTGGACGAGAGGCCGGAGGGCGAGCTGTCGGAACCCGATGCGGGGGCGACGGCTGGCCGCTCTTCAATGGTGGAGCGGGAGTGCGCGGCTGATGGGGCATCTCCTGGGCAGCCTGGTGAGTTATCTGTTCCTGTGTCTGTCTCCCTTTCTGCTGCGTTACGGGATCTGCTGGGAGGCGGTCAGGACGCCTCTGTGGGCTCGGCCTCGGCAGCGATCGTTGGCGGCGTTGGTGGAGTGGGGCGGTGTTTTGGACCCCTGGGCCTGCTTCTGCGTGGCTCCCGCAGGCCGGTGGGGACGGGCTCGCGGTTCCTGGACAGGAAAGCGGGGTGGTGCGGGGCCTGGGGGTCTCATCTCCACTTAGTTGTGGGACAGGGGTGGTTACCGCGGAGTCTGGGGCTATGGGCTCTGCGGTTCCTTCCACGGTTTTGGGGGAGGGTTCGGGGGTGTCCGGACCTGTCGGCGTGGTGGGCTCTGCTAAGGGGGAAGTGTATGTGTGTTTTGAGGGCCCTTTGGGTGCGCATTTACAGTCGGACGTAAGGGAGAAAATTTGAAAAGGGGGGTATGTGGATATATTCACGCTCTTGCCTTTGGAGCGTTTTCCGTTCGATGGGTCCCGGGTTGATGACAGTAGGCGGGACGACGTGGAGAAGCGGCGTTTTCGTTTTATTCCCCGTACCTTTGCGACTTGGTTGCAGGCTTTCGCAATCATGGCCAGCGTCATTGGGGAAAAAGCTCCGGAGCATTGCTCGGCATTGTTCTGTTACCTGGAAGCCATTAGTGAGGCTCACAGGGTTTACGGTGGGTCTGCGTGGCTTCGGTACGATGAGCGGTTTAGGCAGCGGAGGGCTGTTCGCCCGTCGTTGCGTTGGGACCATAAGGACATTGGCCTCTGGATGCGGCTCATGACGCCGGCGAGGGCCCCTGGTCTGTTTTTTCAGGGCGGGGCCGGTGGTTCGTTTTCCCCCGGGACAATCGGCCGCCAGGCGTAGGGGTTTCTGCTGGCAGTTCCAAGAGGGCACGTGTCGTTTTGGAGGGTCCTGCCGGTTTAGGCACGAGTGTTCCGGGTGCGGTGGATCCCACCCTTTGTCGCGTTGTTTCAGGCGGGGTAGAGGCCTTCCCGGAGAGCATGCGGGTAAGAGGGACGACGCCGGTGAGGGTGGAAAGGATGGGGCCTTTCTTAAATAGATATCCTGATCGGGCTGCGGCGGCGCTGCTGGCGGCAGGGTTTTTGGAGGGTTTTCGCATCCCATGTACTTTGACTTTGATTCCTCCCTTAGCTCGGAATTTACGGTCGGCCTTGCAGCATGCTGAGGTGGTTTCGGCTAAGTTGCAGAAGGAAGTGGGGTTAGGTCGCATGGGTGGTCCGTTTCCGTGTGCTCCGTTTGCGGATCTGATAGTTTCTCCCTTGGGGGTTGTGCCCAAAAAAGAGTCGAACGCGTTTCGGTTAATTCACCACCTGTCCTTCCCTAAGGGGGTCGGTGAATGACGCTATAGATCCGGAGTCGTGTTCGGTGTCTTACACGTCCTTTGATGCGGCTGTTTTCTGGGTTCGTCGGTATGGGCGCGGAGCACTCATGGCGAAATCTGATATTGAGTCGGCGTTCCGGCTGTTGCCGGTTCATCCGTACAGTTTTCGTTTTTTGGGTTGCCATTGGCAGGGCGCGTTTTACGTTGATAAGTGCTTACCCATGGGGTGTTCTATCTCTTGTGCGTTATTCGAGAAGTTCAGTTCGTTCATGGAGTGGGTGGTTCGGGATGTTTCGGGGGTGAATTCGGTCATCCATTATTTGGATGATCTTTCTTTGCGTGGGTCCGCCGGCTTCCAGGGTGTGCGCGGTCTTGCTTGCTACGTTGCAGCACGTTGCTGAACGTTTCGGGATTCCTTTGGCGGCTGATAAGATGGAGGGTCCGGCTTCGGTGATGACTTTCTTGGGCATCGTTTTGGATTCTGACGCAATGGAGTGCCGGCTGCCTGATGAGAAGCTTTTGGCCCTACAGGGGGAAATTCGTGCGGTTCTGGGTAAGCGGAAAATTCAGCTGCGGCCCTTGCAGTCATTGTTGGGAAAACTTAATTTCGCTTGTCGGATCCTGCCGATGGGTCGGGTGTTCTGCCGCCGGTTGGTGGCGGCGACGGCAGGGATTACCTCCCCTTTACATTTTCTTCGGGGAGTTGGCGCCGGCGGCGGAGCAGCACGGGGTTCCTTGTCCCGACTGGCTGTGGGAGATTGCCTTGGAGTCGTTGCGGGCTGGATCCGGCGTTCGGTGAGTGAGGCGACTTGGTCCGCTTACTCTAAGGTCTGGCGGGAGTGGCTGGATCTGTTACAACGGGTCGATATTGATCCCTGGGGGCCGGAGGTGCGTGTGGCAGTGTTGTACTTCTTGGCGCGAAGTTTGGAGCGGGGGGTGTCGGCTGCCGCGGTGGATCGCCGACTGGCGGGGTTGGCATTTTTCTTTAAGTTGCAAGGGTGTCCGGATTTTACTAAAGATTTTTGGGTTCGCCAGGCTCTACGGTGTTACCGGAGGGCTCATCGTTGTAGGGATTCTCGTTGTCCGGTGTCATTTGAATTGTTGGAGTCTTTGTTTGCGCATTTGCAGACGGTGTGTTCGTCAGATTTTGAGGTAGGCTTATTTCGGGCTGCCTTTGCGGTGGCTTTTTTTGGGGCGTTGCGGATTGGGGAGCTCGTTAGTCCGTCCAAATCGGTTCTTGGGGGGTTGTTGGTGGAGGAGGTTGTGTGCTCTGGTGACTGGGTGGAGGTGCTTGTCCGTCGGTCTAAGATGGACCAATTGGGACGGGGTGCGAAGGTGCGTTTTTTCGCTCTTCCGGGTTCACTGGTGTGCCCGGTTCAGGCGGTTCGGGAATTTTTGTCCCGTTGCCCTGGGGGGCGGGGGTTCTTTTTCAGGCACTTTGATGGATCCCCTTTAACGCGTTTTCAATTTGTGGCAGTTTTTCGATGGTGTTTGACGGCTGCTGGTTTAGATGCGTCTTTGTATGCTTCGCACTCGTTTCGGATCGGGGCTGCTACAGAGGCGGCCAGGTGGGGGCTGTCGGATGATGTGGTGAAGCGCATTGGTAGGTGGGATTCCCAGAGATTTCGCCTGTACATTCGGCCGCATTTGTTGCGGGATTAGTGGGTGGTCCTGTGTTTTGTTTGTTTTGGGTTGTGGGAGGTAGTTGCGGTTCTGTCCCTGTGCTGTATTGTTCTGGAGGTATTGTTTCTTTTCTTTCAGGTGGAGCGGTGTGCCTGGTGTGGATCCTGGGTCACTTGTATGTGTTTTGGGGGGCCAGGCGGGCTGATGTTCGGCCCAATGGCAGGCAGCTGGGGTTGGATAGAAGGGAGGTTTGTGTCCGCTGGTTAGGTGTGCCGGGCATGTTGTGGAGACGTGTCGTGCCAGAGGTGCAGCGTTTTGTGCGGCTGGATAGACCACCGGATGTGTTGGTGATTCACGCGGGTGGCAACGCTTTGGGGAGTGGGTCCATGCGGGAGCTGGTTCGAGATGTCAAGCTGGATTTTCTTCAGTTGCGGCGGGAGTTTCCGGGGATGGTGGTGGTGCGGTCCGACATAGTCGCCCGCACTTCTTGGCGCTTGGCGCGGTCGGTGGAGCCGCTCAACAAGGCCAGGATTAAGGTCAACCGGGAGGTGGGGCGCTTTTTTAGTCGCAATGGAGGGTTGGTGGTCCGGCATGTGGAGTTGGAGGTGGATACTTGGCGGTATCTTCGCAGTGATGGAGTGCATTTGAATGCGGTGGGCACGGACTTGTGGTCTCTGGAGCTGCAGGACGGCATACTATGGGCGGTTCGTTTGTGGCGTGGCACGCATGGGTAAGGGCTTACCCAGCGTGCTGTGGTGGTTGTTGGTCTTTGGAGGCGGTTCTCATCTTGGAAGGTAAAACAATGGTGTGGGACCCCATCCGTGGTATGGGGGGCCCGGTGGATATTCCCAGTTAACCAAGGTTTAACTGGAAGGTGGTGGTGCTGCACTGCGGACGGTATGGTTGTCTCCGAGCTGGTTGGTTGCGGCTGGAGGCCTAGTGTATAGGGTTGTCCGCAGGTGCATTTTGGATCGTTTGTGGGTGCCTTTGAAGACCAACAACAATTCTTTGGTTTCCGTTAAGGAACGGTTGATGTATGTAAAATGTGAAGTTGTTAATAAAAGGCCATGTTGGCCATTTACTCCAAAATGGTGTCATGTTTTTTGTAAAGTTTATTTGGTTAAGGGAGTGGGGAGTGGTATGGATAGGTAATGGTGGAAGTAGGAGTGGACAAGCCTATCTATGGTGCATTAGTCATGGCTTTATTCATTATATCATATTATTGATATTACAAACAATTATTGTCAATTTTTCCAGTCAATACTTGCGGAGGGATGAGACTACTTCTCATCTGGTTTCCCAGATATTAAAATCTGCTTCTTTAGGAGAAAGCAAAGATATAGTAGATCTATAAGTTCATAATGACACAATTAACAATATAACATATATATACAGTACTGTATATTGCATAAAAACGAATTTTGTATTTTAAGGCAGGGGTGTCAAATTCAATTTCATTGCAGGCCACATCAGCATTATGGTTGCTCTAAAAAGGCTGGTTGTATCTGTAAGACTAGATGTCCACAGTACCCTATCCAGGCCCGGACTGGTCATAAGGCACACCAGGCGTTTGCCTGGTGGGCTGGGGATGCCTGGATGAGGGGGGGGGGGGGCAGGTGGCACAAAGAGGAAGCGATCCATGCATTTCATTCCTGCAGCCACCGAAGGCCCACTTCTCCTCCTTTCCCTCCTACAGACATTCAGCAGCGGCAGGAGAAAAATGCACGGACTGATTACTCTGTGCTGCCCAGCTGCTCCTTCTATCCATCTTCTGCTGCCCTAGGCTCCTATATACTCCGCCAGCGGCCGCCGCCCCTCCCATCCCCACAACTTTGCTGGGTTCCCCCCTCCCTGCAGCTGCTGCAGGATATCTGTCAGGATAGACTGTCCCCTGGGGCTCTGAGCTGGGGTAATATCTATCCAACAGCTCAGAGCCAGTGCTGACAGTCTACCCACCACCATCACAGACGGGAGAGAGAAAGCTGGTTCTGCCCCTCATCCTCCCGCATTCTCCTTCTGTCTACCCTGTCCACACTCCCCCGCAGTCTTGTGTCTTCTCTCTCCCCTTCTTCTTTTTCTCTCTTTCTTTCTTTCTCTCTTGTTTCTCTCTCTTTTTTTCCCTCTCACCAAAGCCCCCCAACAGAGCTCCTCAAAAAAATTTAGAAAATTATAAAATATTAAATTGTAAAAAAATATATAGTATTATGCATTTTTATGTGCTTCTTTTGAATTATATGAACCCCTTGACACATATTGATGGATGAAAAAGTGTACCTAAACTGTTTTCTATGATGTCCCACAATGCAACACATATATGTAACCCAACCTATTGAAAACAATGGAATAGGAAGTAACACTTGTTTTGATTCATTGTAGTCAGGGCTTCTGTTAGAAACCATGGGGCCCCATACAGCCAACCTGACAGGGCCCCCCAAACCATGGGGCCCCATACAGCCAACCTGACAAGCCATCCCATTCCCACAAGAAAACACAGTTTACTATGCTTCAATTATGATTGAACACAGTGATTCATTTGTACCAATCGCTCATTGTGTTCATTCAGGAAAGAAAGGGGGCTGGTAAATGTGACATATTTACCAGACCCTTCCCCCACTCTCCATCCTGAATGATCCTATTTGATGCATGTAGCTGCCGATAGAAATGAGAGGAGGGAAGCCGGCAACATTATAGGGGTGGAGGCAGCAGGGAGAAATGTATGGTGTACAGGGAGGTGGTGGGTGCACCAGGGTGGGGAAGTTACTGTAACCCAGGGGCGGACTGACCATTTGGAAATTCGGGCACTGCCCGAGGGCCCGGGGTCAGTAGGGGGCCCCATGAGATGCCCCTGGTACCTTTTTCATAGGCTTTTTTGAGTTTGGGCAAGGACACAGGGGCCCTATGATCCCCTATTGCCCGGGGGCCCCATGAGTTGTCAGTCCGCCCCTGCTGTAACCTTTGCCCTGTATGGCTCTCTCTGCAGCAGCTGAAAGCTGGCTTCTTCCCTCTCCCTCCCACTGGCTTTCAGCTGCTGTAGAGAGAGCCGTACAGGGGATCAGTTCCAGTAATTGCCCCCCACCGTGCCGATAACTCTCTCTGCCCACATCCGATTCACCCAGCTGCCTGGGCCCCTCTGCTGGCCTGGACCCCGTACATGAGGACTGGTGGTACCCCCTTATCCACGGCCCTGATTGTAGTACACACATTATGGCATATAAGTCTGTGATGATTATAATGATGAAAGAATGATGATTAAGATGATATGAGGACGATGATGATGACAATACTGCATTCACAACATGTGCATTTTCCTTTAAATAGATTTTTATTGAAAAATTTTGCATTTAAAAGATACAGTTTCAACCACAGTCATGTATGCAGGTAGAAGCATAGAATCAATGACAGACAAATCAAGTGTGGTCGTGTGTGAAACAGTAAGACCTTAACAAGTGTTGATATAACAGGCATGTCAAAAGGTACACAGATCATGTCATAACAATGATATAATGTGGATAACATGAGAAAAACCAAACGCCTATAACATGAAACTAGGCATTGGTGAAGGAGATGTCTGTGTATAAAGTTGACTAAGCAAAGGATCCAACAAACAAATATATCAGAACAAACCATAAGTCGTCCCGGCGGGATAGCCAAGAAGAGAAAAGGAGAAAGAAGAATAAAGGGGGAGGAGGAATAAAGGAGCACGATAAAGAAATATAGGGAAAGACATGAAGAGCACCCGAGCACGAGCTGTAGGGTCTCTATATTTATAGCAGCGTGAAACTGGCTGTTGATATAGAAGGACGGGGCATGTTGGGTCCATGGAGTCTAAATTTTAATGAATTTCTCATGGGAATCTAAAAGAATACTAGAGAGCATTTCATTGACAAAAAAGAAAACTAGACGGCAGTGAACTTCAGTGAAGGTGTGAACTGTTTATTCCAAGCTTTTGCTATGGTTTGCTTTGCCACCAATAATACGTAGGTAGTCAGTTTAAATTGGTGTTTGGTGAGGCTCGGGGGTCTCAAGTGCAGAAGGACATGCCACGGGTCCAGGGGCGGACTGACCATTTGAAAACTCGGGCACTGCCCGAGGACCGGGGGTCAGTAGGGGGCCCCATGAGATGCTCCTGGTACGGTTTTCATAGGCTTTTTTGAGTTTGGGAAGGACACAGGGGCCCCATAATCCCCTATTGCCTGGGGGCCACATGAGTTGTCAGTCCGCTCCTGCACGGGTCCCTTGGGAAGGGACAGATAAATAAAGATTGTAAGAGTTTAAGTACCTTTGTCCAAAACTGGGAGAGCATAGGACATGTTCACCATACAGTATATGGAGGACATCTCCCTGGGTAGGGCATCCTTGGAAACAATTGCTGATGGGTGAAGGTGCACCAGGTGGGATGGAACCAGGTACCACCTTGTGACAGTTTTAAAGGCCGATTCCATATTGAGAAATGTTGATAAAGCAGGAAGTCAAGGTAGTCCAAATTTGTGCCCAGCAGCCCCTATCTTTACTGCTTTTGAGGTCCCTTTCCCACCTGGAAACACAACATGTGCATTTTCATGCACTTTTATGTGTGTTATCAACAAACTTTCATTTTCATGTGCTGCCATTGAAAACAACAGGCCTTGTAACACGCATTGCTGAATGACAAAACAAATAATGTACGTTAATGTATTTCACAGACGTAGACTTAAGCTGGCCATACATGTATAGATTTTCATTCAAGAATTTTCATTTCAAGAATATTCATTTGATTTTCTAATCGTTAGTGGGGTCAAATCGATGTTTATTTTCAACAGTAGTGGCGGGAAAATTCAAAGGGGAAGGAAGGAAAACCTTTCTCTATCAAACAAATTTTCACCCAGTGTATGTGGTTATTTTCAGAAACTACATTAATTTGAATGTTAAAAGCAAAGGACAATTTTCAAACGACATTCATCGAATGTTCAAAGAATTTTCATACAACTTTTCTTACAAATATTCTTGTCCCAAAATCTACACGTGTACGGCCAGCTTTAACATGCGAGAATCAGGTGCTCTTGTGAACAAGCCATAAATTATCTATATACATTGTTCAAACATTGATCATCCTGTAAAGAACACCATTTGTATCCATTTTGTGAAACTCCTGGCTATGTCACCAATAAATGTACTAAATTCTAGGATTATCATAGAAGCCCAAAGCATGTAATATTACTATTTTACAATAAATTCATAGGCTGAAAATGATTGATGTGCTCACTATCATTTGCATTGTTTTCAGAAAAAAAAGGTGCGCTTTGCCCCATACAGTCCTCTCCTTACACCGGTGTGTTTAGACTATAACATATTTTACTCCTTAGCAGTTACCGACATGCAGCTCTCTCTAACGTTTGATTCCCCCCTGAGCATTGGTGAAGTAGATCAGAACTCTTCAGAGTATACCCAGGTGTTATGTGATTAACAAGCATAATCTGGGAATATAGTACTCTATTGTTTTAAATGCTCTTCTGGGAAAACCTCTGAATATTTATAGTCCAGATGTGCAGTATTGTTAGATCATAATGGAATATGATGCAATAAAGGAAGACATAGTGGGGTTGATTTACCAAAGGCAAATAGACTGCGCACTTTGCAAAGTGCAGTTGCTCCAGAGCTTAATAAATGAGGTAAAGCTTCACTTTGCTAAGAATACCCAATCATGTGCAAGGAAAATTAAGCATTTTTGCTTGCTCATAATTGGATGATGGATGTCAGCAGAGCTTCTGCTCACTTTCTAAGCTCTGGAGCAACTGCACTTTGCAAAGTGCGCAGTCTATTTGCCTTTAGTAAATCAACCTCACTATGTTGTCCTACTATCAGCTGACAGCTAGCTAACAAAACTGACAAAAGCAGTGTTGTGATTTATTCAAAACTTAATTTACTTCTGTGAATAGTTCTGTAAAACTGCAATACAATCACATAAACTGAAATTACAATGTTTACATCTCTCTCACAAATGCATGCAATGAACACATTTCTTGCAAACAGCTACCTACAAATCACACTGAATACATTTAAATGTGATCTAGCTACTTATGTGACTTTAACCCCTTGCCCTGCAGAGGATTTACCCTCGTTTCTGATCAGGCCATTTTTTTACGATACGGAGCTGCGTTACTTTAACTGACAATTGCGTGGTCATGCAACGCTGTACATAAAAATAATGTATGTTCTTCTTTTCCCACAAATAGAGATTTCTTTCGGTGGTATTTGATCACCTCTGCAATTTTTATTTTTTGTGCTATAAACCAAAAAAAAAAACAACAATTAAAAAAAAAGCAAAACAATATTTTTGACTTTTTGCTATAAAGCATATCCAAAAAAAAAAATAAAAAAATCAAATTTCTTCATAATTTTAGGCCAAAATGTATTCTGCTACATATCTGCTAAAAAAAATCCCAATACGTGTAAATTAATTGGTTTACGTGAAAGTTATAGCGTCTACAAATGGCGGTATATATACCGTAATTTTTATTCTTTATTTTTTTATACTAGTAATGGCGACGATCAGCGACTTATAGCGGGGCTGTGTGACTGTGGTGGGCATTCTGACACAGAGGGGGACTGACTAACTGCCACTGACATCCCCAGTGACACTAATACAGTGATCAGTGCTAATAAAAAGCACTGACACTGTACTAATGACACTGGGCAGGAAGAGGTTAATAAACACAATTAAAGAAATGATAGCATACCTCCCAACGTTTTGAGATGGGAATGAGGGACACCTATTAGCAAAAGTGTGTGTAGCTATAGGACACGCCCCTGCCACAACCCCTTAACGGAGAATTATACAAAAAAAGATTAGTTAAACCCACAATTGCTTTTTTTACTACTACAATTCCTTTATACTGGCTTATGAAATTTACAGATGCAGCTATTTAGAAAATGAATGAAAGGTTTAGCACTGGGAAACAATTTTTGAAATATAAAAAGTGCATTTTATATACTGCTATATAGATCAGACCAAAATGAGGAACAAATGAGAAGGAAAGAGGGACAGAGGGACTTTGTTCCAAATCAGGGACAGACCCTCGAAATCAGGGACAATTGGGAGCTATGTTACAGCCATATGTGTATTAAAGGGAGAATGGAGCACTAGTGTTCTTCTGGGCCTACAAACAGAGACACCTGTTCTTTATTCATAAGGGTGCACTTGGAGTGAATGCCCAATAGATGGTTCCCTGCTCAACACAATGATGATATACAATATACAGAACACATACATATATTAAAACCAATGCACAAAATGTGTTGCTGCCCATAGAAAAATAGATTTGTTTAATTTTCCTTTTTATGTTGAGTAAATATATTACAATATGATTGTGCATTCTGTAAGGGCCTACCTGAATAATATACTCAATTTGTTTCCAGTCAGACAGGCGTTGCAATTCATAATTGTTAGTACATCTTACCCTAGGATCACACCTAAGCGTTTTCTGCAGCTTTTTGCAGAAACGAAGTACAGTCCATTTAACATGATTTCCTATGGGACATGTTCACATCTGTGCGTTTTCACCCGGTGTGTTTTTTGGAAAGGGTCAGAGACTTTTTTGAATGCAAAAAGTAGAATTTTTGGTTCTATAGACTTCAATGGAAATGCTGCAGAAAAGCATGTAGTGCATTTTTGCTGCGTTTTTGCCACGTTTTGATGCATTTTGCATTTTAAATCTGCTTAGCAACAAGAAAAAATTAAAAAAATTAACCCCCCCCCCCGCAAAATGCATCAAAAATGCGGTAGAAACGCAGGTGCAAAATACAACGCAGCACGCAATGCAGAAATGGCTCAAACGCAGCCTGCATAGGTGTGAACCTAGCCTAAAGGAGATTTTGCACTTAGATTGTAATGTTTATGATCACCATTTGAAAGGTGTTCCACTTTCAGTAAAAAAAAAAAAAGAGACAATTTTAAAAAATGTTTAACAAATGAGTAGAGCCCAGGGGCATCTTTTTAAGAGGCATACACTATTCCACTGAATTAAACATGCTCTGGGCTCAACAGAGACCTAGCCCCCTTTTGTGTATTTGTTAAGTTTCTATGTATTGTCATTTTAAGAAAAAATAAGTTAAATCAAGTAGCAGATTATTTGTCCCATGTTGCCCTTAATCCAGAAGAGGGACTAAGGCGCGGTTCACACTAGTGCGGACCATGCGGCCTGTGTTTGCGTGGGCATGGCAGCTAACTGATATAAATGGGCTGCTGTGCTCGTATTTCATGCAAGAAAGAGGTGCATGGGTCTCTTCCAAAACGCATCAGCACAGAAACCACATGGTCTTTTTCACCATGAGGTTTCCGTGCAGTTCCCGTAACCTCTCCACGATCATGCTGCAGAATGAAATCTGTGGGGGTGGCATTTTGAAATGCGATACAGCTGCATGTGGTTGTGTAAGCCTTGTACCGGGGTGGGCTCCCCAGGATACAATGAAGTCACGAACGAGGAAAGCAACCTCAACACCAGCTTTTGTCACAACAGAATTTTACTTAGATGTGGCAAATAAACACAACCACAAATGCTGGAATATACAATAAACTTACATACACCCAGCCCAAAGGCTGAGACCCTTGTGCTGCACAGCACGGCGCCTTCTGATTGATGAAGGTAGAAAGTGAAGTAATTTACCTACTGGCGGGCACAACTAAGCTACCACACCTTACCTGTTATTACCCTAAAAGAGCAGGAATCAGTGTATGGGTGTATGGTATGGGCTAGCCTGCGGTGCAGCACAACAGCTTACAATCTTACACAAATCTACAGTATTCCCTCTCCCATAACTGGTCCTGTAGCACGTGCCTGAGTATTCCTTCTGAGCAAAACGCCAGTCTGGCTTGAGTTTGTGGGATGTTATCAGCTCTCCAATGTGAAATGTCACTTTAAGTTGTGGAGTCCTTCCAATAATCAGTAACAACACTTGTGGCCTGACACAAACAGAGACCCTAACTAACTAACTATAGGCCTGTCTCAGTCCTATAGGCGCCAACACTGAAATGAGGTGCGTGCACAACCTTACCAACCCATCCGCTGGTGACTCTGAACAGAACAAATGTTTCTCCACGAAGCATGCGATATCACAGTATATATATTGCTTAGTTCCTCAGCTGAATTTCTGATTACGGAGGGCTGTCCTCACATCTGAATGGCATCGGATTCTCAGATCACACAGCCCCCGTTCTCTCTCCTCTCCTCCTGGCTGCTCTCCTCTCCTTTTCCTGTTCACTTCCCAAGTCTAAAACCCCCTCCCCTTCATGAATATAGAAATCTCTATGCAGTCTGAGGCTGTGTTAAAAAAAACAGTGACATCTTGTGGCTAAACTGCAGAATGTCAGTCAAAAAATTTTTAATTTACTTCAATCAGTGTTCAAACAATGAAAGCTGTTTCCCCATCTCACAGTTGTGCAGACTAGTGTGAACCAGGGGTGAAAGACTAACACCTCTAAGAATGATGCAGTGATTCAAGAATGATGCAGTGATTCAAGAAATTCTGACCTATGTATATGGTGAATGGCCATTTGCTTACTAGGACATTTTCAGTCATCTTGTCAAGTAAAGACCAAGTACAGCTACTCATGGTCACAGTATGTTAAAAAAAAGAAAAAAAAAGAAAAAAGGTTTGAAAAACTGAATAAAAAAGCATTTTTTTTACATACTGTTACCAGTTAGTATCCCTGATCACTGCCATACCAGTCGTATGATGACGCTGTACAGTTGTATGTGGTTCAGTGAGCTCTACCAGGCGACAGCAGCTGATACACAAAAAAGGGAAACCATAAAACCTTCAATAGAATATGAATGTAAGTAGTGCAGCGCTAGAAATGAAATTTAAGAATATGCCAATAATGATGTATAAAAAATAGCACAAATATATAGCAAATATTAAAGCAACACAGTATGTCTTTAAGATATTATAGCAATGGTGGAGCGGTATCAAACAACTTCACTAATATTGTAGTATAACACACAGCGCAAATGATAGTCCAGAATAACACTGTGTGAAACCACAATATGGCTGAAAATGGTGACTTGGTAAAATCCCAGTGATAACTGTGATCCGGTGCCGTGCAGGAATAGTAGGTAAATTGCACACTCACCAGAGGCGCAATTTGACTGCGCATTTGTGTCATATACACCAGAGGTCCCTTAAGTTATGGATGGAGCGTAGCCTAGAATGGATGACTCCATGATGAATGGTAGAACATCTGGGGGTCCCCTTAATGATTCTGGCTAAAGATGGGATCTGCTGATTACAGCTCTCCTCTGGGCCTTGGGATGGTCACCTGGTGGTCCTGGGGGATTAAATGCTCGATGTGGAGCAGAAAAAAGTACACATAGTGTAGTATTTTAAGTCAAACCAAAAACTGAATTTATTGAGGATTAAAACAGAAAAGGCACACTTCTTAGGTACTGTAGTAGAAAACAATCCTCGTGCACAAAGGATATGATAAAATTGAATACAGCATAACACTGACCAGCTGGTAAAAATGAGTGGCCGTATGATGATGCTGTACTGCACTGTGACAGTATGTAAAAAAAAAAATACATTTTTTAATTCTCAAAAAACAAATTAAACTAAATACAGTATATTGCTAAAAGTATTGGGACGCCTGCCTTTACATGCACATGAACTTTAATGGCATCCCAGTCTTAGTCTGTAGGGTTCAGTATTGAGTTGGCCCACCCTTTGCAGCTATAACAGCTTCAATTCTTCTGGGAAGGTTATCCACAAGGTTTAGGAGGGTGTCTATGGGAATGTTTGACGATTCTTCCAGAAGCTCATGTGTGAGGTCAGGCCCTGATGTTGAATGAGAAGGCCTGGCTCATAGTCTCCGCTCTAATTCATCCCAAAGATGTTCTGTCTGGTTGAGGTCAGGACTCTGTACAGGCCAGTCAAGTTCCTCCACCCCAAACTAGCTCATCCATGTCTTTATAGACTTTGCTTTGTGCACTGGTGCGCAATCATGTTTGAACAGGAAGGAGCCATCCCCAAACTGTTCCCACAATGTCGGGAGCATGAAATTGTCCAAAATGTCTTGGTATGCTGTTGCCTTAAGAGTTCCCTTCACTGGAACTAATTTGCAAAATTTTAAAACAGAAATAAAGAAAAATGGTTGTTTTTTTTTTTTCAAAATGTTCAGCATTTTTTTCATTTATATACCAAAATATTTTAAAAACCAAGTGGTAATTAAATACCACCAAAAAAAATCTCTATCTGTCTAACAAAACTTTGAAAATTTAATTTAGGTACGGTGTTGCATAACTGAGCAATTGGCATTCAAAGTGTGACAGTGCTGAAAACTTGGGCCTGGGCAGGAAGGGGGTGAAAATGTCCATTATTGAAGTGGTTAAGAGGACACAGATAATTCCAGCTGCACTGAGACTATCAGTTCTAAAATGACTCATGAATGTCATCTAGGTGTGGTACAGACAAAACAACTTTGCAGAAAAGCATTGTGGTGGCCTGGTATAGACAACCAAATAGAAAAGTTACTTCACAATTGTGAGATATTTCCCAAAAGGCCCATGGAATAAAATCTAACTGGATGTGTCTGGAGAAATTACTATAGCACCAAAATATCAAAGATACTGCAAATGTGCTGACAAGGAGCATGCTGATAGGAGGAGAGACCAGTGACAGAGAGATGAGTTCATCAGAGCACTGCTTCTCTTTATTGTCCAATAACAGGCTGGGGGAGGGACAAGACCTATAAATGTTATTTAACTACAGCAAAGAAAAATTATGTCTCCGTCCTTCCCCCTGCAAGACTGGGATGTGTAGTGGAGCAACGTTTTGAAAATGTCAGAATGTGATGGTCAGAACGTGATTGTCAGAAATACAAATCCTTTGACAGCTCATATAAATGGATTTCATCTGTGTATTTAGCTGTTTGCCTGGAATTCACCCTTAAAGTAAAGTCCTTAATTTTCCACTAGACAGGGCTTCTTAATGTAGCATTACCTCCGTAGGAGTTGCTGGGTTTTCCTGTTCTTTCCTGTTAATGTGGTGGGTCGGTGGCTGCCTTCAAGCTTTATGCTAGGTTGGCTCCTTCCCAACTAACAGGGTCCTCTCCTCTCTAAGAGACGTTGGAGCAGCAGAGATCCTCCTATCTGGCATTCTGCCTGTAGGTAGGTTCCCCTACCGAGGGCCCCCTCCCAGGCTCCACTCTCCAGCCTTCCTCTCAGTCTATCTTCCACTCGACTCTGCCCTCTATTCCCCAGGCTCTGGGATATTTGAAGGTTGTCCTGATCACAATTCCCAGCCTCCTACCAGGGGATTGGCCAAGGTTCCTCAAACATGCAGATCTGGGCCTCCTTCCCTCCTCCACCCCTGTTCCAGAATGTTCTCTCAGTTTCTGGAAAGGTGGGAGGGCTCAGAAGCTCTGACCTCTAGAACCTCCTAGCCTGTCCTGAGGTGAACTCCTGCCTCACTCCCAGGCTGACTCATCCCAGGCTGCTACTCAGCATCTATCTAAAAAAAGAAAAAACAACAAACCTATCTGGCTAAACGTAGAGGGCATTACATGAAAATGGAAGGCAAGTCAAAACCTAAGTTTAAATCTACTTCCACCCCCATTCAAAGCATATTTTATTTACCATGTAAAAGGAAAGCTCTGTATACTTACCTATTCTAAAGTTGCTCTAGCACGGTTACATGATCTCTCCAGCGGCCAGCTTCTGTGAAGAGGAGAGATCGTCGACAATGGTTGCAGAGCCTATGCGGTGACATCACCCATAGGCTTACTATGGGGCATCCATTGTTGATTGGCTCCCTTCACACTGAAGCCCGCACTGGAACCTGGGAACCTTTAATGATTAGATACAATAGGGGTGGGTGCAGATTCTGGTATAGTTAGGTGTTGACTTTCCTTCTGCTTTACATTGTTGCAGGTTTTATTATACAATTTTGTGAGCTATGGCTTTTCTATAATACAGAGTAAAATGTTTTCTTCTCTATTAGCAGTTTCTCATCCTTTTTCTCTCATATCAAATTGCTGTTCTATTTACACCATGGGGAAGCAGATATGAAATCCACTCCACTTCCTGACACATCTTAAGTCAACAGTTTGTAGAAAAAAGGTACAATTCCGAGAACGATGTGTGAACTAAACTAAAAAGTTCATTCAGCACCATTATATAGCCTGGGTAAAAAAATTACCTTATATCACATGAGATTCATCACCATGGAAACAGCAAGGGATGAACGATGTCTCGGAGTCTCTCCCTGACAGTGGAAAATGGTAAGCGCAGCATATATGTAAATGGAACTGTCTTCATATCAAATCACATATACATTTGCCCACAGACAGATAGGGGAAAATCTAGAAAACCTGGTGTACATGGAATTTGGTGCAGCTGTGCATAGGAACCAATCAGTTTCTTCTGCAATAAACTTTCTTAACTGCCTGTCTGCAATTTCCACAAAGTTGCACACCCACAGCTCAGTGTACAGTTCCGGCATCAGCCAAGATGAATGAACTCCAACACATGCGCGGGAGTGACGCTATCATAGCCCAGCCAATCAATACGCATGAAGATCAGAACCCAGAAGAAGACTTGCTGATGATGTCAGCGGCCAAAGTGGGAGCTCTGGGATTTGGCAGCATTGGAGTGGAGTTGAGTATAGTTCTGCTTTAATCAATTCCTCCCAAACTTGATATTTACATTTTTGGTAGATGTTAGTTTTTGCTAACAATGTACTAGATGCAGACGAAAATCTAATGCAGTGTGTTTTTTCCAACAGATTTCTTCTTGAGCCAGGGGAAACCATAGACCTGTTATGTGCAGGACACCTGTCATCGGTCAGAACTGCCTGCCAAGTGCCTAGAAAACTCTGCCAAGAATTTCAGTGTGAACTAACCAAACAAAAGAATTTTTATTTTTCAGAGTTCTAGTAGTGAGATCTATACACTTTTACAGCTTCCAGGTATGAAGACCTGCATGGAACTTTATTAAGGGTCTTGTTCTAACTATTGATTTTTGAAAGCCCAATTCTGGGCAATCTTGTTAAATGGTCCTCAGAGTGGTGTATATGGCTGCAATACTCACTTCCTCTTTGGAGCTACCCCCCTTAGTAATATCTTTCTGCCACTAGATGCCATTGAGCACTGTTCATCCAAGAATGAGGTCGTCCTGTGCAGAGCATCATAGATCCACCTCCTGAGGGTGCAACAGCACAGCACACTGCATTCACATTCAATGGGGCAGGGAGCTGCACTGATGTCATCACATTGACTGCTGCTCTGCAGGGAGGTACCTGAACAATAGCAGCTCCTTCAGAGGTATCCCCAACATAGTCAAGGTACTGCTCTCAGGTTGCTATTAAAGTAATTGTTAGGAAATGTTCCACAGAAATGGGAAAATTTGTTAAATATGGGCTATTCATGTTGGCGCTAACCACCAATGTCAAGTTTCAATTACATTGTCTGTTACTCTCAGGTACCCAATAAATACGGTAATTATCAACAGAGTTATCACCAATGACCTACTCAGCACATATATGGGCAGCTCTTGTGGTTGGTTTAAGTCAACTTGAGCCTCAACAGTGGCACTGAACACTATGGGAATAAAAGGACCTTCCTGGGAGATCCCATCATATATGCTTACACCTCCACCCCCATTCATAATCTGAAACTCTGATCTTATGGTTTAATGTACAAGTAAACACAATGGAATGTGTTGGTGCTGTTGCCATTCTGCACGCAGCACTAATCAGGTTTAAACGTCTTCACTGTCAATCCGCTGCAGTATTCTAAACAGACTGTGTTGCCAAAGCAATAGTCATATGAAATGACTTCTAGAAGCACATCAACAAGGGCATAGCATCCCCGGAGTGCTATTTTTAATCAGGATGAATACAAGAAGGAATTAGAGAGGAAGAAGAAGGAAAATGCAAGAACAGAACAGAGATCCTCCTATTTTCTTTGCATAAGGAAAACACTACTTCATTTTGTGATGGAGAAATACATATGGGGTTGCACAGGAACTAAAATAACCTGCTCCCAGGACCACCAATTACACCCCGGTAGGCCCCCAAAACATAATCCATCTGTAACATCTCCATACCCAGCAGCTTCTGGAACACTATGAAGCATAAATTCTGGAGGAAAGGTGGAGAAAGCAGGATGCTGGATGGTGACACTGCAAAATATTTTGTCCTATGCAGCATGCATAATGCTATGCACAGGTAATGGTGCAGCATGTGCAGTTTGATGAAAGAATGCCCAATAAATCCACAGCATATAACCATTGTTGGAGAAAGAAGGGATAGAGTGTGGTAATATATCCCCTAAAACAAACATACCTTCCCTTCCACAGTTGGTATAATAGCACTACACTGGCAATACCCTGGCAATTGTTGCAACGTACAGTCAGGTCCATAAATATTGGGACATCGACACAATTCTAAAATATTTGGCTCTATACACCACTATGGATTTGAAATGAAACGAACAAGATGTGCTTTAACTACAGACTGTCAGCTTTAATTTGAGGGTATTTACATCCAAATCAGGTGAACGGTGTAGGAATTACAACAGTTTGCATATGTGCCTCCCACTTGTTAAGGGACCAAAAGTAATGGGACAATTGGCTTCTCAGCTGTTCCATCGCCAGGTGTGTGTTATTCCCTCATTATCCCAATTACAATGAGCAGATAAAAGGTCCAGAATTCATTTCAAGTGTGCTATTTGCATTTGGAATCTGTTGCTGTCAACTCTCAAGATGAGATCCAAAGAGCTGTCACTATCAGTGAAGCAAGCCATCATTAGGCTGAAAAAACAAAACAAACCCATCAGAGAGATAGCAAAAACATTAGGCGTGGCCAAAACAACTGTTTGGAACATTCTTAAAAAGAAGGAACGCACCGGTGAGCTCAGCAACACCAAAAGACCCGGAAGACCACGGAAAACAACTGTGGTGGATGACCGAAGAATTCTTTCTCTGGTGAAGAAAACACCCTTCACAACAGTTGGCCAGATCAAGAACACTCTCCAGGAGGTAGGTGTATGTGTGTCAAAGTCAACAATCAAGAGAAGACTTCACCTGAGTGAATACAGAGGGTTCACCACAAGATGTAAACCATTGGTGAGCCTCAAAAACAGGAAGGCCAGATTAGAGTTTGCCAAACGACATCTAAAAAAGCCTTCACAGTTCTGGAACAACATCCTATGGACAGATGAGACCAAGATCAACTTGTACCAGAGTGATGGGAAGAGAAGAGTATGGAGAAGGAAAGCAACTGCTCATGATCCTAAGCATACCACCTCATCAGTGAAGAATGGTGGTGGTAGTGTCATGGCGTGGGCATGTATGGCTGCCAATGGAACTGGTTCTCTTGTATTTATTGATGATGTGACTGCTGACAAAAGCAGCAGGATGAATTCTGATGTGTTTCGGGCAATATTATCTACTCATATTCAGCCAAATCTTCAGAACTCCTTGGACGCCGCTTCACAGTGCAGATGGACAATGACCCAAAGCATACTGCAAACGCAACCAAAGAGTTTTTTAAGGGAAAGAAGTGGAATGTTATGCAATGGCCAAGTCAATCACCTGACCTGAATCAAATTGAGCATGCATTTCACTTGCTGAAGACAAAACTGAAGGGAAAATGCCCCAAGAACAAGCAGGAACTGAAGACAGTTGCAGTAGAGGGCTGGCAGAGCATCACCAGGGATGAAACCCAGCATCTGGTGATGTCTATGTGTTCCAGACTTCAGGCTGTAATTGACTGCAAAGGATTTGCAACCAAGTATTAAAAAGTAAAAGTTTGATTTATGATTTTTATTCTGTCCCATTACTTTTGGTCCCTTAACAAGTGGGAGGCACATATGCAAACTGTTGTAATTCCTACACTGTTCACCTGATTTGGATGTAAATACCCTCAAATTAAAGCTGACAGTCTGCAGTTAAAGCACATCTTGTTTGTTTCATTTCAAATCTATTTTGGCGGTGTATAGAGCCAAAAATTTTAGAATTGTGTCGATGTCCCAATATTTATGGACCTGACTGCACATGCTGTCAAAGAGGAACTTCGCCCTGGGTTTAAAAAAAATGAAAAGACGGCAGCTACAAATCCTGTAGCTGTTGACTTAAAAAAAACAGATATTTACTGACCCATGGGGGTTTCATTTACTAAAGCTGGAGAGTCCAAAATCAGACTCCCTTCGGTATAGAAACCAATCAGCTTCTAACCTCAGCTTGTTCAATGAAGCTTTGGCAATGAAACCTGGAAGCTGATTGGTTTCTATGCAGAAGTGAGTCTGATTTTGGACTCTCCAACTTTAGTAAATAAACCCCATGGAGTCTAGTCTTCCCTGCACCTGATTCTTCTTAGGGCTGCAGATCCCTGACACCGCCATCTTGAATTTGGAAGTGGTTGTGACTTCCTGATGATTCACAGCCGGCTCCTCACTGTCTAGCCTCTTGGGATGTTTGTAGGAAAAGACGGCTTACCACACTCCTAACTTGCCAGAGGTCCAAAAACTTTATTGTAGAAATCAGTCATAAAAACATGATGACAGCTCCACAAAGACAGGCACAGACATTAAAGTGTTTTACACTAAAAAGTGCTGGTATCATTAGGCTTTTTTTAGCGTAAAATACATTAATGTCTGTGCCTGTCTTTGTGGAGCTGTGATCATGTTTTTATGACTGATTTCTACATGAAAGTTTTTGGACTTGCAAGTTAAGAGTGCGGTCATCCGCCTTTTCCTCCAAGTATCTTGGCTGCGAACCGGACCAGCAACTATGGGAGAGGTGTTTGGGGCAAATGTGAGCGGACCTGCCTGAAGTGGAGTACAAATTTTGTTAGATGTTTAGCCTCTTGGGATGTGTGATATTATTCCAAGAGGCTGGCGGATGTGGACTGAAGTGACACAAGGTGAAGGGATGGGCAATGAAGAGGATGAGCAGTTTCTTTATTTGAGCGAAGGTCCACATTAAGTCACAACTGTGACATTACATGGCAGTTGCAACAATGCACTGGTAACCTAACCAATACACAGGCATTCATTGCAATAAGTGGGCACATGTCACAATACACAAGCAATGCATTGCTGAAAAACTGTTAAGCGGTAAAGGAAATACTGTATATGTGTCACACTTGACTTTACAATCATGGCAAAACATGGGTGATATATTATTTTTTAAATACATTTTTATTTCTATAGTGCTTTACTCTATGGGGGCATTATCTGCTGCTGGGGCAGATGGTAAGGCATCTTGTGCTCCCACTGTAGGATAACGTAATAAGGCCAATTTTAGACAGGAACCAATTAAATTACCAGCATGGATCAGCAGTTGGTCCATGGAAGCATTGCAGACCCTGCCTATTGATCTCTATTTAAGGGTAGAGAAGCCTCTTTTCCATTCCTCTCCCTTTTGCTAGGTGTCTACTCCATTGCCAAAGGAGGGGATGGCGCAGAAGAAAGCACAGATATCCTTTTTGCTTCTACCTTCACCCATTTTGTGCTCACTTCTTAAGTGCACCCCTGGCAACTTATTAATCAGCTGGTGTCTCAGAGTCAAAGCTGGGTGCAAATATCCCAATGCATGTTGTCAGAGTATCAACTGTTCATAAGATCATTCCTGTAAAAGCATGTGTTCCTCTCTCTCTGCCATCTGCTGGGTGACAGCTGACAGCCGTATTGGCCAACCAGACTAAGGACCATTCCTGCTTCTCCTAAGAGTAGATGTGTTTGTGCTACAACCTCCAAACATGTAAGAGGCGCCTGCCTCTATCTGGCTTTATATTATTCAAAGTTATAAAAGAACATGGGCACATTGAAATAGGCACCAAAAAGTGTCTGCAGATACCTCTAGTTATGCCTCTAAGCAGCCATGAACCCCCAAACCTGGTGTAGGGCCCACCCAGCCTGCTAACTGGGCAATGAAGAAACAACATACTGATAGGGTTAGCTCAGTACTCTTCTATCCTATATACCAATGTATTGAGTGCTAATTTGACAGCACTATGCAAAACAATAGAGACTGACTGATTTTGAATTCTGCCCCTCCTATACTGTTGCTATGTTTTGGATAACTGGAAATGAATATAAAGATATACTGAGGTACTTCTATCAGTTCTTCTTAAAACACAATTATAGTAAATACCTAACTAGACTAAATGGTGTGTTTATGTCTTCCTGGAGTTCAGATTTAGACAACTTCTGCTCCTGAGAACATTGCGTGTATACAGCAATAGCTCTTTTGCAAAAATAGTAACAAAAAGGAATTTAAATGGAACACTTTGCCGAGAGTTGACAATAAGCAGAACCAGTGAGTTATACTGGTACTTACATGGTATTAAAGCTGGCATTGTGTCTGGAAATTTTAGCAAAGCGTTTAAATACTTACTCAGAACAATTTGTTTACTCCTGTTCCAATCTATTATAACCACTGCGGTCAGCTGTACAACTCTACAGCATAATTCATGGCAGCTGGCACCATCCAAAACTTCAAGGACAAGCACCATGAATCACATGGAAAGCCAAAGAGTCAACAATGCACAAACCTAACCTGCTACATTTGTATTAATTGTTCTATTAAATAAACAGATTTATGACTTGAAAATGACTCGCCATGTTTTAACTTTAAGTGTCGGTTCACATGTATGCGGATTGGAAGCAGTTTGAATCACATCCAGTCCTCATGACATGTGATATAACATTGCTTCCTATGCTGCCTGTTCACATATGTCCAGTGCGCTGGCGGTGCGGATTCAGTGCGGAACAAAAAATCATGTCCGATTTCTGAGCAGTGAGGTTCTGTTCAGGTGCAGATTACAGGCTATTGACATCTATGGGAACCGTTTCTAAATCACACATGTCACCAGTTGTGTACAGGATAAAATCCTGACCTGAACCTGATCTAAACTTGTCCTGATCCTGATGTAAACCTGACCTGAACCGCTGAACAACTACTGTATCAATTAGCTGTGAAACCTGAGCTTCAATCTGTACAGCAGATGTGTGAATCACACTAAGTTCTCTTTACCAAGGAATTGACATTATTAGTTTAACAACTCCACTACAGGGGATGCATGCAAAGCTCAAATATTATTTTGTGCCAGAACAGAAGAATCTTTATGGCCAGGTTATGACAGGCAAAATGGCCACTTGCCTAAAGGCAGCACAGAACTTTTGGCACAGTGACACATATGGTAGCTTATTGCATACTATTCAGTGTTCTGATTTGGTAAAGTTTGAACACCTTAAAGAACAAAATTTGTGTCAAAAACGTGCTCTTTCCATAGCCATGATAATGTTTTCTTATTATATTAATAATAAAAAGCAACCAAACCATCAAACTTTCAAGTAAATAGGTTGCATTTCTCAAATTTAGAGATTACATGCTAAAAACCCAAATAACTTAAAGGGAACCTGTCATCAACGTAAATTAAATGGCAGGCAAAAGCACAAAAAAAAATCAAATATTTTAAATGCTTACATGCTGCATTTCTAATTTCATAAATTATTTTCCATCTAGTTGCAATGTGCTTTTAAAGTTGCTAGAAAATCTGACTACTCCAGGAAGAGTCAATTCCCTAGCACAGCCTACTCCGTCCTTGCACACCATAATATTCTCCTCTTTAGGGTGTCTAATTGCTGTCCATGCTGTGTTATCTCCTCAACCCTCACTTCCCTAACCTTTTGCAAATCTGAGTTCAGGGGAACACTAGAGCGTCACTTTAGTGACATCTCTGAGCCTACTGACATCACATCCAAGATGGCAGTGCCCAGCAGCAGGCTGGGGGCTTTTGGAAGTCTACACTTCTTCAGAAAAAGACTATGCAGTCAAGGAGTCCCAGTAAATGTAAAAATAAAACCTGTGCAGCTTTATAAAATGTTCATTCATTTTATTACAATACCTGTAAGCCATTTGGACTCCACTAGAAGCTTTTGTACTACTGGGAGTGGGTGTCCAATGGCTTTCACATCCCATCAACAAGGCAGGACATGGTGGTGAAGTTTTTGGCCAGGTTTCTGGGAAAGCCCAATGGTGTACAGGTACAACAATTAAATTGACGAACATTGTACAAAGCTGCACATTATTTTGAAATATCTACAGGGGCGGACTGACCATTTGGAAACTCGGGCACCGCCCGAGGGCCCAGGGTCAGTAGGGGGCCCATGAGATGCTCCTGGTACATTTTTCATAGGCTTTTTTGGGTTTGGGCAAGGACACAGGGGCCCCATGATCCCCTATTGCCCGGGGGTCCCATGAGTTGTCAGTCCGCCCCTGACAGGGGCCATTGGCTGCACAAACTTTTTCTGCAAACGATGCCTTTAAATGCACATATAATCTTAGGGGAATAGTCTGGTGGAACTAAATGTTCTGGTGACAGGGTCAACATTAATATGTCAAATAAAAATTTTATTTGAAATACTATGCTTTTGCCACAGCCTTTGTCTAATCCCCCCTATTTACAGTAATCAAAGGCAACCAAACTAATAATCTTTCACATCAATACGTCAAAGGTTCATAAATGTATAGACATGAATCACTTCAGTATAAGCATAGGCATACAGCTAAATACAAAAGTCTGAACTGTCTGACTCACCAGAAAATGAGCAGTTTCTGTTCAGCTAGCCTAAACATTAGTATACAAGGAATTGCAGGAGGCTGACACAAAGAAAGACTGCGGTGATATTCAAAAATACATTTAAAATGTAAAAAAAAAATGTAGTTTTGGATTGAGCAAGTGAGATGGTTAGATCATCTGACAGTTTTTGCTTTCTTTTGTTGTTTTTGACCTGTTGGGAAGAGTTTCCCTCACTTTGGAGAGATTTCCCCTACATTCCCTTACCAGAGACAATACAGGAAGTAAGAGGAAATTTCTTCAAAGCAAGGTGAAATCCCTTTTGTCCTCGAACTGGTATCTCGGTTTTAAAACTTTCCCTTACCTTCTGTTACTGCGACAACTGTAAATTTTGGATTTTTTCTTCACTTCTTTTCCTAGTAAAAATTATCACAGAGAGAGTAGATCTTCCCAGTGTGGACACAAAAAAAATTTTGTCTTGAAATTCTTTTTAAGGTGGAAATTTAACCACAACAACTTGATAAAAATGAATGTTCTTTAGCAAGAAACATACATTCCACATTACTAATTATGCTACTAAAATTAGTGTGTCCGGTAAATTGCCTTCAGCATTGTTCGTGTTTCTTGTTGCCGGAAGCTGCCATTTTACTGAAGCCCAGAGCAGCAGTAAATCTTTAGGCTGTCAGCAGATCAGCCTATATATTTTGGGCACAGTGCCTAAAAATAGAGAGAAACTGAGCATGTGCAGAACAGGGTGAGACTGTATTACTGGATTTTTAATAGTATAGCCACTTTTTAAAAATGTTTTAAACAGGTATACATGCAAAAGGGGCCAGCCTGAAGTGATCTAGCAGGATTTAATTTTCTGACTAAAGTTACACTTTAAAGTGACATTAAAGGTTTTTTTTTCTTTTTTAAATAAGAAATATGTCATACCTGTTCCGTGTAATGGTTTTGAACAGAACAACCCTGATCCTCCTCTTCTCGGGTCCCCTGCTGATGCTCCAGGCCCCTCCCTCTTGTTTAGTGCCCCCATAGCAAATAGCTTGCAATGGGGGTACGCGAGCAGGCTCACTCCCAAGCCACTGTTCTGTGTGTCAATACCCACACAGAGCGCAACTCAGCCCCACCCCGCTCTCTCCTCATTGGCTTATTGGCTGTGATTGACAGTAGTGGGAGCCATTCGCTACCACTGCTGTCTCAGCAAATGAGGAAGGAGAAACCTGGGACAGCTGAGGCTCTCGTGCACATCGCTGGATCGAGATGGAGCTCAGGTAAGTGGGGGCTCTGCTGTACACAGAAGGGTTTTTACCTTCATGCATAGAATGAAAGAAGGTAAAAAGCCTTGAGCCTTTACAACCACTTTAACTATTTATTAATGGTGACATCACTTACATGTGGATCTTATATCTGCTGTGACAGTGAGCATCCCTGCCACTATATGAATGGGTTTACACAGACACAGGACTCTCAAAGAGTCAGTTTGAGAAGCTCCAGCAGATGTTTTATGAGCAGAGAAAACTGCATCTTAGGTTTTCTTTGGATTTGGTAATTCCGGTTCAGGGCTGGAAGCTTGAAGGTTCCAAAGGGTATTGGGTGGGACGGAGCCTTCAGTCCTGTGTCTGGGCTTTACTAGTTGTCTACAGCCTATGGGAGTGCACAGGTAGTCAGGATTGTTATATGCCAGATCTAAGCATAGCTCAGGGCAGTTGCTTCTGTTTGGAGACAGAGCCCTGTCAAGAGAGTTGTGAGTTCCTGTTGGGAACTGCAACCCTTGTAAGGGGGATTCCTTGGCAAAGGACTGGGAAAGTCTGGCTAGCTACAAGAGCCTTGGAGACTAAGAGAGGGTCTGGGAGACTAAGCAAGTGGAAGAAGCTAGCGAGCTCCAGTAGCTGCAGAGATCCTGGAAGTCTCTGGAGGGAGCGAGCTTGAGCTACTGGGAAAACTCTTGCAAGCGACCACGTGGAGCCTGTCACCTAGGCTGAGCAAGCCTGAATAGCCAGTGGTCTGTGAGACCAAACAGAGCACAGGTACTGCTGGCCAGAGAGCCAGGTGGCTTGCTATTTTATGTCAACATTATTGCTGAGTGAAGCTGCGTGATAATCCTGAATGAATCGTTTAATTTTTGTTTAATAAAAGTTGGCCTACCAGGCCCTTTAATATAGTTCCTGTCTGGCATGGACTCACTTAAAAATGCATCTACTATTGAGCTGAATATCCCTTAATATCACATTGCCTACAGGAAAACTGACCATACATGGATCGATCAGCCTGGGACTGGCCAAATTTCAATCACTATGTTGCCAACCCCTGATGTCAGAAGTCGATTGCTGGATCAATTCTTTTGAAACAGACAAGCTGGAAAGCTTTTGAAGATCAGTGGTTGCAGCCAATCAGGTCCTGCTATCAGAATACAGTATCTACTGTCAGAATACAGTATGGGGGGATTCCTCTGTCCATCTTGTTTGTGTGGATGGAGGAATTTTTTATTTTTTTTGTTCAACCTGCTGGCTGAACTAAAAAAAAAACACTACTAATCTATGGCCATCTTTAGAGACACTGAGGCCTGAAGCCCAAATAGTGTGAAGAAGATGTTTATTCATGTGGTTGGAACTGCCTGGAGGTGCGTACAGGCAACCTACATTACTGAATGGGGATACAGCGGTTGTACGGACATGCAGGGACAGGTGAGTGGTCCTGAATGTAGATAGTGTTTCTTTATAATAAATATCTGTTCTGCTCATAGCAATCAAATTCTATCATGCTTTAAAAGTTAAAAATGAAAACAAGCATTTGGCATGTTCCTACATGCAGTATTTCTGCTTTTCCTAGAGTTTGTGACACAGGTTTTATATACAGTTAAGAGCAATATAAACACTTTTGATTAAAGTAAACCTGTGGTCAGACTATACAGGTTAAAATTCTACTCTAATTGGATGCTTGCATGGCAGGTTTCTTTATTTATAGAGCTCCTGAATACAAGGGTGTTCTAGCATGTAATTATCCTCCACCTCCATGGTTAATGGCCAACAACTCCTGTGCTTCACTAAGGCTAGGTTCACACCTATGCAGGTTGCGTTTGAGCCATTTCTGCAGTGCATTTTTGCACTTATGTTTTTGCTTCATTTTAACTGCGTTTTTGCGTTTCCATTGAAGTCTATAGCAACAAAAATGCAACCTTTTGCGTTCAAAAAAAGTCCCTGACCCTTTCCAAAAAATGCACCGGGTGAAAATGCACAGGTGTGAACATGTCCTATAGAAAATCATGTTAAATGGACTGTACTGCATTTCTACAAAATGCTGCAGAAAATGCTTAGGTGTGAACCTAGGGTAATGGCTGATCACTGTGATGGGCAACCTTGCTAACTAAAAGTGACTCAGTCTGTCGGAGTCAGTGGTCGGGCTTGAAGACCAGTAGTTATAGCAGTATAGAGGCTCCCACTGACCAGCTGGAGAATTACAAAAGCAGGTCACCCTGGCGGATGATGCAGGCTCACCCTTGGCACGGGGTCTTAGCACTAACCGTTATTATCCAAAGCTCCTGATGATAGAAATGGGTTTTTTTGTTTGTTAGTTCCAGGTCATGGTCCTCAGGATTGCTCCACCAGAAGCTGAGCCAGCTGGGGTCCAGCTGCAGATATAGCAGGTAGGGATCAAGCAGAAGCGCTGTCAGTTAACAAGCCAAAGGTTGGTAACAAGTAGTTGCAGGTTGGAATCGAGCGGAAGTGTAGTCAGTAAACAAACCATGAGTCAGTAATGAATAGTTGCAGGTTGGGATCAAGCAGAAGCATTGTTGTAGAATTATCGAAAGGTCAGTAACAAATGGTTGCAGGTTGGGATCAAGTAGAAGCATTGTCGAAGAATTATGCAAACAGTTGCAGGTTATGATCCAGCTGAAGCATGTTCAAGGAACACGCCAAAGGTAGGTAACAAGTCATAGTGGAGATACAGATGGCAGCAGAAGAGACAAGAGTAAGGTATTGGCTGGAGAAGAACACAATCTGGCAAACATGAAGTGGAAAGGTATGGCTTAAATAGGAAGTTCTTGGGAGAGGCAAGGAGTTCAAGGTTCACCAGAAACAAGGTGCAAGATTGCCCAAAGGATCAGAAAGAGTGCTGTCCAGCATCTTATGTGGCTAGGAAGAAGAGCTACCAGAGGTCATGGATTCAGATCCTGATTCTGACACAGTCACTATACTCAAGAGAGGTTGTCAATTTTTCCATAGCAATACATCCTGATATTCACGGTGTTTACACGTTTGTGCATCCTAACGGCATATATAGATACATGCTATATGTGTGTGTTTTTGTGTAGGAATCTTTTATTTGTTAAACATTATTACTTTCGCAAGTGGCTGACCAGGCCCTTATGTTATACATAGAGACAGTGACAGGCAATTCTTATGAAGGCAGCAGGGATCTATTAGACCACTAACATATTCTTCGCCTTCATCCCATACAGTGAAGAAAAAGTATATGAGAGGTGCTTGGACTGTGAGGTTTTACAAAATAGTGAGTGGCCAAGATTTGTGAAGAAAGATTATTTATTTGCAAAATAAAACAGGAAAAACTCCTCCATTTTGAAAATAGGAAGGAAGATTTCTTTATGCCTGACGCATTGACAGCCTGGGCCCAGCATCGGCCATAGATCCTTCAGATGATAAATTGCCTGGTTCCAGTATACATAAACCTAATTATTTAGTTCAGTCACGTTCTATCCCAGCTCTCACAGTATTTCTCAATGGCTGCAGGAATGCAACCAGAGAGAAATAGAAATTATTGCTTTTATAGCCTTTACGGGTGTAAAAGCAATCAGTGTAAAAAATAAATAAATACATAAATAATATAAAACTAAAAAAAATTATTTTTTTTTAATAAACTAATTGGGTTATTTTTTTTTTCCAAAAAGATATCTGAATATATTTTGGGCAAGATCTGTGAAGAAAAATTATTTATTAGCAAAATTGTATAAGAAAAACACTTTTTTTCAAAATGTTTGTTTTTTTTTCATTTATTTAGCAAAAAAATAAAAATCCCAGTGATGAATAAATACCACCAAAATAAAGTTTTATCTGTCTCAGAAAAAATGCTAAAAATTTCATATGCAGAAGCCGATCCTCCATTTTGAAAAAAGGAAAGAAGATTTCTCTATGCCTGATGAATTGACAGCCTGGGCCCAGCATTGGCCATAGATCCTTCAGCTGATAAATTGCCTGGTTCAAGTATATGTAAACCTACTTATTTAGTTCAGTCACGTTCAGTCGGACTTGTCATGTAATTTTGAAGATAATTCATAGCTTATCCAAGCCACTTCTTCAGTTCCATTGAGTGTCAGGAAACTCCCCAGCATTTATATTCATACAGGGAGCACTGACCACTTGATTCAATTACCATGGAAGGGTAGATGTAATTGTCCAGGAACAGGATGGGAGTTGTGAAAGTTGTGAAACCACCCTGTTCTGGTTACATAATCTCATCCTTGGTGTCAGAAAGGCTTTATAAGTGTTCATCCTTTCATTTACACAACTGAAGATGCGAAAAATGGATCTGATCTGCTTGACTGTGCCTAAATGAGTTGAGTTTCAGCCACAAGATTTGCTGTTTGATTATTTGTTTGGGTGTATCTAGTAAAGTGGCCATTGAGTATATATTGCAGAACTGTAATGCATTTTTATCATCTAGATAACTAAAATTTGTACAATGCTCTTTCTGTCTAAAAATGAAACATGAGATGTAGATACGACACAAGAATAGAGAACATTGCTGACACCAAGACTTCAAGAGTGAGCGAGAGGTCAACCGGCTCCAGGTCACCACCTAGACATTTCCTGCCAAGGCACAACTCCTACTCATTGATCACAATTTGACTGTTCGTTGCTGTATTTTCCTTCCTTTATTTGTTCTAGATAATGCCTACCTTTTGTCTTTTTGAGATGGCATTGAAACACCATTTATTGTTTAAATCAATACATTACTGAGCGAACAGCATGGGGTTTCATCATCTGTGGAATAAATCATTGTGTTTGCACAGTGATATAATGTGTGTTACATTACATGCAAGAGTTCAGTAATGCATTTTTCATGAAACGTGTGTTGTGTCCATAGGGCTATGCACTATGTTTATGAGTTGGGTTCCTGTTTGGTTTGCAGCAATTTCATTACAGAATTCCAACTTGCTTTTTCTGAAACATTATTAAATAAACACATTTATTAATAAAGGACAGGACTGAGCTGGCAGTGAATCCTGTTCATTCAAGATTTGCGGCTCAGGCAAATTTATGTCCAAATTCATCCAGCTAGCTTTTTTTAAACCATAATGAACTGTATTGCCTTTGAACTATGGCCAATAAGGGGACTTTTGTAGAAGCCAGCCCCTACATTATAAAAGGAGGAGATACAGAACAGCCATAGTGCATTGGAAACTGCTGTATGGAAGGGATAGGGAAACCTAACAAACTGCAGGCTCAGATAAAAAAATTGTACTTTAATTCTGATTGCTAGCGCTTCAAGCAATAAACCCTTTTCCTTTTCTCTTACACGTTGTATTATTGAGGTCTTTTTGTTCTTTTGTTTTGTGTTTGATTCGAAGTCAGGGGTCACTTTTAACTGCTGTTTTGTCCATAATAACATTTCTTTTCTGCAAGGTTTCCCTATAAATAACATGGTCTTTTTTTCCAGGGAGTATTTTTGTAAAGGAGGCTTATATTGGTGTTTATTGCATTTTGAAATGGCTTTTAATAGAATAAACTTTTTTATTTCTCCTAACCCCAGAAACCACTAAGCAGCTCAACAATGCCACTATGCCAACAATGCCACTATCAGGGCCGCCCCGCAGGCCAGAGTACTTGGTGTCATTCTGGACTCCAACCTATCCTTCCAGCCTTCCATCCTTCCATCGCCAAAATCCGCACGTTCCTAACCCCAGAAACCACTAAACAGCTCATCCACTCCCTCATCATATCACGACTCGATTACTGCAACTCCTTCCTCACTGGCCTGCCTCACCACAGGCTATCCCCGCTTCAGTCGATCCAGAATACGGCTGCCAGACTCATCCACCTTACCAACCACTCCATTTCCGCCACCCCCCTCTGCCAATCCCTCCACTGGCTTCCGATTGCCCAACGGATCAAATTCAAAATACTAACACTAACGTACAAAGCTGTCCATCATACTGCCCCAAACTACATCACCGACCTAATATCCAAGTACCACCCAACACGCACTCTCCGCTCCTCACAGGACCTCCTTCTCTCTAGTTCCCTCGTCTCCTCCTCCCATGCTCAACTCCAGGACTTCTCCAGGGCGTCACCCATCCTCTGGAACTCCCTACCCCAATCCATCAGACTTTCACCCACTCTCCTCTCGTTTAGGCGCACCCTGAAAACCCACCTCTTCAGGGAAACCTACCCCACCCCCTGCTAATTGCTGCCCTCCTCCACTCTTCCTACCACTCCATCCCCCACAGCCATTTCCTCCTGTACCACTATCCCCTCCCTCCTAGATTGTAAGCTCCAAGGAGCAGGGCCCTCGAACCCCTCGTGTATCGCATTGTATTGTTACATGTATTTTCCCCCATTGTAATGTACAGCGCTGAGCGAACTGTTGGCGCTTTATAAATACTGTATAATAATAATAATAATAATATTTCTGCAACGAGGTAGAATTTAGGGGTTTTAATTGTTTTAGGGGTTTTTTTTATTTCTATTTTATGTTGATAGAGACTTTTTTTACCATTGGGATGCTCAAAGTGCATCAATCACTTTTTACTAGCCACCTGCTCTCAAAACTGCCTTTTGTTGGCACGAATAGAGTGTACCTAAACCACCTCAAATGACATCACATTCACTACAGTACCTCACTATCCTATAGACAAATGAAACCTCAGGCAACTTTTAATTGCTGAACCCTCTGCATCAGTGGTGTAGTTAGGTTTCGTGCTGCCCTAGGCAACACAAAAATTGCCCCCCCCACGGAGAGACCCTGACACTGACCAACACCCCCTCTCCCCCATGAAAAGAGCCTGACATTAACCAACAACACTCCAGGTCCCCCACCCGAGAGAGCCTTTTACTACCACCGCCCCCCCCATACACTGGCAAATGCCCCCCCACCCCAGCAAGAGATAAGACACTCACCTTCACAGCTCTGGACATCCCCTGGAACAAGAATCGGGCTCTGCATAACCATTAACAGTCCGTAGCCTCTCTCAGATCCCCGTGCTGCGTGTGTCCCTTGTTCCTTTCCTCCTTTCAGGGGATGGTACTGCCCCCCTGAAAAAAGCTGCTGCCCCCCTGAAAAATGCCGCCCTAGGCAAATGCCTTGTGGTAAATACACCCCTGCTCTGCATTCTTGCTTCTTGAAGTGTAGCTAAACCCAAATGAAATATATTGCAGTTTACCAGTCCTCAGATGTGCAGTAGTGGCTGCATTAATTTTCTTTTCAGGCTATTTTTCCTTTAATTTCACTTGGTGATCCTGCTAGAAACATACTTCCTGTCCTAGGGTGATAATGTTCACTCACCATACTGTATCAAGGAACAGCATTGTCATCCTCAGAAAGGAATGGTTAACACACCTCCCCTGTCCTCTTCTCTATAACATGGGGGGGGTTCTGTAGTCCACAAAGGAGAACTGGGAAAATAACATGGTATGACATAATGCTGCAGAGTGTACCAGACGGCACCGGACTTCTGGTGAGATCAAAAGAGTGTTTTTTTTTCTTCTCTGTACTTGTGGGACAGATATATCAAAATGATTTCCAGTGGTATAGTTAACACACCAAAGAAGAGAAGTTCATATATATGGTTTACTTACACTGTGTTTGTTTTTTTTTTCCATTATTTTTGCATTGGTACATGTTCCCCATGGCAGGATCAAGCTCCCTAATTTTTTTTAACCACCTGCCATCCTGAGGATTTACCCCTTCCTGACCTGGCCATTTTTTGTGTTATGGCGCTGTATTATTTTACCTGACAATTGTGTGGTCATGCAACGTTACACCCAAATTAAATTTATGTCCTTTTTTCCCATGAATTGAGCTTTCTTTCGGTGGTATTTGATCGCCTATGCGTAAAATGAAAAGGATAATCTCCTGCGCCAAAATGTGGATGTAAATGATTAAATGATAAAAAGCAGCCTGTATTAGTAGTGCCACAGCCACAGCACCAAAGACAACAACTCAATATAAAACCAATTAATACGGCGCTAAATATACAGAGTTATATATACCATATAATGTAGTAGCTGACATAGGAATAGCTGACATATATATATAAAGGATATTACATGCATGAAGGTGAGTAAAAACGTGAATAATGTCCTAAATAAATGAACATAAAGTGAATGGTGTCCTTAGTGGGTCACACGGACTTCATGCAGGTGTGAGCCACAATGTGCCAATCCTCTAAGTCTGGGGTGCCCCCTCACCTTCCTGCTCAGGCCCCCAGGGACCAAAGAGCTTATAATGCTGATAGTGATGATCCTGCTGGTCAATGGATCCTGCTGGTGATAGTAGTGCCACTCACTCCTCCTGGTAGGTCTTAGTAGGGAATGGTAACCTCAGCACTGCCCGTGGTGTCTCTCCGATAAAGGCTCTCCAGTACGGTCACCAGTGAGGCAAGAGAGACTTACATAGTATAAAACCTTTTATTTTGAGTAAAAACAACCAAGAGCCTACTTACACGAGTCAGATAGTAAGCAGGCCTTTACACCTCTCCAAGGGTGTACTGTATTCAAAGCTTGGAGCACCAAGATGGCGTCCACGCCGGATGTGACGTCAAGCCGTCAATCGTAGGAAGCTCCTCCTTCTGGCGTATCTACGCGTTACGTCACTCAAACACGTGACTTCATCAGGATATACGCCTACTGACGGCGGAGCTTAATTTATTGGTCGATTACCCAATCATCGTTGTTGATGGGCGGTGCCGACCGCCATTAAAATGAAGTGCGATGAGAGCAGACAGTCTTCTATGTATCTTGGTTAGAATAAAAAAAAATCTCAAACCGAACGATCGTATCGAGGGTTGATATATGGGATGAAATGAGTTTGTGGGTGGATTATGGTCACTCAGGTGCAAGCTCCGATACCGAAGTAAGGCAACCTAAGGCGGCACTCTAACCTCAATTCCCACCATAGAAGCAATAATATACAAAAATGCAAAAAATGTAAAATGTAAAATACTTATGGAAAGGACCAAATTAAAAAGGAATAAAAAAACTTGAGGGGAGTCTATAATTAAAGACAGCCCCTAGTGATACCTATTCACCAAGGGTGAATAGGTATACGACTAATGAACCAGATCGCCTATATATACAGTACACCATAGGGTTGGCCAATGACCATAACATAATAATGAACAATACAGAGCCAAATGCAGGGCATAATGCAGAGCATGAATTATGGTAGGGGTCTGATTTAATAGTTGCTGATGAAGCAATTCAGGTCGAATTCAACGTTGAGGCCCCTCGGGGCTTGTGACCTCAAAAGGAAAATCCATTTGGATTCCGTTTGGCTGATAGATCTCACTTTATTGCTCCCCCTCCAGTGTCTTTTATATTTTTCTATTGCCCAGAATTTAAGTTTGGACGGATCATTATGGTGGTGGGTGGTGAAATGCCTGGGAACACTATGTTTGGTGTGGCCCTTTTTTATATTTTGGATATGTTCCCTAATCCTCTTCCACATAGGCCTCTTAGTTCGTCCCACGTATTGCAGCCCACACTCGCACTGGAGACAATATACTACCCCCTCTGTATGGCATGTAATAAACTCCTTGATGGTATATGTCATTCCTGTAGTGGTTGCTTGGAATTCTCTCATTTTCCTATTACTACCCTTTGTGGCCTTGCAGGCGTAGCAGGTCTTACACGGGTAAAAACCCTTTAGATCAAAAAGTGTATTGCTGCGGTTAATCTGAGGGGGGTCAATCACATTTTTAACTATGCTAGTTCTAATGCTGGGGGCCTTCCTATATATAAACAATGGTTTAGCAGGTAGAGCTTTCTCTAAAAGGGGGTCCGATTGGAGGATAGGCCAGTACTTCTTAAAGATTTTCTCGATTTTTTTATAGTGCATGTTGTAGTCTAAAATGATAGATACGTGGTCATCTAGATGTGCCTCCTTAGTTTTATCTGCCAACAATTGGGTTCTGTCCATTTTCCCCACTTCGTCGATTTTTTTAGAAATGAGATGTTTACTATAACCTTTCTGTTCGAATCTATCCCCTAACTTTTGGACCTGGTTGTTATAATCCTCTATCTCGGTACAATTTCTCCTTAGACGAATGAACTGACCCTTGGGAATATTCAGAAGCCACTTAGGGTAGTGGCAACTGTCCAGTGCAATGTAACCATTCCGGTCAACATTTTTAAAATATGTAGTGGTGATTAGTCTGTTTCTTTTAATTGCAATGTTTAGGTCCAAGAAATGAATGGATTCTTCACTGGTTTCCCATGAAAAAGAAATATTACGGTCATTAGAATTAAGCGTTTGTAAAAATAACTGCAAGGAGGTCTCATCACCCCTCCAAAAGATTATCACATCATCTATATAGCGTTTGTATAACGCCAACTCCTTAGGTGTTTGGGAGTAGATGGAATATTGTTCCCAGTGGGCCATAAACAGGTTAGCCACGCTCGGGGCAAAGCGGGCACCCATGGCAACCCCTCTTATTTGTTTATAGAATTGGTGTCCATGCCAGAAATAGTTATGAGTGAGGCAAAAATCTAGACAGTCAATGATGTACTTCTGCTGTTTCACTTGTAAGTTGCTATATTTGCTCAGACCCCAATTGGTGGATGAAATTGCATTATCATGGTCGATTATGGTGTATAAGGAAGAGACATCAGCTGTGGCTATTCTCAGATTGTCCGTATTCTGGATGGTATCAAGTAACTGGATCAGATGTTTAGTGTCCCTAAGGTAGGCACGTGGCTCTTTGACTAGGGGTTGTAAAAAAATGTCCACGTATTGTCCCAATCTAGATAGGATCGAATCGATGCCGTTCACTATGGGCCTCCCTGGGGGATTATAGAGGTCCTTATGGATTTTAGGGACTAAGTAGATGACCGGTATCCTACATGTGTCAGGCACAAGGAATCTTACTTCTTTTTTATTCAGGATCTTATCCTGCATTCCTTTATTCACCAAGGATTCTAATTCTTGTTTATAGTTGGCAGTAGGGTCTTTTTGTAGGATATTATATGTAGTAGTGTCTGCCAGTTGGAGATTCAATTCCTTCAAGTACTGGTCTTTAGATAGGACTACTATCCCACCTCCTTTGCATTTTTGTATATTATTGCTTCTATGGTGGGAATTGAGGTTAGAGTGCCGCCTTAGGTTGCCTTACTTCGGTATCGGAGCTTGCACCTGAGTGACCATAATCCACCCACAAACTCATTTCATCCCATATATCAACCCTCGATACGATCGTTCGGTTTGAGATTTTTTTTTATTCTAACCAAGATACATAGAAGACTGTCTGCTCTCATCGCACTTCATTTTAATGGCGGTCGGCACCGCCCATCAACAACGATGATTGGGTAATCGACCAATAAATTAAGCTCCGCCGTCAGTAGGCGTATATCCTGATGAAGTCACGTGTTTGAGTGACGTAACGCGTAGATACGCCAGAAGGAGGAGCTTCCTACGATTGACGGCTTGACGTCACATCCGGCGTGGACGCCATCTTGGTGCTCCAAGCTTTGAATACAGTACACCCTTGGAGAGGTGTAAAGGCCTGCTTACTATCTGACTCGTGTAAGTAGGCTCTTGGTTGTTTTTACTCAAAATAAAAGGTTTTATACTATGTAAGTCTCTCTTGCCTCACTGGTGACCGTACTGGAGAGCCTTTATCGGAGAGACACCACGGGCAGTGCTGAGGTTACCATTCCCTACTAAGACCTACCAGGAGGAGTGAGTGGCACTACTATCACCAGCAGGATCCATTGACCAGCAGGATCATCACTATCAGCATTATAAGCTCTTTGGTCCCTGGGGGCCTGAGCAGGAAGGTGAGGGGGCACCCCAGACTTAGAGGATTGGCACATTGTGGCTCACACCTGCATGAAGTCCGTGTGACCCACTAAGGACACCATTCACTTTATGTTCATTTATTTAGGACATTATTCACGTTTTTACTCACCTTCATGCATGTAATATCCTTTATATATATATGTCAGCTATTCCTATGTCAGCTACTACATTATATGGTATATATAACTCTGTATATTTAGCGCCGTATTAATTGGTTTTATATTGATCGCCTATGCGGTTTTTATTTTTTGCGCTATCAAAAAAAGACCGACAATTTTGAGAAAAAAACAATATTTTTGACTTTTTGCTATTAAACATGTCTAGTAAAAAATTTTTAAAAATCATATTTCGTCATACATTTACACCAAAATGTATTCTGCTACATGTCTTTGCTAGAAAAAAATCCCAATACGTAAATTAATTGGTTTACATGAAAGTTTTATAGCATTTACAAATGGCGGTATAGATACCCCTACCTGGAAATGGAAAATCACGTATATATATGGGATTTTGCACACCTGTGCCACCCTGTAGCAGTATTTCTGCTATGGGGTAGATGGGAAGCAGTTAAACAACATTTGCTCATTTGCCCTAAAAAGGGCCAGGACAGGGTAAGGTAAAAAAGCCAATGCCTATCAGGGGCTTTGGTGCTCCCTCTTCATCAGGGTGTAAAAGCTGTACAGACTTGGAATGAAGACTTAATGGAAAAACTATGGAAATTATGATGTTGACATTTTCCAGGTGAAGTATCCCTTTAGCTGGTGGCAAAGCATCCTTATGCTGTGACAATGACTATAGAGCTACTTCACCTAAGGAATGTCAGATTTTTTTCTTTCGTTGTTTGATTCTGGCAGTCATTATTTGTCCAGTAGTGCCCCTTTACACCTCAACTGCCAAGGATGAGTACCATTCATGACAGTGGTACCCTCTATCATTATCCAATGCCATGAGAACACAGGCCCATCGCCACCCCACTAGCACCACTCATTGCCCTCTTCTCTGTTTAGGACACATGTTCTCTGATCTCCCATCAAATATAAATGAACCTAGAAGAGCTCGGTCCTGAGCACTTACATGTTCATTCTCAAAGTGGGGCTGGATGCTGAGGTGTGATTATATCATGGCACACACTCCCGTAAATTTCTTAGTTTACATTGAAGACATGTGCAATATGTTTAGTTACGGATCAAAATATAAATTAATTTTCATTAATTAGTGATTCAGATGTATCCGAATCAACGGATCACAATAGTGATGTATTTCAACGAATCCAAAATAAATTATAACAAAAAATCAAATACATTGAATATCAGAAACAAATCCAAATATACAAAATGAATTCTGAAAAATGAATCATTCTAACATCACAAATATGAGAAAACAAAATGGTCAACTTGAATCAAACAATAAATTAAACACATTTTTTCATCATGCACGCATGCATCTCTCTGCCTGCCATTTGTACTGTGAATAATATTCAACCACAGTATGTACAATTATTTATTTACTCATTTTATTAACTATTAATTAAAAAAAGTGTTTTCATTTATACATTTTGGACATTATGTTGTATTGGTGCACTTTAAAAAAAATGTTGTATTTTTTTTATTGAAAATATTGCTTGATTAACATTTGTGCAACCATCATATGACATACAGGATGAACAGTACCATCTTTAAATTCTGTAGGTTTTACTCATTCAGAAAATATATGGGAAGGAAGTAAAAAACTTAGTAAAAGCCATCTGGCAATCTAAAGTATAACTGGTGACTGGCCCCAGCAGCAAAATGGTTTAGCAGGTAACTCCACTTTCTTTGAAAAAAAAATATGTATAGCAATAAAAAAATATAGCATGTACAATTGCTATTCAAGCCTTGTGAGGCTGTGCGGAAGGAGGCCTAGTGGGATGGGGCCTGCCTGTGTGCCTGGAGATAAAAAGGAGGAAAACTTGGAGCTCACTGACCCCCTGGGTGAGGACCACCTGTATGGCAGGGAAGGAGCAGCTCAGCTGATAGGCATGGTAACAGCAGCCAACCCGCAAGCGATACAGGAGAGGATCTAAGTGAATACACCTGCACCTCCTGGGCGGATAGGAGAAGGAGCACTCTAGTGGGAAACCAGATTAGCCCCCTACTAGTGACTGTTCACCCATTTAACCTCCCTAGCGGTATGATTATTTCAGATTTTTGGTGCTGAAAGCGGTACCGTTATTTTGCATGGAAATATGTAGTTTTTTTATTGTAGGCTGTAATATTTAGGAATAACTCACTGAAATCTGTCCGAACAAGAGTCTAGTAAAATCCCGGGTATAATAAAATTTGAAACACAAAATCATAAATGATAATTTAATAAATAATCGTAAAAAATAATAATATAATAATATTACATTTAATTCAATAATATAATCAAACCAAAAACACTGAAATTTGAAATATAGCGCCAAGTTCGCACATTGCTGAGCAAAGTCGCAAAATTGTTTTCAGTGTCTGTTGGCGAATTTCTCCACGAATCATTATCACTCAATTCTGCAAGTGGTTCTGATTTACTATCGCTGTTCTCTAGGTGATCTAAACCCGCTTTTGACCTAAAGGGACGCTCTTTGGATGCCATGGACGTTTCTCAGTTTCCAGGCAGAAAGAACATTCAAAATGCAGACAGGGGACAGGACAGAGCACTAGGGACAAAATGTATGTGAAATGGGTTGAAACAGCAATGTTTTACTATGGAAAATCGTTTTGAAAAAAATGACATTTTTTAAAAAATTTTAAATTTCCCGCCGCCGGCGGCGCCCGTACGTCCCGACGTCACAGGGACCGGAACACAGGAGCCGGATGCCGGCATCAGCCGGAGGACATGACCGGGGACGCTGCAGGGGACACATCGCGAGAGCGAAGGACAAGGTAAGTGCTGCAGGGACTCCCTATGCAGCGCCGCATGGTAAGCCCGAGTGTAGCTACACTCGGGAATACCGCTAGGGAGGTTAAAGGAACAGAAGCCAGATCTCTTGCTCATGAACATCTCCAGATTGCTGGGTGAAGAGGAGAGTTTCATCTAGAGTCTGGAGTGGTACATCAAGGAGACGCTGGCTAGCTCTCCAACAGAGACTGTGTAGCAGAAAAGTTGGTTGTGAATAGTTCCAGGAAGTTTGTCCTCAGTTATCTGTTCCCTTGGGCATCCTATACCCCCCTTACCCTATCCAAGTTCTAAATCCCCTCAATAAACTACAAAACAAAAGCTCAAGAACTGATTTCTGCAAGCTTGAGTGGAGAATGCAGTTTGCCTGGCTGTGCAGGTCTATAGAAGGACCCAATTCATTGGCAACCTCTAAGGGGGTAGTGCTACCATTTTTATCATTATTCCAAAGTCACAAAATTACATTTCATTCATCTTTATCTACTACAGCAGTTGCCATGCGGTGTACTGCATCGCAACATGCTGTACAGAAAAAAGTGATTGTCCAACAATCTTTTGGGGCGTACCACTGCAGCACAATGTGGAAACCACACAGAAATGTATTTTATTATAGGTACTTATATAGCGCTGCCAATTTACACAGTGGTTTACATATACAGTTGTGTTCAAAATAAAAGCAGTGTGTTGAAAAAAGTGAATAAAGCTCAAAATCCTTCTAATAGCTTTTATTTCCATACACACAAATGCATTGGGAACACTACACATTCTATTCCAAATCAAAACATGAAGAAAAATATATCAAATTTGTGTTGTTCCTCTAAACAAATTGAAGAAAAGTGAATATTAGACTGTTCAAAAAAATAGCAGTGTTTGTATTCTTCTTTACAAACTCAAACATTCACTATATAAACTGAAAAATGTTTGAAGATTTTGCTTTCCTTTGAATCACTTAATGAATATTTAGTTGTATAAGCACTGTTTCTGAGAACTGCTGTACATCTGTGTTGCATGGAGTCACCCAACTTCTGGCACCTGTGAACAGGTATTCCAGCCCAGGATGATTGGACTGCATTCCACAGTTCTTCTCTATTTCTTGGTTTTGCCTCAGAAACTGCATTTTTGATGTCACCCCACAAGTTTTCTATTGGATTAAGATCCGGGGATTGGGCTGGCGACTCCATAACGTCAATCTTGTTGGTCTGGAACCAAGATGTTGCACGTTTACTGGTGTGTTTGGGGTCATTGTCTTGTTGGAACACCCATTTCAAGGGCATTTCCTCTCCAGCATAAGGTAGCATGACCTCTTCAAGTATTCTGATGTATTCAAACTGATCCATGATCCCTGATATGCGATAAATAGGCCCAACACCGTAGTATGAGAAACATCCCCATATCATGATGCTTGCTCAACCATGCTTCACTGTCTTCACAGTGTACTGTGGCTAGAATTCAGTGTTTGGGGGTCGTCTGACAAACTGTCTCCGGCCACTAGACCCAAAAAGAACAATCTTACTTTCATCAGTCCACAAAATGTTGCGCCATTTCTCTTTAGGCCAGTCAATGTGCTCTTTGGCAAATTGTAACCTCTTCAGCATGTCTTTTTTTCAACAGTGGGACTTTGCGGGGGCTTCTTGCAGATAGCTTGGCTTCACAGAGGCGTCTTCTAATTGTAACAGTACTCACAGGGAACTTTACACCTTCTTTGATCTTCCTGGAGCTGGTTGTTGGCTGAGTCCTTGCCATTTTGGCTATTCTTCTATCCATTCGAATGGTAGTTTTTCGCTTTCTTCCACGTCTTTCAGGTTTTGGTTGCCATTTTAAAGCATTTGCGATTATTTTAGCTGAGCAGCCTATAATTTTCTGCACTTCTTTATATGTTTTCCCCTCTCCAATCAACTTTTTAATCAAGGTACGCTGTTCTTCTGAACAATGTCTGGAACGACCCATTCTCCTCAGAATTTCAGAAAGAAATGCACTGTAACCAGCATGTACAACATTTGCTGCCTTCCTTCCTTAAATAAGGGCAATAATTGCCACCTGTTTTTCAAAGAATGAATGACCTCACTAATAGAACTCCACACTGCTATTATTTTGAACATGCCCCTTTCAATTAGTGATTCAATAACACAGAATCAGCAGCATGCATGTCATGATTGTTGGGTCTGTTGGATTTCTATTACTCTACTACACCTGCTAGTAAATTATTTGCCATGTAGAAATATCATTTCTACCAAAAACAGTGATTGATCAGGTTAGTGATGTCTGACTGCTATCATTTTGAACACTACTGTATATATTGTCCATTCACATCAGTTCCTAACCCTCATACATACACATACCAGGGCCAATTTATACAGAATCCAATTAACCTACCAGCATATCTTTGGAGTGTGGGAGGAAACCAGAGTACCTGGAGGAAACCCATACAGGCACAGGGAGAACATGTAAACTCCAGGAAGGTGGTGCCATGGTTGAGATTTGAACCAACAACCCTAGTTCTGCCAGGCGGACGTGCTAACCAATTAGCCACTGTCCTGCCATAAAACCTGACAAAATTCATCCCCATTAACTCCCAAACTTAAGAAATAATTTTGACTGTACTTGCACTTTAAAGCTATAGCTTACTAATCAATGAGATTCATGTACAGGCAGAGAGTTATGTGTTTTAAAATCTCTACCATGACAACGTTATCTCTCTTAGTTCTGAGAAACTTACCAACCTTTTTTTCCATATAATGTCCCTAGTGCAGGGCTGCATTTCCATTTGATGCTATTTAATCCAATTTGTGCATGTATTCCTTAGATCAGCCTCTTCAACCAGGGTGGCCAGGCACCCTGGGGTGCCTTCAGGCTTTTTCAGGGGTGCCTTGGCAAAATGCTTTAAACCTGCCCCAAAATTGTATACAAGCCAGCAGGTGGATCAAGTTGCCTTTTAGTTACACAAAGCCATAGGTTTGCATTGCGCACTTTTACAGCCTGCCAGCTGCTGGCATCCTAACAACCAATGACATCATTAGTTGATAATTAAGACGTCAAGCGCCTGCACAGCATCCTTGTTTGCACCTTTTCTTCAGCACTGGGGTCACATTAGCTGAGTGAGGGAGAGAAAGTTAGAGAAACATTGGAATACTAGTCAGTACCAGTTTGCAAAGGAATATTTGCTTTGGAAAAATAAATTGCCTCTAACATTGGGTGTCCTACATGTGTGGATGTTGTTTGAATACATGTGAGTGTAACACTCTTTTTTAATAAATATTACTGATAGTATGTACTGCACCATGGGAGTTTTTCTTGTTACTTTTAAGAAGGATATATGAGACCTCCATTGCTCTTAAAGGGATCGATCCCTAGCTCTGATCTCACAGTCAAATGCACACTTAGGATGTCTGATTACTACCACATGGCTATGGATTAAGAAAGTGGAAAATCTTTCTGTCTATTCGTTATCAAAGCGTATTTTCATGTGCTCTAAGGTGAGAGTTCTGGGAGCACAGAGGTGGCACCGTTTTTTGATTTTGCTTAATCTCACTTGATGGGCTTTGGGACATTAATATAAGAAGAAACCACAAGATTTATTGAAGAATTGTTATTTTATCAAGATTGTTTGATCTCACAGTGTATGATCTAAATTTGGGACATTTTATTTAGTTACGCTTTTTTGTACAGTGTGTTAGCAGCGCACCATCACTTGTTTGTTTGTTTATTTGTCATTTCTGTGGGAACACATTTTGATGTTAGCAGTGGCTATCTCATTTCAGTTTATTTAATTTTCACTTTGTTATTTGTAGGATAGTGCAGGGGTCCACATACTTTTTTATTTGTTAAAGATATAAATATTCATAACTCAGGCTATTGGATTTTCTTACACTATTGCCAGGGACATTCAACAGTCTGAATCAAATAATAACTTGAACTTAGGGGAAAACGTACAAAAATCAGAACTATCAATGCAGGCCTGGACTGACTACAACCCGGCAGTGCTACATTTGGGCTAGGAACACTCCTTAGCACAGGGTCCCTACACTTTCTATTCTTTAGTGCAGGGGTGTCAAGCTCAATTTTACCACAGGCCGCATCAGCATAATGGTTGCCCTCAAAAGGCTGGTTGTATCTGTAAGACTATAAAAAGTGTATCTGCCCTTTATCATATGAAATAATTGCCTGTGCAGTCAAATAATACTGGTTTTAGTAATAACTTAAAGTTCTAAATGCATTCTATGCATGAAGGCAAAAAAACCTTCTGTGTGTAGCAGCCCCCCCAGCCATCCCTAACATTCACCTGAGCCCCATCCTGATCCAGCGATTTTCACAAGAGCCTCGTTTTTCCTGGGGACTCCCACTCTTGATTGGCTGAGGCAACAGCAGGAGCCATTGGCTCCCGCTGCTGTTAAATTACAGTCAATGAGCCAGTCAGGAGAGGAAGGGGATGGGGCTGAGCCGCGACTCTGTGTGTGAATGGACATGTAGAACCATGGTTCGGGAGAGCCGATAGGGGACCCGGGAAGAGGAAGATTTGGGTTGCTCTGTGCAAAATCACTGCACAGAGCAGGTAAGTATGACATGTTTGTTTGTTTGTTTGTTTGTTTAAACAAGATTTTAGTATGACTTTAACATTGAAGAGCTGTGAAGGTAAGGTGCAGACCAGCACGAAGCCCACTCACACTCCTGTAGCCGATGATGCAAGTCTGAAAAGCAGGTTTGCACACCCCTGGTATCCACAAGAAGCTTCATTGAAAACTGCTCAGACTGAACATGGTTCTGCCATAGTGTTCTGTCTGATTAATGTCTAATAAAGTTTCTTGTGGATGATGCCAACATTGTCCGACCCTCCTTTTCAACTCGCATAGTATTGTATTATTATCGTAATAATTATAAGAATAACGAGTTCCCCACTCTCCCTTACATCACAGTGCACCCCCTTACCCTGTGCTGCAGCTGGAAAGAAGCTGGGGGCAGAGCTGGAAAGAAAAAGGTGCAGGGTCTGCAGGAGGACCAGAGGAGGGCTGGAGTCAGCTGAATGCTGAGAACGGGGGAAGTGGAAATGAAGGGGTGCTGCGGCTGTACAAAGAGGTGCAGGACCCGTAGGGGGAGTTTTGTCCTCCACTGCGCTGAGATGGGAGGGGCAGAGACGAGCTACTCTGCAGCTGCATGTAGAAGCACAGGATCTATAGGAGGGGGTTCTGTCCTCTCTGCTGACAAGTGCTGAGACACAGAGGGGGAGGAGATGAGGGGGATGCCACAGCTGCAGGAAAGGTGAGAAGGCCACATAAAATGGCCTGGAGGGCCGTGCTCGGCCCGCAGGCCTTATGTTTGGCGTATGTACTTTAGTATATTCAATTATCATTCTTTCCTCCTTCTCTCCTGTTATTGCTGCTAGTCATGCATACTGCAGCTCACATCAGCCCAATAAAAGCAGCAATATTTTGGGGAAAATTTGAGCATTGGTTTTTGTTTACATCCTGATATCAATATCAACAATATTAGGAAGGAAAATGGAAAAAAGTCTAAAGTAATTTGAAAAAAGTGGCATATTTAAATACAATGTACGTGCAGATAGGAAGCATCTATTTTATTTTTTTTTTCCATTTTCTGGGACGAGGTTTCACTTTTAAAAAACAATATTTTCTGCTACGCCTGAGAATAAATAACCTTAGAACAAATGATAACCTTCTGTCCGTTTCAGACCAACAGCATTCTATAAAAGTCTGCTGTGCTCAGTGACGCCAGCTGTCTTTACCCTAGTAATCTCTAGGTGGGACTTTTCCTCTAACTTCTGCATAATGTTCAGCTTACGTAAGTGTACTGATTACCGATTATCTAGAGAACAGCTTTGCTGAATTTATGGGACTCTTCATGCATTTTTCATTATATGGAATGGCCTTCATGTAGATACAGGAATCTCACCCCATGCACTGTCTGGACATTATTTGCTGGGTGACAGTAGATAACAGAGATTACAAATAATCAAGTTCTAGGTTGTGACAAGACAAAAACAAAGAAGGTGGCCTTTTCAGAGAACTGTCCAATTTTAAAAACTTCAAATGATACTATAGGTATTTTTTTAAAATAAAAAACATGTAAAACTTACCTGCTCTATGCAATGGTTTTGCACAGAGTAGCCCCGATCCTCTGCTTGCTATTGGTGCAATTATGCATGCTTGCTCCCAGGCCCTGCTTTGTGTCCATCGACACGCAGAGCATGGCTCAGCCCCACCTCCTCTCCCTCCTCACTGGCTGTGATTTGCTCCCACTGCTCTCTCTAAGCCTTAGAGGAGGGAGAGAGCTGGGAGAACAGCTGCTCTCGTGTACATTGCTGGACCAAGATTGGTTTGTGATAACTAGAAGGGGGATGAGCATTGAAGGTTTTTTACTTTTGTGCATAGGATGCCACTTTAGGGAAGGCCATAATTGCCCTAGGGTTCCTATGGACCAAAAGGAGGGGTGGCTTCCCCCGTCTAAGGGGGTACATTAGAGTTTAGTAGGCTATGGCAATGTCATATCAGCTCCATATATACAATAATAGAGAATTATGGAGACCTCAGGAGTAGTGAGCTTGATGACTCAGCAGCAATATCTTTCTATAGAATAGGTAATGCTGCAACTGTTTTTCTTTCTCAGGAAAAAATATAGCGAACTTTGTTACATTGATGCCACATTGACAACATAAATAAATTACTATGAAGATGTCTATGTATACAGGGTCTATCCTTGCAATTCTGCTCACTCTGTTAGATAGAAGTATGGTGATTTTTCAACTCATTTTTAAATTTGTTGGGCTGAAAACATATTTGCATAATTTTTCAACAGTCATTTATAAAATGTTACATAGGAATATTTCATACTTACTATTTGAACCCAGCAGGTGGTGCACTCAGCACTGGCTTCCACCACTTCTGCTGGATCATTTACTGCTAAACTGTGAATAGTCTAAGTAATTTGATTGCTTGCCATTCATTGATTTACTAACCAAACCATCTCTTCATTTTGCAAGGGAAGTTGCGCTTTGCAAGGGAATTTTCCCCAGAGCTTAGTGAATGTGATGATGTTTCACTTTGCAAAGAATACCCAATCACATGCAAAGAAAAAAAAAGCTGCATTTTTGCTTGGGGACCTTTGAATTAAAATTTGAAGGAGCCGGGCAGGTGCAGACATCACTCATAATAAGAAAACAATTCCTGCATCTGATTGGATAAAGGCACTGTTAGACCAAAAATGTTCTGCCTGGCTCGTTCAATCGCTCAGAGGTCATGTGGAGTGGCCATGCACTAACAGTGTTTTGTTCAATTCAATAGGAACCAGTCAAATTTTGCTCAGTGTATGACCAGCTTAAATATGAACACTGGCCAAGATCTGCTCACAAAATCAGGGAAGTAAAATAAATATTTCAAGTAAACAATAGTTTGCACTGATGTCTTAAAGGATATCTATGCTCAAGAGTAGGAAAATACTTGTTAAAACATGCATGAATTCCAGTGTCCCTACAATTTCCTGTGCACTGAACTTACAAACAGTGTTATTAGCTTCCTCAGGTATCTTTTGACAACTACAGATCACCTCCTCTCTATGTAATGGAAATGAGGAGAGAGAAGGTGTAGTCCGAAACCTGTCCTAAGGTACCAATGCTGCTGCTTCCTATATTTGCTGCAGCGAGTGAGAGTGGTCACCCTTGGATGGGATGTGCATCACTACAAGGATCACCAGGTGAAAATAAAGAGTAAACATGTGAGAAAAAAAATGCAGTGACCGCATATATCAGGCATGTCCAAAGTCCGGCCCGCGGGCCAATTGCGGCCCGCGTTCCGGACTGAAACGGCCCCACAGGTGAGCTACCCAAATATATAACTTACGGCCCCCGGTAGTGATTCCCTGAAAGCTACTGAGGACTCCAGCAATCTCTTGACATCATCAGCTGGCGCAGGAAGGAGAGCCCAAATCTCGCGACGTCCGAGATCTCGTGAGATTTGGGCTTTCCTTCTCTGTGTGCCGGCTGATGACGTCAATTCCCGCTCGACAGATCCCTGGAGTCCTCAGTGGCGTTCGCAGAATCACTAGTGGAGGGCCGTAAGTTATATATTGGGCAGCTCATCTGTGGGGTCCGGAACGTGGGCCGAGGGATCCCAGGTGGTGCGCAGGGAATTACTACTGGGGCTACCATTTACCATTATTTACTATGTCTGCAGTCTCTGGTCATCTCCTGTACTGTGTCCGCAGTCTCTGGTCATCTCCTGTACTGTGTCCGCAGTCTCTGGTCATCTCCTGTACTGTGTCCGCAGTCTCTGGTCATCTCCTGTACTGTGTCCGCAGTCTCTGGTCATCTCCTGTACTGTCCGCAGTCTCTGGTCATCCCCTGTACTATGTCCGCAGTCTCTGGTCATCTCCTGTACTATGTCCGCAGTCTCCGGTCATATCCTGTACAGTGTCCGCAGTCTCCGGTCATCTCCTGTACTGTGTCCGCAGTCTCCGGTCATCTCCTGTACTGTGTCCGCAGTCTCCGATCATCTCCTGTACTGTGTCCGCAGTCTCCGGTCATCTCCTGTACTGTGTCCGCAGTCTCCGGTCATCTCCTGTACTGTGTCCGCAGTCTCTGGTCATCCCCTGTACTGTGTCCGCAGTCTCTGGTCATCTCCTGTACTATGTCCGCAGTCTCTGGTCATCCCCTGTACTGTGTCCGCAGTCTCAGGTCATCTCCTGTACTGTGTCCGCAGTCTCTGGTCATCTCCTGTACTGTGTCTGCAGTCTCTGGTCATCTCCTGTACTGTGTCCGCAGTCTCTGGTCATCTCCTGTACTGTGTCCGCAGTCTCTGGTCATCCCCTGTACTGTGTCCGCAGTGTCTGGTCATCTCCTGTACTGTGTCCGCAGTCTCTGGTCATCCCCTGTACTGTGTCCGCAGACTCTGGTCATCCCTTGTACTGTGTCCGCAGTCTCTGGTCATCTCCTATACTGTGTCCACAGACTCTGGTCATCCCCTGTACTGTGTCCGCAGTCTCTGGTCATCTCCTGTACTGTGGTCCGCAGTCTCTGGTCATCTCCTGTACTGTGTCCGCAGACTCTGGTCATCCCCTGTACTATGTCCGCAGTCTCTGGTCATCTCCTGTACTGTGTCCGCAGTGTCTGGTCATCTCCTGTACTGTGTCCGCAGACTCTGGTCATCCCCTGTACTGTGTCCGCAGTCTCTGGTCATCTCCTGTACTGTGTCCGCAGTCTCTGGTCATCCCCTGTACTGTGTCCGCAGTCTCTGGTCATCTCCTGTACTGTGTCCGCAGTCTCTGGTCATCTCCTGTACTGTGTCCGCAGTCTCTGGTCATCCCCTGTACTGTGTCCGCAGTCTCAGGTCATCCCCTGTACTATGTCCGCAGTCTCTGGTCATCTCCTGTACTGTGTCCGCAGTCTCTGGTCATCTCCTGTACTGTGTCCGCAGTCTCTGGTCATCTCCTGTACTGTGTCCGCAGTCTATGGTCATCTCCTGTGCTATGTCTGCAGTCCATTGGTTCAGAATTTTTTTTTCCTGTTTTTCGCCTCTAAAACCTAGGTGCGTCTTATGGTCAGGTGCGTCTTATGGAGCGAAAAATACGGTATCAATTTGGGCTATAATGGATTGGTGCTCAGGATCGCTTGACGTCATCAGACAGTGCAAGGAGAAACAAAGCCCAAATCTCGCGACCTCCGAGATCTCGCGAGATTTGGGCTTTCCTTCTCCCTGTGCTGGCAGAGTGATTTAACACCTGTTTAGATTTGTCATCCAAGTCACAAAATGAAAAGTATGCCGTTTTCAATAAACTTTTGCATAAAATAGTTCATTTGCATTTAATGTTAATGGTTCATCAGAATGTCGGGCAAAATGGTCGGCCCTCGCACATGTTCACTTCATCAAATCTGGCACTCTTCCAAAAAAGTTTGGACACCCCTGGCATATATGGACTGATAAATTGCAAAATATAAAATGCTTGCTTTGGGGTTTAGATATGCTTTGTAATACTTGTTACCAGTTCTGGGCCAATACCATACCTTAACAGAATCCCATAGAAATGCATGGGTTGCCCACCATAGCAGTGAATGGCCAAGCTTGGTCCATTTTTTCCATAAGCTATAGACAGTGGAGAATTTTTCTTCCCATTCGACACAAACACCTGGGCATTTTTTTGACCTCCAACTCTGGGGCACGTTTCTTTTTTCTTTTATATATTTTATTAAATTTTATATTACAAAATATTACATATAATAATAATAAATTATCATAACATTACTATTCAATACGAGCATAGAAAAGGAATTACAATCCCCAGTCTAAACCTACCCACCTCAACACCACCCCATCCCATCCCCCCCATTCTTTTCCCTTAGCTCCCCGTTCCTTGACCTTCCTAGGTAACCCCAGGACTCCCTTCTTCCTCAGTCTATCTTACTGTCTACTTTTGATTTTTAATATATGGGTCCTCTAATCTCCTTTTCCTCTCTTTTATTTCAGCATATTTATTTGATCTTTTAAACTCATCCCATTTTCCCCACATAGCTCAGAAACTCTCCATTTTATTTTCTTCCATGTGGTAAAGGTCCTCCATTCTATACAAATAATCCATTTTTCCTATCCAATCTTTCATTTTTGGTACCTCCTGTTCCCTCCAAAATTTGGGTATCAGTCCTTTTGCTGCATTTATGAAATAAAACACTACCAAGTTTTTATATTTTTTCCACTGAGAGCTCAGTTCTATGAAATAAACATATCCCTGGGTCTTTCGGAATTCTAACCCCAATAATCTCCTGAATTTGGTGAATTACTTCCCCCCCAATAATCCTTCCCACCAAATATGTGCCATTGTGCCCTTCTTCCCACAACCCCACCAACAAATAGGTGACTTATCCAAATGTGGCACATTGCATATGTGCCACATTTGGTGTAATATACCACCTGGCTAAACATTTATAATTAATTTCCACTATTTTCATATCTACAGTTCCGTGTGCTAATCTAAAAAATTTATTTTTCTGTTCCTCATCCAGTGATATTCCCAGTTCCATTTCCCATTTCTCCATACAAAGGGGCAGTGACTTCTGTCATTCCGGTAAAGATTTTATAGATTTGGGAAGTCCCGTGCTTCCCGTCTCTACGTATTCTTAGCAATTGTTCAAATGGATTCATATCAGTTTTTGTCCTTAAAGGTCTAGGGAGCTTTACAACAAAATGGTTTAGCTGAAAATATCACCACTCCTCTAATTTAGTAAACAACTCTTTTTTATTTTTCATCTCCTGATAGGAACAGATCTCTTCTCCATTCATTATGTCCTTTAACTGTGCATCTCCCTTTCTTATCCGATTTTCTGAAATGTTTTCATTCCCCAGTGGAAAAAAAACTGTAGCTACCGTCGGCATGTTTGTGTACTATATCCCAAATTTTTAACCCATCTCGTGAATAAGTGCTTGTGTATTGTGCCAGCCTACGATATTGAGGTGGCAACCGTACCATTCTACTCAACTGTGTCGCGCTCAGTGTGTTTTCTATATTTACCCAACTCTTCACATGTGCATTATGTGTCCAATCAAAAATACGTGATAATATTACTAAATAATATTCTCTTAAACTCTGGTACACCTAAACCTCCATTTTCCTTCCCTCTGCATAACACCTTGTGACTTATTCTCGGTTTTTTATTCGCCCAAATATATCTTATAATTTTTTAAATTATTTTAAAATACATTCCTGGGAGCTGTATAGGCAACATATGGAATTTATACAGAATTTTTGGGACAATTATCATTTTTATTATGTTTATTCATCCTATCCAAGATAGGGATCCTATCACTAGTTTCCTTAATTCCTCTTTGATTGCATTCATCAAAGGGATATAATTTGCTTTCTATAGGTTCCTTAAGGATACGGTTAATTTTATTCCCAGGTATTTTCATTTTCTTTCCTTCCATACAAAGGGAAATTATTTTTGTAAAACTTTCTGCTCAATTTTTGGAACATAAAAATTTTAAATCTCAGTTTTAGTTGTATTATTTTTTAAGTTTGACAACTCTCTATAATCTTTCATTATTTTCATTAAGTTGTGCAGTGTCAACCGGGGATTTACCACATAAAATAGAATGTCATCAGCATACGCTGCTACCTTATGCTCTATCTCTACAACCGAGATCCCTGTTATGTCTATGCTATTCCTTATTGTTGCTAAAAGAGATTCTAAAGATAATACAAACAGTAAAGGTGGTAACGGGTATCCCATTATACATTATAAAAAATTCCGATAACACTCCATTAACCTTTACTGCAGCAGAGAGTTGACTATAAAATTTCCTTATCCATTCCCTCATTTTGGGACCTGTCCTTAACACTTAAATCGTGTCTAACATGAACCCCCTGTCCAGCCTATCAAAAGCCTTCTCTGCATCCACTGACAAGAGCAGTATAGGGGCTTTCTCTCTCCTACTTTGTATCAGAAGCAGTGATCTCAGTCCATTATCCCTGCCCTCCCTCCCAGGAACAAAACCCACCTGGTCCATATGGATCCATTCCTGCATCAGGTTCTTCAACCTATTTGCCAAAACATTTGCATATAGTTTAGTGTCTGTGTTTAACAGTGATATAGGTCTGTAACTGGAACATTGGGTTCCATCTTTACCATCTTTCTATATGATGGTGATATGCACTTTCAAAGATTCCTCCCTCATTACCATCCCTTCTCCCAATGCGTTCATATATAAACAACAAGTTAAGGATTAACTGATCTTTAAATTTTTTATAATATCTTACAGTATACCCATCGGGGCCCGGGCTTTTCCCTGCTCTTGTACCCTTCAATGCAAGCTGGATTTCCTCTTGCGTTATCGATTTCTCTAGGCTAGTTAACTGTTCTTCTCTTAACCTCGGCAATCCCGCCTCTTTTAAATATATCTGTCTTTTTTTCATTCTTTCTTCTTCTATGGGTCATTGAGGGGTAATATTATATAATTTACTGTAGTATTTTGTAAACACATTAGCGATATCCTTGGTAGAATAAACCAGTTCTCCAGTACCATCTCTAATTTTCTCAATATAGTTCCTTGATTTCTTTTTCGTCTGTGTTCTCATTAGGTATTTCCCTGGTCTATACCCTCAACGATACCTTTCACTTGTCATTATGTTAAACACTCTCCTCCTTTCTTCCTCCATTAAATTACATAGTTCCTCTCTTTTGTTTATTATACTCTGTTGAATTTCTTTTGTTAATCTCTTTTTATGACACTGTTCTAGATCATGTAAGTCCCTAAGAAGTGTATCAATTTTCTCTTTTCGTTCCTTTTTTTTCTTTGCCCCAATTGCTATCAAGACTCTCCTGATATAGGCCTTATGGGCTTCCCACACTGTTGCCACTGAAACTCCTTTAGCCTCATTTCTTTCAAAATATTGTTCTATTTCTTTTTTTATTCTGTGTTCCATCTCATGATCCTGAAGGACTGTCTCGTTTAATTTCCATATGTTTGGCTTATTTTGCTCTCTTCCCCGTAATAACTTCATTGTGACAGGTGCATGGTCCAAAATTGGTATAACTTCTATATTTACTTTAACCATGGACTCCAAAAGTCTATGGTCCAACATTATATAATCTAACTTCGAGTACATCTCATGTGCATGAAAGTAGAATGTGTAATCTCTATCCTTAGGATGTTTACTTCTCCAAACATCATCAATTGACTTTGATACAGCATTCTTAGTATAGATTTCAGAGATTTATTCCCCTCTCTCTGCACAAGTGACATTGTGTCGATCTTCGGATCCATGCATGTAAAATCTCCAGCCACAATTAATTTACCTTTTTTAACTGCTTGCTGACCAGCCACTGTATTAAAACGGCCACAGGGCGGCACCCTTGCGCAAAATCACATTTTAAAACGTCATTTTGCAAAACAGGTAGGGGTCGCACATGAGGCGTGCCCGCCCTACCTACCTGATCGCCGCCGCGGGGGTCAATCACCGGGTCCCGGCCGGTCATTACCCGCCGGGTCCTGGAGATTGCCGGCAAACAGTGACACAGAGCACAGCTGCATTGTTTTCAATGCAGCTCTCTTCCCTGTCAGTTCCTAACACACTGATCCTGAGAGCGGAGTTTAGCTCTCAGGATCAGTGTGTTCCTGTGAAGCACACACTCCCGCCCACTAGTAAAACACTCCCCTCACACAGTTAACCCTCTGATTGAATAGAAATGTTAACCCCTTCCTCCCCAGTGCCATTAGTACAGTGTCAGTGTTTTTTTTTCACTGATCACTGTATTGGTGTCACTGGGGATGTCATTGACCCCAACTCAGTTCCCCCTCAGTGTCAAAATGTCCACCGCAGTCCCGCCATAAGTCACTGATCACTGTCATAAATTGCTGATCACCGCCATAAGTCGCTGATCGCCGCCATTATTATTATAAATAGAAAGAAATCCCAGTATCTTTCCCGCCATTTGTAGACACTATAACTTTCACGTAAACCAATTAATTTACACGTATTGGGATTTTTTTTAGCAAAGACATGTTGCAGAATACATTTTGGCTGAAATTTATGACAAAATTTGATTTTAAATTTTTTTTACTGGACATGTTTTATAGCAAAAAGTCCAAAATATTGTTTTTTTCTCAATATTGTCAGCCTTTTTTTTATAGTGCAAAAAATAAAAAACACGCAGGCGATCAAATACCACCGAAAGAAATCTCAATTCGCGTGAAAAAAGGACGTAAATGTAATTTGGGTGCAGTGTTGCATGACCACGCAATTGTCAGTTAAAGTAACGCACCACCGTAACACAAACCGCTTCTGTAAGAAATACTGCTACAGGGCGGCACAGGTGCGCAAAATCACATATATATATATATATATATATATATATATATATATACATGATTTGTGCTCCCATGGTTTTCACGCCCCTCCCAGATGGCGTCAGATTGCCCATCAGTACACCAGTCATCACATTTAACCCCTTGACTGCCAGGAAGATGCTCATGTACAATAAACCTCCATTGCTAGTATAGTGTCTGAATGGATCAATAACTTTGATCAGATCAGCACTATACCAGGGTTCACATTAGTACAGTGTTCCCAAAAATGCAGTGTTAGCGGGATCAGCCCCAGCACCTGCCAGCACCTGCATTTAGCCCCTACGCTTACCCCCCCTCTCCCCCAGCAAGTGCAGTGTCAGTAGGTCACTGTCACTTGATACATTGCACACAAAACCGCAGTGTTCGCAGAATCAGGCCTGATCTCTGTTAGCACTTGTCAGTAAATTTTGAGGACTCTCACATGCAGCAGAGTGCCAGTACTAGTGCTGCGCTACATTTTGGTGAACTAGCGGGCACCAGCGGTCTAGTACATCTTGGTCTTTCACATATCTCTTAGATTGTAAGCTCCCAGGGTCAGGGCCCTCCTAACCCTCTTGTATTGAACTGTATTGTTGCTGTATTGTCTCCCGTTATACTGTAAAGCGCTGAGCAAACTGTTGGCGCCATATAAATCCTGTATAATAATAATACTAGCACTGCAGTATGACTTGGTGACGTGGCGAGTCCCAAAAGTCCAGTACAAGCCGGTGCGGCGAGGAGCACAAGTAATGTCCCGCAGCCAGCAAGAATTCGCACACAGGCCCATAGAGCTCCTAGTATCCTTCTGGACGTGCTTGCAAATCCCGAATGACAGCCCACAAATTCTGCAGCACCTGTACTTCCCCCATTCACTGCCCAACCCAGAATTCAGGTGGAAATAGCAAACTTAACTACTCCCCTTGATTTTTGGAGCTGTTTTTCACGGAATATCTGTATGCGTTGATTGTGGATCAAAGCAATTTATATGCACAACAATTTATCGCCACCAACCCAAATTCAAACCTCGCCAGACCAGTCGCATGGAAACTCATTATGGTTTCCGAATTTACATTTTTTTGGGCCTAACCCTCAACATGGACATTACTAAAATTCATCATATGCCGTGTTCTCTGCTGCCATGGCCAAGCATAAATATGAGAGTATAATGTGTTTTATGCATTTCAACGACAATGCACTCTGTCATCCTTGGGGTAACCCTGAGTTTGACCGGCTACACAAAATTCAGCCCCTCGCAAATCACCTTAACCAAAAATTTGCAGATGTCTATACTCCCCAGCAAAAAATCTGCCTTGATGAGTCCCTGATTAATTTTTCTGGCCGCCTTGCATTCAAACAATTTCTCCCCAGCAAGCGTGCCAGATATGGGGTCAAGATGTAGAAGACCTGTGAGAGGACAACAGGTTATACTTATAATTTTCGGATTTACGAGGGAAAAGATAGTCAAGTGGAGCCCCCCGGATGCCCAGACTACATGGGGAGTAGTGACAAGATAGTTTGGGACTTGGTGTCATCATTTCTCCATATGGGGTACCACTTATACATGGACAATTTTTATTCAAGCGTGCCACTATTTAGACATTTGTTCAATCTTGGAACTGATGCATGTGGCAAAATGTGACCTAATGTGTGCCCACCATTAGAAGTGGGTGGATACAGGGCGGTATATTCTAAGGGTGGGCATACCACACACTTTTTCTGGCAGAGATTTCTTCTCTTTTTTTCATTCAGTCCAAAGGCTGCATACAAAAAAAAAAAAAGAACATAGCATATATACCCAACAAGGATCAGCGATGTACTGGTACATCACTGGACTTTGAATGGTTATACCAGGATGATGCCTACAGCTGCAGGCATCATCCTGGTATCGTTTTTTTCAGCCGATGATTGGCTTTCATATAGAAAGCAATCCTAGTGGCTAATTAGCTGCAGGATTGCTTTTACAAGCAGCGGGAGATGATTCCCCCTTCCCCCGCTGCCTTCCACGGCCTTCTCGGACAGTCCCGCGCCATCGGGGGAACCTGAGAATGCAGTCAGTGTTTCTGTCAGCTGACCATAGAGCTGATTGGAGACCAGAGTGGTGCCAATCATCTCTATAGTCTAAGAATTCAGAAGGTACGAGCATTTCATCACTTCAGTTTTGCAGGATATAAACAGCTCCATTTGTAAATTGGGAAAGCATCTGATCACACCGATTTTGGTTTGATTAGATAATGTAAGGGAAGAGGAGATATCTAGAGTCTGATAGACCCCAGATTTCTGAAAAAAAGATATATGACAATGCCCATTGAAGTTATAGGGGATATTTGCATTCCCTGTGATAGCATTAAAAGTGATCAAAAGAAAAAAAAATGAAAGGTACAGTGTAAAAATAATTTAAAAAATCAAAATAACTTAAAAAAAAAACTCGCCCCTCCCATGCACGCGCACCTGTGTGCACGAGCATTGACCCTGTGCCGGTATGTAAACAGCGGTTGCACCATACATCTGAGGTATCACCGTGAGCGTCAGATCAAGGGCAGTAATTCTAACACTAGACCTCTACCATCTAAAATGGTAGCTTTTAAAGGCTTTTAAAGCGTTGCCTAAGGATATAAAAAATGTATGCAGTTTGTTGCCATTGCACAGGGCATGCGCAGTTTTAAATCATGTCATGTTTGGTATCTATTCACTTGGCATCTTTTATGTCTTACCAAATAATTGGCCAATATATTGTGTTTTTGTGCATTAAAAGTAAAAAATGTGTGTTTTTTAAAAAAATGTGCATTTGAAAAATCGCTGCGCGAGTACTATGTGCCATAAAAAATTGTAGTACCCACCATTTTATTCACTAGGGTGTCTGCTTTAAAAAAATATATAATGTTTGGGGGTTTAAATTAATTTCCTAGCAAAAAATACTGATTTTTTTCGTGTGAACAAAAAGTGTCAGAAAAGACTTGATCTTCAGGTGGTTAGAAGAGTGAGTGATGTGTGGCATAAACTTCTAATGCTGGGCATAAAATGCCCACCCCCCAAAACGACCCCTTTTTGGAAAGTAGACACCCCAAACTATTTGCTGAGAGGCATGTTGAATCAATAGAAGAATTTATTTTTTTACCACAAGTTTTTGGAAAATGACAAAAAAAAAAATATTTATTTTTTTTACACAAAATTGTCACTTAAATGATTTATTGCTCACACATGCCATGGTTATATGTGGAATTACTCCCCAAAATACATTCAGCTACTTCTCCCGAGTATGGGGGTACCACATGTGAGAGATGTTTTGGCAGTCTAGCCAAGTACAGGACCCCAAAATCCAATAAGCACCTTCAGGCTTTTAGAGGGCTTTATTTCCTCATTACACTTCCTGACTACCTACCACAGTTTCGGAGGCCCTGAAATGCCAGGATAGCACCTAACCCTACGCAAATGACCCCTTTATGGAAACCCTAAGGAATTTGATAAGAAGCATGGCAAGTATTTTGCAGATCTCATTTGTTGCCACAAGTTTTTGGAAAATGAAGAAAAAAAACAAAAACATATTTTTTCTATTCTTTTTTTTATATTTCAAAACCTTGTGAGAAAAAATGAGATTTGCAAAATACTAACCATGCCTCTTTTTAAATTCCTTGGGGTGTCTACTTTTCAGAAATGGGTCATTTGGGGGGGTTTGGTGCTATCCTGGCATGTCTGGGCCTTCGAAACTGTGGTAGGTATTGAGGAAGTGAAATGAGGAAGTTACGCACCTTCAGGCTTTCAAAGTGGTCATTGGATTTCGGGCTACAGTATGTGGCTAGGCTCCCAAAAAGTCTCACACATGTGGTATCCCCATACTCGGTAGAAGTAGCAGAATGTATTTTGGGGTGTAATTCCACATATACCCATGGCTTGTGCGAGAAATAAATCATTTAAATGACAACTTTGTTTGTCATATTCCAGAAACTTGTGGGAAAAAAATAAATCTTCCATGGACTCAATATGCCTCTCAGCAGATAGCTTAGGGTGTCTACTTTCCAAAAAGGGGTCATTTGAGGGTGTTTGTATTATCCTGGTATTTTAGCACCTCAGGAAATATGATGAGTAGTCAGAAAGTAAAAGCTGTGTAAATTCCATTATCTATACCATAGTTTGTATACGCTATAACTTTCACACAAAGCAATAAATATACACTTATTGGGATTTTTTTAACCAAAACCATGTAGCAGAACACATTTTGGCCTAAATTTATGACGAAATTTTAGTCTTTTTGGATATTTTTTATGACCGAAATGAGAAAATATTGTTTTTTTTTTAAAAAAAAAAATTTTCTTCAAAAATGTTTTTGTTTATAGCGCCAAAAATAAAAAGTGCACAGGTGATCAAATACCACCAAAAGAAAGCTCTATTTGTGTGAAAAAAGGACATAAATTTTATTTATGTACCGTATTGCATGACCGCGCAATTGTCCGTTAAACTAGCGCAGTGCTGTATAGCAAAAAAATGGCGTAAATTGCAGTATCTATACCATAGTTTGTAGACGCTATAACTTTCACACAAAGCAATCAATATACACTTATTGGGATTTTTTTTTACCAAAAACATGTAGCAGAATACATTTTGGCCTAAATTTATAACTAACTTTGAGTTTACTATATATTTTTTATAGCTGAAATTAAAAAATATTGTTTTTCTTAAACATTTTTGGTCTATTTTTGTTTATAGCGTGAAAAATAAAAAGCTCACAGGTGATCAAATACCACCGAAAGAAAGCTCAATTTGTGTGAAAAAAAGGACGTAAATTTTGTTTGGGTGCAGCATTGCATGACATTGCAATTATCAGTTGAAGGAGTGCAAGTGGTTAAAATCCAAAAGTTTTCTCAATATATTTTTCAGATAAACCACAGGATTTTTATTGGGATAGTAAATATTTGCCAGTGTGCATTCTATTTCCTGCAATTTCCCTCTCAAGAACAGGAAGCGCCCCTCAGGGTCCTCTACCTTCTCATCCAACTTAAACCTTAAATTTTTAGCAATGCCAATTGCCACCGCTTTGGCACGCTTAATCAGAGATTCTGCATAAAACCAGGTTGGGTAATACCAAAGTATAACTTCACATGTGTTTCCTGTAATAGATGGGCTTCCTGTAAAAATACCAATGCAATAGATCGTTGTTGTAATTCTCTAAAAGTTTTATGCCTTTTCCTTGGGCTATTTAACCCCTTAACATTATAAGTCGCAAAATTAACCTCCTCCGTTTCTCATATTTAGTTTGACTCCTCCCATAGAGTTCTTCCTAATTAGAGTACCATCATCTTTCATAAGGAACACAGAGCTAACCCCCACCCACCTACCCCTGACCCTCCCACCCCTACCGTAACCCCCCTCCCACCTCCCCTAGGTTTCAAATTTGCCTATGACTCATTTGGGGTCCTAGTCCCACCATCGACTCAGCCAGGAGAATGAAAACTCCTCCTACAAGCTTAACTAGTGCTCAGCTGGACACTGATGGAAGTCACAAGACTATATACTGCTGATGAGAAAAGGTATTTAGCAGTTTATATTTACTAAAATAATTGCATTTCCATGTTCTGTGTAATGTGTAAAACTAGATATAGTGAATGCAGGGTCCTGGGTTTAGAAACACTTTAACCTCTTTGTGCCAGTGGTACGCATATATGCGGCCCCTCGGCAGGTGGGCTGAGAGGCTATATATATTTGTACCAGAATGTAAATAGAGCTGTGCCAAGAACGCAGCACACCTTGTGCACTCCTGGCACATCACAAGTGGAGTTCAGGAGCTTTCCGTTAGCCACTAGTAACTGTGCCAGGAGTGCGCAAGGTGTGCGCTATTAGCACAGTTCTGTTTACATCCTGATCATGTGAACGCTGTGACAGTCAATCACGGCAGTCACATGATTAGAAACCCCACCTGTATCCCGACATCAGAAACCTCTTAAAAGGTCAGGAGGCGCCAGCGTTAAGGGGTTAAGGTTTTTTACCTAAATGCATTCTATGCATTAAGGTAACAAAACTTCTGTGTCAGAAGATCCCCCAGCTCCCCCTCATGCTTACCTACACCCAGGGCCTGTGCTAGACTAATTTTTAAAAACAGTAGAAAATAATAAATTAACAAAACATGAAATTGATACATTTCTTTTTGCCACCAGCACCAATATTAAAGACAAAATCAGTGTCATGGACGAACTGTATCTGTGGCTGGCAGTGACAGAATGACAGTTGCAGTGAGTAGAGGATAAAGGATCCACACTGCCTGAGGAGTTCCAGCCTGGGATCTGTACATGGAGGGAGATAAACTGCTGTGACAGCAGGCAGCCCAGCCCACACACAAACAGAGAACACCTGATGAATGGGAAGAGAAGGGCTGGAACTCCATAGTGACCAGCAACCGCCAGTCGGCTTGCAGTAAAGGACTGCGTCTGAGAGGAATACTGGAGGGAGCTGCAGCACAGCTGTTACACTGGCCCCAGACACCCAGCATCTTCCTCTGTCCTTTCTTCCTCCCCTCTGCCACCCCTCACCTCAGCTGGACAATCAATCATGACATGGCAGCATCATACTCAGAGAGAGTGCCAGCCTGTGCTGCACCCAGACACCCCTAGGTGGCAGTGAACCCTAGTTTGCCTAGTGGAAGCACCGGCCTCGTCTACGCCTGATCTCGATCCAGCGCTCTGCACAAGAGCAGCGGGTCTCTCCCTTTTCACAGGGGAGATTGATAGCAGCAGGAGCCTTTGGCTCCCACTGCTGTCAATAAAATTCTGTGACAATGGAGTGGGGGCGGGGCCAAGCCGCAGTGTCTGTGTCTATAGATGCAGAAAAAGTGCCTTGGGAGCACTCCCGCACAAGTGCCCCCATAGAAAACAGCTTTCTATTGGGGCACTTACCGAAGAGGAGGAGCCAGGAGTGTTGATGGGGGACCCAAGAACTAGAGGATTGGGGCTGCACAGAGCAGGTAAGTATTGCATGTTTATTATTTTAAAAAAAATGGAAGCTTTACTATCACTTTAAATCTGCACTCACCACAATAGCCCCTGCAGTTTCTCATCTAAGATTGCTTTTGGGATGCATAGAATATGAAAAGGTGAAGAAAAATGTGACTTCATTTAAATTTTTTTTATTTTTTATAGTTTAGTTTAGTTAATGCCAGCAGCATGCTGTGATCAAACGATGGACTTTAAATTAGCATATTTTCCTTTCAAAGGAAAAAATATTAATTGGTTGTGTTCAGTGATTTTAACAGCATCTAATTACACAATATCTTGCTTCTCTATTAGACAAGAGTGTTTTTTTCATCCAGATTACCTATAGTGTATAATATACTGTATATAAATATATACCCTGGTCAGTGGCTAAGAGTAGCATGCAATCACCTTTCACAACACGTTCTGAGATATTTCTAAAGTTATTTTTGTCTTCTTGTTACATAATCTTTTTTGTTGGCTACATACATAATCTTTAATAGTGTGTATTATTTTAGGCAGATTATGACAATGCAGGATTAAAAGGCTTATTTTATTATGTAAAACCATTGTTACATAAGTCGATGGAAGTCCTGATGTAAAATGGCATGCTAAGAGGCATCCGGCTAACTGAACCCGCCAACAGGTGAATTGTCAATACTAGAAGCAAGCAGACGAACAATCAAGACAAACAAGAGAGAAGTTTTCAATAAACAACAGTGTGGAGATTGTATTGAGGCTTGTGTTTAGGGGATTTATCATCATGAAAAACCAAACAGGTTCTGGCTGTCATTTATCTAATGTAAAATAGGAAATAGAAGTAATGATCTGTTTAGCTGCTGCTGGCTCCTTCATTTTTCTCCTCTGTTTTTTACAAAATTTCAAGTCACACTGAAATTAAACATGAAAGTTTCCAAGTTTTGGGTATGTACTTTACATTTCTCATTTGTACACAAGCATGTCAGAGTTGGGTAGGGGGTGACAATGGCATCGCTGATTTGTGGAAGTCAAAGGTTGTGGGCACCAGAGGCCAAAAGCAGTAATAAAGGTGTTTCTGATATAGAACGTTGACGGGGAAACCCAAAACTCATGGGTTACATACAGTAACATTTTGACTGCTGAAGCCAGATTGAAAAGTAGATGTTTATTATACAAGCATGTAGCTAAAACTACATACAGGGAGAGCAAAACAATACAGTGTTGGATTCAAAAGTAATATATAAATGGATAAAGTGCAGCGCTATAGATATATATATAATAAAAACTGACAGTTCATATAAATATTGATGCAAAATACTCAAAGTTCTATTCAGTGCAATATGAGCAAAAAAGTGAATAAATAAATGTTAGTACTGTACATATCTCTCCAATCTCATCGGTAGAGAAAATGAGCAGAAATAGTCCTCAGATTAAAACATAATATATCCATGTGAACAAAGTGCAGATATGCGTATATCCTTGGAGGGAATCCACCATCTCTGATGGGTGTACACTCACCAGAAATTAGATGTATCTATATGCTTATATATACAGTTGCAAGAAAAAGTATGTGAACCCCTTGGAATTACGTGGAGTTTTGCGTGAATTGGGCATAAAATGTGCTCTGAACGTCATCTAAGTCACAACAATAGAAGAACACAGTCTGCTGAACATAATACTACACAAACATTAGATGTTGCCATGGTTTAATTGCACATAACATGTAAACATTCACAGTGCAGGGAGGAAAAAGTATGTGAACCTTTGGACTTAATAACTGGTTGACCCTCCTTTGGCAGCAATAACCTCAACCAAACGTATCCTGTAGTTGCAGATCAGACCTGCACAACAATCTGGAGTAATTTTGGATCACTCCTCTTCACAAAACTGTTCCAGTGTAGCAATATTCTTGGGATGTCTGGTGTGAATCGCTCTCTTAAGGTCATGCCACAGCATTTCAATCGGGTTGAGGTCAGGACTCTGACTGGGCCACTCCAGAAGGCGTATTCTGTGCTGTTGCAGCCATTGTTTTGTTGAATTACTTGTATGCTTTGGGTCATTGTCCTGTTGCATCACCCATCCTCTGCGGAGCTTCAGTTGGAGGAAAGATGGTCGTACGTTTTCCTGCAAAATGTCTTGATAAACTCTGGAATTCATTTTCCCATCAATGACAACAATCCGTCCAGGCCCTGAGGCAGCAAAGCAGCCCCAAACCATGATGCTCCATCCGCCATGTTTTACAGTGGGGATGAGGTTTTGATGTTGGTGTGCTGTGCCTTTTTTTTCTCCACACATAGTGTTGTGTGTTCTTCCCAAACAACTCAATCTTGGTGTCATCTGTCCACAGTATATTTTTCCAGTAGTGCTGTGGAACATCCAGGTGCTCTTTTGCAGACTTCAAATGTGCTGCAATATTCTTTTTGGACAGCAATGGCTTCCTCCGTGGTATCCTCCCATGTACTCCATTCTTGTTTAATGTTTTCCTTATTGTAGATGTGTCAACAAAAATGTTAGCATGTGCCAGAGATTTCTGTAGGTCTTTAGCTGACACTCTGGGATTCTTCTTTACCTCATGCAGCATTCTGCGCTGTGCTCTTGCAGTCATTTTTACAGGACGACCACGCCTAGGGAGACTAGCAACAGTGCTAAACTTTCTCTATTTGTAGACAGTCTGTCTTACCGTGGACACATGAACATCAAGGCTTTTGGAGATACTTTTGTAACCCTTTCCAGCTTCATGGAAGTCAACAATTTTTGATCGTAGGTCTTCTGAGAGCTCTTTTCTGCGAGGCATGGTTCACATCAGACAGTGCTTCTTGAAACCAGTAAACCCAAAACAGGTGTGTGTGTATTTAAGGGCAGGACAGCTGTCAGCAACACATCCAATATCATCACACTGATTGGAGTCAAGGTTGGCTCACTCCTGGCTCCAATTAGCTCTGGGAGAAGTCATTAAGCTAGGGCCTCACATACGTTTTCCTCCCTGCACTGTGAATGTTTGCATGTTATGTGCAATTAAACCACAGCAACATCTAATGTTTGTGTAGTATTATGTTCAGCAGACTGTGTTCTTCTATTGTTGTGACTTAGATGACGTTCAGAGCACATTTTATGCCCAATTCATGCAAAACTCTACGTAATCCCAAGGGGTTCACATACTTTTTCTTGCAACTGTACCTGCGCTCGCTTATTTACTTTTTGATTCAAAAGCAATGCTCTAACTTCCTTGGAAAATAATACAATTTATATGTCCTAAGATGGGTGGGAACCTCGCTATCTTACTACTTTGAAGTTACATTCTGGTTTCTGGTGGAGTTCTTTGAAATGTAAATGGACATTCACACAAGCATGTTACTTCCCATTGCTTCTTTAGATAGCAATCTTCCCAGCTGGAGTTCTAAATAGCATTCTAACACAAGAAATACAGCTGTTACACAATAAGACTTCTAATAACAAAATATACATTCAATATATATACACTTAATCAAAAGTAAGTGTTTGATATATAAATTGGCTGTTCCATTTTCCCCCACAACGTATATGCAGTACTTCCCATACACTACTTCTCATCTCCTCTATCAATACACCCGTGAAGGTGGCACACATTGTTCTAACAATCCCCTCATTTCATAAGGTTGGTCTCCACTTTCTCTGCTATAGCAGTTGTGTATTGTGTCATAATGTAACAGTGATGCCCAAGAGGCACCAGAATTTAACTGTTCTGCTCAGTGTACTCTATTATCTAACAGATCTTGCAGACACACCACATTGCCTTTCCTTCATTCGAAGTCTGCATGAAGACACATGCAATAGAAAGTGTGGCCCTTTGTCATCTTTGCATAAAAATCTTGTTTTATAGCCCGACTCCAGGAATTTGAAAAAAATTTGCAGTGGGACCCTTCCCCATCCCCAAATTGCAAGGGTTAAATACTCGAAACTCCAGGCACAACCCCTACCCTTCAACCTGGCATACTCCCTTGATCTGCGCAGCTGGTCCCCTGAACCTTCTCAAACAAGTTGCCCTTGCCATGCTCACACAATGATGTCAACAAGTACAATATGCAGTAGTGCCAATAGCCTTGCTTTGTATGTGAGGACCACATGGGACCACTCACAAATTGGAGAGGAGGAGAGCAATGGAAGAAGAAGGTAAGTATTGCATCTTATGTCTCATCTCCTAGAATTAATAGGCATTTAATCCGTGCAATGCTTGGGAAGAGGGCACTGCAATGGTAGTTTTTGTAATCCCTGGAGGAATTGTGGTTTACAGCATTTCCAAATGAAAAACAGCTATAAACCATACCACACACAAGACAGGACAATAAAGAGTTTAAAAAGAAGGAAGACTTCAAATGGTCTTCTATGCAGTTTGAGTTTGAGCCATTTCTGCATTGCATTTTGCGTTGCGTCTTGTGTTTTTGCTGTGTTTTTGATGCATTTTGTGTTTTTGTTTTTTTTTCTTGTTGCTTGGCAGATTTAAAATGCAAACCACATCAAAAACATTGCAAAAACGCAGCATAAACACACTACATGCTTTTCTGCAGCATTTCCATTGAAGTCTATAGAACCAAAAACGCAACTTTTTGCGTTCAAAAAAATCCTTGACCCTTTCCAAAGAGCTCACCGGGTGAAAACGCGGTGAACGTGTCCCATAAGAAATCATGTGAAATGGACTGCAAAACACTGCAGAAAATGCTTAGGTGTGAACCTAGGGTAAGCAAGGTTATAACCAATTTCAATACTATGATAAATCTGCTATGTGGAAAACCTATTCAAAGCTGCATCCCAAAATTTAATGCAGAGAGCCTCATTAACTTTTAGGGGGGAGTACATTGCACAGGGAGTGCCAGCATTTTGACCTTAGAACTAGTAGTCAATAACCAGCATACAAGGCTCTCAAGGTATGTGAGTTCCCAACTATGGACTATGTAAGACATTATATATAAATCGAGAGCAGGCTTACCTGGAAGCATCCCTCAATTCCATAAAGGTACAACTTAAAGACGAAGTCCAGATTTTGGACCATAGTTTTATATGATAGCCATATTTAGGATGTGACATGAAGCATGGCGAAGAAATGTCACCAGCACACCAAGGACTCCTCAAAATGGGTCCAAAGCTTTTTTGCGTGGTCACTTGGTAAACACAAAGGCAGCGTGTTGCCTTTGTGTTTGCCATGTGACCACAAAATAAAGCTTTGGACCCATTTTGAGGAATCCTGGTGTGCTGGTGACATTTCTTCGCCATGCTTCATGTCACACCTTGGTGTGCTGGTGACATTTCTTCGCATTTATTGTCTACGGTTCCCAGCCTGTGGTCACTGCAGCACCCAGCAATACTGAACAGCCATCTTCAGGAATGTGTGCATTGGGAATATTGCGATTTGACATTAAGCATGGTCACATAATTTGTCCCCCAAAACAAAACTGCCCCTCCCTTTCCACTTACCTGAACCTTGGGGTGCTTCTTTCAAATGAAATTTGTATTCTGCATCATCTATTCACTGAGGTCACTCCCAGTAAATTACTACAAGTCCCATCTGCCGCTGCAGCAGAGGGACTGTGCACAGCCACATCAGTGATCTCTCCTCCCACAGTCTATTGTAGCCCAGGCGCACTTTCTCCAGTCCAGTTCCATATCTCTGTTTGATCTTGAGGCTGGAGGTAAACAGTAATAGAGCTTGTGCATTGCATCCACAATGCAATTTTAATAGGTGCAATGCTATGCAGGTTTTAATGCAAAAAAAGTAGTGAAGTCTATTGATAAAGAGATCAGTGTTACTGCATTTGTTGCTTTTATACAAAAAGAGGACTTGGCCTTTAACACACACCATTTGCCGATCCTTGCTGCCTTTACTCTGCATGTTCACATGGTTCAACCACATCTGCACTTTCCATTCTTCAAGGGGAGTTTTGGACCTCAGAAAGGTGTGCTATATTTTAATACCACCCAGGGTCGGATCTAGCCAGTCTGATATGGGGGTGAAGTAAAAAATGTCAGGGGGGCAGAAGATAGGAGGTGAGCAGGGCAGTGCACAAAAACAAGAATTAGTAGCAGAGTGTACTGGGGGTCAGCAGGGCAGAGGACAGGAATTAGCAGAGCAAAGGGCTGGGATCCACAGTTTGTAGGGTAGTGTACAGGGGGGTCAGCAGGGCAGAGGACAGGCGGTCAACAAGGTGGAGGACAGGGGTCAGTATGGTAGTGTATTGCAGGGGTCAGAAGTTTGTAGGCCAGTGTACAGGGGGTCAGCAGGGCAGAGGACGGGCGGTCAGCAGGGGAGTGTACAGGGGTCAGTATGGCAGTGTACAGAGTTCAGCAGTGCACAGGACATATAATATGTTTTACAGGCAAACTTAGCCTCTAAACCAGTGTTTCTCAACCTTTTTACCTTGGAGGAACCCTTAGCAAAAAGTTTGAGATCTTGGGGAACCCCTGAAAAAAATTTCAGATCTACAGCTCATGGAACATTGGATCTAATCAGCGAGGTGAAGATATACCAAAAATTACCAAACAAATTCAGGGCAGTGCAGGGAAGCGGTTGTTGTAAGATGCCTTTTTTTCCCTCGATCCCCACTAGCCCTCCTCTCGACCATCCCAGCTGGTATTGCATTTAACAGCCTGGGACAGACAGAAGAGAAGGACCTGTGGGGAAGAGTGGAGTAAATAACAGTATGCTTCCCTGCACAGCTCTGCAAATCCATAACACAGGGTTTCTCACATGGCGTTCTAGTGCAGATCAATATTGTGGCGTCTGTATATCCACCCAATGTTGTTTTTAATACGCACTGACAGTGTACTGGATGCCTCATCTGTGCAGAGAGTGGGAACACATGGCCGGATCAGGGGGTGACATCCTGTGTATGACAGCAGTGACTGTGGAAGGGGGGAAGCAGAGAGTGGGAACACATGGCTGGATCAGGGGGGGACATCCTGTGTATGACAGCAGTGACTGTGGAAGGGGGGAAGCAGAGAGTGGGAACACATGGCTGGATCAGGGGGTGACATCCTGTGTATGACAGCAGTGACTGTGGAAGGGGGAAGCAGAGAGTGGGAACACATGGCTGGATCAGGGGGTGACATCCTGTGTATGACAGCAGTGACTGTGGAAGGGGGAAGTAGAGAGTGGGAACACATGGATTAATGTAGCAAGGGGTGACATCCAGAGTATGGCAGTGCTGAGTGCAGACTGGAGAGAGGGGCAGCAGAAGGCAGAGGCACATGGCTGGATGAGACTGAATGTAGCAGGAGGTGAGAGCATAACAACTTTATGTACAGTTGCAAGAAAAAGTATGTGAACCCCTTGGGATTACGTGGAGTTTTGCATGAATTGGGCATAAAATGTGCTCTGAACATCATCTAAGTCACAACAATAGAAGAACACAGTCTGCTGAACATAATACTACACAAACATTAGATGTTGCCATGGTTTAATTGCACATAACATGTAAACATTCACAGTGCAGGGAGGAAAAAGTATGTGAACCTTTGGACTTAATAACTGGTTGACCCTCCTTTGGCAGCAATAACCTCAACCAAACGTTTCCTGTAGTTGCAGATCAGACCTGCACAACGATCTGGAGTAATTTTGGACCACTCCTCTTCGCAAAACTGTTTCAGTGTAGCAATATTCTTGGGATCTCTGGTGTGAATCGCTCTCTTAAGGTCATGCCACAGCATTTCAATTGGCTGGAGGTCAGGACTCTGACTGGGCCACTCCAGAAGGCGTATTCTGTGCTGTTGCAGCCATTGTTTTGTTGGATTACTTGTATGCTTTGGGTCATTGTCCTGTTGCATCACCCATCCTCTGCGGAGCTTCAGTTGGCGGACAGATGGTCGTACGTTTTCCTGCAAAATGTCTTGATAAACTCTGGAATTCATTTTCCCATCAATGACAACAATCCGTCCAGGCCCTGAGGCAGCAAAGCAGCCCCAAACCATGATGCTCCCTCCGCCATGTTTTACAGTGGGGATGAGGTTTTGATGTTGGTGTGCTGTGCCTTTTTTTCTCCACACATAGTGTTGTGTGTTCTTCCCAAACAACTCAATCTTGGTTTCATCTGTCCACAGTATATTTTGCCAGTAGTGCTGTGGAACATCCAGGTGCTCCTTTGCAAACTTCAAATGTGCTGCAATATTCTTTTTGGACAGCAATGGCTTCCTCCGTGGTGTCCTCCCATGTACTCCATTCTTGTTTAATGTTTTCCTTATTGTAGATGTGTCAACAAAAATGTTAGCATGTGCCAGAGATTTCTGTAGGTCTTTAGCTGACACTCTGGGATTCTTCTTTACCTCATGCAGCATTCTGCGCTGTGCTCTTGCAGTCTTTTTTACAGGACGACAACGCCTAGGGAGAGTAGCAACAGTGCTAAACTTTCTCCATTTGTAGACAGTCTGTCTTACCGTGGACACATGAACATCAAGACTTTTCGAGATACTTTTGTAACCCTTTCCAGCTTCATGCAAGTCAACAATTCTTGATCGTAAGTCTTCTGAGAGCTCTTTTCTGCGAGGCATGGTTCACATCAGACAGTGCTTCTTGAAACCAGTAAACCCAAAACAGGTGTGTGTTTTTTAAGGGCAGGACAGCTGTCAGCAACACATCCAATATCATCACACTGATTGGAGTCAAGGTTGGCTCACTCCTGGCTCCAATTAGCTCTGGGAGAAGTCATTAAGCTACGGCCTCACATACTTTTTCCTCCCTGCACTGTGAATGTTTACATGTTATGTGCAATTAAACCATGGCAACATCTAATGTTTGTGTAGTATTATGTTCAGCAGACTGTGTTCTTCTATTGTTGTGACTTAGATGACGTTCAGAGCACATTTTATGCCCAATTCATGCAAAACTCCACGTAATCCCAAGGGGTTCACATACTTTTTCTTGCAACTTTATAGGTAAAACTTTTTTTTAGCTTTGGATGAAGTAGGAAAGAGTTAAAAACCTTGTCAGTTTATTCGCTTCTGTCTTTACTAAGTCAGGGAGATTTCCCTTCACTTTCTGTCCCAGAGACACAACAGGAAGTTGGAAAAACAAACTCTACAATGATGGGATTTCCCAATTCGGCAGTGGTGCCCAGAACAGGTGTCTCTCTTTTGGAAGTTTTACCTTCTCATCTTGTTTTGGTGACAATTGTAAAAATTTGGATTTCCCATTCCCATGACAGTGTTCACAGGACAGACAAAGAGGGTGAATCCCTGCAGTGGAGACACAGACAGCAATAAAAAAAATATAGCAGAGGTTTAAACTTTTCCCTACTCTATCCAAAACCAAAAAAGAAATGTGGGCTTTTCATACATTTTAACCTCTTGGCACCGACCGAACGCAAATGTGCGGCCTCCCGGCATCTGGGTCTAGATGCCGAGCGGCCGCATATTTGCTTTCTATTAAAAAAAATATGTGCTGAGAGCACGCGCCCTGCATGCTCCCAGCACACACATTCAGTACTCACGAAAAGGTCCCAATCTCCTCTTTCGATTGGGACCTTTCCCGATCATGTGACCGTCACATGACCCTAAAACCCCACCCCGCCTCCCGGCTTCTGGAACCCTTAAAGTGCTGGGAGGCGCTGGCGCCAAGTGGTTAAATAAAACCTGTTCTTTCCCAAGCAGGGCAAAGCAACAGGTTCACTTTATTGGCAGCCTTATTGAAGAAAATTCACAGTACCTCTCGGTATGGAGGAACGTGTGGCTCACTTCCCTTCGACTCATGTGGCACTGATGATGCCTGGTGATTGGCCCAGTGTTGTCACTCGGGTATGGGAAGACAGCCCTTAGCCTCGTGTAAGCTCCAACTGAGTAGACTAGGAGATGATATAACAATTACAGTACGTTCTGTAGAATTAGGAATGCTGTATGGGGATAACCTCTGTCTGCAGCAGTTCTGTTAATTTGATATTGCGGCAAAATTAACACTTTAGCCAAAATAGAAATTCTCACATTATGCTCATTCCACTGTGTGGGTGAAGTTTGATCTCATTTTTTTTTATTCAGATGTATTTTTTGCATTTTTTTGGTGTATTTACTTTATTTCAATTAGTGTGATTTTGTACTTGTATATTTTCCTTGTTTTGTGTATTTTACTGTTATTTATATATTGTTGCTTTAACCCTTTAAAGTCATGCGTCTCCCGGCTCTTTAAGTGGTTTCTGACGCTAGCAGGCAGGGTGGGGTTTATGATCATGTGACCGCTTGACTGTCATAGAGATCACATTATCAGAAAGCTCTTGATCGCAAGTGAATTAGCAATTGGGAGCTTTCTGTTAGGCACCATTAACTGGGCTGGGAGCATTGTTTACATTTAGTATGCATATATGCGGCCTCTCTGCATCAAGGCCCAGCCCTGGAGAGGTCAGCCTAACTTTTTTCAATGTAGGTTTTTTTATTGTATAAAAATAACATAACATAATGAGGCTTATGAGAAGCTGTTACTTGGCACAAGAACAGGTCCTTGATGACTTAAAAGCTCTTCCATAACCTAGGGAAGCCATTTGAAGACCATTGCATCCTTCAAAACCTCCCTTTTTCTGTTTTCATATTGTTTCCCGTGTATCTTGCACCCTAGAAAACCACCCTATCTTAGCTTACACATTGACTCCAATGTATCTTTCCAAAATAAATCTTCCAATTTTACTTGAAATTTTCCCTGTAAGTATATTGTAAGATCTACAACAGGTGAGATGAATTGGCAATTCAAGGGTAGAAGCTGTCGGTTCCCATCGCTGACATTCTATGTTACTATACGGGGACGCAATCTCATACTAACTGGAGGAAAGTTTAAAACTAATCTTAGAAAGTAATATTTTTCCAAAAGGGCAGTTGATGGTTGGAATAGAGTTCATTCAGAGGTAGTGAGTCAGCCAACAGTAAGTGGGCTTCAACATGCTTAGGACAACATTAGCTTGATAATTTCAGGCTCTGGTTTCATGGAGACAGTTATTTTACACAAATTCAAGGCACAATGGCAATTCTTTAGGCTCAGAAGGCTCAGATGGTATTGATTTATTTTTTTAATATGTTTGAATGCTGTGAAATGTTCCCATAACCCGTAACCAATTGTACAACCATGCCAATTCTTCCTGCAGCTATTTCCATAATGGCTTTAAACAGGGAAAGTTGTGCAAGGTCTATAATTCATGGACATATCATATTAACAGTAGATGTAGTAAGCAGCTACAAGAAAGACAACATTTATTATTAGAAGTGATTACAGTACAGGCTATATATTAATAAATCCTACAAAGCATCCTTTATTACCAAGAGAGAAGCTCTATTATTCCATGATCCTTTGGTTACACTTTCCAAAGCCATCATGCACACTTGACGTTTTTACAGTGGCTGTTTTTGGCTTTTGACCTTTTTTTCAACAGCTAGTAAACCCCCCAGCATGTTATCCTATGTGTCCATGCACACATAGACTGTAATCAATGTTTTTTGGCTGGAAAAAAAACCCCAGGTTTTTAGAGGAGTTTTTTAGCTGGAAAAACGCTCTAACGCTGCAAAATGCGGTAAAACACCTCAAACCGGCGTTTTTGGATACTTTTTGGTAAACACTAAAAGGTCTGGAAAGAGAAAATGGAGCAGCAACTCCACGGGTGAGCCCCATTTTTGGGTTTAGAAGTAATTTATATATCCAATCATGTGTAATTGTGTACTGTTTTAAAAACTGTATTATACAGGATTTGTATAGCGGCAACAGTTTGTGCAGCACTTTACAAAATGAAGGCAGAAATTACAGTTACAGTACAATTTGGTACAAAAGGAGTCAGGGGGCCCTGCTCGTTAGAGCTTACAATCTAAAAATGTTCTGTATATGATGAATTCAGTGTTTCACATATCATATGGGTTTCTAATAGCAGTTATTTATCTATTGATAGTAATTTAAAGACAAAACTTCATGCAAGTAGAAAAAAAGTAATATATGAAGTTGTCTATTTCTTTTTAAAAAAATTAATTACTATCTATTTTTACAAATGTTTCCTCTTCCCTCCTTCTACCTGTCCTATATATCCTGTATAAAAAAAGATATCTGTGTTTACCTCTTTTTTATTCTACTTGTGTGTCAATGAGCAGCTGCAGCAGGGGACAGATGGAGTCTATGGGTGACGTCAATGATCACAGAAACTCCCCAAGAATAGTGCAGTGCTGAGCTGCCCTCCAATCCTCGTCGGCTCTTCTCCACTTTCAACTCCCTACTCTCCCCCCCCCCCACCCCCACCCAGTACCTCACTCACCGCCCACGAGATTGCCATTCACTTCCAAAATAAGATCGACACAATCCGTAAGAACATTACCAATGCTCCACCTACCTCCCCACCTAGCCTCCCTCCCACTACAACCCCTTCAACTCTCCCCTCCTCTGACCTCGCAACCACCCTGCCCCCCACCACCCTTAATATCCCGCACACCATAACCCCCCCAACACTCTGCTCCTTCAGCCTTGCCACCACTGAGGAGGTCACCAAGGTCTTCTCAGAAGCCCGCCTCACCACTTGCCCCCTTGACCCTGTCCCCACACAACTCCTCTGGGCACCCTCCCCCTCCATCCTACGCTCCCTCACCCACATCTTCAATCTCTCCCTCTCTACTGGCGCATTCCCCTCCCCCCTATAGCACGCGCACATCACCCCATACTCAAAAAACCCTCCTTGGACCCCACTGACCTGAACAACCTTAGACCCATCTCCCTGCTGCCATTCACTTCCAAGCTCCTTGAGCGCTTAATCTACAATTGCCTAAGCTCCCACCTCACTGACAACAACCTCCTTGATCCACTACAGTCTGGCTTCCGTCCACTACACTCCACCGAAACCGCCCTACTCAAAATCACTAATGACCTGCTAACTGCCAAAGCTAATGGCCGCTACTCAGTCCTCTTACTCCTTGACCTCTCCGCGGCCTTCGGCACAGTTGACCACCCCCTCCTCCTCGATAAACTACACTCCCTCGGCATCAGAGACTCCGCTCTCTCCTGGTTCTCCTCCTATCTATCCCAGTGCTCCTTCAGCTTTACCTATAATGCTACCACCTCCCCCTCTCTCCCCCTCTCTGTTGGGGTCCCCCAAGGCTCTGTCCTCGGGCCCCTTCTCTTCTCCATCTACACCTCCTCCCTTGGCAAACTGATACACTCCCACGGCTTCAACTATCACCTCTACGCCGATGACACGCAAATTTACCTCTCCACCCCTCAACTCACCCCTTCAGTCTCTGCCCGTATCACCCACCTGCTGAACGACATGTCAGACTGGATGTCGCTCCTCTTCTTCAAACTGAACCTTTCAAAAACCGAGCTCCTAATTTTCCCCCCAGCCCGCGCTCCCCCCACCCTCTCCATCACGACCAACAATGCCACCATCAGTCCCACCCCACAAGCCAAAGTCCTAGGTGTCACTCTAGATTCAAACCTGTGCTTCCAACCCCATGTCCAATCGCTAGCAAGCTCATGCAGGCTCCACCTCCGTAACATCTCCAAAATACATACGTTCCTAACCCCAGACACTACTAAACAACTCGTTCACTTCCTCATTATCTCACGCCTGGACTACTGCAACTCCCTCTTCACCGGCCTACCTCATCACAGACTCTCCCCGCTTCAGTCAATCCTGAACTCAGCGGCCAGACTCATCCACCTTACCAACCACTCCTCTTCTGCCACCCCCCTCTGTCATTCCCTCCACTGGCTCCCGATTGCCCAACGCATCAAATTCAAACTACTAACACTGACATACAAAGCCATTCATAACGCTGCCCCAAACTACCTCACCGACCTGATACCCAAATACCACCCAACCCGTAACCTTCGCTCCTCACAAGACCTCCTACTTTCTAGCTCCCTGGTCTCCACCTCCCACGCCCGACTGCAGGACTTCTCCAGGACTTCCCCCATCCTCTGGAATTCACTACCCAAATCCATCAGACTGTCACCTACCCTCCTCACCTTTAAGCGCACCCTGAAAACCCATCTCTTCAGGGAAGCCTACCCCACCCTCACCTAACTGCCGATCTCCTCCACTCCTCCTACCACTCCATCCCCCACAGCCACTTCCTCCTGTGCCACTATCCCCTCCCTCCTAGATTGTAAGCTCAAAAGAGCAGGGCCCTCGAACCCCTCGTGTATTGTTTTGTTACTGTACTGTCTCATGTACTGTGCCCCACTATAATGTACAGCGCTGAGCAAACCTTTTGGCACTATATAAATACTGTATAATAATAATACTGTATAATAGTGACCCAAAAAAAATACACTAATAATAAACACCCTCCTGAGCATCAAACCCAATGTGTAATAGAATACATCTGTGAAACAAATAAAGTCAAAAGTAAATAAAAACAAAAAAGTGGCTGAGCTACCAAATTCAAATGATATGTGAAACCTATATCTAAAATAAACCAAAATCAAGTAGCAATAGACACCTGGCCAACCTATACTAAACATCCAGCTGAGCTGAAGAATAAAGTGTAAAAAACAACAAAAACAGTAAAATATTTGATATATAAAAAACAGATAAATGGTGAATAATAGATAACACTTAATAAAGTGCAAAATGCAGTCCAAAAGTGATAGATTAGTCTCTTTCTTCCAAAATTTAAAGTAATGCACCAGTGACTTCAACAGGTGTGCAAATCTATGGTGCTCCTCCACCTTCAGGCATGCACGCTCACCTTAACAGCTGACCCATAGAAAATATAGGTCAACATACGCTCAATATGAATCCCACTGGACCCTCTGCTTCCACAGGTCTCTCCAGGCACTCTCAGGAACAATCCTTTATGTCCCCACTCCGAGGGATAGGCGCTCAAAAGATAAGGAACAAGGAACTCCTCATAGTGTAGTAAGGCCTTATTGCCATAAAAATTTATAAAAACTGCCACTCTCCCTGAAGAAGCTTGTGACGTCTTTTCTGGTGTGTGCAGGAGCAGCCACCATCTGTGTTCACCCTAATTGTCCCTTAAATGCTTGCAATAGGCTCTGTGAACCTCGTATCTTGCAAGTGGCAAGTCTTGCAAAATGCAAGTGGCATTTTTTAATACATTTTTATGATAACACTTAATAGGTACTTACCTATTTAAAGAGTACATTTGAGGTGTAGATTCTATACCCCAAAGAATTTTTTTGCTTTGTATAGTGTTGGCATTCTGAATTCACTATTACATGAACAATTCTGGAGAAATTGTGATAAAATGATTACTAAATTGAACACAACATATTTTATTGTAAAAAACAGCACATAGCACATGGTAGTAAAACTACTGCATCTGCTTTGCTTTAGTGAATTGACCCCAAACCATATTATGCTGGAAAAGGCAATAAAAAAAAGGAAGGAAAATGCGACACGTGGTTTACTTACAAACCACAAATAAAGAAATGAAAGTCTCACACATTTATAACTAGTATTTTGATTGCTAAGATACTAGAAAAGAATGAAAACAACTGTACATGTAAAGAATATAATAGACTTATATACAATCCATGTGCTAAGGCTGATTCCTATAAAGAAGACCTAAGCCCTAAAATAGAACTATGGTCAAAGGAAAAAACAACGTATGATGCAGCCTGTCAATGGCAATAACACATTTATGAACATTAAAAAAAATATATATTTACACTCAAAAGACTTCTATATTTTGCATGTGCCCATAATCTGTACTTGTGTTTAAATAATACAAAGGTAGGAAGCTAGTGTGATTGTAGCCTTAGTAGTTTTGATCTCAAATGAAAGCCCAGAACTGCAAATTAAAAAATCTTTTCTGGTCCCTGGTGAGGGTGTTACATATTTAACACATCCAATCAAAGGCTCCAAGGATTGTATCAACTGTGGCAGAGTATTTTATTTTGCTCAACCAACACACCCAGGCACATCTATATTTACATATGACAAGGTTTCACAATCCAACAACCAGCAAAATATTTAACAGAATGAAATTTCAATTTGGTAGAGACCAAATATGATATGGATCTTATGCATTTCTCTTAGGAGATCCAATGTATTTTAGACCTTGTAGCAAAAGCATGTTTGTTGTCTAACTGAATGGTATCTTATACATTTGTGTAACCACTTTTTATGGAGGCAACTACATTACAGCTTGAATTATGGAATATGCAATGAGATTGGCTCTTGGAGTTCAATTTCAGGTAAACAAAAAAACAGATTCACAAGTGCATATTGCTCCTACATTGTTTATGACTATTTAGGACAGACCACCTATGCCTTAGTCTCATAAGGAGTCTTTTGCGGACCCTGCTAGTGGAGGTTTTATGCGTCACTTTACATGGCTGCCTAGCACAAACATGAGATTTAAATCTGATATCTTTTGTCATCAACTTGCAGATTATGGACAAAATGAGGGTGGTGTGGTGTTCAACGCACCTCACTATCATCACAAGCAGTATAGCAGTTGATCTTTCCCCATTACTGACTTACCATGCCTTGTTCTGCAATGTGTCTGGTGTGTGGGCAGTCATTTTATTAAAGGCACGGATTTGCTTTCTCATGACAGAGCCTCCAGGAAGGAGAACACTAAGCAGCACAGTAGTAACTTCATCAAATTGCACTCTAATTCTCCTGAGACTAGCAGAAACATTCAGCAGTGCTTTAGATCTCACACAGAAGATATACAGCTATGAGGCTGTAGACACAGGAGTTCCTAGGCACCCTCACGTACTAGGAAGCGCACTGTTATTGGTCATCAGGAATTCAAGACAAGGGTCTTCTTAGGGCTCATGCATCATTTGAGCTCAAAAATGCTGCTTTTACAGGTGTATGAGCTTTTTTTTTCTCTGCCTCTAAATGCTCTCCATGTTATCCTATGTATCAACGCACACTATAGTTATTTACAGGAGTTTAGAAGCAGGGGCGTTTAGGGGCAGAAAAAATCCACCAAAGTCAGGAGTTCAGAAGAGGAACTTTTGAGCATAAAACAGCTCAAAAGAGCCTAAACACGCAATAACGCTAGTAGTGTTTATACATTTTTGTGCATTAACTGCTTTAGGACCACCCTATAGCAGATATACTGCTACAGGATGGCACCTGTGCGCAGAATCATGTATATATACATAATTCTGCATTTATGGGTAGGGGGCCCGCGCCCTACCCGTGCCGCCATTCACAGTTGTGGATGTCAATCACCGGGTCCTGGACGGTAATTACCCACCAGTGCCCGGTGATTACCGAGCATCTCCAACGGGGAGGAAGATTGTTTTGTTTACAATCTTCCTCCCTGTCAGCTCGGGCACACTGTTCGGGATGGCTGTGCACAGTACAGCCATCCCGATCAGTGTGCTTACAGTGAAGCATACACCCCCCACCCACTAGTAAAACACTCCCAGCACACAGTTAACCCTTTGATCGCCCCTCACATTATCCCCTTCCTGCCCAGTGCCATTAGTACAGTGTCAGTGCTTTTTTTAATACTGATCACTGTATTGATGTCACTGGGTGTCAGTGACACCAAGTTAGTTCCCCCCCAGTGTCGGAATGTTAGCCGCAGTCCTGCTAAAAGTCACTGATCACCACCATTACTAGTACAAAAAAAAATCCCATTATCTATACCGCCATTTGTAAACGCTATAACTTTCACATAAACCAGTTAATGTACACGTATTGGGATTTTTTTCTAGCAAAGACGTAGCAGAATACATTTTGACCTAAATTTATGACAAAATTAGATTTTTAAAATTTTTTTACTGGACATGTTTAATAGCAAAAAGTCCAAAATATAGTTTTTTCTCAAAATTGTTGGTCTTTTTTTGCTTAAAGAACAAAAATAAAAAATGCACAGGTGATCAAATACCACTGAAAGACAGCTCAATTCTTGGGGAAAAAAGGCTGTAAATTTAATTTGGGTGCAGCGTTGCATGACCGCGCAATTGTCAGTCAAAGTAATGCAGCGCCATAATTTTATTTATTTATTTCAGGTACTTATATAGCGCCGTCAATTTACATATATATTGTACATTCACATCAGTCCCTAACCCTCAAGGGGTGTACACTCTAAGCTCCCTAACTCACATTCATACATATACATACTAGGGCCAATTTAAACAGGATCCAGTTCACCTACCAGCATGTCTTTGGAGTGTGGGAGGAAACTGGAGTACCCGGAGGAAACCCACGCAGGCACAGGGAGAACATTCAAACTCCAGGCAGGTGGTGCCGTGGTTGAGATTCGAACCAACGACCCTAGTACTGCCACGTGGAAGTGCTAACCATTTAGCCACTGTGCTGACAAGTAATGCAAAAAATGGCCTGGTCATGAAGGGGGGTAAATCCTCAGGAGGGCAAGTGGTTAATACATTCTAATGGACAGAATAAATTATCCAGATGAATGTAAAAACACAGCTTTTCACAGCTTTTTTCTGCTGCTAAACATCTGTAAGAGAAAAGGCGTCATAGAGAATACAGTGTACATGTGGCCTTAGTCACAATAACCATTTCTAGATGTTCCCTATAACAGTAAATCATCCCTCTTTAATCTCAGGCCCACTTTAATATTTTCTTTGAATAACCATCTTATCATATAACAAAATTTATGAATAAACTGTGCAGATTTGAACAACATGAGTAATGCACTGTGGAAAACAGTGGTAAGCAACTGGCTTTGGTTCAAGAACATAAATAAATGCAAAACAAAAACAAAAGCACGTTGTTATCACAAGGCAGTGAATTTGTGCCATCCAGAACACTGTGTCACATTATTACTGCTATAATCAATTAATACACTGGTACAAAGTTCGGGCTGTAAACACAAACACGTAGAGGAGGTGGTAAAACCCAGCCAATTCTCAGAATTCTGACAATACAAATCTCTTTATGGCATTTTCCCACATATAAAACAATAAAGTCATCACAGTGTCACAGTTAAGAACCATTTGCATTTTCCCAGAGAAAATTAACAGAGAAATCTGATCAGGATAATAATCAGCAGTAAAAGTTATGTAATATTTGACATCTTAACTCTGACCCATTTTTTTTTTCTTCTTCTTTGGCTAGAGCAGTGGTTCTCAACCTTTCTAATGCCGCGACCCCTTAATACAGTTCCTCATGTTGTGGTGACCCCCAACCATAAAATTATTTTCATTGCTACTTCATAACTGTAATTTTGCAGTGGGAGGAGTAGTGCCATGTCATTGGTGTCAGTGGAAGGAGTAGTGCCCCATCACTGATGTCAGTGGGAGGAATAGTGCCCCATCGTTGGTGTCAGTGGGAGGAATAGTGCCCCATCGTTGGTGTCAGTGGGAGGAATAGTGCCCCATCGTTGGTGTCAGTGGGAGGAATAGTGCCCCATCGTTGGTGTCAGTGGGAGGAATAGTGCCCCATCGTTGGTGTCAGTGGGAGGAATAGTGCCCCATCGTTGGTGTCAGTGGGAGGAATAGTGCCCCATCGTTGGTGTCAGTGGGAGGAATAGTGCCCCATCGTTGGTGTCAGTGGGAGGAATAGTGCCCCATCGTTGGTGTCAGTGGGAGGAATAGTGCCCCATCGTTGGTGTCAGTGGGAGGAATAGTGCCCCATCGTTGGTGTCAGTGGGAGGAGTAGTGCCCCATCGTTGGTGTCAGTGGGAGGAGTAGTGCCCCATCGTTGGTGTCAGTGGGAGGAGTAGTGCCCCATCGTTGGTGTCAGTGGGAGGAGTAGTGCCCCATCGTTGGTGTCAGTGGGAGGAGTAGTGCCCCATCGTTGGTGTCAGTGGGAGGAGTAGTGCCCCATCGTTGGTGTCAGTGGGGGGAGTAGTGCCCCATCGTTGGTGTCAGTGGGGGGAGTAGTGCCCCATCGTTGGTGTCAGTGGGGGGAGTAGTGCCCCATCACTGGTGTCAGTGGGAGGAGTAGTGCCCCATCACTGGTGTCAGTGGGAGGAGTAGTGCCCCATCACTGGTGTCAGTGGGAGGAGTAGTGCTCCATCACTGGTGTCAGTGGGAGGAATAGTGCCACATCATTGGTGTCAGTGGGAGGAATAGTGCCCCATCATTGATGTCAGTGTGGTGGAGGGGAGAATAGTGCCCCATCATTGGGGTCAGGGGGGGGGGAAATAGTGCCCCATCGTTGGTGTCAGTGGGGGGAGGAATAGTGCCCCATCGTTGGTGTCAGTGGGGGGAGGAATACTGCCCCATCGTTGGTGTCAGTGGGGGGAGGAATACTGCCCCATCGTTGGTGTCAGTGGGGGGAGGAATACTGCCCCATCGTTGGTGTCAGTGGGGGGAGGAATACTGCCCCATCGTTGGTGTCAGTGGGGGGAGGAATACTGCCCCATCGTTGGTGTCAGTGGGGGGAGGAATACTGCCCCATCGTTGGTGTCAGTGGGGGGAGGAATACTGCCCCACCGTTGGTGTCAGTGGGGGGAGGAATACTGCCCCACCGTTGGTGTCAGTGGGGGGAGGAATACTGCCCCACCGTTGGTGTCAGTGGGGGGAGGAATACTGCCCCATCGTTGGTGTCAGTGGGGGGAGGAATACTGCCCCATCGTTGGTGTCAGTGGGGGGAGGAATACTGCCCCATCGTTGGTGTCAGTGGGGGGAGGAATACTGCCCCATCGTTGGTGTCAGTGGGGGGAGGAATACTGCCCCATCGTTGGTGTCAGTGGGGGGAGGAATACTGCCCCATCGTTGGTGTCAGTGGGGGGAGGAATACTGCCCCATCGTTGGTATTAGTGACACAAATGATGGGGCACTATTCCTCCCACTGACACCAATGATACTTACCTTGCTGACCCCTGCTCCAGCCTGGGCTCGCTCTCTCACTTACCTGTCAGCTGTCTTCCTTCTCTGGCCGCTCTCCTCTTCACTCGCTCCCTCGGTCTTCTTTGATGTACGCGCGCTGCCGCTTGGCTCCTCCTCTCCAAGCTCCACCTCCTCGCCGGTGATTGGCCGCCTGTGTGCCTCTCCTGAGCTACAGTTCCGGTGGCCAATCAGCGGCGAGGAGGCGGAGCTGCTGAGCGATCCCGGAGGTGTGGCCGGGTGACAGCAGCGTATCATCCCGCCCATACATCGCCGGAGACTGCAGCGGTGTCTCGGTTCCTAAGACCATCGGAAATATGTGTTTTCCGATGGTCTTAGGCGACCCCTGGGAAATGGTCGTTCGACCCCCAAAGGGGTCGCGACCCCCAGGTTGAGAACCGCTGGGCTAGAGGGAGGACATGTTAAAGCGGTATTAAACCCAAAAGGAAACATTTATTACATTGCAGCTTGCCAATCCTTAGATATGATGGCTGCATTGGTTTTCTTTTCTAGTTTTTCTTTCCTTTCCTTACAGGGGTGCTCACAATGATCAGCTTTTATGTAAAATCTTTATTCCAAAAGAAAAAAAACTGTTTCTATAACTGCTTGTGTAACTGCAGTTTGAGCTGAAATATGGCTTCAGTTTGTTGGTGCATGTAAATCTGCTAGTAGATTTAACACTCCCCTCACCCCAGACTGACAATGCTGCTGTCCAAAGGTGCCCCCTGTGCTCCTTCTTCCAGAGTGGGGGCACTCAAATACAGGAGGTGTGCTACTGGCCTTGATCACCAGGTGAAAATAGGGGTAAAACCCCTGACAAAAGAAAACTAATGCAGCCACCACATCTAATAATTGGTGAGTTGCAATATTTTAAATTTTTGGTTTTGGATTTAATAATACACAAATGTATGTCAGGATTTCATTTCTTTTAGTGATCTTGCCACAGACATTTACCCTAGCTTCCTGTTTCTAGACACCTGGATAAGCAATGAGGGTCCAGTTGTCACTAGTGTAGCCAAGTGCAGGCTATATCAATATGCCTTTCATGGCTATTTACAGATGAGACTATGATTAATCCTTTTCCCCCTAGTGCCCAGTACTGCAACTGCTTCATCACTTCCTGTTAGCAGAGTGGATCCAGTTCTTCTGACAGCGGAGGATCTTGGGACCTGTAGTCCTATAGCTAATAAATCCTGTATTCTTGAGGGACTGGCTCGCTCTCTAGTTGTGGGATTCAGAGCTGAACACAGGGGGACTGCCGTTCTCCAGAGGCAGTTTGTTTGCCTACTGCTCCACACATCAGTTCAGCACAGCAGTGACACCGACCGCCACACTGGGATCGCTTCAGCTTCTCTGCATCGGGACTGTCACTGTCCAGTCCTCACACAGACATCTCTACAGGCCATCAGGTGGTAACTCTGCACATCCCTGCTACCAGGCCAAGAGCATGAGCAAGAACTCTGTTCCTCGGAGGCTGTGCTATCCAAAGGGTTGGTGAGCGGGCGGATGCCCAACCTCCTTCTGACAACACTCTAGAGACGCTGCATGCAGACACCTTTACACCTCAGTACCAGGAGATCTTTGTTTTGAGTAGTACCACAGCCTATCTGCCTAACTTCATTGAATTACCAGTATTCGCTATTGTTTATGGGACCCACCATTGCTAGCAGAAGACAATGGACACCACCATGTCAGGAACTTTAAACAGTGCAGGACTCAAGTTGAAATCTCTTGTTAAAGGGACCTCTTCTCTTATAAAGGCCAATATTATTCAAATTAGGATACTTATATCTATCTATTTATGTCAGAGTATTCATAATTCTCTGCATCCACCATTGTGACACCGTGTCAGGGCAGGAGCTGGGAAACAGACAGGCAGGCCTAATATCAATGTAACGCACAGGCTGACGACAACCACCACCCACAGACCGAAGTCCCTCAGGGCGCGGAGTCTAAGTCCCAGGCTGCCCTTCACCAGGGCCCCTGATGGTGGGGATGGACTTGACGCAGCCAGGAACCAGGTCGCAGCCCCCGAGGCACCCCAGCTGCGGTAATGGCCGGCGCCAATGGCGCGTAGCTAGTGGTAAAGACAATAGAGTAGTCAGACAGGCCGGGTCAACAACAACGAGACAAAAACGGTACAGGACAGCAGACGAGAATCACAGGTCATGAGCCGGGTTCAGCAACGGAGGGTCAGATCAAAGGAGAACACAAAGAATGGTCAGGTCACAAGCCGAGTCAGATTCCAGGAGAGTCACGAGAGTCAGAACAGAGTAACAGCAACACAAAGACACAAGACACAAGTGCAAAGAGCATGTGCGGAACACAGGCTTATATGTCATCAGCCACACCCCTCTGGGGGATGGACCTCAGAGACCTGAAGGCATAAAAGTTTCCCACCATGCTCTGCAGAAATCCAAGATGGATGCCAGCACATGGAGTAACATAACCTCTGGTAAAAAGGTAGGACCTTGACACACCGGTGGCCTAGGGGATGCTGACAAGTCAGCAAGCCTTTATTTCCCCCTCTTCAGTTTAATAACTGAATCTTACCACTGATGACTGTATTGCCAACTGATTATTCCTATTTTACCAGTGTTCTATTTGTATGTGTTAACTGGGGTTGTATATTCTAAACCCATTATTCTTGTGTTCTACTCTTTTGAACAAGACTAACATAGAGGTGTTACTAAAGAATTGTATCTTACATAGTTACATAGTTAGTCTGGCTGAAAAAAGACAAAATTCCATCCAGTTCATCCAAAAAAAAAAAGTTATAATCCTATACCCACAATTGATCAAGAGGAAGGCAAGAAAAATCCCCAGCAAAGCATGATCCAATTTGCTCCTGCAGGGAAATAAATTCCTTCCTGATCCCCCAAGAGGCAATCGGATATACCCTGGATCAACTTTACCTATAAATGTTAGTATCCAGTTATATTCTGTGTATCTAGGAAACAATCCTGGGCATTTTTAAAGCAATCCACTGAGCTGGCCAGAACCAACTCTTGAGGGAGTCTATTCCACATTTAACAGCTCTTACTGTGAAGAAACCTTTCCATATTTGGCAAGTAAATCTCTTGCATTATTATCCTATACTATTAAAATATGTCTAAACCCAGAGTGTCAGAGGTGTTGGGAGGCTTGCAAGTCCAGGGCAACCGCTGGGGACAGGCATTATCAAGTGACTCCTGGCGGGTAGTGCTACACTAGGACAAGAAGGCACGAACAACAATACAAAATTGAAGACATTCCGGATCAGGGGCAGACTGACAACTCATAGGGCCCCTGGGCAATAGGGGATCATGGGGCCCCTGTGCCCTCGCCCACACTCAAACCACACCCAAAAGAGCCTATGAAAGGTACCAGGGACATCTCATGGGGCCCCCTACTGACCCCGGACCCCTGTTCCGGATGCATCAAAACAAAAGGAAACAGAAGTCTTACAGCTAATTTTATTTAGGAAGCAGCCAAAACATGAATAGAAAACCCTGTCCCATGCCGTGCATGCTGCAAAGAAGGACCTCTCTTCACGATTACTTGCAACTGGGTGTCATGTGATCGCTATGATTTGTCATAGCGATCACATGATAACAATGTAAACAAACTTTCATGAATGGATTTCCATTCATAAACAGCTTGCTTAAGGTTGTGATCTGTGAATGGCCCACAGCAATGGTACCTGGCTACCTGTACCATGTGATTAGCTGTAGCCAATCACAGATCACAAGCAAGCTGCACATGACTGTTAACCCATTCATGGCAGCTAGAATTATTGCTTATACAGTAATCATCACTGCATAAGCAATAGCAGTGTAAAATAAAATCCCTGATCACCTACCCCCCCATACACACACGCATCAGAGTAGTACAATACTACTCTGATGAAAGTATGTAATAAAAAAATAGGAAACAAAATTAAAAAAGGAAAAAAAGTGTGAAAAATGGATTTAAAAAAAATACTTGCTTTTTTTGTTTTACATACTGATACCAGTCAGAATCCTTGATCACCACCACACCAGTCATATGATAGTGCTGTACTGCACTAGTGACAGTATGTTAAAAAAAAAATGTAAAAAACAAAAAACTATTTTTAATTTCTTAATTTTCCAAAAAACTGTGACAAAAAAATTATAACGTCAAAAAACTCACTGTGCCACTTACTAAATACCTTGGACTGTCAACTTTCAAAAAAGGGGTCATGTGGGAGGTATTTCTACTGTCCTGACATTTAGGGCCTCAAGAAGTGTGAAAGGCCATCACTACATCTGGTTTGAACAATTTTCCAACATACTGTATGTCTCATAGTTTTTAGACTGTATGACTTTCACACAGACTAAATATATATTGAATTGGGTTATTTTTACCAAATAAATGAAGCAGATTATGGCCTAAATTTATGAAGAAAGTTAATTTATTTGCAAAAATTTATAACATTTAGAAAAACGTGATTTTTTTTTTTTAATTTTTGGTATTTTTAGCTTGTAGAGCAAAAAATAAAAAAAAAAACAGTGGTGATTAAATACCATCAAAGGAAACCTTTATAAAAAACTAAATTTCATTTAGGTATAGTGCTGCATGACCAAGCAATTGCCTTTTAAAGTAGTGCAGTAGTGAATAGCAAAAAAAAAAATTGCCTGGTCAATGAGTAACACATCGGGTGCGACTTGTCATGCGATTTGCATGCCATGTAACTTGCAAATCATATGCCACGTCACACCCTATTGTCCGCTATTAGAGCGTTCATATTGGTGCGGTTTCCAACTTGGTCGGAGCCACACTGATTTCTAAAGTAGTGCATTCACTACTTTTATTGCGATTTGTGTCAGATGTCTTGCAAATCACACCTCAAATCGGCAAGTCACCCGACTTTGATATCGTGCGACTTCACTGTAAGTCACACGATTTCAAAATTGATGTGTAAAACCTACCGGAGGGCAAGTGGTGTTCAACTCAAAACCAAAATTATAATATATTGCTTACCGATCATTAGATTTGGTAGCTGCATTAGTTTTGTTTTCTTAGATTTTTTCCCTCTGTTTTCACCTGGTGATCTGGCCAGTAACATACCTCCTATATTAGAGTGCCTCCATTCTGGATGAAGGAGCACAGGGGCAACTTTGGACAGCAGCATTGTCAGTCTGGGAGGAGGGCAGTGTTAGATGTACTAGCAGATTTAAATACACAAACAAACTGAAGCCAAACTGCAGCTAACACTTTATAATCAGTTACAGCAAAGTGTTTTATTTTTTCTTTTGGGATAAAGATTTTACATAAATAAATAAACACTGAGCATTGTAAGTACTCCTGTCAGTAGCAAATGGTTTGTCTTAACCCTGTAACTGCTACATCTTGCTGGAAAAACAACAAACTTACTGGTAAGATCACTAGGTAAAAATAAAGCAAAGAAACCTTAAAAAAGAGAAGCGATGCAGCCACCACATCTAAGAATTAGTAAGTTGCAAAATCAATGCTTCATTTTGGGTTTAGTACCACGTTATGCAGGAGTTTGAAGCTACCGGCCTTGATTAATAGGTGGCAGCTATTGGTTTAGCATGGTTAGAGTAACCTCAGATTGCCTTTAAAGGACAACTTTAGTGAAGGTATCTTTTAAATAAACCCACCAGCCTATGAGTATAACCTGCATATTTAAATACTCACCTTTATTTATCACTGCTGTCTTCACCAAATTTAAAAATTGACCGTACCACTCCCGAGTTCCTTACTGCGTGGTCCTGCACCTCCTTTGCTTCCAAGACATCTTATGCCTAGTCTGCACGTGCACCATGGACCCATTCATTCCTATGGATGGTCTGTACTCGTGGAGGCCCCCAGTCATCCAGTGGGGTATAGACCATCCATAAGAAAGAATCGGTGAGTATCTACATTAGGGAGAGGACCCAGATGAAGACTTTTGGATGGAAAGACTCTACAGGGCTACTCAGTGAAGACTTTGTGGCAGAGGTGACGGTAAGTGGGAACTTAATTAAAGGACAGCTTTACTAAAAGTGAAGTTGACCTTAAAATAGCAAATGCAATTAATTTAAACTTATGTGATTTTGATGATACTTAAAATATTGAATGAAGCAGTTCAGAAGGAATAATGTGGCCGTCCAGTGGTATTGTGAGCCTGTGCTGAGATGGGGCGCAGTGACTGGGGTCAGCTGAGGACACAGAGACAGCTGGGAGATCTGGAGACTGGCAGAGGGAGGAGAGGCAGACGTTTATTCGATAAATGTTTTATTAACGTCCCTGACCTTGTAATCTGGGTACAGTCATAAAGTAATAAGCATGGTGTTTGTGATGTTTATTGTTTTAGTTCCCAGGTTTTATGGTGCTATGACAAGTACTGACAGATGTCACACTTGAAAAATATTTCTTGACACAATAAATGGTATATTGGTCTTGTTTCACCCAAAACTGATATTTTAATCCGAGGACACCCATTGTGGCTATTAAAGATTCTCTATTTTGTAATAGAGGAAACGCAGCATAAGAAGTGAAACTATAGTACTGTGTGAAGTCCCCAAGTGACTGTCCCTTTTGATTTTATTCCTCTAAGGCAAATTTCGTTCTGGCCCTCACCCCCCCAAAAAAAAAAAAATTAAAAGTCAGCAGCTACAAATGCCATAGCCTCCAACTTTTAATATTAGGGCACTTACCTGTCCAGACATCCAGTAATGACTAAGTAATGACTAAGCATGCATTTGTGTGAAATGTGTCTACTGCTCCTCTGTCCTGTCTTGGAGCTGTCATGTTCTTATCATATTGCATGTAAAGGATTCCAATAAAGGATTTCATCCACCATATTGCTGTTTGTGCGGCCAACCATTCTGTTTTTCCATTGCACCTGTCCAGGCATCCAGCAGTGTCCTCACTCTGAGACGATTCTTCAATTGGCTGTCGGGTGATGGCGCCACCATGTTGACTATGAGGAACCGGAAGCAAAGTCTTGTGGCTTCACCACCGGTTTCCTACCGCTCATATACGAAGTGTGGTGCACTTTGTGAATGGGCCGCAGTCCTCTGGGACCTTGGAAGTGTTCCAGAGGGCTGCAGGGGGTGAACTTCTGGTTCACTTCACTGCGGCGAACGGAGCTGTAAGTGGGAGCGGGTACCTGTCAAAACCAGGTACCTACTCCCCCCCAAAAGGTGCCAAACATGGCAAAGGGAGAGGAGGGGGCAGCAGAAGACCAGAGCTTCCCCTTTTTTTCGGTGGATCGCCACTTTAAGAACATTTAGTGGGGTAGAGCAAGGTGATTGTGGCATGATAAAAGTAAGACTTTCATTAAAGTGGAACGTAACCCTCCTATCCTTTACAGCAAAGGAAGCTGCCATCTCAGCCTCTGTTTGATCTATTTGGTGCTGCGCATGTGATCAATTATGGAACCATCCATTTGTTGGCTTGACAGTTGATTTGGGAGCACAAGCAACTGTGACAGTTATCATTCATGGCATGCCTTAAATGTAACGGATTTGGGAAACAGTAAAATCGATGGGATAGTAAGTGTAATAATATAATGTCTTGTATTATGTTGCTCTGCATTAGGAAAAATGGTGCAAATGCCTTTCTAGTTCATTGAGGTGAATTGGTAGCCCATTTAAATGAATGAAATGCCCTAATGCAGCACCCAACATAATTCACTGCATAGGACCCAAAAAAGGTCTGAATGGGGCTTAAAGTGATATCAAACCCTCAGCTTGTTTTTAGCACTTTCAGTAGCTGTTTTAATTCACTTACTGAGTATGCAGCTTCTTTATATTTTAATCCTTGCCTATCTTCCAGTTTAAGTTGGTGCCATGAACGCTGCCACAGGTTTTCACTTTCAGGGTGGCTCCTTTCTCTTGCGGCATATGGAGCTACCCTTGTAGGCAGGGACTAGAGCTGTGTATTCCTACACTGGGGTTTATTTACTAAAGCTTGAGAGTGCAATATCAGGTGCAGTTCTGCATAGAGACCAATCAGCTTCTAGGTTTTAATGCCAAAGTTTAATTGAACAAGCTGAGGTTAGAAGCTGATTGGCTACAATGCACAGCTGTACCAGTTTCTGAGTGAACCAGCTTTAGTAAATCTCCCCCACTGTGTGCGTCAGTAGAAACACACAGCCCTGTAGTCTCGGATGACAAGGTGCTCCCCTGCTCCTTTCTCCTCCCTCCCCTGTTCAAACTAACAGACTGGATGGAGACTGCACTGTCTACTGTTAAGACTGGAAGATCAGAGAAACAGCACTAAGAAAGCAGGAGCCAGCAGCAATGAAACAGCAAGTGTTGGGGTATGAATTTTAACCAATAGTTTACTGCAGAATGTTTATTTTTTCTGCTCAATGTGTTACATTAAAAAACACTAAGGGTTTATTCCTACTATAAAGCAAAACTTCTGCTTATTCACTGTCACTCTGTGTGATGCAGAGGCACTGAATGGCTTATTCTGTCTGAGCAGCCAATATGATTCAGCAGCTGAGTGTTGTCTCTGTTTCACTATGTGTAGCAAGTACTGCTTCATCCTGAAGTTAACAGAAACTGAAAAACTGCTTCATACTGCGTAAAATGTAGGTGCAGCCCATACATTTCTGATCCCGTATAATAGTAAAAAACCCCACAGAGGTCCTAATCCTACCCAACTCTATCATAAATGTAAAAAATATTTCTTGGACATATATCTAAATTGTTTTTAAATGCAATACGTTTTTGCATTCACTGCATTAAGGTAAAAAACCTTTCCAATACATGTCCCTGTCCCACCCATCCCTAAACACTTACCCGAGTCTCTTCTGGATCCAGTGCTGTCCCCATTTGCAGCGCTGCTACTCTCTTTTCCTAACTTCATGGGAGACTCAGAGTAACGGGAGCCATAAAACTGACCTGGAGTGTGGAGGGTTGGGATTTCTGATGCTCTTTAGGTGATACAGAACGCTCACCCAAAATATCATCGGTCAGGCTTTTAGGTGAGTGAATTGCTTTTTTGGTCTTTGATCCTTTGGTTCTTCCAGTGACTCCTCACTCAGGTCTGGAGGTTATTGGACAATATACAGTCAGGTCCATAAATATTGGGACATCGACACAATTCTAACATTTTTGGCTCTATACACCACCACAATGGATTTGAAATAAAACAAACAAGATGTGCTTTAACTGCAGACTGTCAGCTTTAATTTGAGGGTATTTGCATCCAAATCAGGTGAACGGTGTAGGAATTACAACAGTTTGCATATGTGCCTCCCACTTGTTAAGGGACCAAAAGTAATGGGACAGAATAATAATCATAAATCAAACTTTCACTTTGTAATACTTGGTTGCAAATCCTTTGCAGTCAATTACAGCCTGAAGTCTGGAACGCATAGACATCACCAGACGCTGGATTTCATCCCTGGTGATGCTCTGCCAGGCCTCTACTGCAACTGTCTTCAGTTCCTGCTTGTTCTTGGGGCATTTTCCCTTCAGTTTTGTCTTCAGCAAGTGAAATGCATGCTCAATCAGATTCAGGTCAGGTGATTGACGTGGCCATTGCATAACATTCCACTTCTTTCCCTTAAAAAACTCTTTGGTTGCTTTTGCAGTATGCTTTGGGTCATTGTCCATCTGCACTGTGAAGCGGCATCCAATGATTTCTGAAGCATTTGGTTGAATATGAGCAGATAATATTGCCCGAAACACTTCAGAATTCATCCTGCTGCTTTTGTCAGCAGTCACATCATCAATAAATACAAGAGAACCAGTTCCATTGGCAGCCATACATGCCCACGCCATGACACTACCACCACCATGCTTCACTGATGAGGTGGTATGCTTAGGATTATGAGCAGTTCCTTTCCTTCTCCATACTCTTCTCTTCCCATCACTCTGGTACAAGTTGATCTCGGTCTCATTTGTCCATAGGATGTTGTTCCAGAACTGTGAAGGATTTTTTAGATGTCGTTTGACAAACTCTAATCTGGCCTTCCTGTTTTTGAGGTTCACCAATGGTTTCCATCTTGTGGTGAACCCTCTGTATTCACTCTGGTGAAGTCTTCTCTTGATTGTTGACTTTGACACACATACACCTACCTCCTGGAGAGTGTTCTTGATCTGGCCAACTGTTGTGAAGGGTGTTTTCTTCACCAGGGAAAGAATTCTTCGGTCATCCACCACAGTTGTTTTCCATGGTCTTCCGGGTCTTTTGGTGTTGCTGAGCTCACCGGTGCGTTCCTTCTTTTTAAGAATGTTCCAAACAGTTGTTTTGGCCACACCTAATGTTTTTGCTATCTCTCTGATGGGTTTGTTTTGTTTTTTCAGCCTAATGATGTCTTGCTTCACTGATAGTGACAGCTCTTTGGATCTCATCTTGAGAGTTGACAGGAACAGATTCCAAATGCAAATAGCACACTTGAAATGAACTCTGGACTTTTTATCTGCTCATTGTAATTGGGATAATGAGGGAATAACACACACCTGGCCATAGAACAGCTGAGAAGCCAATTGTCCCATTGCTTTTGGTCCCTTAACAAGTGGGAGGCACATATGCAAACTGTTGTAATTCCTACACCGTTCACCTGATTTGGATGTAAATACCCTCAAATTAAAGCTGACAGTCTGCAGTTAAAGCACATCTTGTTTGTTTCATTTCAAATCCATTGTGGTGGTGTATAGAGCCAAAAATGTTAGAATTGTGTTGATGTCCCAATATTTATGGACCTGACTGTATGTATCATTTACACCCAGTGGAGTTGGCACATCTTCCTAGTCTTGGTAGCCTTGAGGTATGAATTCTGCAACCTCAGGCCTAAGAGCCATTGTCAGTCTCTAAATGAGGAAGGGGTGACGTAACATCTCTAAATGTAGATGGCCACTACCAGTACATGCAAGCTTCCTCCTTATCACTGTTTTCTCCTTCATTTGGATCTGGTCATGAAGGTTGCGATTTTGATGTTGGTTGTTGATTGTGGCCTTTGAGGAGTGATCTGAGACAGTAATGAAACAGGCTGTAGAGGTATGTGGGCTGCTTCCGCTATCACTTGAAGGTGGTTGCGATGCCAGAATTTCAAGGCAACTACTTGTAGATGATGTTGGGCTGGGATTTCCACTGGTCAGCTTGCTTATGCTTTCCAGGAACACCCAGATTCCTCAGTAGTGCTCAACTGCCTGGTTGCAAATCCTGAACCCTCTCAAATCATAGTTTCTTTTATTTCACTGCCTTCTAGCATCTGAGGCAGCCCAGACCTTCCCATAATCCATTTTCCGACTCTTTCTCAGACGATCCACATACATAGGATGTCACAGAGGTATGATCTACAGATGTGCCAAATGCTAGATCAACTGAACATCTCTCCCAAACATAAGTTTATAAGGGGAGTACCCAGTGGCATTGTTCTCTGTACTTTTGTATACACATGCATGACTGTGTAGATATGCCTGCTCCTGTGTTACTTTTTTTCCTCAGAGAGAGTCCCAAACATATTCAAGAAGGTGTGGTTGAACCTCTCTGGCTGTGGTCCCCCTTGTGGATGGTATGTGGTTGTTACAACCTTCTGAATGCCCAACAAATCTAGTAATTGCTTGATGAGTCTACTTTCAGTCTCTTCCCTGATCAGAGTGGATTCTTTGAGGCAGTCCATAATGAACAAAGGACTTCTCCACTAAGACCACGGCTGCTGCGGATGCTCATTTGTCTTGATCTTGTGTTGAGAACACCTGAGCATAACGGGTAAAATGGGTTTTCACCAGGATGTTTCCCTGTCCACTCAAGTGGGGTTCCAGGCATAAGAAGTCAATGCACACCAAGGCCATAGGCCCTTGGCTTTGGAGGTGGCTCACTGGCAGGAGTGGCAGTAACTCTTGTTTTTGGTCCACATACAAGTCCAGTAGAAGTGGTCTAATACTAATTTGAAAGTCCTTTACAACCCTAAGTGGCCATGATCACCATGGAGGGCAGCCAACACGGTTTCTCTATGCTTCTCTGGCAGGAACAATTTCCACTTGTCTTCAGGATTGTCCTGAATGGCTCATTCAGTAGATCATCCTGTCACATAGCTGTAGCAGACCCTATTCTTTATGGATCAGACATGCTTCCTTTGAAGCGATCACCAGTAGTGAATCTCTAGGACTTTTTCTGTCACCTCAAGCAGAATTCTACCTCTTGGACATTGGGTTCTGAGAAGTCCAATCTCTCCACAATCATAGCACCTCCTTCCAGATGAATGTATTGCTTTGTTGATTACAACTTTTACAACTTTTGCTCCTGAGGCCAGAGCAATCACTGCCCATTGCACATTAGTCTGTGATTTCTGCATCCTGGCTTGAGCCTGCACTACCTACCCAACATTTTTCTGGACTCCACAGAAGGGAGTAGACTGTGATTGGGCCATCTGGGTTTTGGGCTGAGTCAAAGCCTCAATGGTTAGGTACAGCTCATTCTCAGTGTCAGAATCTACACTGGTACAAGCTTGAATACAGTAGGGCACAGTGCCTGGCTTATGCCCCTTCATAGTTTCAGGCTTCCATGTCTTGGCAGTGATCAAGGCTTCCTCCACCTAAATTGTTTTCATCAGTTGGAAGTAGGTCAGAGGGTCACTTTGGTCTCTTGCCCGAAGCTTGAGCATTATCGGATGCAAAGGTTGAGCTCCTTTCAAAACCTGTGTCAAAAAGGCTTTGCTCGCGGCCTCCGTCTCCATTTCACTCTTTATGATGACTTGATGAAGGATTTTATCTAGAAGTGTGTCAAAGACTGACAGCTTTGATAAGTGTGCTCAAAGAGGTAGATCAGTTCTGCACAGTTCTCCACCCTTCCATAGATTTATAGGATAGTTTCCAAGCATTCTGCCGCAGTACAGCCAGGATTCTGGATAATATCTGAGGCTGGAGCTTGAAAACTTTCTGTTATGCTCTGTCCCTTTACAGCATCCACCACCTTTCATTCTTCAATGGCTTGCACAGCATGGTTTATCCAGGTGTCAAGTCATTAGTACTAGAGATGAGCGAATCGAACCAGGCGAAGTGGAATTCGATTCAAATTTCAGGAAAAATTCGATTCGCGTCGAATCCGAATATTAGCCTACTTTGGGTGCGCGAATCGGATTTTTCCTGATCAGCCGGCAAAAGTGTCCCTGCAGAGAGCTCCGCTATTTCTGACAGTTCTCTGACAGTTCCTTCACATGTACAGTGGTTGAAACATTGTATCTATTTGTTTCCATTTAGGATACAGATGTTTTTATTCGGAAACAGATACAATGTTTCAACCGCTGTAAATGTGAAAGTCAGAGAACTGTCAGAAATAGAGGAGCTCTGCAGATACACTTTTTGCCGGTTTGGAATTATTCTTATTTTCATCCTACTTCTTCTTCTTCATCCTCATCCTCAGAAGAAGAAGAAGAGGATGAGGATGAGGATGAAGAAGAAGAAGAAAAAGTAGGATGAAAATAAGAAGAATTCCAAGCCGGCAAAAAGTGTATCTGCAGAGCTCCTCTAAGTGTATCTGCAGAATAGAGGAGCTCTGCAGATACACTTTTTGCCGGCTTGGAATTCTTCTTATTTTCATCCTACTTCTTCTTCTTCTTCTTCCTCTTCATCCTCATCCTCATCCTCTTCTTCTTCTTCTGAGGATGAGGATGAAGAAGAAGAAGAAGTAGGATGAAAATAAGAAGAATTCCAAGCCGGCAAAAAGTGTATCTGCAGAGCTCCTCTAAGTGTATCTGCAGAATAGAGGAGCTCTGCAGATACACTTTTTGCCGGCTTGGAATTCTTCTTATTTTCATCCTACTTCTTCTTCTTCTTCCTCTTCATCCTCATCCTCATCCTCTTCTTCTTCTTCTGAGGATGAGGATGAAGAAGAAGAAGAAGAAGAAGTAGGATGAAAATAAGAAGAATTCCAAGCCGGCAAAAAGTGTATCTGCAGAGCTCCTCTATTCTGCATATACACTTAGAGGAGCTCTGCAGATACACTTTTTGCCGGCTTGGAATTCTTCTTATTTTCATCCTACTTCTTCTTCTTCTTCTTCTTCTTCTTCCTCTTCATCCTCATCCTCTTCTTCTTCTTCTGAGGATGAGGATGAAGAAGAAGAAGAAGAAGAAGTAGGATGAAAATAAGAAGAATTCCAAGCCGGCAAAAAGTGTATCTGCAGAGCTCCGCTAAGTGTATCTGCAGAGCTCCGCTATTTCTGACAGTTCTGTGACATTCCCTCCATACAGCGGTTGAAACATTGTATCTATTTGTTTCCATTTATGGAAACAGATACAATGTTTCAACCGCTGTATGGAGGGAATGTCACAGAACTGTCAGAAATAGGCTATTTCTGACAGTTCTGTGACATTCCCTCCATACAGCGGTTGAAACATTGTATCTATTTGTTTCCATAAATGGAAACAAATAGATACAATGTTTCAACCGCTGTATGGAGGGAATGTCACAGAACTGTCAGAAATGACAGTTCTGTGACATTCCCTCCATACAGCGGTTGAAACATTGTATCTATTTGTTTCCATTTATGGAAACAAATAGATACAATGTTTCAACCGCTGTATGGAGGGAATGTCACAAAACTGTCAGAAATAGCCTATTTCTGACAGTTCTGTGACATTCCCTCCATACAGCGGTTGAAACCGCTGTATGGAGTGAATGTCACAGAACTGTCAGAAATAGGCTATTTCTGACAGTTCTGTGACATTCCCTCCATACAGCGGTTGAAACCGCTGTATGGAGTGAATGTCACAGAACTGTCAGAAATAGGCTATTTCTGACAGTTCTGTGACATTCCCTCCATACAGCGGTTGAAACATTGTATCTATTTGTTTCCATAAATGGAAACAAATAGATACAATGTTTCAACCGCTGTATGGAGGGAATGTCACAGAACTGTCAGAAATGACAGTTCTGTGACATTCCCTCCATACAGCGGTTGAAACATTGTATCTATTTCTTTCCATAAATGGAAACAAATAGATACAATGTTTCAACCGCTGTATGGAGGGAATGTCACAGAACTGTCAGAAATAGCGGAGCTCTGCAGATACACTTAGCGGAGCTCTGCAGATAGATACAGCGGTTGAAACATAGGCTATGTTTCAACCGCTGTATGGAGTGAATGTCAGAGAACTGTCAGAAATAGCCTATTTCTGACAGTTCTCTGACATTCACTCCATACAGCGGTTGAAACATAGCCTATGTTTCAACCGCTGTATCTATCTGCAGAGCTCCGCTAAGTGTATCTGCAGAGCTCCGCTATTTCTGACAGTTCTGTGACATTCCCTCCATACAGCGGTTGAAACATTGTATCTATTTGTTTCCTTCTCCTTCTTCTCATCCTTCTCCTTCTTCTCATCCTTCTCCTTCTCCTTCTTCTCATCCTTCTCCTTCTTCTCATCCTTCTCCTTCTTCTCATCCTTCTCCTTCTTCTCATCCTTCTCCTTCTCCTTCTTCTCATCCTTCTCCTTCTCCTTCTTCTCATCCTTCTCCTTCTCCTTCTTCTCATCCTTCTCCTTCTCCTTCTTCTCATCCTTCTCCTTCTTCTCATCCTTCTCCTTCTCCTTCTTCTCATCCTTCTCCTTCTCCTTCTTCTCATCTTTCTCCTTCTTCTCATCCTTCTTCTCATCCTTCTCCTTCTTCTCATCCTTCTCCTTCTTCTCATCCTTCTCCTTCTTCTCATCCTTCTCCTTCTTCTCATCCTTCTCCTTCTTCTCATCCTTCTCCTTCTTCTCATCCTTCTTCTTCTTCTCATCCTTCTTCTTCTTCTCATTCTTCTTCTTCTCATCCTTCTTCTTCTTCTCATCCTTCTTCTTCTTCTCATCCTTCTCCTTCTTCTCATCCTTCTTCTCATCCTTCTCCTTCTTCTCATCCTTCTTCTCATCCTTCTCCTTCTTCTCATCCTTCTCCTTCTTCTCATCCTTCTCCTTCTCCTTCTTCTCATCCTTCTCCTTCTTCTCATCCTTCTCCTTCTCCTTCTTCTCATCCTTCTCCTTCTCCTTCTTCTCATCCTTCTCCTTCTTCTCATCCTTCTCCTTCTCCTTCTTCTCATCCTTCTCCTTCTCCTTCTTCTCATCCTTCTCCTTCTCCTTCTTCTCATCCTTCTCCTTCTTCTCATCCTTCTCCTTCTTCTCATCCTTCTCCTTCTCCTTCTTCTCATCCTTCTCCTTCTTCTCCTCCTTCTCCTTCTTCTCATCCTTCTTCTCATCCTTCTCCTTCTTCTCATCCTTCTCCTTCTTCTCATCCTTCTCCTTCTTCTCATCCTTCTCCTTCTTCTCATCCTTCTCCTTCTTCTCATCCTTCTCCTTCTTCTCATCCTTCTCCTTCTTCTCATCCTTCTCCTTCTTCTCATCCTTCTTCTTCTTCTCATCCTTCTTCTTCTTCTCATCCTTCTCCTTCTTCTCATCCTTCTTCTCATCCTTCTCCTTCTCCTTCTTCTCATCCTTCTCCTTCTCCTTCTTCTCATCCTTCTCCTTCTCCTTCTTCTCATCCTTCTCCTTCTCCTTCTTCTCATCCTTCTCCTTCTCCTTCTTCACATCCTTGTCCTTCTTCTCATCCTTGTCCTTCCTCATCTCCAAGGGCATTTAAATTAAAGGTACAGTGTTCTGCACTAATTTAAAGGCTCTCTGAAGCCTAGAAACCCTTTTAATAAGTTAAATTCGTAGCGAATTAATTCGCATCGAATCAAATTTCTTCCTCAAATTCGGCGAATCAGCCGAATCGAATTTTTGAATAATTCGCTCATCTCTAATTAGTACACTTGGTGGTCTGCTGTCCTCATGGTCAAGTCCTCACGATCAGGTCCCCACAGTAAAGTACTTACAAGGCTCATTTCCAGCATTTAGACTCTCACTGGCTCTCCCTGACTGTAGGCACACATGGCAACAGGTCCCTCCAGCTTTGGGTCTGTTAGTGTCTCAGTCCACAGTTCTGATCCTTATGCTCTCTGGTGGGTGAGCCTGGACCCCACAGGCAGCAGGTCCTTACTCTCTGGATTCCTGCCTTACATAACACAAACCTCTGATAGATTGCCTGGGAAACTCTATCCTTTCCTTCTGTTTTCAGGGAATCCTGGGTGTTGAAGTCCAAACCCTCTAGACTCCATTGCACAGTGCTCCTTAAAGGACTAAATGTCCCATGATCCTCCACGAGATTCCCGCTGATCAGAGGGGAGGGGAGGAGCATGGGATTTTACACAGCAACAAAGCCAGTGGGAGATGGAAGAAAAGGAAACCTGTAGCTACTCAACACACCTTGTCCTGCGGCTGTCAAAGCTCACAACGAAGGGGGGGAGAGCGGGCAAAGGATTATGAACCCGACAGGCACCCGAGTACATATGATGGAGTCAAATCATCCTTCACTTATGTCTCACGTGTCCCCCTATCAGACACTGCAGCTCACATTGGGAAGCTTTCAATGACAGAGGCAGTGCTGTTGATCCAAATAGCAGTGGGCAGGACTAGATGTGGCCATATGCTGATTGACAGCCTGCAGCAAAGCAGCAGTGACAGTGCTGATATTGACACCCCCTGAAACATTCATCCCACTGTAGTACAAGCAGGATATATGCAGCATACATGAGAGTGGCATCTCTGCTCTGCATTCAGGAGCAGCACATCATCTATGACCAGGGGCGGACTGACCATTTGGAAACTTGGGCACTGCCCGGGGTCCTGGGGTCAGTAGGGGGCCCCATGAGATGCCCCAAGTACCTTTTTCATAGGCTTTTTTGAGTTTAGGCAAGGACACAGGGGCCCCATGATCCCCTATTGCCCGGGGGCCCCATGAGTTGTCAGTCCGCCCCTGTCTATGACGCACCATCACAGGAAGCTGCATTAGGTGGACTTCACTGGCAGGATCAACAGGTATTTGTGAGACTTTGTAAGGTGGCTAAAAAAACTGTAAATGCATATATACCTATAACTAAGTGCCGCTGAACATAGTCACATATTTTTTCTCAAAGGGTTACCATAGTTCTACGTTAAAGCAGAACTTAACTATATAGGAGCATCCCAAACTAAAAACACTATTTATTTTTAATATTCAAAGCAAACTCATCGGTCCATTCAAGTCTCTTTATTAAAAAAAACTCTAGCATTTCTAGCCATTAGTAGATGATTCATGTAGCATTTACCTGGAATCCATCTGCTCTTAGATCAGACATGCAGACAGGAGGGTGTGCTTAGCTGAGAAAACTCCTCCTCCAGATGAAAATCAAAAATAACCTTGAGACTCCTGGGATGGGTGACATCATTTTGGCCTAGGCCAGTGGTCGGCAAGCCGCGGCTCGCGAGCCACATGCGGCTCTTTACACGCTTTAATGCGGCTCTTGTGTGCCGGGCGCACGCTCCTCTCCCTCCTCTCGGGCGGCAGGGACTCTGCAGCGTGATCCAAAAAAAAACAGCCAGGGCAGCGCGCTCAAATGCAATGATTGGCCAGTCTCCCTGCCACTCACATCCTGATAGCCAGTGATTGGCTGTCAGGATGTGTGTAGGCGGGGCAGCGTGACGAACGTGAGAGGAGCTAGGCTCCTCTCACAGTCCGCCCTGAAGACCGGAGCGGCGCGGGAACACGGCGAGAGGAACGCGTGGAGCAAAGGTAAGTGAATTGACACAGGGGGGACTTGGCTTACTACTTGCTACTTACTTACTACTACTATATGAGGGATGAATTAATATGGGGGATGAATTACTATAGGGGGGATGAATTACTATGGGGGATGAATTACTATAGGGGGGATGAATTACTATATGGGGGATGAATTACTATGGGGGTTGAATTACTATAGGGGGATGAATTACTATGGGGGATGAATTACTAAATGGGGGATGAATTACTAAATGGGGGATGAATTACTATGGGGGATGAATTACTATGGGGGATGAATTACTATATGGGGGATGAATTACTATATGGGGGATGAATTACTATATGGGGGATGAATTACTATGGGGGATGAATTACTATATGGAGGATGAATTACTATATGGGGGATGAATTACTATATGGGGGGTGAATTACTATATGGGGGGTGAATTACTATATGGGGGATGAATTACTATGGGGGATGAATTACTATATGGGGGATGAATTACTATAAAAACTTATTGAAACTAAAAACAGTGTACCATCCTATGTATTTTCAGTTTTAAAAATGTGGCTCTCAAAATAAATTTCAATCGTGGTTTTGGCGAGATTTGGCTCAGTTGAAAAAAAAGGTTGCCCACCACTGGCCTAGGCCATAAAACAGGAAGTAACTGAAGAAATTACAAAAAAAAAATTAAAACCAGTAAATGTAATATGTGATGAATGTGGTGCCGACTCCTGCCCTTCTCACCAACTCATGACAAAAGATCAGCCAATCTGACACCGCACTGTCACTTTTGTAACAATGTCACCCTCAGATACATTCTGCACAGAGATTTTCCAGCTTGTGGGACCACAATCTATGTGTCAGCAGCCGGAGAGCGAGTGTCACTGGGTTAATTAATCACGCAATTAACCCTTCAAACTCCAAACTGCCACCAGATACCGTTGGGACTATCAACCCTTCACAATGTTAGAAAGAACAGATGTGAACAATAAACGTCTGTAACACACACTGTCACCACAGACAAGTATATTCAGAGGATTATACAGTAGCACTCTTCAAGAGACAGGGATTCTTTAGTTTGCATTAAAAGCCTTAGAGATAATTTTAACACTTTTCAAAATAGGGTTTATTAATGAAAAGGTCAAATGGTGCAAAAAATAAAATATTTACAGAAAAGAATTTTACAGAGACATAAAGAGAACAATAAAGTAACAAAGAAATAAAAGAGAGGAGTTAAGAAGGCAGAATACTTGCAAAGTCCTTGTTTCAGCAGGGTCCAATTGTCCAAGCACAAATGTTGCCGTGGCTCCCAAGTCCATTAAGATGTTCCTTGGTTGATGTTAAACGAGAGCTTGATTACCAGGTCCTGTCCTGTTGGATTCTATGAACTGTATGTGGAATTGTTACATTGTGGAATAGATGTTTTATGGCACAATCTGCATTCCTAGAGCCTTAATGGCCTTACATTTCATGTGTGAAGGCTTGACTGAGTTAATATTGTTTTAAGATAGGGCAGAGGAGAGTGTTTTTCATGGTTCTTGGAAACAGACATCCTGCCAAGACTAATTAGCTATTTACAGCTCTGGCCAGGTCTGGATGCTGCACCTATTTGTGTTTTAGTTAAGATAAGAGGCTCTTTTGAAGTTTGTTAAAACTTATAGCTACACATTTCAGTTTTCAGGAGGAGGGAGGGGTGGAAGATCATTGCTCATGAAAAACAAAGATGGCTGTCACGTACAGCTTCCATGTCCCTATTGCGCACAATCGTTACATAATATACCTTCCAATCTATTTACTAAAGCAGGTAGCAGAAGAACTAAAACTAGGTCATTTTGATTGAGAGAGTTTAGTTCCACTTTAAGATCATGAAATGAATTCTTATAGTTGACACTACCAGTTGCCACAGCAAGAGGTTGTTGGGGGGCCCTATAAAAATTATGCTATGGGGCACCATGATCCGCAGTTATGCCCTTGATGCAGATAGATGTTTTTCAGGGTGTTAATCATTATCAACATATCTTAACCACTAGACTGCATATTAATTCTTACTAAATAGACATGTAAGGCCCCATTCACATGTGCGTACATAAGAGTATACCTGTGCGAAGGCCGTGTTTGTCCATATGGGGATGCACAGATGTTTCATGCATACCTGTACAGGGATATGTCTATTGGGATGCAGCGACTGCACACAGCCACTGCTCCCAATTTGAAATCCACGTGAGTGCAGGAGAGTGTCCACCAAGCACAGTGTCAGTTCGGGGACATGCACTCACGCATATGTCAAATTGTGTCTGTGAATGTCTCAGTTGACATGAATGGGACTGCCTGCACAGGGATGCACATGTCCCTTGCATGGGTGTAAGGGACCGTCCGGCGGTACCACTAGCACTCCACTGAATAGGCGTCCCCAGCGCACGGAATCTAAGTCCCAGAGTGCTTGTTCACCAGGGCCTCTGATGGTGGGGATGGACTTGGAGCACCCCGAGACCAGGTCGTGGCTACTGGGTACGTCCGTCAGTGGTAGTGGTATACGCCGAGGACTCCCACGGGAAAGAGTCTGATATGAGGAGGTCTGAGGACCCCACTGCGAGGGATGGATGGATGGTTGAGCAAGGTCAGACAGGCCGGGTCGGTAACAGAGAGGACGGTGCGGTACAAGGCAGCGGGCAGAGAATAGTCGGGTCACACGCCAGGTCAGCAACAGCAGGTCAGATCCGATAGAGGGCATCCAGGAGAGAGGTCAGACAAAGCAAGGGTCAGGACAGGAGAATATGGCAAGGTCAGGTACAATCCGGGTCAATAACTCACAGGGCACAGGTTCGCAGATTCAGGAATGCAGGTAAGACCAGAAGGCACTGAATGAAAGCTCAGGTCCGTTTAAATATCGCACCCTGCGCTGCCATTGGTGCCCAGCGGGCGGCCACGGCTTCTACTGCGCATGCGCGAACTCGAACGCCGCGGCCGGCCCGGACCTAGTGCCCGCGTCCCTGCACAGGACGGCGTACTGCGCCGGGACCATCGCTGCGGGGATCGCGGAGATCCCTGACAATGGGTGTATACCTAACTCTGTGTGAACGAAGCCTAATGCTTTTTTGATTGTTCTATGTTATAGTAAAAAACATTTTTACTTCGTTTAAGTGCCACAATTCACCAGGAAACAATGTTTGGAATGTAACCTGTTAACATCCCAAGAATTGATTTATCCTCCAAGTTTAACATATTTTCAAAACAATGGGGCACATTTGGACAACATAGTAACTGCTTTAATAGCCAGAAAGTCAGGTTTGCCCATTTTGGTGAGACCTACTCATACACTTTATATGTTTGCTTTATACATTCCACTGGGCTGAACACAAAGAAAAAATTCTCTTAATTCTAACTTAATTAATGTGGTCCGTAGTTGGGAAAAATAGTACTTATTGAAATGTGCATGTTCTAGGAAAAGTTTCATCTAGAATTAGAATTTTCGCAGTCATGAATATTCCTTGTTTTAAAACAGGGGTCTCCAAAGAACAGCCTACGTGCTACATTCGGCTTATCTGGCCCAACCAGCCCAGATTTTCAGAGCAGTTGGCCTCTGCTCAAGCCAAGGAGGGACTTGGATGTAGGGTGGGACACAGATGTAAGGGATGACAGATAAAAGGGTTGCATGATGGGAACACTAATGTAATGGGGACTTCGATGGGCCCAAATTTATTTGGAATTTTTACTGAAGTCCTTCTCTGTTGATGTGAATCATATCATGCTGAAAAAAAGCTCCATGTAAAACATATTGATTAATGTAATTTTTTTATCCATTTAAAAACTGATCACTCAGGATACAGAAGCCAGCAGAAGGAACCATAGTACGCAAAGAGGAACCAACACTCCCAGACTTGACCAGATTTTGCAGGATCTTTTGCTGGTGGCTTCTTTTACCACTGCATAGGTCATTGGTGTTGGAACCAGCAGAAGAGGTGAGAACTTTCTTTGCAGAAACCTAGCTCCAACCAAAAAGGGTTAGGACCTCTGTCAGTATTTTATTATTGTTTTTAATCTACCTTTGGGGACATTTTGCCTAATTTTATGTCCCAGTGACACCTGTCACACATTCATAGGTGCAATGGGGCAAGTGAAAGGAAATCTACCCAAGGAAGACACAGACAGCAATAAAACCTGATAGAGTTTCTAACCCTTAAGTATTCGATCCAAAATAAATAATGTAATTGCTTAAGTTGGGCTTTATAATTCTATAACACACCCACCTTAAGGTAGAAATATGTAAAATGTGCAAAACAAAAAAAGTGTAATCAGTCAATAACTTAAACCACCACGATAAAACTATCCAAAATTTGATGGTTGCTGTCAAACAAACTGTCCTAATTGCATAAACAACTCCTTAGATTAGGATACAGACAGTGCTATCATCCACTGCATGTACTGTATATACACAATATTCTCAGTAATTATTGTAAAATATTGTTATTAAAAAAATACTTCCATGTGAATAAACAAAAAGCACAAATCAGTTCTTATGGGAACAGGTAAAGTGAATTGAAATGAACCTTTTCTGGCCAGTCCTTTCTCTATCTAGACCCGGTGACATCTGCATCCAAGGCTTATTTTTTACTTTACAGCACCTGAAGGGGACAGAGGAAGCTTAAAAGCCACATAAGTAGAGGACCCAGAGTCTGGATCTTAAAGGGACCAGCAAGCAATTATAACCAGATGGAGTCCTAACGCATGGCACACACCAGCAGCAAAACACAATTTGACTTCTTTTCAGTTAAGAAGTCAACAACTGGTCTTATGAGTGCAATCTGTACACTAGGGGCACAGATAGGAGAGCGCAACACACGTTTGTTCTTTGGATTGATTTTTGCAGAGAGCACTATTTACAAGGAAGAATTTTTTTCAATAAAATTTTTGCACAATAATTACTGAGGACATTGGTGCATGTGGTGGATGATAGCATTGGGCATTACTGTGTTTTTTGCATATCATCTTCCTTATATAATGCTGCACTGTTTTTCTTTACCTGCCCAGAAGATGCTATTCAGCACAAAAATTCCTTCCTTTTTCTTTGAAGAAATGTGAGATTCTGTCCTGTCTGAGACTCATTATACTTGGCCGGCCTGATTATCACAAGAAATGGTTGGGTTGGACTGGTCATGTCATTTGTGAAAATCCAGCATGGACTAAAAACAACGCTAGTACAAAATGAAAAAAAGAATTCTGACGCTTTGGAGGACTTGGATTCTGGACAAGATACATGGAGGTCAAAGTGTTCCGTACCTACAAGAAAAACATTTTACCTGTCCTGGCAGCTGCTGGAAAACATTGACATTTACTTGCCAACCTGTACTGGCTTATCTATCTGGCATCTCATTGAGAAAACATACGCGATGTGCAGAGGGACGGCACCTTCTCACACTTCCTGCGGAAAGTAAAACAATTACATTGTAACGCAGCAAATTTGTATACCTGTTTGTCTAGTGAAACTGCACATACGTTCGTTCTGTGTAAATTCACCAGAATTTAATTGTTGTTTTTTTTATTATTCGCACAATATATAAAGCTGTTGCTGTGTGTGAATAGGGTAAAATCGAAAGTTCTCAAAGAGGACCTTCACCCTTTCTCATGCCGCTCCTACCCACTCTTCTCCCACAGTTCCTTTTTTTTTTTTTTAACCACCTTTTTCAGGGAACAAAAACGCACTTCCTGGATTCTTACCTAGGTAGGAATCATGTATTTAGCTGCCTGCAGTTTCCTAGGATATTTATATTATACATCCCAGGAAGCCTTGGCAGGGCCAGATTTAGACCTTGGGGGGCCGGGAGCACTTCAGGTTCGGGGGTGCGCTCACATACAGAGTTGGTTTACATTCTCAATGACACTCACACATTTTCAAAACGCATGATACAATGTAATTCTGAGGTCACGCGTGCACACACTCATACAGTCATATTCCACCTTCCTTAAGAGTGTAAGAGCTCTCTGTGGGGTTCGCTTGAGATGCCAAAATTTGTTTTTAAAAACGATACAATATACCAGCCCAGAGTAAAATCTTTTACAGATAATGGCAGGCAAAATATTACTTACCAAGATACATTTAATAAAAGAAAGTAATTTTGTATTATTTTATATTTTATTTATTATTTTACATTTTTTTTTATATTGTTTTATATTATTTTTGTATGACAGGGCCTTCTGTAAAGGAGGTCCAGAGCAGTTGCCCACTTTTCCCTTTTATAAATCCAACACAGGGCCTCTCGGTACGTCAAAGTGCATGCATCCCAGCAGCTCCAGATGACATGCCATGGCACATATGTATAATCAGAGGGTCATCTGCAAGGACTTAGATGAGACAGCCAGCTCCTGATAACGTTAGACAGATGGTGGAGCGGGGTCAGATAAACAGTAGCAGAGTAGTCCAGCTCTACAGAGCACCACTGGATTCACCCAGCATGTGAAAATGTTTTTTTGTGGAAAAAAGTAAGAGGGAAAACAACATGGGGGTGGGGATTGGTAATAGAGTAAAGTTCCTCTTTAAAGCATTTTTATTGAATATTCCTAGAATATGTTCCACCTACTACTTATATTTACCAGAAAAATCTATACAATAACGTACGTAAGCTGTGGGGGTAGGTGGGTGGCACTTCCTTCATTTTCCCTTTCTCATTGGGTCCAAGTGTAGATCACATAAGAGACCTACCCTGGCGTGGGTTCTTCTGGGCCACACTTGGCACCTTGGACATGGTCACTCGCCTTGCACATGGTTGTACTTTTACCATGCAGTGCTCATCAATGCCCTAAGACAAGGCAGGGGTTCGCTTTCAGGGATAACTCAACCCTATAGCAGTCCCCCAAATCAGAGATGGTCGTATACTGTGTACACTTGAACAGGTAAATTGAACTTCACTTAACTCTCTTTAGCCCTGAGTCAATGTACACCACTACAGTCACTTTTTGCATTTAGTAGGGACATGCCAAGCCAATACCTGCTCCACCTGTCCAGCATATCTCCAAAACTTCACACCCAGTATGGAATGGAGACCCACCATGCACGCTAGTGCGGACTCCATGGGTGCAATACATTAACCCTTCCTCTTTCATACCTACATTATGCATAGGACAGGGACCTCTGAGCACTGATCTGCTTCTGTTGCTATGGGAAATGGACCGCCAGGGGAGATAATGCCAACAACTCCCTTGCTGCAAGAGGATACCCCACCTTTCACAGGTACACGCTTCACAATAGGCAGCTTTTTGGACCTACGTTACCCTAGGTAACCACTTGTTGTCTTCATACCCCAGTGTGCTCACTGACCCAGTCTGCAAACCACACGTTACTTGCATACACCCTTTTCAAAGAACTTCAGACCAGGCATAGGCAAAGTTCAAAAAAACTTTACTGCAGGATCTTTAATACAGCAGATTAACAAAGTCTTTCTTCCTAACTAACCGTAACTACAGTGGCTGCCCCAGCATACCTGCACAGACAAGAGTCTATAATGGTAGTATTCAGAATGCTGGTATCTTCAGGGAGGACTGCAGGTCCCAGCAGCCCCCCCCATATGGAAAAGGCTTCCAATACAAATCTCCAGTATGACAGGCAAACCCCAGCAGGAATCAGACTGTACAAACTCTAGGTGCCCTCTTGTAGAAGCAGCTGGAGAGTACATCTTACTGGCTGTCTGTGTTCTCTTTCCCATGCAGCAGACTGAGGGTCTTGGCAGAGCCTTCCCCCCATTTATTTTCAGCACAGGGAGAGAGGCAGAGCCTAGAAATGTGTGGGAAACTAAGTTATGTCTTCCCCTCCCGGCTGGGGCAGCAGCTGTCTCACTAACCAGCATTTCAACCTTCTTACACATATAATAGTTAAAGCGTATCTATGGTCAACATTTAAAATCATATATTCATATATTGTTATTCAATTATTCCTAGCCTACTCTTATTACTCTGAATGATTTTGAAGTTTCCCACACATTTACTTCCCTGAAATCTGTGACGTAGTTACTATGCCCTATGAGTGCAGAGTGGGCAGCGCAGTGGCTAAATAGTTTGCACTTCCGCCTGGCAGCACTAGGGTCATTGGTTCAAATCCCAGCCTCGGCACCACCTGCCTGGAGTTTGCATGTTCTCCCTGTGCCTGCGTGGGTTTCCTCCAGGTACTCCGGTTTCCTCCCACACTCCAAAGACATGCTAGTAGGTTAATTGGCTCCTGTCTAAATTGGCCCTAATATGTGTATGTATGAATGTAAGTTAGGGACCTTAGATTGTACGCCCCTTGAGGGTTAGGGACTGATTTGAATGTACAATATATATGTGTAAAGCGCTGCGTAAATTGACGGCACTATACAAGTACCTGAAATAAATAATAAATAAATAAATGAGTAGGCGCTGCTGTGTCAGGCATTCCACAGAGCCTGCCTTCTGAGCTACCGAAGTGCTGAGAGGAGGAGTTTTGGGAAGCTACAGGATACACAGCTGCCACATACAGCCGATCAACATAATGAATGGCTATAAACAGGTTTACACCGTTTCTTGGGTAAACCCATATTTTTCTGCTGGTGTACAACCCTGGACGCAGATAGTTGTGTATAAGTAAGGCATCTGGGCACAAGGGAATAAGTAATGGCATGAACCCATGTAAAGCCACATACAGCCATTTATTACCATGGTTGTTCATGGCTGTTGTGCATCCTAGTTATGGAAATAGGCCCACAATGTACATTATGCGGTCTCATGTGCCCATGCGATTGAGGCTGTAAAAACATGGACAAGGTTCTTACCACTATCCATTCTTACTAAAACAAAAAAAGTTTCAGTTTGTTTTATTCAAAGGCTGTGCTAAAGTTTGAGTTAGAAATGAACAAAGCATGCAGTTGAACCAGGGAGGCCAAAATGTTCACATTAATTCACGAAAATATTAGTATGAGAGAAGTGGAAATAAATTATAAATGTTTGAATAGATGGCACATTACCCCTGACCTGGAGCACAAGATGAATACGGAAATTTCACAGATGTGTTGGAGAGGCTGTGGAGAGGTGGGCACGTGGTATCATATGTGGTGGGAGTGTCCAGAAATACAGGTGTTCTGGCGAAGGATAGTTTACTTGATAGGGAAGATTACTAAAATCAATATAGGATTAGACCCAGAATTATGCCTCCTCCATATCTCAGAACTCCCAGTGAAAGTATATAAGAGGTCAGGGATATGGTATTACTTAACCGCAGCAAAGAGCTTGATACCCAGGTACTGGAAGAAAAGAGAGGTGCCAACTGAGGAAGAATGGATGGGTAGAGTAAACCAGATTTCTGGGACAGAAAGATTGTATTATATGCACGAGGATAAGTTGGAGATGTACAATAAAAAATGGAAAGGATGGGGAGAATATAAAGAAATGGCGAAAAAGGTGAAGAGATAAGGTCCCGGGTAGTCGGTTTAGAATTGGATTTAGGAATAACAGAACCATATGGAGTAAATGAGAGAAGAGAGAATATGGAGCGTGGGAAGGTGAGGGAGGGAAGGGAGGGGACGGGGAGAAGGAGGGGGGGTATTTGGGAGGGGGGGATGGTCATATATAGGAATAAATTTTATAAGGAGAAAATATGTTTTTGATAAATATTTTAATAGATATGTTGAAATGAATTGTATATGGATTGAAAATCAATAAATATTTATAACAAAAAAAAAAAAAAAAGAACCAGGGAGGCCAAAATGTTCACAAAAGAACCCACAGTAGCAGAAGATGAGAACCTTATACCCTGCCACCCACAGAGGGCACCTCCTGGGACAAATTTTTTTAAATGTATGCTATGCTGAAAAAATAAGGCTACCAGTACAGCCTCCTAAAAATGCTAGTTGCCTGGCTGTCCCTGGCTTTAATGTTGTCAGTCAGTGACTCAGGAACAAACAAGCAGATCAGAAAACTCACAATGAAGTCAGGACTCCTGATTGATGATTGTTTCGATTCAGTTGGTTAGGGTCAGTTCTTTGGTGTAGCAAATACTGAAGCCACTAAATACGCATGACAGCTAGAAAACTGGAATTTTTCAGAAGGGGAGATCAGTAAAGGTGGCAGGGCATGACAAAGACATTGCAAAAGGAGGCTGCCACATGGTTCTCTATACCCAGAAGTGATGGGGATTGTCGCCAACTGCAGAGGAGGAGGAAGTACTGGGGGGAGTGTAGATAAAGTGAGTATAGGGAGTTGGGGGAAAGAGGGCTTCCTTGCAGAAGCGGTCACTTTGCATTGCAGTAGCAAGGCAACTGTGTCTATTTAATACAGGTTTTCTTTAACTTGCCTTATGGTGGAAGCAACAAAACACCCTGGCAGGTCAAATAGTTTATATTTTACAATAAAGTGATATTAAAGTTTTGCATTTTATTTTTTTTAAATAACAAAAATGTTCTAGACACCTGCTCTGTGTAATGGTTTTGCACAGAGCAGTCTCAATCTTCCTCTTCTGGGGTCCCCTGCTGGCACTGTCTGCCCCTCAACTTTGCTGAGTGGCCCCATAGCAAGCTGCTTGCTATGGGGCACTCAAACATGCTCACTCCTGAGTGCCCCCATACCAAGCTGCTTGCTATGATGGGAACTCAAGCGTGCTCCATTGACAGACAAAGCATGGCTCGGATCTTGGCCCATGCTCCCTCTTCATTGGCCATTGGCTCCCACTGCTATCTCTGAGCCAATGAGGAGCGAGAGAGCTGAGAGAGCCACAGGCCCTTAATATTATAGTTTTAATATGGATTGCAGCAGAGAAGGCCTTTACAAGGAGACCAGTGCACACCAGTTCCTCTTATCATTTAAGCCGGCAGAGACTTTGTTCCATCTTTACGCAACACCCTGCATTAATACTGGTTGCAGGATGTTAAGTAGACACAAGATGGCAGTGTTCTGTGGTTCAGTTATGCAGATTCTATTGAAGAAAAGCCTTGTTGAACTTGTATTCTGGTGTCAGCAGGGTCTGTACTTCCAAAGCGGGCTCAGCACACACAGGGAACCAAAAATACTCAGCGGCCCTCAAGAGGGTAGCGTTTCATATAGCTTGGGTGCTTGCACAGAAGTTGATTTCTCACATTTTTGCTTGATCAGTGCCAATGCTGATGAGTGTATTCTGATGGCAGGAAAATCTCCCCGCTGCCAGAATGCAGTAGCTCCATGGGAGGCATTACCCCATCCGCCTTGAATGTGTGGATGAGGAAATCAATTAATTTTCTTTCATTCAACCCACTGGTTGAACAAAAGAAAATGAATGGTATGGCCTGCCTTAGTATTGTGCAGGTGTTGTATTTTTAACTCCTAGATGAGGATGACTCAGAGCAGGAAATCCCCGTGACGCATTCTTTTATTTGTCTGTTTGAATATTTGCATTGAACTATAAAGACATAGAAATGTTACATTCAGATGACTTCAGAGGCACCTACTCTAAGAAAAAGCTGTGTGGTTTCCTGGTGTACTGATGTGATGTATATCAAATCTACATCAAAGAGATTAAACGCGTATTTTTAAAGATAACCTGAACTAAGATTTAACATTTCAAAAGTAAATGTCCTGCCTTATACCAGACACCAACATTTGCCCCTAAACGTGGCAAGGACTTTAAATGTACATCAAAGTAGAATCCCAATGTTCTATAAAATTTCCATATAAAAATAATTATTTCATTAAAAGAAAGCCTAATGTCAATAAAATACATTCTATGAAATTCCAACTCTCACAGTTATACAGTGCTTGGGATTGATGCGTTTCGTGATCATAAATCGCTTCTTCAAGATCTGCGCTGAAATAAAGATTTGTTCATCATATCCAGTCTGAGAGTACAGTAATATCTAAAAGCGCAATCAGAAGTACTCCTATCTTATCTTCTGTCAGGCTTGTAAAGGTGTAATGTGCTGTCTGGTTTTGGGAAATTTCCTATTGGGATAGTTCCGCTAGGTCTAGAAGCTTTATAAGAAGATACGATTTGAACCCACTATTTCACCCATTAAAACTTTTTAGAGCAGACACACCACTAGATGCTTGCTATAGGCACTACTGGACAGTCCTTTAAAGCTGAAGTCCTAGAAAACAGCTGAACAAATAGATGAAATACAGACATGGGAGCTATGTTATAAGCAAGAGGATTTGTATTGCTGTCCAGCGAGTCCTGAGATTTACAGAGCAGGTCCAACACAGCCAGGATGGTGACCTGTGATTTTTCTGTGACTTTTCTACCCTCAGTATGTAACTTGCCCCCCCCCTCCCCCAATATTTACACAAGTCCTGTATCTATCCAATCAGTGATGTCACAATGGGGGTGCAGGGGGGGTAGATCGCATCCGAGTGACACCCACCAGAGGGATGACAACTCTCCAACCCCCATTCATCCCTATAGGGGGAGCTGGAAAGATGGCGGTGCCCATGAAGTAGGGACAGGAGACGGAGACTCTGGGTCAGTGTGTGTGGAGAATGGGATGAAAATTTCTGCTGCTTGTGTGCTGGAGATCGAGAGAAGACCAGAGAGAGAGAGACAGCAGGTGTGTACTTCCTCCTCTACCACCAGGGGGAGACATCCATCCCCTCCCTTCCCCCCTCTGATTCCACTGAGACATGGGGCATTCCAAAACTTCTCTACTGCACCCCTAAAAACTGACATGTACATTGCATCCACTCCCCCCCACACACACAGTGACATGTTACTATCTATTCATAACCCCCTACATACTGACATGGTACATTCCATCACCCCCCCCCAACCTACAGACATGGTACATTCCATCACCCCCCCAACATACTGGCATGGTACACACACAGACACACACACACACACACGGTACAAGCCATTCATCGCCACCCTACATACTGACATGGTATATTTAAGCAACTCCCCCTCCACAACATATTGACATGGTACATTCCACCCTTCAACCACACACACACACATACTGACATGGTACATTACATGCTGAGCCCGGAGAAGGGATGACACCATGTTTTACAGCACCAAGTGACACCAACCCTGGTGACGCCATTGGATCCAGCGCTGTGCCCGTTTAGAGCACTGGTCTTACAGGGCAAATTGATAACAGTGGGAGCCATTGGCTTCTGCTGCTGTCAATCAAACCCAGTGAGGAGGGAGTGTAGGGTGGGGCCGAGCTGTGCTGTGTGTGTCTATAGATGCTCACAGACCAGCTTGGGAGCGAGCTCGCATTTCTGCCTCCATAGCAGGCAGCTTGCTATGGGGGCAGACAGAGAAGAGGAGGAGTGGAGAACGTAAGCGGGGGACCTCTAAAGAGAAGGGTTGAGCCTGCTCTGTGAAATACCATGGCACAGAGAAGTATAAACTTCTTTACAATGATTTTAATCATTTTCTGAAGCCCTGCACAAAGAGGGAGAAGACCAGGAAATTCAGATCCCCACTCTCTAGTCCGGCTGCTTGGGCACTGAAAGCACAGCATCCATGGAGGCATAGCGCGGACCCAGGGGAATGGGGCAGGAGGGTATTTTTTCTGAAAAGGTGAACACTTTGACCACTTCTTGTCCAGGCCAATTTTCAGCTTTCAGCGCTGTCGCACTTTGAATGACAATTGCGTGGTCATGCAACACTGTACCCATATGAATTTTTTAGCATTTGTTTGAGACAGAACTTTATTTTGGTGGTATTTATTCACCACTGGGATTTTTATTTTTTTTGCTATACAAATGAAAATGTCCAAAAACTTTCAAAAAAAGTGTTTTTCTTATACAATTTTGCAAATAAATAATCTTTCTTCATAAATCTTGGCCAAAATGTATTTATTTATCTTTTTATTAAAAAAAAAAATAACCCAAATTAGTTTATAACCAAAAATTATAATTTTTCTAAAAAATGTTTTACATTTTTATTTTATTTTCTTATATTATTATTTATGTTTTTTTTAACATACTGTAACCCTAGCAGTACAGTTTCACCATAGTGACACTACTACTTGTGGGGGGTGATGAAGATTTTTTTTTTTTTTTTTTACACTGATTGCTTTTACACTCATAAAGGCTGTAAAAGCAATCATTTCTCCTTCTCTCTGGCTGCATTCTTGCAGCCATTGAGAAATACTGTGTGAGCTGTGATTGGTCACAGCTTATCACATGGTACAAGGCTGTTGTGAATAGCCCTGTACCATGTGATCTCTGTGATCATTCACAGATCAAACAAGTAGTAAGCAATGATGTCAGAAGTGACATCTTGTTTACTACTGTTCATGTGATCACTGATTGGCCAATCGGTGATCACATGATCGGGACCTCCCACAGAGGTCCCGTACAGCGATCAGTGTTCCGCTGTGTCCTCCGGACACATGGAGCGCACACAGGCTAAAATAGCGGGCACTGTTTATGAACGGCAACCCGCCCCTGCACTGCTCCCGTCTGGCTGTTTATATACATGGGCCGGATGGGAAGTGGTTAAAGACCCTTCAAAAACAGAAATCACCTTTTGGTCTGTTGTGGGCTGATATCTCACAGCATTTACGTGGACTGAATGGTGTCAGCCCTGCTCAACGTCTGATGCTAAACTACTCAAACCTTCCCCCTAGTCTATTCTCCATAACATTTAGGGTTTGTTCACATCAGGTGCATTAAACTACCTGGAATAACACAGGCTGAGTGTAAGGACACTGGGAAAACCACTGATCTCTATGTGCCCTGGATAGAAATACATCATGTCTGCCGTTTTATTCATAGCTTGCCCCCTTTTTGTTAATTCTGAGCAGCATTTGACCAATTTTTATGTTTAGAAGAGTAGTTCAAGCTTGTTCTTGCACAACTCTTAATTCCCCCATGTGTCTATGTCACATCTAATTACTATACAGCGCTCACCTGCACCAGCACTAGACTGAAAAACCCAGGAAGATATGTAGTTTGCAGGAATGTCAGTTACACATTAGAGACAGAGGTCATACATTACCCTGTGCAGTGCCATGCTGCATGCCCCATGTTTTGAACACAAACAGGTATGTAAAGATTTCCTCTACTATAGGCTGTACATACACGGCAACAACAGACACCATGAAACTACATTATCAATGCACATCTAATGCAGGTGAAAAACACAAGATGCAGGTATGAAAGTTTACAATGCCTTTAGGACTATTACTTGCATAAAACAGCTTAAATAGACACGCAACTGTTCATTTTACATATTTATTACAACATGTTTTGTCTATCCTGCAGTTTCACATAATTGACATGATGAGCCAAAACACTAGCAACAAAAATAATGGCTTCTTCCTTGTTTCCTTGTCTTTAATATGACAGGTTATACTCAACTTTGTAAATCTCAACCTCAAGCAAATCCCAATAAAATCTGGATTGTTCAAAGTTTTGATAGAAAAGAACATTCTTAGTGCATGCACACAAAATGCTCCCCCCCCTCACTTCCATCACCCCTCATTTATAGCTGAATTCCAAGTTTCCTGTCACTTTAAATATGTTCCATTTCGTAGATTATTTGGCCACTGTGTGCACTGTATTATACTGCATTTGCATCAGCTAGCAGGGGTTAAAGTAGAACTCAGGTTTTATGTTATTTGTTGATAAAAATATAAGGTTTCTCCTGAATTGTGGAAGTTGCCTATACTGCTGCTGGAACACAGCACTGCATATTGTACATAGCTGATGCTATTACAGTACAATATTTTATTTTTATATATACAGTTGTGTTAAAAATAATAGCAGTGTGTTGCAAAAAAGTGAATAAAGCTCAAAATCCTTCTAATAGCTTTTATTTCCATACACACAAATGCATTGGGAACACTACACATTCTATTCCAAATAAAAACATGAAGACAAATATATCAAATTTGTGTTGTTCCTCTAAAAAAATAGAAGAAAAGTGAATATTAGACTGTTAAAAAAATAGCAGTGTTTGTATTCTTCTTTACAAACTCAAACATTCACTATATAAACTGAAAAATGTTTGAAGATTTTGCTTTCCTTTGAATGACTTCATGAATATTTAGTTGTATAAGCACTGTTTCTGAGAACTGCTGTACATCTGTGTTGCATGGAGGCAACCAACTTCTGGAACCTGTGAACAGGTATTCCAGCCCACGATGATTGGACTACATTCCACAGTTCTCTATTTCTTGGTTTTGCCTCAGAAACTGCATTTTTGATGTCACCCCACAAGTTTTCTATTGGATTAAGATCCGGGGATTGGGCTGGCCACTCCATAACGTCAATCTTGTTGGTCTGGAACCAAGATGTTGCACGTTTACTGGTGTGTTTGCGGTCGTTGTCTTGTTGGATCCCCATTTCAAGGGCATTTCCTCTTCAGCATAAGGCAGCATGACCTCTTCAAGTATTCTGATGTATTCAAACTGATCCATGATCCCTGATATGCGATAAATAGGCCGAACACCGTAGTATGAGAAACATCCCCATATCATGATGCTTGCGCAACCATGCTTCACTGTCTTCACAGTGTACTGTGGCTTGAATTCAGTGTTTGGGGGTCATCTGACAAACTGTCTCCGGCCACTAGACCCAAAAAGAACAATCTTACTTTCATCAGTCCACAAAATGTTGCGCCATTTCTCTTTAGGCCAGTCAATGTGCTCTTTGGCAAATTGTAACCTCTTCAGCACGTCTTTTTTTCAACAGTGGGACTTTGCGGGGGCTTCTTGCAGATAGCTTGGCTTCACATAGGCGTCTTCTAATTGTAACAGTACTCACAGGTAACTTTAGACCTTCTTTGATCTTCCTGGAGCTGATTGTTGGCTGAGTCCTTGCCATTTTGGCTATTCTTCTATCCATTCGAATGTTAGTTTTTCGCTTTCTTCCACGTCTTTCAGGTTTTGGTTGCCATTTTAAAGCATTTGCGATCATTTTAGCTGACCAGCCTATCATTTTCTGCACTTCTTTATATGTTTTCCCCTCTCCAATCAACTTTTTAATCAAGGTACGCTGTTCTTCTGAACAATGTCTGGAACGACCCATTTCCCTCAGAATTTCAGAGAGAAATGCACTGTAACCAGCATGTACAACATTTGCTGCCTTCCTTCCTTAAATAAGGGCAATAATTTCCACCTGTTTTTCAAAGAATGAATGACCTCACTAATAGAACTCCACACTGCTATTATTTTGAACATGCCCCTTTCAATTAGTGATTTAATTACACAGAATCAGCAGCATGCATGTCATGACTGTTGGGTCTGTTGGATTTCTATTACTCTACTACACCTGCTAGTAATTTATTTGCCATGTAGAAATATAATTTCTACCAAAAACAATGATTGATCAGGTTAGTGATGTCTGACTGCTATTATTTTGAACACAACTGTATGTATGTATGTGTATATATATATATATATATATATATATATATATATATACATACACACACTATATTGCCCAAAGTATTGGGGGGACGCCCCTCCAATCATTAGATTCAGGTGTTCCAATGACCTCCATGGCCACAGGTGTATAAAATCAAGCACCTAGGCATGCAGACTTCTTCTACAAACATTTGTGAAAGAATGGGTCACTCTCAGGAGCTCAGTGAATCCAAGCATGGTAAAGTGATAGGTTGCCACCTGTGCAATAAGTCCATCCGTGAAATTTCCTTGCTACTAAATATATATACTAGTTAGCTATTAGTGGTATTATAACAAACTGGAAGCAACTGGGAACAACAGCAACTCAGCCACCAAGTGGTAGGCCACAAAACATGACAGAACGGGGTCAGTGCATGCTGAAGCGCATAGTGCGCAGAAGTTGCCAACTGTCTGCGGAATCTGCAATAGCTAAAGACCTTCAAAATTTGTTTGGCCTTCAGAGTAGCACAACAGTGCATAGAGAGCTGCATGGAATGGGTTTCCATGGCCAAGCAGCTGCATCCAAGCCTTACATCATCAAGTGCAATGCAAAGTGTCGGATGCAGTGGTGTAAAGCACGCCGCCACTGGACTCTAGAGTAGTGGAGACGTGTTTCCTGGAGTGACGAATCACACTTCTCTGTGGCAATCCGACGGACATGTCTGGGTTTAGCGGTTGCCAGGAGAACAGTACTTGCCTGACTGCATTGTGCAAAGTGTAAAGTTTGGTGGAGGGGGAATATGGTGTGGGGGTTTTAGGAGTTGGGCTTGGCCCCTTTGTTCAAGTGAAGGGAACTCTTAAGGCATCAGCATACCAAGACATTTTGGACCATTCATGCTCCCAACTTTGTGGGAACAGTTTGGGGATGACCCCTTCCTGTTCCAACATGACTGCACACCAGTGCACAAAGCAAGGTCCATAAAGACATGGATGAGCGAGTTTGGGGTGGGGGAACTTGACTGGCCTGCACAGAGTCCTCACCTCAACCCGATAGAACACCTTTGTGATGAATTAGAGCGGAGACTGCAAGTCAGGCCTTCTCGTCCGATATCAGTGCCTGAGCTCACAAATGCACTTCTGGAAGAATGGTCAAACATTCCCATAGACACACTCCTAAACCTTGTGGGCAGCCTTCCCAGAAGAGTTGAAGCTGTTATAGCTGCAAAGGGTGGGCCAATTCAATGGTGAACCCTATGGACTAAGACTGGCATGCCATTACAGTTCATGTGCGAGTAAAGGCATGCTTCCCAATACTTTTGGCAACAACATAGTGTGTGTGTGTGTATATATACAGTGAGGAACAGAAGTATTTGAACACCCTGCGATTTTGCAAGTTCTCCCAGTTAGAAATCATGGAGGGGTCTGAAATTCACATTGTAGGTGGATTCCCACTCTGAGAGACAGAATTTAAAAAAAAATTCAGGAAATCACATTGTATGATTTTTAAAGAATTTATTTGTCTTGCACTGCTGAACATAAGAAGCCTTTGTTTGCAATTACAGAGGTCAAACGTTTCCTGTAGTTCTTGACCAGGTTTGTACACACTGCAACAGGGATTTTGGCCCACTCCTCCACACAGATCTCCTTTAGATCTGTCAGGTTTCGGGGCTGTCGCTGAGCAACACGGAGTTTCAGCTCCCTCCAAAGATGTTCTATTGGATTTAGGTCTGGAGACTGGCTAGGCCACTCCAGAACCTTGATATGCTTCTTACGGAGCCACTCCTTGGTTATCCTGGCTGTGTGCTTCGGGTCGTTGTCATGTTGGAAGACCCAGCCACGACCCATCTTCAATGCTCTGACTGAGGGAAGGAGGTTGTTGCTCAAAATCTCACAATAAATGGCCCCATTCATCCTCTCCTTAATACAGTGCAGTTGTCCTGTCCCCTTCGCAGAAAAGCACCCCCAAAGCATGATGTTACCACCCCCATGCTTCACAGTAGGGATGGTGTTCTTGGGATGCAACTCATCCTTCTTTTTCCTCCAAACACCATTAGTGAAGTTAGATCAAAAAGTTCTACTTTGGTCTTATCTGACCACATGACTTTCTCCCATGCCTCCTCTGGATCATCCAGATGGTCATTGGCAAACTTCAGACGGGCCTGGACATGTGATGACTTGAGCAGGGGAACCTTTCGTGCAATGCATGATTTGAAACCATGACGGCGTAGTGCTCTACCGACAGTGACCTTTGAAACTGTGGTCCCAGCTCTCTTCATGTCATTGACCAGCTCCTCCCTTGTAGTTCTGGGCTGATTCCTCACCTTTCGTATCATCAGTGATACCCCACGGGTGAGATCTTGCATGGAGCAACAGTCCGAGGGAGACTGATAGTCGTCTTTAGCCTCTTCCATTTTCTAACAATTTCTCCAACAGTTGATCTATTTTCACTTGGCAATATATGTTTACATATATATTGGCTACATCTTTTTCTGTAAATATTTTTATTGCACCCTTTTGACCTTTTGGTAATAAATCTTACTTTCTGAAAGTGTTGAACTGTTTCTAACGCTCTTTAATGCAAACTATGAATTCCTGCCTCTGAAGAGCGCTACTGTATGTGCGTTTAACCCTCTGTATAACCTGCCTGCAGTGACAGTGGTATACAGACAGTTATCCAACCATCATAGTGTTATTGCTAATATTATTATTATTATAATACAGTATTTATATAGTGCCAAAGGGTATGCTCAGCGCTGTACAGTAGCAGGGGGGACAGAACATGAGACAAGACAGTAACAATACAATACACGAGGGGTTTGAGGGCCCTGCTCTTTCGAGCTTATAAACTAGGAGGAATATTGCTGAGTTTCCTCTTTCTCTGCACAAAAAGGAGGTGGTGGCAGTGTGAAGGGTTAATTGTGTAATTAACCTGACCCAGTAGCAATCGCTCTCAGGCTGCAAGTACACAGATTGTAGTCCATTAGCTGGAAAATCTTTGTGCAGGGTGCAGCTGGGCGTGGCATTGTTACTCACGTGACAGCGTGCCTACGCCAGTGAGAACAGAGCCTTTTAGGGACCTGATCGTGAGGACTGAGCCTTCTGGGACCAATTACCACCAAGTTTATTGGACTGGATCTGTTGCATACCAGGAATGGTGAGCAGAATTACCAAGCTTAATTATCATCTGTCGGCTCCTTTTTGTCCATAGCTAATGCCAATAAAGACTGCTCCTTAATTAGCAGCACATCAGCCATAAATTGTACAGTCTTCAAGTGCACCTCCTTACAGCTGGGCCCCAAAGATAGTCGGCTAATACTGAAATTTCATGCCAGGTACTTTGTAGCCACCCTTTGTCAGGAATGGGTACACCCACCCACTAATGGGCTGTATGCACAGGGTGTACTCAAGGACACTTTGTTGGGCTAGTTATTACTGTAATATTTCTCACTCTTTATAACAGTTAAAACTTGGTTAGTCTTGTTGCAATATAGCTAATTGCCATATAATAAGTCTGTGTTCACCCTATTTAGTACAGCATCTTTGAACATCTTCAGTTGTCTGTTTACTGGTTTATAGATTGTGGTTATCTTGACTCACCCTAATACATCTACTTTATAAATACATGAAATATAAAATTCAAAAATGCATACTTATCTTCCATCCAATTGCTTGTGGCCTATTTTCTTTCTGTGTACTATGATAGAATGGTAGCATTCTAACGCTTAAGTTACACAGGTGTGAGCGATCTCCAACCTATAACCAGGTGTGTCAGTGGGAACCAAGTGGTTTAGAGAAGCATGACAGAGAACACAGAACCCATCATACCAAGTGGCTCCTGCAGGGGTAGAGCTACATAATGCGTATGTATAACCTGAAACTGAACGTAGAATTCAAAATATTGGCATGGCCAAACAACATTTTTTAGGGTTTTCATAACAAGTTTTCATAGTTTCATAACAAGTTTATTAAATCCATAATGGTGGAACTGAATGCTCTAACAAACCATTTCTCTGAATTTCTGCTTGAACTTTGGAACAAACTTCTGCTGATACATTGCCAGCTTTAAGTCTTTGATCAACCTCAATACTAAATTTTGTCTTACAGCACTAGGGTCCTTGGTCTCTACATGGAGTTTTCATGTTCTGCCTGTGTTTGTGTGGGTAGGTTTATTGGCTCCTTTCTAAACTGGCCCTAGTATGTGTGTACAAATTGGCTATGCTCATGGGTTATGTTCTGTGCATCGGTTGCAAACCGAGCAACTGCGGAGGGTTGAGTAAATACCTGAAGATCTATCTACCTTGTAAAATATCCACCAAGAGAATTCTATGGAAAAGGCTTTCAAGCATATCAGTCATGGTGACAAGAGAGCAGGACCTTCTCTGAACTGACTGAATTATAAATACATGCATACAATATTGACTGGGCAACCCTAGCAATCAGTAGGCTGAAAATACAAAAAAAATGTGAAAGGTCTAAGAAGAGCAATCCGAAATTGAATAAAATGTTGAGAAAGGTGCTCTGTGTCCCACCAAAGTGTTGGACCATGAAACTAACCTACTGAAATTTATATTGTTGTCAAGACCTGTGAGCGCCCACTAAGCTGCTCTTATTGATATATACAATATACTGTATATTATTATTATTATACAAGATTTATATAGGGACAACAGTGTGCACAAGGCTTTACATTATAACGGGAGACAAAACAGTTGCAATACAATTTAATACAAGAGGGCTACATAATATATATATCGTACGTTGTTTGTTGTTGTTGTACTGTGCCATGTATTGTCCCCCCTATTGTACAGCGCCGAGCAAACCCTTTGGCGCTATATAAACTCGTAGTAATAATAATAATAATATATATATATATATATATATATATATATATATATATAGATATATAGATACTGTATGTACACATAGTATATATATATATATATATATACATATACACAGTATATATATATATATATATATATATATATTTATTTATTATTAGTTTCTCTTTTTTAATGTACAGCATATATACACACATACATACATATACACACTAAAGTGCTGAGCACACTGTTGGCGCTATATAAAATAAAAGTCAGCAGCTATAAAAACTGTAGCTGCTGACTTTTAAAGAACAGCCACTCCCCTGTCCCACGATCCCACGTTGCTCCCGCCACAGCCCGTTTCACCTTCATATTCCAGGAGGCCGGCATCTTCAGTGTGGGCACCCGGCTGTGACAGCTTGCGGCTTCACAGCCGGGTGCCCACTGCGCATACACAAGTAGCGCTGCGCTTCCTGAATGGCCCCTTCGTCTTCTGGAACCTGTCACGTGTAGGGTAGGAGGACAACAGGAGGGTAGGAGGACAACGGGAGGGTAGGAGGACAACTTCCGCCTAGGGGATCGCAGCGGAAGTGGAAGCGGGTAGCTGTCAAATTCAGGTACCCGTTCCTTCCGCTCCCCAAAGGTGCCAATCCTTAATGGGGACCAATCTTTAAAGTGGAAATTCCCCTTTTGAGTGGAACTTCGCTTTAACTAAAGAGCAAACTTGCATCTATGATCCATTTGCACTCTCCATCTTCTGGTGGCCTAATTTAAAACTTTTGGCCAAACAAGCAGTATCACAGGGGACCATCAAAAAGACCCTATAAACCCCTTTATGTATTTCTCCTATTAAATCACTTTCCTTAGAATTAAACATGGACATGTGTCTGGGATGCTGCGTATTGTTTGCATGAGTTGCTATGTCTAGGTTGCCTTGGTAATATTTTGCTACGGAACACAATTTTTGCCAATACTGAAAGGTTCCACAATTTTGAAAAGGTTTACTCATGTTATGCTTAAAATGGATTAGTTAATTTACAAGTTTGCCCGAATGAATTCCTGACATGTCGTGACTCGTGATATGCAGCAACACAATGCTGAATGGCATTTTTGTATTGCAGGACTACATCACAACTGTGAGCCAAGTGTTTGTGTGGCACTTTCACTTACATGGGAGAGTTTTACAGACAGTGCTGCCTGTCAAACTCAAAATGTAGTGGTCAACTTGACGCAACACAATACAAAGCATGGCAGCTGCAGCAATGTGTACCGATCCGAGCAGCATCATATCTGCTTATAGGCAGGGAAGTAGGGCAGAAAACACCCCCCAAAAAACTAACAACCTCCTATTTTTACCACCCACCGCTTGGTGATCTGTGTGAAAGGAGCCTTGATAAAAATCTGAAATCTTGAGTGAGTAAACTGTGCTTTCTGTTCTTCATTTTGCATTCTAGTAAATGAATTGTGCCTTTATTAAAGATTTTTTTTAAAAAAAGCTGAAATATAATATCCTTTGACTCCACCAGAACCATGCGCTGTGCAGCCAGAAGATTAGAAAGTTATGTCTTGGCATTAGTAACATGACCTCTGCCACTGAGCCTTATGCAGGACACCCACATACAAACAGCTTCATTGTCTAACACATCTACTGAACAAAAGACTGTACAGATATACGCTGATTCATATTTTATTAGCTCTGCTTTAGAACTACAACACCAGCTAGTTACAGTATGTGTGTGGGTGCTGCACCTACTATCTTACTGCACGAGGAGCCAAACCCATACCTCCCACCTGTTAGGGTGATAGTCCGAATCTAAAGCTGATAATATACTATACAATCTCTGTTCAATCTCCTTTAGCTTTCCAAAACTATGAAAAACGAGGACAACCCTTGCAATAAGTATCAAATCAGGCTGGCCCTTGCATTAGAAAGACATAAACCACTGTGAACAGAGGAAAAACAGCACAAAAAGCAGATACCCAACTCCTATACACAATAAAGACATGGGCAGCACAGTGGCTAAATGGTTAGCACTTCTGCCTGGCAGTACTAGGGTCGTTGGTTCGGATCCCAGCTATGGCACCTCCTGCCTGGAGTTTGCATGTTCTCTCTGTGCCTGCGTGGGTTTCCTCTGGGTACTCCGGTTTCCTCCCACACTCCAAAGACATGCTGGTAGGTGAATTAGCTCATGTCTAAATTGTCCTGTGTATGTATGAATGTGAGTTAGGGACCTTAGATTGTACGCCCCTTGAGGGTTAGGGACTGATATGAATGTACAATATATATATGTAAAGTGCTGTGTAAACTGATGGTGCTATATAAGTACCTAAAATAAATAAAGTCCAATGTCAGGATAAGTCCAAGCACTAGGGCTAGCTTCATATAGCTGTAGCAGACTCTGTGTGGAAGTAAGAAGGAGAGAAGCGCCTCTAAGCGCAGAATTGACAATATTTATTTGGCAAACAATGTAAAACCACTCACACTGTATAAAATAAAGAAGGCTCAAATGGGCAAGGTGTCCTTGCTGTACAGGTCGCGTCCACACTGAGGAGACTGTGGATGTAACAGGATTGCCAGCCGGCACGTGAAGTCTCTAAAGATGGCGCCTGGAACGCACCTTGGAGCGCAACGTCAGCATGATGACGTATGTGGACCAGCATGCAAAGCGATGCGCTTCGGAGCACATACGTCATCACGCTGCCGCCGATGTGGAGCTCCAAGGTGCGTTCCAGAAGCCATCTTTAGAGACTTCATGTGCCGACCGGCAATCCTGTTACATCCACAGTCTCCTCAATGCGGACGCGGCCAGTACAGCAAGGACACAGCTATCCACCTTACCCATTTGAGCCTTCTTTATTTTATACAGTGTGAGTGGTTTTACATTGTTTGCCAAATAATTATTGTCAATACTGCACTTAGAGGCGCTTCTCTCCTTCTTACTGGCCCTTGCATTACATACAGTACGGTGCAGGTAGTCCCTTTGACCTCATGGCTTTTGCTCTGATACAGTATGCATTGTCAGCTGTGAGGCCTTTCATAGAGAGGTGTGTACCTTTCCAAATCATGTCCAATCAATGTAATATACCACAGGTGGACTTCAATCAAGGTGTAGAAACATCTCAGCAACGATCAAGAGAAGCAGGAGGCACCTGAGCTAAATTTCAAGCGTTGTTGCAAAGGGTCTGAATACTTATGCCAATGTGATATTTCAGTTTTTCCTTTTGTTTTAAATGTGCAAACATTTCTAAAATTCAGTTTTCATTTTGTCATTATGGGGTACTGAGTGTAAATTTTTGAGAAAAAAAAGGAATTTAAACAACTGCAGTATCAGGCTGCAACATAACAAAATTGAAAGAAAAGTGAAGGGGGTCTGAATACACTGTAAATTTCAAAATTGTTCCACTAAGGAAAATTACTGCGAGTACTCATAGTTGCCTCACTTTGCTCTTTAACACCTTCCCGTCCGGCCTATAGCAGATTGATGGCCGGGCGGGACACTCGCCGTTGTGACTGGGCGTCATATGACGTCCTGTCAAAACGAGCCACTCACGCGGCCGCGGGGCCGCGCAGTGGCGCGATCTGTCACCAGCTGTGTTCACGGGACAGAGCCGATGACATTTAACTACACCAGCCCGTTGCCAGGGTCATGTGGCCACTGTGACCTATCACAGCAGATCACATGTCAGTTGTAAACAATGGATGGCTTCCTGTCATGCCATCCATTGTATACAATTATGTTAGCTGTGACTGGTCAAGGCAGTCACATGATACAGACAGGGCCAATCACGGCCCATCTGTATCATGTGATCAAATTTGCCCAAGCACAGCTAATCACAACAAAAGACTGAATGAATCAGTTTCATTCAGTAACAATGATTGCAAATATCAGTTAAATACATTGGTATTAGCAATCAATGTGTTAAAAATAAAAAACAAATCCTGCTTACTTGCCCAGAGTAGTTCAATGTTACTATGGTAACATTGTATTGCTTTGGTCACAGTGTGCTGAAAAATAAAATAGTAAAAAAAGAAAAATTTTTATAAAAAATAAAAAAATAGAAACATTTCAAATAAAAAAAATACAAATTACATTATTATTATTTTCACCAAAGAAATGTAGTAGAATACATTTTGGCCTAAATGTATGAAGAAATGTTATTTATTTGCAAAATTTTATAACAGAAATGAAGAAAAGTGCATTTTTTTTCAAAAGTTTCAAGTGTTTTTTGTTTTATTTAGCAAAAAATACAAAACTCAGTGGTGATTAAATACCACCAAAAGAAAGCTCTATATGTGCGAAAAAAATGATAAAAATTTCATACTGCATGACCGCACAATTGTCATTGAAAGTGCGACATTGCTGATAGCTTGACCTGGGCAGGAAGGGGGTAAACGTTCCCGGTATTGAAGTGGTTAGAAATTGATATATATAAAAGAGTCACTAATTATAATTATTATTATTATACAGTATTTATAAAGCGCCGATAGTTCACTCAGCGCTGTACATTACAAAGGGGGACAGAACATGTGACAGAACAATACCAATACAATGCAAAACATGAGGGGATCGAGGGCCCTGCTCTTTCGAGCTTACAATCTAGGAGGGAGGGGATAGTGGCACAGGAGGAGATAGCTGTGGGGGATGGAGTGGTAGGAAGAGTGGAGGAGGTCGGTCAAGTTAGCAGGGGGTAGGCTTCCCTGAAGAGATGGGTTTTCAGGGTGCGCCTAAAGGAGAGGAGAGTAGGTGATAATCTGATGGGTTGGGGAAGGGAGTTCCAGAGGATGGGTGACACCCTGGAGAAGTCCTGGAGGCGGGCATGGGAGGAGGAGACCAGGGAACTAGAGAGAAGGAGGTTGTGTGAGGAGCGGAGTGTGCGTGCTGGGCGGTACTTGGATATTAGGTCGGTGATGTAGTTCGGGGCAGTATGGTGGACAGCTTTGTACGTCAGTGTTAGGATTTTAAATTTGATCCGTTGCACAATCGGAAGCCAGTGGAGGGATTGGCAGAGGGGGGTGGCGGAAACGGAGCGGTTGGAAAGGTGAATGAGTCTGGCAGCCGTATTCAGGATCGACTGAAGTGGGGATAGCCAGCGGCAAGGCAGGCCAGTGAGGAGGGAGTTGCAGTAGTCGAGTCGTGATATGATGAGGGAATGGATGAGCTGTTTAGTGGTTTCTGGGGTTAGGAACGTGCGTATTTTGGCGATGTTGCGGAGGTGGAGTCTGCACGAGTTTGTTAAAGATTGGACTTGGGGCTGGAAGGATAGGTTGGAGTCCAGAATGACACCAAGTACTCTGGCCTGCAGGGCGGGTTTGATATTGGCATTGTTGGATGTGATGGAGAAGTCAGTGGGGGGTGGGGTTCGGGCTGGGGGGAAGGCAAGAAACTCGGTTTTGGAGAGATTTAGTTTAAGGAAGTGGAGCGACATCCAATCTGATATGTCGCTCAGTAGGTGTGTGATTTGGGCAGAGACCGAGGGGGTGAGGTGGGGGGTTGAGAGATAGATTTGTGTGTCGTCGGCATAGAGGTGGTAGTTGAAGCCGTGAGAGTGTATGAGTTGGCCAAGGGAGGAGGTGTAGATGGAGAAGAGAAGGGGCCCAAGGACAGAGCCTTGAGGGACCCCAACAGAGAGTGGGAGTGAGGGGGAGGTGGTAGAATTATAGGTAACGCTGAAAGAGCGTTGTGACAGGTAGGATGAGAGCCAGGAAAGAGCAGAATCTCTGAGGCCGAGGGAGTGTAGTATTTTGAGGAGGAGGGGGTGGTCAACTGTGTCGAAGGCCGCAGAGAGGTCAAGGAGTAGGAGCACTGAATAGTGGCCATTAGCTTTGGCGGTTAGAAGGTCGTTGGCGAGTTTGAGTAAGGCGGTTTCGGTGGAGTGTAGGGGACGGAAGACAGACTGTAGGGGATTGAGGAGGTTGTTGTCGTTGAGGTAAGAGCATAGGCGGGTGTAGACGAGGCGCTCGAGGAGTTTAGATGTAAGTGGGAGCAGGGAGATGGGTCTGAGGTTGTTCGGGTCATTGGGGTCCAGGGAGGGCTTTTTAAGTATGGGGGTGATGTGTGCATGCTTCAGTGGGGAGGGGAAAGTGCCGGAGGAGAGGGAGAGATTTAAGATGTGGGTGAGGGAGCGTAGGATGGAGGGGGAGGGAGGTCGTAGGAATTGTGAGGGGATAGGGTCGAGGGGGCAGGTGGTGAGGCGGGCATCAGAGAGGATCTTGGAGACTTCCTCGATGGTAGTAAGGTCAGAGGTGTGGAGTGTTGGGGGAGCTTCAGTATGAGGAATGTAGGGTGGGGTGGAAGTGGAGGTCAGAGCAGTGGTGGGGCCGTGGGAGAGGGGTGATGAGGGGGTGGCTGAGTGAGGGGGAACGGGGTTGGAGGGAGTTTGAGCAGTGACGAAGTCCCTGCGGGTAATGTCGAGGGGGAGGGGGGATGAGGGGGTAGCTGTGTGAGAGGGGACGGGTTGAGAGGGCGTGTGAGTTGCAGCAATGTCCTTGCGAACTGTGTCAATCTTGTTTTTGAAGTGATTGGCAATCTCAAGGGCGGTGAGTGAGGTGCTGGGTGGAGGTGGGGGTGGAGAGAGTAGAGAGTTGAAGATGGAGAAGAGTCAGCGAGGGTTGGAGGAGAGGGTCTTGATGAGGGTCAGGAAGTAGGCTTGTTTGGCTGCGTGGAGGGAGGAGGTGTAGGTGTGGAAGGCAGATTTGTAGCGGGTGAAGGCTTGTTGGGATTTTGTTTCGTGCCATAGTCGCTCCAGGGCACGACTGTGTCATTTGAGGGTTTTGGTGTGATCAGTCTGCCAGGGCTGGAGCGGTCGGGGTCTGATGTTGCATGTGGTTAAAGGCGCTAGTGAGTCAAGGGCTGCTGACAGCGCATTGTTGTAGGCAGTCATAGCCAAGTCGGGGCAGGACAGGGGGAGGATGCTGTCATGGAGTTGATCAGCTGCAGAGTGGAGGGGGGCAGGGTTAAGGTTGCGGAGGTTACGGCTGGTAGTAGTGTGACATTTGGAGGGGTAGGCGTTGGAGGACGTGGAGATAGAGAAGGTAATCAGGTTGTGGTCAGAGAGAGGGAAGGGGGTGTTAGTGAGGTTGTGGGGAGCGCAGCGGTTGGAGAAGACAAGATCAAGGATATTACCGTCAGAGTGGGTGGTGGATTGTATGCACTGTGCAAGTGCAAAGGAGGAGGTTAAGTTGAGGAGACGGGCTGTGTCTGGGTTGTCGAGGTTGAAAGGGATGTTGAAATCCCCAAGAATGATGGTGGGTAGCTCAGAGGAGAGGAAGAAGGGTAGCCAGGAGGAAAAGTCATCCAGGAAGCGGGGTATGGATCCAGGAGGCCGGTATATCACAGCAATCTTCAGGGGGGTTGGGGAGAATAGTCGGACGCAGTGGGCCTCGAAGGAGGAGAAGGATAGGGAGGGGGGGTTTGGGAGGACTCGGAAGGTGCTCTGCGGTGACAGGAGCAGACCAACCCCACCACCTTTACGACCATTAGGTTTGGGTGAGTGGGTCCAGGTGAGACCTCCATAGGAGAGTGCAGCAGAGGAGGTAGAGTCAGTGGGCTGGATCCAGGTTTCCGTGATCGCTAGGAGGTTGAGGGAGCGGGAAACAAAGAGGTCGTGGATGGCAGTAAGCTTGTTGCACACCGATCGGGCGCTCAGGAGTGCACATGAAAACGGGGGGGGAGATTTTAGGGAGCAGGGGGACAGATACTAGGTTGCGGGGGTAGCGGTAGGACGTGGAGGCGGGAGGGTGTTGTGCGGGTGAGGGAGGTGGTGGAGGGCCAGGATTTGGGGAGATGTCCCCCGCGGCTAGGAGGAGGAGAAGGGTGGTGGCATGGGAGCGGGATGTGCAAGAGCGTGAGAAACTCCTAGTGGAGGTGTTCGGGTCAGAGGGAGAGTGGAGTAATAGGAGGAGGTGGTGGGTGCCATAGAGGGGCGAAGGAAGCAGTGAAGACACAATATACAAATGTTTAGGAGGAGCAGAGGGATATAGTGAATGGATTTTGGGAATGGAGGAGAGGAAAATGAGAAGGAGGAGTAGAAGAGGGATTTTGGGGGGGTGATGAGAGCAGTAGTAGGGAGATGATAGCAATGAGGGGGGAGATGTACAAGTTTTGGGGTGAAGCAGAGGGGTAAAGAAATGAGATTTGGGAACAGAGGATAGTAATATGAAGAGGAGAAGAGGGGCGTATTATATAAAAGGTACACCGAGTGGGACTCAGGTATGTAAGAGAGGTTTCCCAGGGTGTTTGCTTGCAGTCTGTCCAGCGTGCAGTAGAGTTTCTTGTCGTTGTGTCTTCCTGCTGCTTAAGTTCAACTGCTGTGTTTAACTGCATCGCACTCTTTCGAAGCCGCACTCAATCTGAAGCAGCACCCCCATCAGAGATCTCCCCCCATGAGCTGATCTAAATTTATAGGGAGATGCTCAAATGAGCATTCAACTCCACCCCAATTAGAAGTTGATAAGGCTCACATGAATAGTGGGGGATATTTCTTAGGAACCAGGCTACAGTCATAAACTGGGTGCAGCTAAAGGTGAGGACTGGTCAACATACATACAAATATAAATACACCATTTGTTCTGAATATAACAGGAGTGAGTGCGATTTTGAGTTAGGAGTGGAGGTAGGAGAGATGCATTTACCCAGGAGGAAAACAGCAGGAGTCAATGCGTTTGAGTTAGGAATGGAGGTAGGAGAGATGCGTTTACACAGGAGGAAAACAGCAGGAGTCAATGCGTTTGAGTTAGGAATGGAGGTAGGAGAGATGCATTTACCCAGGAGGAAAACAGCAGGAGTCAATTCGTTTGAGTTAGGAATGGAGGTAGGAGAGATGCATTTACCTGTGAAAGTAGAGAAGGCATAATTAGATTGCTGTGTTTAACTGCATCGCACTCTTTCGAAGCCGTAATAGCCATACACTAGATCAGTGGTTCCCACGACTGTGGCCCATGGGCTGGCTGCAGCCCTTTTCTTGCCTTTATCCAGGCCTTGGGGCACTATTCCTTCCACTGATATGAGGTACTATTCTTGTACTCTTTTGTTGAATTTAAGAATGTATCAGAACTGAATTTGTCCTGAAATAACAAATATGTAAACCTGCAGTCAAATTTGAGAAAACCCCATTATATATATTTTTTTATTTATTCCTGTTCACACAGCATGTCTTTTTTTTTTTTTAAATATTTCTTACCTTTCAGATGTTTCTCAGGAGGAGGTGTCATGGCTGGCTGCAAGTTTTTTTAACAATTTAAGAGTGAGTCTGTCCCAGGTTTGTCCTCTCTAAGGCTAGGTTCACACCTATGCAGGTTGCTTTTGATCTGTTTCTGGATTGCATTTTTGCACCTGCATTTTTACCATGTTTTTGATGCTTTTCATGTGGGGACGGGGGTTCATTTTTTTTCTTGTTGCTAGGCAGATTTAAAATGCAAAATGATTAAAAAACACAGCAAAAACACACTACATGCTTTTCTGCAGCATTTCCATTGAAGTCTATAGAACAAAATACACAACTTTTTGCATTCAAAAAAGTCCCTGATCCTTTCTAAAAAACGCGCCGGGTGAAAACACAGAGGTGTGAACATGTCCCATAGGAAATCATGTTAAATGGACTGTACTGCGTTTCTGCAAAACACTGAGGAAAATGCTTAACTGTGAACCTGGGGAAACATGCAGTTCAACAAGCCCAGTCACTACACCTTTAACCCATAGACAGTGTTCAAATCTAGTTACAATTGATCATGAAGATCTGCCTGCACAGTACAGACAGGGTTAATTAAAGCAAACACATCTACCCAGCCTCCACATAAAGAAAAATGGATTTGTTCCTTGCTGGAGGGTCCAGAATACAGCATTTAAAAAATGTAAGTTGTAATTTAAAATTTTTAATAATGCTATGCAAATGGGGACATGTGACAAAAATAAAGTAGGTTTTAAACCAAGTTGGCTGCAAAAAATGGAAAAACACCTTAAGGGCTTTTTCACACGGCCAGCAGAGGGGCAGTAAAAACAGCTGACTGAACTGCGGTTTTACTGCTCTCCATCCTCCCACCTAAATTCTTACATGACAAGTACAGCCAGACACTGATGTAGCATCTTGGCCCGCAGAGTTTGAAAGGTGGTACGTTCTATCAAATTCATCCATTGAGGTCAAAATTAAAAAGTCAATCAGGAGTTGGAAAGATGGCCTTCTGAGTGCTTGTCGGGTTCGTAAAAGAGAAGCAACTTACACACTGAAAACATTTAATTCCATTCTGCATGTAGTGAAGCCAGGGAACCATCTAAATAAATGATACTTCAAAAATGAAAGAGGCATTCGGGTATTAAACACCTTAAAGCAACGTAAAGCACAAAATTAATCCATCTAAATGAATCCATCCTGAGCCCCATGTCTGCACATGATTATTGCACGTTTATCCAGTTACAGCTAACTGCTCTGACATGCTGAGCTAATTCTGAAATAGCTGTAATTATGTGATCACCCAAATGTATTTGTTTGCAAGGAAAGTATCCAAGCAACAACTCATCACTTATTTGGAGAGAAAGCCAGCTTAGTGAAGAAGATTATCTTGGGACATTTCTGCCTCTTTCAGCCAGGGTCAGTGGCATATCTCCAAAGAGCAAAGATTGAGGATTCAGGTCAGCAGAGGCCACCTATGGTCTCCACTTCTCCACAGGGGCCCTGATGTAAGGGGAAATGTGATGAGACCCTGATATAAGGGGGAACTCTGATATTAAGGGGATTCTAATGGGGACCCTGGTGTAATGGGGACTCTGATGTAAAGGAGACTCTAATGGGGACCCTGATGTAAGGAGTGACTCTGATCTAAGGAAGAGAATTAGGGTGGAATATGGGTAGCCATTATATATATATATATATATATATATACATTGCTCAAGAAAATTAAAGGAACACTATGAAAACACATCAGATCTCAATGGAGAAAAAATCTCATGCTGGATATCTATACTGATATGGACAGGGTAATGTGTTAGGAACGTAAGGATGCCCCATCGTTTGATGGAAATGAAAACTATCAACTTCCAAGGACTGAATTCAAAGACACCCAAAAAATCAAAGTTAAAAAATGATGCAGCAGGCTAGTCCATGTTGCTGAAATTTCATTGCAGCAACTCAGAATGGTACTCTGTTTCCTCTTGTACCAAATTGTATTATAACTGTAATGTCTGCCTTCATTGTGTAAAGCGCTGCGCAAACTGTTGGCGCTATATAAATCCTGTATTATAATAATAATAGTAATACTCAGTAGTTTGTATGGCCCCCATGTGCTTGTATGCATGCCTGACAATGTCAGGGCATGCTACTAATGAGACAATGGATGGTGTCCTGGGGGATTTCCTCCGAGATCTGGACCAGGGCATCACTGAGCTCCTGGACAGCCTGAGGTGCAACCTGGGGACGTCAGATGGACCGAAACATGATATCCCAGAGCTATTCTATTAGATTTAGGTCAGGTGAGCATCGGGGCCATTCAATGGTATCAATTCCTTCATCCTTCAGGAACTGCCTGCATACTCTTGCCACATGAGGCCGGACATTGTCATGCATCAGGAGGAACCCAGGACCCCCTGCATCAGTGTAGGGTCTGACAATGGGTCCAAGGATTTCATCCCGATACATAATGCCAGTCAGGGTGCCATTTTCTAGCCTGTAGAGGTCTGTGCGTCCCTCCATGGATATGCCTCCCCAGACCATCACTGACCCACCACCAAAACAGTCATGCTGAATGATGTTACAGGCAGCATAACGTTCTCCGCGGCTTCTCCAGACCCTTTCATGTCTGTCACATGTGCTCAGGGTGAACCTGCTCTCATCTGTGAAAAGCACAGGGTGCCAGTAGCGGACCTGCCAATTCTGGAGTTCAATGGGCAATGCCAATCGAGCTCTATGGTGCCGGGCAGTGAGCACAGGGCCCACTAGAGAATGTCGGGCCCTCAGGCCACCCTCATGAAGTCTGTTTCTGATCATTGTCAGACATTCACACCAGTGGCCTGCTGGAGGTCATTTTGTAGGGCTCTGGCAATGCTCATCCTGTCCCTCCTTGCACAAAGGAGCAGATACCGGTCCTGCTGATGGGTTAAGGACCTTCTACAGCCCTGTCCAGCTCTCTTAGAGTAACTGCCTGTCTCCTGGAATCTCCTCCATGCTCTTGAGACTATGCAGGGAGACACAGCAACCCTTCTGGCAATGGCATGTATTGATGTGCCATCCTGGAGGAGGTGGACTGCCTGTGCAGCCTCTGTAGGGTTCAGGTATCTCCTCATGCTACCAGTAGTGACATCAACCCTAGCCAAATGCAAAACTAGTGAAAAACAGTCAGAAAAGATGTGTAGGGAAAAAAATGTCAGTGGCCTCCACCTGTAAAACCATTCCTGTTTTGGGGGTCATCTCATTGTTGCCCATCTAGTGCACCTGTTGTTAATTTCATTAACACCAAAGCAGCTGAAACTGATTAGCAACCCCCTCTGCTACTTAACTGACCAGATCAATATCCCAGGAGTTTAATTGACTTGATGCTATACTGTGATTAAAAAGTGTTCCTTTAATTTTTTTGAGCAGTATCTATAAACAAGAATGGGACTCTTTTAAGTCTACATCAACAACCAAAAAATTAAACAAATTTTTATTGGTACAAAAGTTTTAAAAAAGTTAAAACTCGCAATGGTACATTGTGGCTACAAAATAGATGTGCACATACATCTCTCCCCTTTTTGATGGTAACACTGATGTAGGAGGGACTGTGATGGAGACTCTGATGTAAGAGGAACTTTGATGAGGATCCAGATGTAAGGGAGATGCTGATGTAAGATGGACTCTGATGGGGATCCTGATGTAAGGAGGACTACAATGGAAACTCTGGTATTAGGAATGATGCTGATATAAGAGTGACTTTAATGGGGACCCTGATGTCAATGGGGACTCTAATGTAAGGAGATTCTGATGGAGACCCTGATGTAAGCGGGGACTGTGATGGGGGCCCTGATGTTAGGGGGGGACTGTGATGGGGGTCCTGATGCAAGGGGGGACTCTGATGCTACAGTTTTACTAAACCCAGGACCCTGCATTCACTATATCTTGTCTCCCACAGTACACAGAACATGGAAATGCAATTATTTTAGTAAATATAACCTGCTAAATACATTTTCTCATCAGCAGTTAGAGCAGTCTTGTGACTTCTATCAGTGTCCAGCTGAACACATGTTAAAGCTTGTAGGAGTTTTCATTTTACTCTAGGAAGATGCAGGACCTCTGACCTCTGTCTGGATAGTGCTGATTGGCCCTATGCTGATCAAATGCACCCTCCCAAGAAAACAAAAACCTCTCTAGCAATACACACCAAACTGAGCATGTGCAGAGTGACTCCACTCAATATGTCTTATCAGGAGATAAGGGGGGACTCTGATGTAAGGGTCTCTGCTCTGATGGGGACCTGATGTAAAGGGGACTATGATGGGGATTCTGATGTAAGGGGGACTATAATGAGGGCCCTGATGTAAGGGGGAACCATGATGTAAAGGGGTTCTGATGGGGACCCTGATGTAAGGGGGCTCTGATGTAAAGGAGACTCTAATGGTGACCTTGATGTAAGGGGGCTCTGATGGGGACTCTGATATAAGGGGGACCCTAATATAAGTAAAGGGGGCTCTGATGTGTTGGGGACTGTGATGGAGACCCTGATGTAAGAGGAACTTTGATAGGGATCCAGATGTAAGCTAGATGCTGATGTAAGATGGACTCTGATGGGGATCCTGATGTAAGGAGGACAACGATGGAGACCCTGGTATTAGGAATGATGCTGATGTTAAGAGGGACTTTAATGGGGACCCTGATGTCTATGGGGACTCTAATGTAAGGATATTCTCATGGAGACCCTGATGTAAAGGGGAACATTGATGTAAAGGAGACTGTCATGGGGACCCTGATGTAAAGAGAAACTCTGATGTAAGGAGACTTTGATGGGGACACTGATGTAAAGGGGATTCAAATGGGGACTGTGATGTAAGTAAGGGGGGGCTCTGATGTGTTGGGGACCATGTTGTAAGGAGGACTCTGATTGAGACACTAATGTTAAGGGGAAATTGTCTACTCTTTTAATCTTGTAATTATCAAGAAGCACCAGCAGTCAGGAAAAAATACAAATAATTATCAAGAGGTTGAGAAGGGTACTGGATATATTTACAGCTAAACTCAAAAACCCATTTAGCTGTTTTGTCTGTGATAGAAATACCAATCGGCATTATTATTTCCTTTTGTCCTTCTATCTGGCCCGAAATAATACAGCGTACATTTTGGACAATTTGTGTGGTGCCGGCTGGATACAATGGAGAAATTGTTAGATAACACATTATTCCCACAGCAATAAAAGGCGAGTTACAGCACAGATTGTACCCGAAAATGACCTTTTCAGTAATAATTGGCGTAAAGATCTGTTCAGATAAAGGGAAACCATTCCTCCAACACTTGTCTGTATGTACTCTTTCAGATCGTACTTGATGTTTTTGATCTGAAACCTAAAGTGGCACTGTCACGGGTAATCTGAATCTCCCATGAATACAGCCATGTTACAGCTACAGACTAGGTAAAAGCAGAACTGCAAGGTGTAATTACTGTCACAGTGACACAGCTGATGACATGCATAGCAAAGGATTTTAGAACACCTTTTACCTGCTTTGGTTTTATTAGAGATTAGCCCTGCTAGTGTACTTGCTTCAAGTGAGTGCCAAGTGACAGGTTCTGCCATGACTACATCCTGTGATCAGTCCCAGTCAGGGGCGGACTGACTATTTGGAAACTCGGGCACTGACCGAGGGCCCGGGGTCAGTAGGGGACCCCATGAGATACCCCTGGTACCTTTTTCATAGGCTTTTTTGAGTTTGGGCAAGGACACATGGGCCCCATGATCCCCTATTGCTTGGGGGCCCCATGAGTTGTCAGTCCGCCTCAGTGTTGTAAAAATAAAGACTTGACCTCCGTAAGATTTACCCTCTTCATTTTTTGCAATACGGCACTGAGTTATTTTAACTGACAATTGCGCGGTCATGCAACGCTGTACATAAATGAAACTTACTGTATGTTATTCTTTCCCTCAATTAGAGCTTTTTTTTGCTGGTATTTGATCACCCCTGGGTTGTTAATTTTTTGCACTATAAATGAAAAAGCACTGACTTAAAAAAAACAATATTTTTTTCATTCTGCTATAAAACATATCCAATGAAAAAATAAAAAACATAAAACAAATTTCTTCATATATTTAGGCCAAAATGTATTTTGCTACATATTTTTGGTTAAACAAAATCCCAGTAAGCGTATATAGATTGGTTTGAGCAAAGGTTATACCATCTACAAATAGTGGTGTATATACTGGATTTTTTTTTTTCAATATACTAGTAATGTCAGCAATCAGCGACTTATAGTGGGATTGCGATATTGCAGCGGACAGTCTGACACTAACTGACACTTTGTGGGAACCAGTGACACTAATACAGTGATCAGTGCTAAAAAATATACACTGTCACTGTATTAATGACACTGGCAGGGAAGGGGTTAAACTTCCAGGGTGATCAAAGGGTTAATTGTGTGCCTAGCCAGTGTTTTTGTATGTACAGTGTGCTGTTTTTACTAGGCAATCTGCTAGATTTTATTCCCTGAATAAAATGTAGCAGATCGCCGCAGTCAGAACACTTGTTTACATAGGCAGAGCTGTGTTCTGTCAGTCTCCTCCGTGATCAATGGGTGCCGGCACTCATCCATTGGCTGGCACCTGTTGATTGGCTTCTGCTCATGCACCCCCCACCCCCCCCCTCCGTGGTGGAAGTGCAAAATCATGTTTATACACGTGATTTTGCACAGAACATCCGCCCTACAGCAGTGAATCTGCTATAGGGTGGATGGAAAAAGGATAAACATTGCACCCTTGTGGTCGGAACCTACTTTGTCTGTGCACATGGGGCCACCGTTCGCAGGAGCACATTCATCAATGCCTGGGACCAGGCGAAGACTGCGGTCATGTGAACAACCTAACATTAAGGCAGTTCCTCGACTTAGAGATGAGCCTTCACTGTAAGCAGTAAAGTTACATACAGAGTTTCTCTGTGAAGTGTCTTCTCCCATGTCACTACACACTGTATGTTAGTAGATATTGCATTAAGAGGGACGTGCTGATCCTGTGCCCACTCCACCAGTCCAGCGTCCCTCTGTTATCTCACTCCCAGTAACAAAATCAGGTCTGGCCATGCTCATAGCCTCATGCCTGCACTTCCTTCCCTCTTGTACACATGTGAGCAGGCCATGAATCCGTAACGCATATTCAATTCCGGTTGCTATTGGAAACCGACCACTAGGGAGGCAGCCAGACGTCGACCCCCTCGCAAACAGAGGACCTGTCACCTATACCAAGTACTACACTTAACGATTGGCTTCTTTGTGTCTTCAATTGTGCTTGGTTACTCTTAACAACTATGCTCCTCCTTGTCTTGCCGAGTTGACCCTTGTAGTGGTGTTACCTCATACCGCTTTGTGCTTTACAGACCCAGGTTCTTTTAGATATGCCAGAACCAACATGCACTTCTTTGAATAACGTCAGACCATGCTCAGAACAGTTAATGTAACTTTACTGAGAGACATCAACATTACAGTCCAATACGAACCAGTCCAGTGCTTAATCATGAGTTCAGTGTTGTGGCTGCCCAGGCATACCTCTATGAGGTGGTAGTCCATGCTGGTATTCTCCATAGCCTGGATGTCCTCCAGATACCTGGTGCCTTCGTCAGACTGCAAGGCGCAGGAGTCCCAACACACAAGTTGAGCCATGAGCGGGAACCCTCCCGGATTTCAGCCTTCACCCATCTTATATCACATATTCTTATATATGGACTGGATGGGACTAAAAAGCCAGCAAACTGAGCACAGATAGCCTAACCCTTTCCCCAGCCTGGGCCAACTGCTAATTTACGAAATTAGCGTTTAAACGACTTGCCTACACCCTGGCATCCCTGTGGTTGTGCAGAATCCTCAATAAAGATAACCATTCATGGATCGAATTTATAATGTTCCATGGGTGGCCCTATCGGTACCACCTGGCTCAACACAAGTTGGATTTTTCAATAAACTCTCAGCCAAACACGTCTGCATCCAATCATATGCAGGCACTGTTCATGTATTCTGGCAGACACAGTGGCCGTTATTTCTCCAATTCAGCACAAACCTGTACATGTATGGCCACATCTATGCATTTTTAGTGCATTTGCTGAACTGCAGAAATGCCTGACTATCCATTTAACATTGTGTCCTATGGGTCCAGTTCACATCTATGCAGTTTACCTGCAGTGCGTTTTACACAAAGGCAGCTAACCAACTCCTACCTAACCATTAGGATCTAGCTCCCCCTAACTAAACTAGGAGGGTGCCAATTTAGATATGGGAGGCCGATTTATTTTTGTAGTATTTGTATATTTTTTTTGTACACTATAATGTTAATCTTTGCCATGCTGATTCATTAACTTGATCTGTTATAGAGATTGTCATTGTACATAGTGGTTTCCTTTACCAGGACTGCTCATGATGGCAAGGGTGGTGTAAGAAGGATATAAGGCAGCCCCAGTATTGTGAGAGCTAGAGAGATATTCTTTCAAATGCAAGTTTTGTAGAACAGTCCATAGTAGTCCATGTGATTATCACATTGTAGGCAGGGCGACTCACTTCCAGTACATGTGACCAGCATGTGCAGCTGTGTCCCCTCCTATGGACAGAGTTTCTAGGGCACCATTGGTTCCAATGCCAAGCTCACTCCTCCATGTGTACAAATGCAGGCCAATAGCCACGTGTCCATGGACTTATTAACCCACTATTACCAAGAGCACCTCTGTACACAAGCCTCCGTTTTCTGTGGTCCAGCTTAAGGCTCAGGGGATCCATCTGAATACCCAAGGCCAGTCAGAGCCTGACACCAACCAATCCCCTTCAGAATACAGGAAAATCCACAGGAGTTCAGCGAAATAGATTCTCAGTCTCCGGATAGTCTGTGCTTGTTCAGAGCTGTGAACCACTCCACACTACCTATAGAAACCTGCTGATTCTTTCCTGCTGCTTTTCAAGACTCCCTTGCAGGTGGGTTAACCCTTTTGTGACCAAAGTCCCTGTAATTAGGATGTGAAGGCTCTTTCACGCCTAAATGTTTCTCAGAGCCTCCAAATTCCAGGACCTAAATGAGGGCTACCAATCCAGAGAGTACTAAAATCAGTCATCTCCTATTCAGCTAAATCACCCCCTGAAACTCCTCATACTGCATAGGTGAGAACCACAAGTACTAAAAATGTCTACTGAACTCTCCCTTAAAGGGGCCACAACCCAAATAGTGGGGAAATATACCTTCCATCCAGGACCCATCCCTGACGTCCTGTACACCACATACACATTAGTCCAAAATACTGTCAATAAGGTGCAATAACAATGCTTCCCAAATCCTGGTTTACTGGTCAACTGTCCCACTATCAGCAGGAGAGGTGCTGTGGTGCTACTTACAATGCAGGCTTGCTGTTTTATCTATTCAGGTCTTAGGCCTCCACTGGTCTCTATAGCTTCCCCCAGGCTCCTGACAGAGCTCTCCTGCTAAGAGACTTGACCTTCTCCTCACGTTGACGGCATCCCGAGAACCAGATTGGCTACTCCCTTCACAATATAAAGTCCTGAGCCAATTCTAAAAGCACACCTCCAAAGGGGAGTGGCCACTGTTAAGGGGGACACCCTTACTCAGGGTTGCTGATAAGGGGGTACCACCAGTCCTCCCCTTGTCCCCCCCCCCCCGTCCCCAACAGCTGCTGCAAGGCAAGGGTATCATTTCAGAATGGTGAGTGGGGCGGGCAGGTAAATATTTGTATTTACCGGACCCTTCCTTTTTTCAATGAACACAGTGAGTGATCGATACCAATCACTGACTATGTTCATGCATAACGGAAGCACAGTAAACTGTGTTTACTATGCCTCAGTTTGTGAATGAACAGGAAGCTCTGTACAAAGCTATTCCTGTTCATTCATTTTGTGCAGCTGAGGCTGCAGAGATAGAGATTCATATAACAAGCATTTTTTTCTGTCTCAAAAGTGAGACATCAGGAGTCTGTTCAGATCCCTAATATTTTACTAAAGCCTCCAACAGGGTTGTTAAAAAAAAAAGTAAAACATAATTAAAAAATACAATTGTAAAAAAAAATCAAAAACGAAAAATTAAAAAAAAATAATACAAATAAAAAATGAACAATTAAGGGCTTATTCATATGGGTTGTTGTGAATGTTTGGACAGGTGTGCAGGTGCGGTTGAGTGGCCCGAATTCATATTGTCTGTGTTTGGGGCAGTGCACCCACACGCCTGTCAATATAGGATCTGTAAGCGGCTGTGCTCATACAGCTGCTGTATCCTCGTAGTGCACGCAGCTCCAGCCATGTAAAAAAAAATGCTGATTCACACTATACAGGCCATAGGGCCCATGTGAATGAGCCTTAAGACCTCATCTACACACAGAGCTTTTTTAACACAGTAGAATTTTATCTATTAGATTTAGCAGGAATTTTGCAAGTTAAGTTGTGTTTGTGTCCGCTAATAATGATTTTAGAGTATTTTTTTTTTACGAAAATATAGTTTTGACATTTTCAGGGGGGGCCCTGTCGGTTAGTCTGTGATCTCTAATAGCGGCCCAGCCCAAGCTTAACCTCTTCCTACAATATGGAATAATAATTTATAGGTTTGCTTATCTGCATTTGGATGCATGTACTATGTGGGATTCCATTTGAGCAAAAGTATAGTTATGTATGACGCCTCTTTTCTCAATCAGTTACATGACTGATTTAGATCATGCAGGTACCAGACATTTCCCAAAATAGCTACCTAGCTGCTCTCCTGACTCCTATCCTAATTTTTGTTTGATTTGAATTATTGGCATACTTGACATTGGATTGGTTTACTAAAGACAAATAGACTGTGCACTTTGCTCCAGAGCTGTACTGACTTTCATCATTCAATCATTTTTTTTAAATTGTTCTTGCATGTAATTGGGTATTCATTGTAAACTGAAGCTTCATCTCATTTACTAAACACTGGAGCAGTGCCATGTGAAAAATGCACAGTTTATTTGCCTTTAGTAAATCCAATTCAATTTATCTGTTTTTAATTAACTTTGATTGCATATACAGGTGAAACTCGAAAAATTAGAATATTGTGCAAAAGTACATTTATTTCAGTAATGCAACTTAAAAGGTGAAACTAATATATGAGATAGACTCATTACATGCAAAGCAAGATAGTTCAAGCCGTGATTTGTCATAATTGTGATGATTATGGCTTACAGCTCATGAAAACCCCAAATCCACAATCTCAGAAAATTAGAATATTACATGCAATCAATAAAACAAGGATCGTACATAGAACAATATCGGACCTCTGAAAAGTATAATCATGCATATGTACTCAGTACTTGGTTTGGGCCCCTTTTGCAGCAATTACTGCCTCAATGTGGCGTGGCATGGAAGCTATCAGCCTGTGGCACTGCTGAGGTGTTATGGAAGACCAGGATGCTTCAATAGCGGCCTTCAGCTCTTCTGCATTGTTCGGTCTCATGTCTCTCATCTTTCTCTTGGCAATGCCCCATAGATTCTCTATGGGGTTGAGGTCAGGCGAGTTTGCTGGCCAATCAAGCACAGTAATCCCACGGTCATTGAACCAGGTTTTGGTGCTTTTGGCAGTGTGGGCAGGTGCCAAGTCATGCTGGAAAATGAAGTCAGCATCCCCATAAAGCTCATCTGTGGAAGGCAGCATGAAGTGCTCCAAAATCTCCTGATAGACAGCTGCGTTGACCCTGGACTTAATGAAGCACAGTGGACCAACACCAGCAGATGACATGACACAGACTGTGGAAACTTCACACTGGACTTCAAGCATCTTGCAGTGTGTGCCTCTCCATTCTTCCTCCATACTCTGGGTCCTTGGTTTCCAAATGAGATGCAAAAGTTGCTCTCATCAGCAAAGAGGACTTTGGACCACTGAGCAACAGACCAGGTCTGTTTTTCTTTAGCCTAGGTAAGACACTTCTGACGTTGTTTGTTGTTCAGCTTGACAAGAGGAATATGACATTTGAAGCCCATGTCCAGGATCCATCTGTGTGTGGTGGCTCTTGATGCACTGACTCCAGCCTCAGTCCACTCCTTGTGAAAGTCCCCAACAATTTTGAATGGCCTTTTCCTGACAATCCTCTCCAGGCTGCAGTCATCCCTGCTGCTTGTGCACCTTTTTCTTCCACACTTTTCCCTTCCACATAACCTTCTATTAATGTGCTTTGATACAGCACTTTGGTGTCAGGAATGGACTGGCCAGCAATAGTGGGACTCACCTGCCTTATGAGCTGCAGTACCAGGGCTGGCCAGCGGGTGCTCCCAGCAATCAGAGACTCAACCTTGCAGCCAGTCAAACACCTGGAACTGATTATACTGGTGTATTTAAGGGATGGCCAGACCTGCAGACTCTGCCTTGGTGTGTGTTTTTCCTGGGCCCTGTATCCTGTTCCTGCATCCTGCATCCTGTTCCTGTTCCTGTCTTGTCGCTGACCCTGCCTGATCTGATCTCTGCTGACTTCTCCTGCTCTGACCCCGGCTCGTTCCTGACCATCCCTCTGCCTGACCCTCTGTACCACTCTGCCCGCTACCTGCTGAACCTGGCTTGTGACCCTGACCATTCTCCGCTTGCTCCCCCTGTACCTACCTGCCCGATTGATATTGACCCGGCCTGCCTGACGACGCTTGCATTGTATGTACTGTTATCTGTGGGTGGTTGGTTTGGTTCGTTTGCACTGTGTTATGTTTTAGTATTGCACTGCGTTTATGTTTGTATTGTTAGTGTTAATAAATTATATTGTTTATAACATATCTGAAGTCTGCGTTTCCCTGCGTCAGTCACACACCTCTGGTCATACCCGGGAGCCCTGACATTTGGGAACATCCAACTTCTTTTGCAATTACCTTTTGAGGCTTTCCCTCCTTATGGAGAGTGTCAATGATGGTTTTCTGCACAACTGTCAGGTCAGCAGTCTTTCCCATGATTGTGATTCCTACTGAACCAGACTGAGAGACCATTTAAAGGCTCAGGAACCCTTTGCAGGTGTTATGGCTTAATTAGCTGATTAGAGTGGGACACTTTGAGCCGAGAATATTGCACCTTTTCACAATATTCTAATTTTCTGAGATTGTGGATTTGGGGTTATCATGAGCTGTAAGCCATAATCATCACAATTATGACCAATCACGGCTTGAACTATCTTGCTTTGCATGTAATGAGTCTATCTCATATATTAGTTTCACCTTTTAAGTTGCATTACTGAAATAAATGAACTTTTGCACAATATTCTAATTTTTCGAGTTTCACCTGTATACTGAATGCAGAAGTACTCAAGACTGAGCACTTCCAGGTTCATTAATGTAATACAGGATATACACTTTATTTATATATACATACATACACATAATTAGAAAGTGTATTAAGAAACTAAATGTTGATCTTTTGTTAAACAAAATAGATATTGTGTAATGAATGTGTTATTGTCTTGTTCTGCTTGCATAATTCTCCACATTAGCATTTTTAAGGTGTGTCAGCCAACTTTGACCTATTGATGACGCTTCTCTTGCGTCTTCTTTGTGGCCTTATCTATGGAATACACAAGTGTTATGATATTTTACAGCCTGGAGAATATCACCTGAAAATCTCACCTGAACACTAATGGTGTGTGTTTTTTAACTCCTCTTTCAAGCAATGAGTTGAATATTTGCTGAGGACACAGATCTCATTGAACAATCTGTACTCTTCTTGCAATTTAACCACTTGCCTACTGGGCACTTTTACCCCCTTCCTGCCCAGGCCAATTTTCAGCTTTCAGTGCTGTTGCACTTTGAATGACAATTGCACGGTCATGCAACACTGTACCCAAACAAAATTTTTATATTTTTTTGAGACAGTTAAAGCTTTCTTTTGGTGGTATTTAATCACCACTGGGATTTTTATTTTTTGCTAAACAAACTAAAAAAAACTGAAAATTTTTTGGGAAAAAAAGTTTTTTCTTAGTTTCTGTTATAAAATTTTGTAAATTAAGTATTTTTTCTCCTTTACTGATGTACGCTAATGAGGCTGCAGTGATGGGCATGGATAGGCTGCACTTTTTGGCACTGATAGGTGGCACTGATGGGCATTGACAGGCATCACTTGTGGGCATTGACAGGCATCACTGATAGGCACTGATAGGTGGCACTGATTGGAACTGTGAGGGGGCACTGATTGGAACTGTTAGGGGGCACTGATAGGCCGCACTAATGGGCACTGATAGGCGGCACTGACTGGCACTGATAGGCAACACTGAAAGGCACTGATAGGCGGCACTGACTAGCACTGATAGTTGGCACTGAAAGGCAGCTCTGATGAGCACTGATATGTGGCATTGATGTGCACTGGTAGGCACTGATGTGGTGTGGCATTGATGTGCACTGGTATGTGGCATTGATGGGCAATTACAGTTGGCATTGATGGGCACTGACAGGTGGCATTGATGGGGCTACACTGGTCATCAGGGCACTGATCATTAGTGCCCTGATGATCAGTGTAGATGTCCCCTCTGAGCAATGCCAATTACCGGCTCTCCTCTTCTCATGCGCTGTCAGCGTGAGGAGAGGACTGCTGATAACCGGCTTTTCCTATTTAGATGTGATCAGCTGTGATTGGACACAGCTGATCACATGACAGAGCTGATGTCATCAGCTCTTTACTCTGATTGGTGATCCACTGTGTCCCAGGGACACGGCGCACCACCAATCGCCAAGGCGCGCGTCCCCGGGGTCACACATGCGCAGTTAGAATGGGAGGACATCATATGACAACCTCCCAGAACGAGAGAACCACCGCCCACCCGTCATCTCCTTATATGGTGGGTGGGAGGAGGTTAAAGTATAACTAAAAGCAAAACTTTTTTTTTAGTTTTGGATGGAGTGCAGAGGGATTAGAATACCTGTCAGTTTTTATTGCTGTCTGTGCCCCTGTTAAAGTGTTGCTAAAGGCAATTTGTTAAATTGAATTAAAATAACAAACATGTTATGCTCACCTGCTCTGTGCACTGGTATTGCATAGAGTGGCACCGATCCTCCTCTTTTCGGGTCCCTCACCTACAATCCTGGTTCCTCCTTTTCTTTATGTGTGCCCATAGCAAGCCATCTGCTATGGGGACAAACGCTGTGTGCTCGCTCCCAATCTGTGTGTCTACGGAGTCGTGCTCCTTAGACACACAGCAGGACTTAGCCCCACCCCCCTACTTCCTCTTCACTGCACTTGATTGACAGCAGCAAGAGTCAATGGCTCCTGCTGCTGTTCGAATCCCTGTGTGAAGAGGAAGCAAGGGGAGAAGAGATGCAGCCGTGCACAGCGCTGATCTCTTCTCCCCTCTCTTCCCCTTCACACAGGGAAGAGGGAGCACAGGGAACTCAAAAACATTTTTATCGTAACGCAAGCAATGCACTAAGGTAAAAAAACATTTTTAGGTTTAGTATCACTTTAGGGAGACTCACCCTCTCTATTTGTCCTATTTGCCATTATCATTGAAAGTGAAGGTAAAAGAAAATCCCAAATTTTGGGTTGTCCCCAGAAAAGTAATAGGGGGAAAATTTTCCAATGGGGACACTAGTTCTGGTGACCTGGGGGTCCCAAAGGAAATCCCTTAATTTGCAGGGATTTCCTCCCACTTCCTGTTTGGCTATGGGACAGGAAGTGAAGGGTAATCACAATGGGACACAGATGGAGAAAACAAATCCGACAGGGGTTATAACCTTCCCTTACGTTATCCAAAAAGAAAGAAAAAGTTTTGCCTATAGTTCTACAGTTGAAATGTGAGCCCAAACAAAAATGACATTCAGTATAGGATGCAGTCTGGGGCTAGCATTAACACAAAAGTCTTTGTTTTCAAGGGTTCCCATTGTAACATAGTAGGATTACCTGTTAATCCTGCCAGTAGACCTTTACACTTTACAAGGTGACAACACTGTTCATTCTGCAGTGATTTTCCCACAGTAGCAATGTCACCCTGTGAATATGGTAGTCTTAGATGGATGTGTAGTTTAAAACAGGTTTTATATTTCAAACTGTCTGATTAGTTAATCGCCTGATGTTTGATTAATATGTATCTGGGAATCAGGCCACCCAAGAGTTAACATCAAAATGTTCTTTCCGGGATGGGCAACTCTTTAGGCATTGCCACCAGGCCTCTGTGTTTACTAGAATAGGGGACTGGTTTCACCACCACTCTTTCAAGTTCTATGTTAAAATTGAGCATTCTGTTCTCCTCTCAAGCTACAATCCTTACCATGGATTGCACCTCATCAGAGAAGAGCCATACTAGCTGTTCCTGCTCTAATGAAACATCTTCTCTCCATATAAGATACAGCCACTCCCTCTCTTAATGTATTAACCTATCTATGTACTATGACCCTGCTGTATAATAACTCGGCTTTTCCCCAGCTCTGCACATGTCCACGTTTGGCACAAAGTCTAGCAGTAGCCATGCAACAAGTTCACCAAACTACTTCATCTGCCTAGCAATATCATTCTTTTCATAGACCACAATCTCAATAGCTAGTACATCAGCAATGCACATTCTTTGATAATTCTATCCCAGATAAGCATAACCTGATATCCTCCCCCACCCCTTTTGAGAATTTGCTTCTTCAGAAGTTCCCCCCAACCCATTTCATGTATCAAATTTATACTATTTGGTCACATCTCTTATCAAACCCTACCCAATAAACTTAGGTTGAAGAGTTGGTAACAGCACTTACTGAGAAAGGACTTTACGCTCTTCCATAAATTATCAATTGCCAGTAAAGCCAAGGAAAAACATTTCCCAGTTTTAACCTGCTGTTACAGATGCCAAGATATAATCCACTGCTTGTACCCATTTCCATCCAACTGTTGCTGTAGATGCCAGGTCTCCATTGGTATCAGCACTTACACCCAATTACTGGGAAAGGCCTTTATCCTCTTCCATAAATTATCAATTGCCAGTAAAGCCAAGGAGAAAAATTTCACAAGTTTAACCTACTGGTACAGATGGCAAGATATAATCCACTGCTTGTAGCCATCTCTACCCAACTGTTGCTGTAGATGCCAGGTCTCCTTTGGTATCAGCACTTGCACCCAGTTACTGGGAAAGGCCTTTATCCTCTCCCATAAATTATCAATTGCCAGTAAAGCCAAGGAGAAAATTTTCACAATTTTTACCCACTTTTATAGATGCCAAGATGTAATCCACTGCTTGTACCTGTCTCCACCCAACCTTTGCTGTAGATGCCAGGTCTCCCTTGGTATGGAGCCCACATATGGTGGGAATGTCCTGCTATTGACAACTTCTAGAAAAGTATTTTGTCAATCTATACAAGAGTGCGGGCACTAAATGCTGAAAACTCCCAATATAACAATACTCTTTATAATCCCAGGCTCAGTCAAGTCCAGTAAGAGGGATATCCTAATCCACTTCCTTACTGCAGCCAGAGCCATCATCTCCTGATATTGATGTTCCCCATGAATGTGCACTATTGCAAAATGTGCAGCAGAATTTATTGTGAACTTTGAATACTTAACTGCAGTAGGACATAATAAGATTGATCATGGCTGCCTGGATAGTATATTCTCAGGAGTTTTGGGATATTGTATGAAAAAAAGGAAATAATTTTCCTTAATCAGGACATGAAAGAGCTGAGGAAGGACTACCCTCTTACATTTCCTTAACCCTCTCTTCTCCCCAACCCCCATCTTTTTTTGCTGTCTTTATTCATTTCACCCTAATACCCCAAACACCTTAATCTAAGAATCAGTACATTCTGTATTGAGCTTCATTCTATTTATGATCATATTGTAATGGGACCAGGGGTGGACTGACAACTCATGGGGCCCCCGGGCAATAGGGGATCATGGGGCCCCTGTGTCCTTGCCCAAACTCAAAAAAGCCTAGGAAAAAGGTACCAGGGGCATCTCATGGGGCCCCCTACTGACCATGGGCCCGAGTTTCCAAATGGTCAGTCCGCCCCTGAATGGGACTCTGCCCATTATACTGGTTCTAAACAGGCAAATATACCCTCATCCATATCATATTTGGTGTACTGCTGAATCAATATTATTATATGAATTGTGACTGTATGCCTCAATGTACTTTAAACACTACAAACTTGAGTTTGTTCAAAACTTATAATTACTATGCTTTGTTTACAAAGATAAAATTCAAGAAAATCAGATAGAACTGAAATGAACTTGAAACAAGTTACAAACAATTTTTTAAAAGTTTAAGTATAGTTATAATTAAAAATAGCAACATCAGCACAAGGGACATAACTTAGTCTTCGGTCACACCAATCTGACTTTGAAATCGTGCGACTTCCAGTGAAGTTGCACGATTTCAAAGTCAGATGTCAGTGCGACTTCAGGTGCAACTTGCAAGACATCTGCGACTCGTGTCACAGATGTCTATGCAAGTCACACCTGAACTTGCAAAAAGTAGTGCATTCACTACTTTCAAAATTGGTGCGACTCCGCCGAAGTTGGAATCGCACTGATATGACCGCTACAATTGCGGATAGGGTGTGATTTGTCATGTGATTTGAAACTATCAAATCGCATGGCAAGTCGCACCGGTATGACTTGGCACTTACACTCAGTAGGATGTGTACCTTGAGCTGATTCCTTTTCTTTCATTTGAAATTCTCCTCCATCCCTTCCCCCCACCCCTGTCACTGTAGCCTTTCAGTGGAGTGGGGGTTAATACAACTACAGTGCTGTCACAGACTCCCATCAAGAGACCCCGACTAAGCTTGCCCTATCTGTCTAGCTACTCCATTCATAGAAGCCCTTCTACAGCTTCTATGAATAAAACAGGATCTATGAATGGAGGGGGAGGATCTTCCAATCATGTGCCCATCCTCCATTCTTAGACTGTGTTTCACTGATAGATGTTGTAGTATGGCTTCTATGAATGGAGCAGCTAGGTGGAAAGGAAGCATAGCTGGCTTCTCTTGATGAAAGCCGGGGACAACCCTTTAGTTATTTTAACCTCCACTGCACTACAGCAGAAGGGGGTGCGGGTCAGAGCAGAGGAGGATTCAACTAAAAGAGGAGAAAAGAAGTACAAGGGACACATGCTACTGACTGTAGGTTATGTCCCTTGTGCTGATTTTTCTTTTTTTAATTTTAGTGTTATATTGTCTTTCGCAAGCCCTATAGCTATCATTTTTCACAACAGCTTGACCTACATGTAAATGTTGACAAAAATATGTTCAGACTGTCCACGGTAACATTCACATGTGATGTTGAGCATTCATGATTAAAAGAACTACAATCCAATGAATGAAAGGGGTTGGCAAGTTACAGTAAGCCTGGGGAGGAAGCTGGAAGTCCTGCAGCAAGGAAATAAGGCAGGCTCTGTCTGACATGCTACAATAGGTAATATATGGGCCTGGAGAGATGGGGTTTAATATTACAGTCCCATAGGTAGTAGGGAGGTATTCAGTTATTTGGCTAGCACAGTCATGAGGCAGCACCCTATAGAGTTAAGCTGGACTCTGTAGTGGAAGATGAAAGGAGAGAGAGGGGCAACAAACTAAGTGCAGTATTTGACAATCATTGATTGCACACAATGGTATGTAACTCACAAGAGGTAAGTAGTTAGCAGGATACATAGGGACGTCATCCAGATGGGGTTCCAGAGGCAGAGAAGAGAGGGAGGATGGACATCTGGGGGCCACAGCTGTGGTGGAAGCCAGGTCTCCTGACTCACATCGAGTCCTCTGCAGCGTGTACAGGATGTGAGTACATATGTACAAAAAATGTTTTTTTTTTTGCCTTGACATACGCTTTAAGAACACGGAAGTTTTTCCCAGCCACTAATCAGGGTTAATTCGGAATTTGTTTCAGGAAGAACACTCTCAGGGACCGTACAAATTATGTGCGCTATGGCTGCACTGAATTACAGAGAGATTAGGTGAACTGAGGGAACTTCAGAATAGTAGCGGTATCTCCAGGATGGCAATATTAGCTCGCTGATTGCTCTCACCTGTAGTCTGAAATTGCTTTTTAAAGAGAATGAAGATGTTGCTTAGAAACAAAAGCACTGTCTACATAACCCCATGTGGAGGACCTATCTTTGTAATACAATGCTTGGCTTCTAAACACACAAGAAGTGAAAAAATGCCGTTACTATAAGATACTCATCAGCCTGTGTTGGGATCATCCAAATAAAAGAGATGATCTTAAAGCTGAACTCTGGGATTTTTGTAAAAAAACAGACCCTTGCTGTAAGGGGAACTGTCAAGCCGTTACTCAAAGAAGGAAAGCAATCCCCACTGGTGTTTATTTTGTAACTGCTGTCAAATGGCAGGCTGGCAGAGGGGAAGATGTATCCTGGTACCAGGTTACGACCCAGAAGTTGAGAGACACTCAACTCTAGGAGTAGAGGAGTAATCTGTAAAACTTACCTTATTCCTTGCTCTGGCAGGCTTTCAGCCCTCACTTCTTCTCTCTGACATGCCAGGTTGAGTTGTGGGCCCTCGCTGTCCTCACATACAATGCATGTAGGCAGGTTTCCTATATAAGTTATGTAGAATGTGGCTGGCCAAGGCATGGGAAGGGGTTACCATTTTGCACTTTTTCACAGGTTTTCAGACTCTACCTTCCCACCTTGTGGTGCATATATAGGAGGGGAAGGCTAGGTACTGAGGTTTCCGATCCTCTTGGCCAAAATGTTGTGATGCTGTGAGCTGTGAAGGGGAAATGCTGTGTCCTGCAGTCTGCCCGAGGACACCGGTTGCCAGAGAATCACCATGTGCTGGATTGTCGCCAGTCATGGACCTTCTTAAGGTATGCCTGGACAGTCACAAGAGTAGTTAGTTAGGGATGAATACACTGAACTTATGCTTGTATCATTTGAAATGTTCTCAGTAAAGCTCATTCAACTGTTTTCTAAGCCTGGTCTGAAGTTACTTTAAAGGGGTACTTGAAGGTTCCTGGCGTATAAAAGAACATGGACTGGTAAAGCACACATGGGATATGAAGCAGTGCACTACCTAAGGGGTTAACTTGGCAAGACAAGAATTAGAGGAATGCAGTTGCCATGTGTAACCATGTAATGGTGTCAAGTGTACAGCAGCCTGTCATGAGGTGTGGTACCTGGTAGGGCGTAGGGTCCTCCAGTAGCAAAAGGGTCAGTGATCTGGCTTCCTCCCCGGCAGTCAGTTTCCCAGAGCAACCCGGACTAAACCCTCGTTATGGAGACCTGCAGCTTAACCATAGGGTACGGGAAAGCTGAAGGAGTTAAAGTGGAACATGGACTATTTTTAATCCCCATGCTGCTAACATTAGTAAATAGATAGTAAAGTATATAATATTTACTTGTTTTAAACTTTTTTTTACGCTTCTCCAGTTAATTCCTGGTTTCCATACCTAGGCAAATGGTGTCAAACATCCAAGGGGTCTTCAGAAGGGGAGGGTTCTCAGCTCAACCAATGCCTGAGCTATGGGCAGATGGACTCCAGGAAGTAAATGCTACATGAATCATCTGCACTTACTCAAGATGACCACTGCCAGCAATACCAGGGGGTGTTTTTCAAAATTAATTCTCAGCAAAATAAAGCAAGGAGACATGGATAGGTAAGTTGGCTTTGAAAATGAACAATTAATTAAACAGCATTTTTGGTCTGTGGTGCTTCGATGCAGTGTGGTTCCACTTTAAGTGAGAGCATGCATGGGGTCTGTGATAGTGCTCTGCGGGGCCCCATTCTATCAGTGGGAGTGAGGTGGCAGAGGTTCGCTTGACAGGTGGAAAGGGCATGGGTTCAGCAGTGTCCCTCCTGCAGCATGTTACAGAAAGGTGTGCAGTGACATGGGATGGAAGACTTTACACAATGCACGACTCATCTCTAAGTCAGGGTGCCGCCTTAAAGTTGTTTTCACCTGAACGCACCTCTGTCTGGTCCCAGGTATTGGTGCGCATGTGCAAGGCGAAAGGTACCCCCACATGTGCAGGGCAGGCACCACTGCACACATTCAAGGCTACCAGTCCTGCATTGCAAAGCACAACGTCAGAGCAGAGAAAAGGAAAGGGCTGGTAAATAGCATATTTACCAGCCCCTTGTCCTGCTCTCCATCCCAAGTAGATCCCCCCAGCAGTTGGCGAGAGAGGAGAGGTGGGAAACCAGCAGCGCTGTGGGGGGAAGGAGGGCCAGGGGAGCACACAGGGGGCCCAGGCGGCACAAAGAAGAGGAATAGGAGGGGCAAGTGGGGTGGAATTTACTGCTACTGATCCCCTGCATATTCCTCCTGCAGCAGTTGAATGACGGCAGAAGGGAGAGGAGAAGAAGTCGACTTTCAGCTGGTGCAGTAGGCAAATACAGGGGGTCGGAAATGACACCCTGGCTGTCTCTCCTATCCAGGTTCAAGGTCAGTAAGGAAAGATCGCTGTCTACCCGTCACCTGGCCACTATCGACAGATTGCCAAACCCAGCTGTAACTGATAGCTTACTAGGCAGTCAACCACAAAGCTAGCCTGCTCCTCTGGGTCCACAGTCTATCCACCTCCATGATGTTTCATAGAGGTCCACCAGACATTCAGGGCTCACTTACTCTACCTCCTCCGCTCCTATTCCTTTTTCCTTTCGGATACCCCAAGGTTCTGTCCTTGGACCTCTTTTATTCTAAAAATGCAACTCCTCCCTCCCATTTCTATTCTGATCACACCCAAATCTACCTTTCAACCCCTCAGCTAACACCATCAGTTTCCTCGTGTATTACTGTTTTTCTAACAGACATATCAATATGGATGTCACACCACTCCCTCAAACGCAATCTATTCAAAACAGAGCTCTTAATATTTCCTCCACCACATACCCCTTCCCCTCACTCCTCTGTCATGATTGATGGCACAACTATCAGTCCGTCCTCGCATGCAAAAGTGCTAGGGGTTACCCTGGACTCTGAACTCTCCTTTCAGCCCCACATCCAATAGCTGTCCAAATCATGCTGTCTCAACCTTTCCAATATCTCCAAAATACGCCTCTTTTTAACCAACGACACCACAAAGCTTCTATCACGTACCTAATGATGGAGGCCAATGGAGAGAGGGCTTCCCTTGCGGCTAAGTTCCAGACTCCCCTGAGAGTAGGACAGCAGGAGTCAGGCCCAAAGTGGCACAGGTCGCCTATAGGAGTGCTGGTTGGTGGTCCACCCAGAAGCACAGTTGATGTACGGAGATAGGTCTGCAGACAGGTGGCGCCTGTGTGAGGTATGCAAGCCCTTCTGGGATTTAGAAATTTACTGGAGAGCTGGTTCAAGCTGAGGTCAGGTACCAGGTGGGAATCAGAGCAGACGTGGTAAGATGGGATAGCCGAGGTCATACGCAGAGGAGAGAGAGAGAGTATCCGTAAGCCAAGTCGAGATCAGATCAGGGGTTAAGCAGAGTAGACAGGTCCAAGAGCAAGCCGAGTCGGTATCAGGAAATCACAATAACACAGGAAACAGGAACAAGGCACGGGGAGCTAGAGATCATCTAGCAACTTGAAGAAGTGATGAGCCTCCTTATAAAGGCCATCTGGCACCAAACTGAGGCTAATGTGTGCTTCTGCGGCCATGCAGGGTACTGGCAGAAATGCCAAATCTTCCAGAACTACTGCTGTGGACAGGACCCTGATACTGTAGCTTCTAATTCACTCCCTAGTTATCTTTCACCTTGACTACTGCAATTCCCTCCTTATTGGTTTACCTTTACATTGGCTATCCTCCATTCAGTCAATCATGAATGCTTCTGCCATACTCATCCACCTTGCCAACCATTCAGTGTCTGCCACCCCTCTCTGCCAATCCCTCCACTGGCTTTCGCTCACCCAACTAATAAAATTCAAAATTCTCACAATAACTTAGAAAGCCATCCACAACCAGCTACATCACTAACCTGGTCTCAAAATACCAACCATATTGTTCTCTTTGGGTTCTCTCAAGACCTCCTGGTCTCTAGCTCCTTCGTCACCTCCTCCCATACTTGCCTCCAGGACTTCTTTAGGGCCTCTCCCATTCTCTGGAACTCCTTACCCCAATCTGTCCAACTATCTCCTAATCTACCCATCTTTAGGCGATCCCTGAAACCCCATCTCTTTAACCATTAGCTGCCCTGGCCAATGGCCGTTTGGCGGCTTCAAATGTGTCTCTGCACTCCGGGTGCACGCCATTTGGCGTGCTCCCGCACATGCGCAGTTTGCGCTAATGCAGAGCGGCGCAGCAGTGCGATCTGTCACCGCCGTGCACCTCGGACACGGCCGATGACAGATCCGAGTACCGGCTCCCGTTGCTGGTACCATGTGACCTGCTGTGACCAATCACATCAGGTCACATGACAGTTGTATACAATGGATGGCTTCATTCATGATGCCATCCATTGTATACTAGTGCCTAGCTGTGAATGGTCACAGCTAATCACATGCACATGTCATGTGATTAGCTGTGACCAAATCACAGCTAAGCACAAAAAAAAAAAAGCTGAATGAATTGATTTCATTCAGGTAAATGCTTGCTTATAGCAAAGTAATTCTTTGCTATAAGCAAATTGTGTAAAAAAAAAAAAATACTGATCACTTCCCCAAAGTAGTACAATGTTACTATGATAACATTGTACTACTTTGGTCATAGTAAAATATGAAAAATAAATCTTTAAAAAAATAAAAAAAAATGTAATAAAAAATTAAATATAATAAAAAAATAAAAAAAATTTAAAAAATATATATATTTTTTTTTTTCATACTGTCACCAGTCAGTGTCCCTGTTCACCGCCATGCCAGTTATATGATGATGCTGTACTGCACTGGTGACAGTATGTAAAAAAAAAAATAGTGAAAATAATTTTTTTAATTTTTTAATTTTCCGAAAAATTATGACAAAAAAAATACAACTTCAAAAAACTCGCCATGCCTCTTATGAAGTACGTCGGACTGTCTACTCTGCAAAAAGGGGTCATTTGGGGGATATCTGTACTGTTCTGACATTCTTAGACCTCAAGAAACTAGATTGGCTGTCAGTACTTCAGGATTGATCAATATTCAGATCTATACCATAGTTTGTGAACTCTATAACTTTCCTACAAACTAAAAAATACATCCTAATTTGGGTTATTTTCACCAAAGACATGTAGCAGAATACATCTCGGCCTAAATTTATGAAGAACAATTATTTATTTGTAAACTTTTATAACAGAAACAAAGAAAAATTTGTTTTTTTTTCAAAATTTTGGGTCTTTTTTTGTTAATTTAGCAAAAAATAAAAACCCCAGCGGTGATTAAATACCACCAAAAGAAAGCTCTAGTTGTGTGAAAAAAATGATAAAATTTTAGTTTGGGTACAGTGTTGTATGACCGCGCAATTGTCATTCAAAGTGTGAGAGCGCTGAAACCTGAAAAATGGCCTGGGCAGGAAGGTGTAAAATTGCACGGTATTGAAACGGTTAAAGAAGCATATCCTGCTTCTAACTAATACAGTGTTTTTACTTTCTCCATCAGCTCATCCCCCACAGTTATTATCTTTTGTATCACGTGACCCTCCTTGATTGAAATCTCTAACGAGCAGGGCCCTCTGATTCCTGTTTCAAATTGTATTGTAACTGTAATGTCTGCCTTCATTTGTAAAGTGCTGCGCAGACTGTTTTTACTGTATAAATCCTGCACAATATCAATAATAGGGTTTAGATATGCTTTAAGAACAGTTTTCAGGAGAGAAGCCAGAGACAACAAAGTTTAGCTGCAGAACCAAGGTGGCTATGATATTTCATTTCCATGTGTTTCTATAAACATGGAGCTGGTGCTACAACTCTGACTCACCCTTGGGCCATATATAGCCTGCCCTGGACTAAAGAGTCAAACAAACTGTCGTTATTGATGGCAATGCTGCAATTATGGTTCAAAAGGTGACTGAAAGATATATGATACAATGCAAATCTTCCTGAGCAGCAGCATTATACGAATAACCTGATATCCTAGACCTTCAAATAGAGCCTGTGTATACACAGGACACTGCGGGACATGGACAGGGGAAATGCATTTGCTGGGGATTTTCCAAAAAAATGGAATGGCTTCTTAATTTGAAGCCTTGGAGATTAGAAGTTATAATATGATTCAGCCAACCAGTTCTAGCAAAAACATCACTTTTGGTGGAGTGGCCATTTAATTATTGTTTCATTGTGCTCAGACACTGACCCCTCTGACAGCAGGAAAAATTTTGTTAGAGTACTGAGAGGTCAAACAGGACATCTCCCAATGTAATTTTACCTCCACATGGCAATGCTGCAAATTAAACAGTTTCAACAGCATTAGTTGTATACATTTCTAAATGTACATAAAGCCACACCAGTACCAGGACAGGCTCATCCATTGCCCAGGGTGAAGGTGTAGAACTGTGCTCCCCTTCCCCGCTAATAATGCATTACATAGAATGGGCTACCGCCCCACACTAACTCTCTGAATACATGATCCAGCTGCCCATGGTTCGCACTGAATATGTACTGTGCATGTGCAGCCATTTGTGTGCTTTATAACAGCTAGGAGCTGGTTGCACATGTGCAGTGTGCTTTTTTCTGTCAGCAAGGGGCAGCTAGGGTGTGAGTGATGGAGCATGGTGTAATAACAGTAGCTGTTACTGCAGACCTAAAGCTGCAGTCCATTGACTGCCAGCCACTGATTTGGAGTAGGTGTGTGGAAAAGATAGCATTGGTCCCCAAGTGGTGCTCCTGCATAACAGCGTTGCACTGGGCGGCAGCACCTCCTGCCCCTTCTGTCCTGGCCATGAGCCACACTACCACATCAGGGCAATTCTGTAAAGTGTAAATTCTAAGCTCCTAGACTAGGACATATACATTCATTGGCCACTTCATTAGGTACACCTTGAGAGTACCAAGAAAATATCTCCCACACCATTACACCACCACCAGCCTGAACTATTCATACAACGCAGGATGGATCCAAGCTTTCATGTTGTTTATGCCAAATTCTGACCCTACCATCTGAATTTTTCAGCTGAAATCGAGACTCATCAGACCCAGGCAACGTTTTTCCAATCTTCTGTTGTCCAATTTTGGTGAGCCTGTGCTAAATGTAGCCTCCGTTTCCTGTTCTTAGCTGACACGAGCGGCACCTCCTGTGGTCTTCTGCTGTTGTAGCCCATCTGCTCCAAGGTTCGATCTGTTGTGCATTCAGAGATGGTATTCTGCATATCTTGGTTGTAATGAGTGGTTATTTCAGATACTGTTGCCTTTCTATAATTTCAAACCAGTCTGCCCATTCTCCTCTGACCTGTGACATCAACAAGGCATTTTTGTCCATACAACTGCCACTCACTGGATATTTTCTCTTTTTTGGACCATTCTCTGTAAACCCTAGAGATGGTTTGTGTATGAAAATCCCAGTAGGTCAGCAGTTTTTGAGATACTCAGACCAGTCCATCTGGCACCAAGAACCATGCCATGTTCAAAGTCACTTAAATCCTCTTTCTTCCCCATTCTGATGCTCAGTTTGAACTTCAGCAAGTTGTCTTCACCACGTCTACATGCCTAAATGCATTGAGTTGCTGCCATGTGATTGGCTGATTAGCAGTTTGTGTTACCAAGCAATTGAACATGTGTACCTAATAAAGTGGCCAATGAGTGTATATGGCAATGAATAAATTGAGAGCAGGCATGCCTTGAGGTAGCCCCACACACCAATCATCTAGACTTGCTCAAGGCAACTAAAGACTTCCAATGTTTTTGCACCAAATCCAACATAACAGTTGCTTGGATCACATTATAACTTGCTTAGCGAAAAGTGCACATTGGTGGGATAATACATTGAACAGTGTTTTATACTGACCTGGAATTCAGCTTTAGGTCCATTAGAAGAGTGTGTCTCTGCCAGCATTTTAATTTATCCAGGAAAGACAGGTACAGCATCCACCCCCAGAGCAGACAGCCTGTCAAAGTCCATGGCAGGTTGTAGCTGGATGTGCCCTGTTTGTTCAAGGACGAAGGTCCGAATTGCACTAAAATGCCGGGACACTCTGCAGCTAGATGGCCCCATGTGCATGGAACCTTAAAGTGTACAGTATGTCAAGGCTATAAAAAACAACCTCCCTCTGTCCCTCTAGGACAGGGGTGTCAAACTAGTGGCCCTCTAGCTGATGCAAAACTGCAAGTCCCATCATGCCTCTGCCTTTCGGAGTCATGCTTGTAACTGTCCATCTTGCAATACCTCATGGGACTTGTAGTTTGGCAACAGCTGGAGCGCCGCCAGTTTGACACCCGTGCACTAGGGCATGTTCCATCAATTTTTTTTCTTTGATTGCCTTGCTCCTGCAGCAACAAACAGCTTTTATTGCTCACTTTGACATCATCATCAGACTTGCAAAATTCTTGCAGGAGAGTAGCTGTTGGGAGGTCCTACAAACAAGGGAACACACTCATTTCCCAAGAGCTCTTTTCTTACACACAGTGTGTCTGCAGGCTTTTTGGGAAACAAGGCAGCAAGCAGTATTGTTTAGCTGGGGGAAAAACTGTTGTATGAATGTGGAGAGGTACAAAGAGGGTAGAGGTAGGTAGAGTTCTGCAGTCCAGCAGGCCGGGCTGACAACACTGATTGTAATTTCAGAGCAGAAAAGGCATGTGTTGTCAGCCCAAACAGGAAGTATGAAGAACATTTTAGTTCTAGCAGATCACCAGGTATTTTTGTTTTTACAGTGATAAAAAATGTGCAAAGTGTATGAATTACAGAGGTGTACCAAATAGTATGTCTTTTTATTGTAACCTACCCTAACATTTGGCTTTAAGTTTGTTTAATTTCATTATGTTGCTACTGCCTTTAATCTTGGAATAATCAGTTAAACAAAGCCTTTCTTTTGAACCTCTAGTAAGTATTTTTCTAGAAAGTGAACTACAAGCTATAACAAAAATGTTTATGTACATTTAATGATCCTGCAGAACATTGGATTTCATGTCGGAACAATGCAAGATTACATTCAGATTAAAATAATGTTATGACATGCCGCAAATTACCAAACAACATAAAAGATTCATCTCTGTCTGTTGGAATTTTTTTCAAAGATTACAACAGCAATTATGCCTGAAAGACTGTGCTTAACCCTTGGAGCAAGTCCCATAATTGGATAAATTGAATAAAGATTTCATAACAGGAACAAAGCAAACGTTGTGTTTTTTTTCATCGCTTCATAATCGTAATTTTGTTCAAGCAGCACAGTGGATTCTAAAGCGAACAGTAGTAGATTTCCTGTAACTGATAGGCCCATAATATTTCATCACTGCACTCAACAAACGATTTGAAGTTCAACCATCCACTGATACAAGTTGAATCAAGCTGAGGATTCTGTTCCCTACACACCGGGCAAACTAGTTTGTGGGTGGGGCCTAACTTTGCCCATGCACATGGGAAATCGTTATGTGTGACGCGCGCTTACCAGTGCCCAGGACCAGGTGGAGATTGCAATCATGTGAAAAATCTAACATTAAGGCAGTTCTCTGACTTTGAGATAAGCCTTCACTGTGTGCAAAAGTACAGTCAGGTCCATAAATATTGGGACATCGACACAATTCTAACATGTTTGGCTCTATACACCACCACAATGGATTTGAAATGAAACGAACAAGATGTGCTTTAACTGCAGACTGTCAGCTTTAATTTGAGGGTATTTACATCCAAATCAGGTGAACGGTGTAGGAATTGCAACAGTTTGCATATGTGCCTCCCAATTGTTAAGGGACCAAATGTAATGGGACAATTGGCTTCTCAGCTGTTCCATGGCCAGGTGTGTGTTATTCCCTCATTATCCCAATTACAATGAGCAGATAAAAGGTCCAGAGTTCATTTCAAGTGTGCTATTTGCATTTGGAATCTGTTGCTGTCAACTCTCAAGATGAGATCCAAAGAGCTGTCACTATCAGTGAAGCAAGCCATCATTAGGCTGAAAAAAACAAAACAAACCCAACAGAGAGATAGCAAACACATTAGGCATGGCCAAAACAACTGTTTGGAACATTCTTAAAAAGAAGGAATGCACCGGTGAGTTCAGCAACACCAAAAGACCTGGAAGACCACGGAAAAACAACTGTGGTGGATGACTGAAGAATTCTTTCTCTGGTGAAGAAAACACCCTTCACAACAGTTGGCCAGATCAAGAACACTCTCCAGGAGGTAGGTGTATGTGTGTCAAAGTCAACAATCAAGAGAAGACTTCACCAGAGTGAATACAGAGGGTTCACCACAAGATGTAAACCATTGGTGAGCCTCAAAAACAGGAAGGCCAGATTAGAGTTTGCCAAACGACATCTAAAAAAGCCTTCACAGTTCTGGAACAACATCCTATGGACAGATGAGACCAAGATCAACTTGTACCAGAGTGATGGGAAGAGAAGAGTATGGAGAAGGAAAGGGATTGCTCATGATCCTAAGCATACTACCTCATCAGTGAAGCATGGTGGTGGTAGTGTCATGGCGTGGGCATGTATGGCTGCCAATGGAACTGGTTCTCTTGTATTTATTGATGATGTGAATGCTGACAAAAGCAGCAGGATGAATTCTGAAGTGTTTCGGGCAATATTATCTGCTCATATTCAGCCAAATGCTTCTAGAACTCATTGGACGCCGCTTCACAGTGCAGATGGACAATGACCCAAAGCATACTGCAAAAGCAACCAAAGAGTTTTTTAAGGGAAAGAAGTGGAATGTTATGCAATGGCTAAGTCAATCACCTGACTTGAATCCGATTGAGCATGCATTTCACTTGCTAAAGACAAAACTGAAAGGAAAATGCCCCAAGAACAAGCAGGAACTGAAGACAGTTGCAGTAGAGGCCTGGCAGAGCATCACCAGGGATGAAAACCAGCGTCTCGTGATGTCTATGCGTTCCAAACTTCAGGCTGTAATTGACTGCAAAGGATTTGCAACCAAATATTAAAAAGTGAAAGTTTGATTTATGATTATTATTCTGTCCCATTACTTTTGGTCCCTTAACAAGTGGGAGGCACATACTGTATGCAAACTGTTGTAATTCCTACAACGTTCACCTGATTTGGATGTAAATACCCTCAAATTAAAGCTGACAGTCTGCAGTTAAAGCACATCTTGTTCGTTTCATTTCAAATCCATTGTGGTGGTGTATAGAGCCAAAAATGTTAGAATTGTGTCGATGTCGCAATATTTATGGACCTGACTGTAGATACAGAGTTCTTTTGAAGCATTGTGTCCCATGTCACTTGCACACTGGAACTTTAATAGTATCTGCATTAAGAGGGACGCACTGAGCCTGCGCCCACTCCACCAGTCTAGCGTACTTCTGTAACCTAACTCCCAGTAACAGATTGGGGTCCCACCGAGCACATAGTGTGACCTCAAGTGTGCTCTGTGTTGACCATTTCCTTCCCATACCTTGTAACCAGGTCATGGATTTCCATAACGCAGGCCTGCAACTGGTTGCTATGGTGGACTTTTTTGACCCAAAAAATCCAAGGAAAAGGTTGGGAAACTTCTGCCAAACAGACAATAAATTGAAAGGTTAATGTGTTTCTCCTCGTGTAAAAATTTAACTGTTTTTACTGCGCATAAACAAAACTCTCACGATTGAGTGTTCGTTATTCTAAAACAAGTTCAAATTATTTTTCGACTAGCTTATGGCCAACATTAGGCTCCAGGGGACTGCATGGCGAGATGACATCATGACAAGATGACTGGTTATTGTAGACACAGAATACACAGCTGGATCACCGGCTCCTCACAAGTGGGAGAGGACAGCAAAGTACATGTGACATAATACTTTCTTTTTAAAAATGATTTGTCAATGGGTGGGGTGCCGGGGGGGGTGATTGAGGGGATTTTATATTTGCCTGGAGATGGGATTTAAGACCAGTTCACCTTTGATAAACTCTATACTCTATTAGTCCACCCTTCCTTGTACTCTAATGTAAAGTACCCTACAAACCTCCCACCCAGATGCTTACTTGCCTATGAATGACAGTTGCAATTAGAGATGAGCGAATCGAACATGGCAAAGTGGAATTCGTTTCGAAGATCAGGAAAAATTCGATTCGCGCCGAATCCGAAAATTAGCAAACTTCGGATGCGCGAATCGAATTTTCCCAAAAATGGCGGCGACATGTGTGGCGACGGAGCGGGGATCTCTGGGAAGGCGCGCAGACAAGGCGCGCTGACCCATAATGCATTCATTCATGACATGTGATCGCATTAGCCAATCAGCAGCCAGCCAGCCAGCACTGTGTAATGGTGGAGCTATAAATCGCGGCCATCTTAGAATTCTCCATTAGCCTCCGGTCATTCAAGAGAGACAGACCTCTGTGTATTAGGGACAGAGTTAGGGCCACAGAGACTTTAGGGCCACAGAATCGTTACTTAGGGACACAGAATCGTTACTTAGGGACACAGAATCGTTACTCAGGGACACAGAATTGTTACTCAGGGACACAGAATCGTTACTCAGGGACAGACACAGAATTGTTACTCAGGGACACAGAATTGTTACTGAGGGACACAGAATCGTTACTCAGGGACACAGAATTGTTACTCAGGGACACAGAATCGTTACTCAGGGACACAGAATTGTTACTCAGGGACACAGAATTGTTACTCAGGGACAGACACAGAATTGTTACTCAGGGACACAGAATTGTTACTCAGGGACACAGAATTGTTACTGAGGGACAGAGAATCGTTACTCAGGGACACAGAATCGTTACTCAGGGACACAGAATTGTTACTCAAGGACACAGAATTGTTACTCAGGGACACAGAATTGTTACTCAGGGACAGACACAGAATTGTTACTCAGGGACACAGAATTGTTACTCAGGGACACAGAATTGTTACTGAGGGACACAGAATCGTTACTCAAGGACACAGAATCGTTACTCAGGGACACAGGATTGTTACTCAGGGACACAGAATTGTTACTCAGGGACACAGAATTGTTACTGAGGGACACAGAATCGTTACTCAGGGACACAGAATCGTTACTCAGGGACACAGAATTGTTACTCAGGGACACAGAATTGTTACTGAGGGACACAGAATCGTTACTGAGGGACACAGAATCGTTACTGAGGGACACAGAATTGTTACTCAGGGACACAGAATTGTTACTCAGGGACAGACACAGAATTGTTACTCAGGGACACAGAATTGTTACTCAGGGACACAGAATTGTTACTCAGGGACACAGAATTGTTACTCAGGGACAGACACAGAATTCTTACTCAGGGACACAGAATTTTTACTCAGGGACACAGAATCGTTACTGAGGGACACAGAATCGTTACTGAGGGACACAGAATCGTTACTCAGGGACACAGAATTGTTACTCAGGGACACAGAATTGTTACTCAGGGACACAGAATCGTTACTGAGGGACACAGAATTGTTACTGAGGGACACAGAATTGTTACTCAGGGACACAGAATTGTTACTCAGGGACAGACACAGAATTGTTACTCAGGGACACAGAATCGTTACTCAGGGACACAGAATCGTTACTGAGGGACACAGAATCGTTACTCAGGGACACAGAATCGTTACTCAGGGACACAGAATCGTTACTGAGGGACACAGAATCGTTACTCAGGGACACAGAATCGTTACTCAGGGACACAGAATCGTTACTCAGGGACACAGAATCGTTACTGAGGTACACAGAATCGTTACTGAGGGACACAGAATCGTTACTGAGGGACACAGAATCGTTACTCCGGGACACAGAATCGTTACTCAGGGACACAGAATTGTTACTCAGGGACACAGAATCGTTACTGAGGGACACAGAATCGTTACTGAGGGACACAGAATCGTTACTCAGGGACACAGAATCGTTACTCAGGGACACAGAATCGTTACTCAGGGACACAGAATTGTTACTCAGGGACACAGAATTGTTACTCAGGGACACAGAATCGTTACTCAGGGACACAGAATTGTTACTCAGGGACACAGAATCGTTACTCAGGGACACAGAATCGTTGAATTAAAGAGTATGTCAGACAACACGCAGAGGAGTGGCAGAGGAGGCAATGTTTCAGGAGCGAGCAGACGTGGCAGCAGAGGAAGGGGTCGAGGCAGCACTAGTCGCAGCCAGAGGCCAGTGCTCCCGGTGTCATCCAGCGGTCGTGTCTCCACCGACAACCCTGCCGTCATTGATTGGTTGGCTCGGTCGTCTTCCTCTTCCCAGGTCAGCTCTGACACCTACAGCCAACGGTCGGTGGGTACGTCAGACACAACCGTTAGTTGGCATGGCCCGGGAGCAAGCCCACTGAAATCACATGTCCTCGACCTGCCCCTGTCCTTTGGTGTTCCCTCACCAAGCGAAGTATCGCATGCTGTGGGCTCAGCCCCACTGTACAGTGAGGAAGAGCTAACAGAGGGCAGTCAGGAACGGGGGGAGACATCCGCCTCTTCAGCAGCCAGGCGAAGAAGTACTGGCGAGGAGAGTGGCTCGGTAGCCGGTGTAGAGACAGGTCTGTCTCCTGACCCACACGCAGCCGAGGGGGCTAGTAGTGAGGCGGAGACCCTAATTGATGATGATGAGGCTGATCGCACTTGGCAGCCTCGTCGTCATCAAGCTATTGCTTCCGCATCATCAGGAGAAGAGGGTGCCAGCTTGGCAGCGAGCAAAACAGTCGGTGGGTTGCCCAGGAGGCAGCAGGGTCGCAGCAGTGTCAGTGGAGGCAAACGGCCACGGAGTAGAGCACCAGCTCCACTGCAGCCTACCACCACGGCCAGTAGTGGTGCCGGTGTGCACGGAGGAAGTAGCAGTCAGCCAGTGAGGAGTAGCGGGGGCAAAGTTTCCTACTCGGCGGTGTGGCAATTTTTCGTCAAGCCGCCCGAGGAAGAAAACGTAGCCGTATGTCGACTATGTGGCCAGAAAGTCAAGCGTGGCCAGGGGGCCCATGTTGGGACTACAGCGTTGCGTCAGCATATGCAGCGTCGCCATTCGGTGGCCTGGGAAAAACGTGATAAAGATACGGCGGTTCTGCCTGCCCCAGCCCCCGCTCCATCACCCGCTCCGTTACTTGCTCCGTCACCCGACGTCAATCGCCCTCTATCAGCCAGTCAAGGCTCCAACACCTCTGCTGAGGGGAGTTGTCGCTCGTTGGCATCTTCCGCTCGTTCAGATGCTCCTTCTCCTGCTACTCCTCTTCACGGATTCCGTCAGCAGTCTTTCTTGGAATCCGTTTCCAAGAGACAACAGTTTGCGAGCACGCACCCGACGGTGCAGAAGCTGAACGTCCTCCTGTCCAAGTTGCTGGTGCTGCAGTCCCTCCCTTTCCAAGTGGTGGACTCAGCACCTTTCCGAGAAATGATGGCTTGTGCCGCGCCGCGGTGGAGAGTGCCAAGCCGGCATTTCTTCGCCAAAAAGGCAGTGCCAGCCCTGCATTCACATGTAGAAGAGATGGTGGGCCAGTCTTTGAGCATGTCGGTCTCTGCCAAAGTGCACGGCAGCGCCGACGTGTGGAGCTGTAACTACGGTCAGGGACAGTACATGTCATTTACGGCCCACTGGGTGAACGTGGTGCCGGCACAGCCGCACCAGCAACTTGGACAGGTCACGCCGCTTTTGCCTCCACGTTTGCACGTCCTTGGTCCAGAAAAGATGTCCGCCTCTACCACCTCCTCTTCCGCCGTGTCCTCAGCCGCCACCCCCGTGCCAAGTCCCATTACCCAACCGGCATATCACATGTGCAGGGCGCAACGGTGTCACGCTGTGCTGCACCTGGTATGCCTTGGCGAACGTAGTCACACAGGGGAGGAACTTCTGAGTGTAATGAACAGAGAAATCGACAGATGGCTGTCTCCGCGCAAACTGAAAATCGGAACCATGTTGCCGACAACGGAAAGAACATGGTGTCTGCTCTGCGTCAAGGAAGGTTGTGCCATGCGCCATGCATGGCTCACGTGTTCAATCTGGTTGTCAAGCGGTTCCTAAAATCCACCATCCCACTGCAAGACATCCTTAAAATGTCACGTAAACTTTGCATGCATTTCAGCCATTCCTACACCGCAAAGCACACCCTCCTTGAGCTGCAGCGGCAGAACGGAATTCCACAGCATCGCCTGATCTGCGACGTTGCAACAAGGTGGAATTCAACCCTACATATGTTAGACCGCCTTTACGAACAGCGAAAGGACATCACCGATTTCCTGATGTTACAAGCGGATAAAGGTACTCCCCTATGTAACTTAGATGTCAGCCATTGGCAGCTCATGCGTGACATCTGCCGCTTGCTCAGGCCCTTTGAGGAGGCCACGCTATTCGTGAGTCGGCAGGACTATGGGATGAACGACGTCATTCCTCTGTTGCACGTCCTGGAACAAATGCTGTTAACAATGGCTGGTCAGGGTGCGGTAGACGTGGCGCACAGATCTCAACGCCACATGACCCCTGTGGGGGCAGGACAGGAAGAAGAGGAGGAGGTAGAGGAGGACATTGGTGCTCAGGAATTATTGAGTGAAATGGGTGGTTTTTCCACTCAGCGGACAGGAGTGGAGGAGCAGGAGCATCTGGTAGAGGAGGAGGAGGAGACAGAGGACCCAGACGCACCGTGGCAGTATGCTGTGGAGATGGAGGCAGGGAGTCCCTCACATTCCTTGGCACAAATGGCCCATAGCATGCTCGGTTGCTTGCGTAGCGACAGCCGAATAATAACCATCAGACAGAGGGATGACTTTTGGCTGTCCACCTTGTTGGACCCTCGCTACCGTTCAAAAATGGTGGCCTTTTTCACACCTGCTGAGAGGGAGGCCAAAATAACGTACTATAAAAACCACCTATGTAGTCAGTTGGTCTCTGCCTTTCTGCGCCAACGTCCATCCTCAGACACTGTGGGCCCTGTGCGCTCGCGTTCCGCTGCCATGGCAGCAGGGGAGGGGTGGGGTGGTAGGAGCAGTGGCAGCTCCACCAGCAGCGGCTGCCTCAGTCTGCAGTCAATGATGAGTAGCTTTCTTCACCAGCGCAGTGAGGAAACTACTAACCAGCCGCAGCAGCAGCAGCATCAGGTGGACCTGGAGCAGGACCTCAAACAACAGGCTTGGGCCTACTTGGACAGCACCCTGCCAACCGAGGTAGACAATCCCCTTGACTACTGGGCAACGAAACTTGACCTTTGGCCCCAACTAGCTGAATTTGCCCTTGAAAGGCTGTCATGCCCGGCCAGTAGCGTGGCATCGGAGCGCGTGTTTAGTGCGGCAGGAGGTATTGTAACTCCGCGGAGGACACGACTGTCCACCCAAAGTGTGGAGAGACTCACGTTTGTGAAAATGAATCAGGCGTGGATTAGTCTGGATTTCAAACCACCAGTTCCTGACACAACTGACTAAATCCGCCATGAATCATGCCCCAAACATGTTATTATTTTTAACATAGGCCTCTGTATGGCCTTCAATTTAAGCTGCTTACGCTTCGCCACTCTGCCATGGGCCCCTGTACCGCCTCCTCTTGCTGCTGCCAGGTCCAGAGTGTGTCATGGGTCCCTGTACGGCCTCCCATTGCTGCTGTCTCCATCGCCACACTCTGCCATGTGCCACTTTCAGGTCTCCTCACACTGCTGGTGGGTTCCATTTTGTCATAGGGTGCTGGCAGATTACGGGCCTCCCATTGCTGCTGCCAGGCCCGTAATCTGCCATGGGCCCCCGTACCGACTCCTCATGCTGCTGCCAGGCCCGTAATCTGTCATGGGCCCCTGTACCGCCTCCTCATGCTGCTGCCAGGTCCAGAGTGTGTCATGGGTCCCTGTACGGCCTCCCATTGCTGCTGTCTCCATCGCCACACTCTGCCATGTGCCACTTTCAGGTCTCCTCACACTGCTGGTGGGTTCCATTTTTTCATAGGGTGCTGTATGGCCTCCCATTGCTGCTGCCTCCACCGCCACACTGTGGCTCCACACTCTGGTTTTGGCCCCGTGACTGCCCAAATGAGTGAAGTGTGCAGTGATTCTAAGATCGACGGCACTCATCTGCATGTCATACTGACTGACAGTATTATTTCTCTTCCCCAGCAGACTCCAAGGGCATTTAAATTAAAGGTACAGTGTTCTGCACTAATATAAAGGCTCTCTGAAGCCTAGAAACACCCTTTTTATAAGTTAAATTTGCAGCGAATATATTCGACTCAAATCGAATTTATTCCGCGAATTCGCCGAATCAGCCGAATCGAATTTTTGAATAATTCGCTCATCTCTAGTTGCAATCTATTTCAGTGTTTACCTCCACCAGGCCAGATTTTCCTTTAGCACTGGCCAAGCTTTCATGGTGAGACCCCAGATACTAAATGCAAAACTTTTTAGTTTTGTATGGAGTGGAGAGGAATTAAAACCCCTGTCAGGTTTTTAATTATGTCCGTTCCCCTGTTTAGGAGAATTATCCTCTTTGTTCAGGTTTACCATTATTACCAAGAGTGAAAGTGAAAGAAAATCCCAAATATTTTATTGACACCAGAACAGAAACAGAGGGAAAATCAATGGGGACATTGATACTTCAAATGGTGTCTGGGGGTCATAGGTCATCTACATCTAACAGTAGGTGCCATGCCAGCTGGCTGATCTCACAAACGGCATGCATTTCTTCCTATATGGTCACCAGGGTAGGAGATAAGGGACGTCTTTCCAGCCCCAGACACCAGCTTTAGTGTCAGGCTTCTAAAGTATGTAAAGCTAAATAAGGTGGCAAATGTAAATCTTTCACAAGAGTAGACAATTAAATATATTTAAGACTGAATATTTCAGTTCTTGCATAAACCCAAATGTGACCAAATACACTGCTCAAAAAAATTAAAGGAACACTTTGAAAACACATCAGATCTCAATGGGGAAAAATATCATGCTGCATATCTATACTGATATGGACTGAGTAATGTGTTAGGAACGTAATGATGCCCCATCGTTTGATGGAAATTAAAATTATCAACCTACAGAGGACTGAATTCAAAGACAACCCGAAAATCAAAGTGAAAAAATGATGCAGCATGCTAGTCCATTTTGCTGAAATTTCATTGCAGCAACTCAAAATGGTACTCAATAGTTTTTATGGCCCCCACGTGCTTGTATGCATGCCTGACAATTATTATTATTATTATTATACAGTATTTATAAAGCGCCAATAGTTCACTCAGCGCTGTACATTACAAAGGGGGACAGAACATGTGACAGAACAATACCAATACAATGCAAAACATGAGGGGATCGAGGGCCCTGCTCTTTCGAGCTTACAATCTAGAAGGGATGGGATAGTGGTACAGGAGGAGATAGCTGTGGGGGATGGAGTGGTAGGAAGAGTGGAGGAGGTCAGCAAGTTAGCAGGGGGTGAGGTAGGCTTCCCTGAAGAGATGGGTTTTCAGGGTGCGCCTAAAGGAGAGGAGAGTAGGTGATAATCTGATGGGTTGGGGCAGGGAGTTCCAGAGGATGGGTGACACCCTGGAGAAGTCCTGGAGGCGGGCATGGGAGGAGGAGAACAGGGAACTAGAGAGAAGGAGGTCTTGTGAGGAGCGGAGTGTGCGTGTTGGGCGGTACTTGGATATTAGGTCAGTGATGTAGTTCGGGGCAGTATGGTGGACAGCTTTGTACGTCAGTGTTAGGATTTTAAATTTGATCCGTTGCGCAATCGGAAGCCAGTGGAGGGATTGGCAGAGGGGGGTGGCGGAAATGGAGCGATTGGAAAGGTGAATGAGTCTGGCAGCCGTATTCAGGATCGACTGAAGCGGGGATAGCCAGCGGCGAGGCAGGCCAGTGAGGAGGGAGTTGCAGTAGTCGAGTCGTGATATGATGAGGGAGTGGATGAGCTGTTTAGTGGTTTCTGGGGTTAGGAACGTGCGGATTTTGGCGATGTTGCGGAGGTGGAGTCTGCACGAGTTTGTTAAAGATTGGACTTGGGGCTGGAAGGATAGGTTGGAGTCCAGAATGACACCAAGTACTCTGGCCTGCAGAGCGGGTTTGATATTGGCGTTGTTGGATGTGATGTAGAAGTCAATGGGGGGTGGGGTTCGGGCTGGGGGGAAGACAAGGAGCTCGGTTTTGGAGAGATTCAGTTTAAGGAAGTGGAGCGACATCCAATCTGATATGTCGCTCAGTAGGTGTGTGATTTGGGCAGAGACCGAAGGGGTGAGGTGGGGGGTTGAGAGATAGATTTGTGTGTCGTCGGCATAGAGGTGGTAGTTGAAGCCGTGAGAGTGAATGAGTTGGCCAAGGGAGGAGGTGTAGATGGAGAAGAGAAGGGGCCCAAGGACAGAGCCTTGAGGGACCCCAACAGAGAGGGGGAGTGAGGGGGAGGTGGTAGCATTATAGGTAACGCTGAAAGAGCGTTGTGACAGGTAGGATGAGAGCCAGGAGAGAGCAGAATCTCTGAGGCCGAGGGAGTGTAGTATTTTGAGGAGGAGGGGGTGGTCAACTGTGTCGAAGGCCGCAGAGAGGTCAAGGAGTAGGAGCACTGAATAGTGGCCATTAGCTTTGGCGGTTAGAAGGTCGTTGGAGAGTTTGAGTAAGGCGGTTTCGGTGGAGTGTAGGGGGCGGAAGCCAGACTGTAGGGGATCGAGGAGGTTGTTGTCGTTGAGGTGAGAGCATAGGCGGGTGTAGACGAGACGCTCGAGGAGTTTAGATGTAAGTGGGAGCAGGGAGATGGGTCTGAGGTTGTTCGGGTCATTGGGGTCCAGGGAGGGCTTTTTAAGTATGGGGGTGATGTGTGCATGCTTCAGTGGGGAGGGGAAAGTGCCGGAGGAGAGGGAGAGATTAAAGATGTGGGTGAGGGAGCGTAGGATGGAGGGGGAGGGAGGTCGTAGGAATTGTGAGGGGATAGGGTCGAGGGGGCAGGTGGTGAGGCGGGCATCAGAGAGGATCTTGGAGACTTCCTCAATGGTAGTAAGGTCAAAGGTGTGGAGTGTTGGGGGAGCTTCAGTATGAGGAATGTAGGGTGGGGTGGGAGTGGAGGTCAGAGCAGTGGTGGGGCCGTGGGAGAGGGGTGATGAGGGGGTAGCTGAGTGAGGGGGAACGGGGTCGGAGGGAGTTTGAGCAGTGACGAAGTCCCTGCGGGTAATGTCGAGGGGGAGGGGGGATGAGGGGGTAGCTGTGTGAGAGGGGACGGGTTGAGAGGGCGTGTGAGTTGCGGCAATGTCCTTGCGAATTGTGTCAATCTTGTTTTTGAAGTGATTGGCAATCTCAAGGGCGGTGAGTGAGGTGCTGGGTGGAGGTGGGGGTGGAGAGAGTAGAGAGTTGAAGGTGGAGAAGAGTCGGCGAGGATTGGAGGAGAGGGCCTTGATGAGGGTCAGGAAGTAGGCTTGTTTGGCTGCGTGGAGGGAGGAGGTGTAGGTGCGGAAGGCAGATTTGTAGCAGGTGAAAGCTTGTTGGGATTTTGTTTTGCGCCATAGTCGCTCCAGGGCACGACTGCGTCGTTTGAGGGTTTTGGTGTGATCAGTCTGCCAGGGCTGGAGCGGTCGGAGTCTGATGTTGCGTGTGGTTAAAGGCGCTAGTGAGTCAAGGGCTGCTGACAGCGCGTTGTTGTAGGCAGTCATAGCCAAGTCGGGGCAGGACAGGGGGAGGATGCGGTCGTGGAGTTGATCAGCTGCAGAGTGGAGGGGGGCAGGGTTAAGGTTGCGGAGGTTACGGCTGGTAGTAGTGTGACATTTGGAGGGGTAGGGGTTGGAGGACGAGGAGATAGAGAAGGTGATCAGGTTGTGGTCAGAGAGAGGGAAGGGGGTGTTAGTGAGGTTGTGGGGAGCGCAGCGGTTGGAGAAGACAAGATCAAGGATATTACCGTCGGAGTGGGTGGTGGATTGTATGCACTGTGCAAGTGCAAAGGAGGAGGTTAAGTGGAGGAGACGGGCTGTGTCCGGGTTGTCAAGGTTGACAGGGATGTTGAAATCCCCAAGAATGATGGTGGGTAGCTCAGAGGAGAGGAAGAAGGGTGGCCAGGAGGAGAAGTCTTCCAGGAAGCGGGGTATGGATCCAGGAGGCCGGTATATCACAGCAATCTTCAGGGGGGTTGGGGAGAATAGTCGGACGCAGTGGGCCTCGAAGGAGGAGAAGGATAGGGAGGGGGGGTTTGGGAGGACTCGGAAGGTGCTCCGCGGTGACAGGAGCAGACCAACCCCACCACCTTTACGACCGTTAGGTCTGGGTGAGTGGGTCCAGGTGAGACCTCCATAGGAGAGTGCAGCAGGGGAGGTAGAGTCAGTGGGCTGGATCCAGGTTTCCGTGATCGCCAGGAGGTTGAGGGAGCGGGAAACAAAGAGGTCGTGGATGGCGGTAAGCTTGTTGCACACCGATCGGGCATTCAGGAGTGCACATGAAAACGGGGGGGAGATTTTAGGGAGCAGGGGGACAGATAATAGGTTGCGGTAGGACATGGCGGCGGGAGGGTGTTGTGCGGGTGAGGGAGGTGGTGGAGGGCCAGGATTCGGGGAGATGTCTCCCGCGGCTAGGAGGAGGAGAAGGGTGAGAAAGGTGGCATGGGAACGGGATGTGCAGGAGCGTGAGAAACTCCTAGTGGAGGTGTTCGGGTCAGTGGGAGAGTGGAATAATAGGAGGAGGTGGTGGGTGCCATAGAGGGGCGAAGGAAGCAGTGAGGACACAATATACAAATGTTTAGGAGGAGCAGAGGGATATAGTGAATGGATTTTGGGAATGGAGGAGAGGAAAATGAGGAGTAGAAGAGGCATTTTGGGGGTGATGAGGGCAGTAGTAGGGAGATGAAAGCAATGAGGGGGAGATGTGCAAGTTTTGGGGTGGAGCAGAGGGGTAAAGAAGTGAGATCTTGGGAACAGAGGATAGTCGTATGAAGAGGAGTGTATTATATAAAGGTACACAGAGTGGGACTCAGGCATGTAAGAGATGTTTCCCAGGGTGTTTGCTTGCAGTCTGTCCAGCATGCAGTAGAGTTTCTTGCTGTTGTTGTGTCTTTCTCCTGCTTTAGTTCAACTGCTGTGTTTAACTGCTTCGCACTCTTTCGAAGCCGCACTCCGTCAGAAGCAGCACCCCCGTCAGAGACTGTGCCCCCCATCAGAGATCTCCCCCATGAGCTGATCTGAATTTATAGGGAGATGCTCAAATGAGCATTCAACTCCACCCCAATTAGAAGCTGATAAGGCTCACATGAAGGTTGGGGGATGTCTCATAGGAACCAGGCTACAGTCGTAAACTGGGTGCAACTGAAGGTGAGGACTGCTCAACATACACACAAATATAAAATACACCATTTGTTCTGAATATAACAGGAGTGAAAGCGATTTTGAGTTAGGAGCAGAGGCAGGAGAGGTGCATTTACCCAGGGGGAAAACAGCAGGAGTCAATGCGTTTGAGTTAGGAGCAGAGGCAGGAGAGGTGCATTTACCCAGGGGGAAAACAGCAGGAGTCAATGCGTTTGAGTTAGGAGCAGAGGCAGGAGAGGTGCATTTACCCAGGGGGAAAACAGCAGGAGTCAATGCGTTTGAGTTAGGAGCAGAGGCAGGAGAGGTGCATTTACCCAGGGGGAAAACAGCAGGAGTCAATGCGTTTGAGTTAGGAGCAGAGGCAGGAGAGGTGCATTTACCCACAATGTCAGGGCATGCTCCTAATGAGACGACGGATGGTGTCCTGGGGTATTTCCTCCCAGATCTGGACCAGGCGATCACTGAGCTCCTGGACAGTCTGAGGTGCAACCTGGTGGAGGGACCGAAACTTGAAATCCCAGAGGTTTTCTATTGGAGTTAGGTCAGGCGAGCGTGTGGGCCATCCATTGCTATCAATTCCTTCATCCTCCAGGAACTGCCTGCATATTCTCGCCACATGAGGCCGGGAATTGTCATGCACCAGGAGGAATTCAGGACCCACTGCACCAGCATAGGGTCTGACAATGGGTCCAAGGATTTCATCCCCATACCTAATGGCAGTCAGGGTGCCATTGTCTAGCTTGTAGAAGTCTGTGCATCCCTCCATGGATAGGCCTCCCCAGACCATCACTGAACCACCACCAAAACGGTCATGCTGAAAGATGTTACAGGCAGCATAATGCCCTCCATGGCTTCTCCAGACCCTTTCACGTCTGTCACATGTGCTCAGGGTGAACCTGCTCTCATCTGCGAAAATCACAGAGCTCCAGGGGCAGACCTGCCAATTTTGGTGTTCAATGGCAAATGCCAATCAAGCTCTATGGTGCTGGGCAATGAGCACAGGGCCAACTAGAGGACGTTGGGCCCTCAGGCCACCTTCATGAAGTCTGTTTCTGATTGTTTGGTCAGAGACATTCACACCAGTGGCCGGCTGGAGGTAGGACTCTGGTAGTGCTCCCCCTGTTCCTCCTTGCACAAAGGAGCAGATACCGGTCCTGCTGATGGGTTAAGGCCCTGTCCAGCTCTCCTAGAGTAACTTCCTTTCTTCTGGAATCTCCTCCATGCTCTTGAGACTGTGCTAGGAGACACAGAAAACCTTCTGCCAATGGCATGTATTGATGTGCCATCCTGGAGGATTTGGGCCTGCCTGTGCAACCTCTGTAGGGTCCAGGTATCACCTCATGCTACCAGTAGTGACTCTGACCCTAGCCAAATGCAAAACTAGTGAAAAATAGTCAGAAAAGATGAGTAGAGGAAAAAAATGTCAATGGCTTCCACCTGTAAAACCATTCCTGTTTTGGGGGTTGTTTCATTGTTGCCCATCTAGTGCACCTGTTGCTAATTTCATTAACACTAAAGCAGCTGAAACTGATTAACAACCCCTTCTGCTACTTAACTGACCAGATCAATATTCCAGGAGTTTAATTGACTTGATGTTAAACTCTGATTAAAAAGTGTTCCTTTAATTTTTTTGAGCATTGTATATTTAGCAACACATCTGGTAGGTATAAATCTCTGTGCCTGCAGATACCCAATGAATGAAACCAGCAAGATGCGCATGTGGGATTGTATCCACAGTTCAGTTGATGTTGGACGAGCTATTTAAGGGGTGCTCTTGCTCACTGTCAGTGCTGATTGGTTTTCAGCTTTTCCTGTGTCCTGAGTGTATCCTGTACAGAGCTTGGCTGCCTCTGTGACCTCATTGCTGTCTCTGACTTGGCTTCATACTACTTCTGAGTGCCTTTTTTAGCTGTCCTTCATATCAGCTACAATCATTGCAGCACGTTCCTGCCTAAAGCCTGCTGAGAGTTTCAACATGCCACGAATCCAGAACCTGCGATACATGCAAAGTGCCCTTTTAACCTCGGCTGTTCCATCTTGCGTCACCTCTGCTCCTGGTCTGATGTCCTGCCTGACCTCTCTAGCCTGCATCTCCTGATGCAAGTTCTGCTATCAACACCTGCCAGCAACCATGTTCCTACTGTCCCTCGGCACAATCTGTTCCACCTTCAGTAGGGCCTGGACTGGAGATATGAAAGAGGCCAACCTCGTCAATTCAGTCTCTTACCAGGTACATGGCAGGTGAGCTCAGTCATGTTCGAATCCTAGTCCAAACCCACATGAGCGAGCCCACCAGAAAGCTTCCCCTATCCTTGTGAGAAGGCCAGGAGTGATGAGTGGTAAAACGTGTCAAGGAAATCAAGGCAGTCAATGCACTGATTATTAAAAATACTGCAAGAAGAGCTAATTGGAGAGCAGCTAATTTTTTTCCTATTTTCCCACCAGGAAGCTGTAACCTGTACTTGGCCATTCATTGGCCTGCAGATGCACGTGTATAAGAAGAGGCATAGACTAGGATCTGGACATGCCCAAGCTCATGCCTAATCTTTACCAATTCCTTATCTGTTGCAGCCTAGTATCTTCTGCTTATATGGTGTCTTTAAGTGTGTGTTCAGCATTTGATCCTAGATGCTGAAAATGCATACGTAGGTAAGTTGATGCTTTCTGGGTGGGTGGTGACCATCCAGGAATATTCTGGAGAAAGATCTTCACAGCTCAGAGATTCCCCTTTGATGAACAGAACAAAAGTTCTTCATGCAGGACATACCCCTGTAACAAGAGCTGATGAAGCCTGAGCTTTTACTAGACATCTGCTGTTATGTAAGCCTGGAATGAGTGACCAGCCAACACTGACAAGTATAGCCATATCCTTTGTACTATTTAAAGGCTAATACTAATACATCTAGCGTATGGGTGGAATTCTATTTTTTATAGCTGTATAAATCAACAGCCATACATATTTTTATTTATTAATTTTCCTGAGTAAGCCTTCATTAATCCTAGATGCCAAATCACAGTCAGCTGATGAATGTGTTCTCTGTATGCCAGGTTTTTATTTTCTAAATAAGTGCCAGAAGGGAGATCTCCTCTGTGATGTACTAAAAGCCTACAGAGAAGAATGTCTCGACACACATGAGCAATAAAGCCTCATTCACATGGGTGCTGATGCCTGAAGTCCATGAATTGGTCATGTATTTGCATTCAGGGCTTCTTATCGGCACCCACATGGTTGTCAGATTAGGACGAATGACTATGTCTGTACAGCATGTGTGTCTCCAATTAGCCCACTCATGAACTATGGGTATCAGCACCCATGTGAATGAGGCCTAAGAGCAAATGTTGACTGCAGGATCAGGCAGTTTTGAGGCAGCTGCCCTTGTTGCTCTAAAGTATGGCCAACTGGTCTCAGGAGACCACTAAGGAAAGGATTGCTTTTTTATTTTAAGCAGATCTAAGCTGTACCCGGATAATAATGTGCTTGGCAAAACATTGTAGTGTTGATTTACTAAGACAAATAGGATGTTCACTTAGCAAAGTGAATTTTCCCTTTGCAAGGTGATTTTCTCTTGAGGTGAATGAGGCTTTGCAAACTTCCATAATCCAATCATATGCAAGTAAATATACTGTTTTTTGTAAGTTTCCTTGCTTGTGATTGGGTATTCTTTGCAAAGTAAATTTCCACCACAGTCACTAAGCTAAATTTCCCTTGCAAAGTGAACATGATCTAATCATTTAGTAAATCAATGCAAATGTATCAAAAATATTTGAGGTTTTCTTCTTAAAACAATGTTTTCATTCTCTTTTCATCTCAGTGCTACTAATTTCCACCAGTCTATTTTCTGCACTTCCTATTTACATGCAGACATTCCACTATTGGCTACACAACATTGCTTCCTGCTAGTGGCAACAGTGGATTATGCCTGTGCAACGTATGGTGGCATGATCACTTGTATTCTGCGCCTGAGATGCATGTGACAGGGTTAAAGGCAAGAGCACAATTGGGAAACAAGTGTCACGTCATAACAGAAAATGCCTGAACAAGGACCCTAATGACAGGATCAGCAGGCATTCCCTTAGTGACAGCTGCAAATTGAAGAAGACAGAAAATTAAAACCCAACTCCAGGAAGTAGACAAAATCTAACTGCCTCCCCCTACTGCAAGGGTTAACAGCTTGTTTAGTCTAGGGGTACAGGAATAAAGAGTAATACCCTATAGTTCACTCCAGCAGGGTCCTTCCAGCCTCCTCTCTAAAGGGCTCAGTCACACTCCTGCCTCCTCTATGTACAATGGAGGGTTAATAATCCTACATTGTATGTGATGACACCGAGGAACCCACAGCCCAGAGTGCCAGAGAGAGAAGAGGAGAGCGCTGGAGTTGGCTGAAAAGGTGGTAAGTGATACAATTTCTTCAGCTCACATTAGACCTAAGAGGCATTAAACCCTTGAATCTAATTCCTGATTTGGGTTTTAAATTAAAATGGAAGCCCGGGATAACACGAATAATCTAAGCTTAAACCTGCTCCCACTCCCATTTTAAACCCTATACTATCTGCCCTGTAAAGGAAAGATGTGTATGTAGCACTACCCCCTTAGGAGTCACTTAAATTTGGGTCCCCCTATAGTCCTGAACTGCCAGGCAACACGCATCTTCTTCCTCCACGCTTGCACATTGAGACGGTAACCAGTCCTTAGGCTTGTTTTTTTGTGCTTTTATTAAAGGGTATTGAACTTGGATGGGTTTGAGGGATACATAGGATGCCCAAGGAACTGTGAACTGCAAGGACAAACTATGTACAAGTCTATGGAGAGGAAGCAAAATCTGTCTTTTCTTTGAGAGCTCTCCAGCTTTCCAGTGTACCTCCTCAGACACCAGATGAATCCTCCTCTTCATTCAGCAGTACTAAGGGTATTCCCTGGGTAAGAGGATCCAGAATCTTCCAAGGATTAAGTCCTGGCCGAGGAGCTAGTTGAGTTCTAAAACTGACTGCACTCTCCCCTTTCCAGCCCAGGGGGTGTAAGGTTACTAACACTGTCCTTCAAGATAGCTTTATGGGTTGGTGGCTGCCTTCTGGCCTCCTGCTGGGCTGGCTCCTTCTCTGCTGCTCAGGGTGTCCCTCTTAGTAGACGTGGCACAGTGGAGGTCCCTTATTCCAGAACCAGCCTGTAGGCAAGCCCAGGGGCGGACTGACAACTCATGGGGCCCCCGGGCAATAGGGGATCATGGGGCCCCTATGTCCTTGCCCAAACTCAAAAAAGCCTATGAAAAAGGTACCAGGGGCATCTCATGGGGCCCCCTACTCACCCCGGGCCCTCGGGCAGTGCCCGAGTTTCCAAATGGTCAGCCCGCCCCTGGGCAAGCCCCTTCCCTGGGCCCTCTCCCAGGCTCCACACTCCAGCCTCCTACTCCATCTTCCACCAAACACACACTGACTACTTCCTGTTAATCAGGCACTATCATATCTAAGGGCTGTCCTGACCCATGCCAAGTCTCCTGCTTGAGGATTGGTCAAGATCCCTCAGACATGCAGATCAGCTCTTCCTCATCCCCACCCACTGCCTTCTAGAAACTTCTCAAGTCACCAGAGCAGGGAGAGGTATCAGGGAACTGATCTGTAGAGCCCTCAGCCCTGATCCAATATGACCTTGCTGACTCACACCCAGGCTGACTCATGCCCAGTCTGCTATTCAGCCTCTGCCTTAAAAAACCTAGCTAGTTCCTCCTGACTAACTAGAGGGCGCTATAGGTATACTTACCTAATCTAAGGGCGTTCTGGTCCGGTCATGTTATCTCCCCAGCAACCGCGTTAAGGAGAGTAAAAAGATCGCTGACAACGGGTGAAATGACTGGACAGTGACATTACCCATAGACTTATTATGGAGCGTCCATAGTCCGCTGTCCCTCAGCTCCTATGAAGCCAGGGCTGGGAGCTAATCACGTGGCTGGACTGGTGCGCCCTTAGATTAAGTAAGTAAATACATCTTTCCTTCTACAGGATAGTTATTATAGGGCTTAGAATGTCAGTGGGAGCAGGTTTAAGCTTAGATAGTATAAGTCCAGACTTATACTTTAACATCTTAAATCTTTTATAATAGATTTTAGTCATTGGGTTTAGATCTATTTTTAACTTTTAACTTGCAATGTGAACAGGTGGCAGTTACTGTATTTCTGAATTTCACCGGAGAAGTGCTTGTTGAGCGAATTGTATACCTAGCTATTTTATAATGACCTCAGTTATAAAGCCTATACAGAAAAGACAAGATGTGTTTCCTGTCTCATTGTGTTGTGAGTTGCAAATTAAAAACCCAGCACACATAGGTAATGTGACTTGGGAAGTAACAGTCACTGAGGCAACCTACCCTATTGGGATTTAGGAAGCATTATGATCCTTTAGGTTTTTGAACAGCCCATTTACTGGTATGTAGTGCGTTCATTGAACATATCAGAAGCAAGTCTAGAATTGGAAATTTTTCCTAACATGCTGCACAGACCCTGGATTGGTTCTTAATTGTCATACACGGCTCCATATAATAAGTGACGCCGAGGTATTTCATATTAGGCTAAGAGGAGAGTATTTTATAGGTAATATTTTTTCACTAAAGAAGTTTATGAGAGTAACTATGCAACAAAGTTTACTATTCCTTTTCTTTAAACACACAAAACTAGATTCATGCTTAATGAACATGTTGGGTGCAGTGTGAATGACTTCTGCGGCTCAGCAGTAAAACTTCCTTGGCTTTTGTGTACTGGCAACACTGTCAAAATGTTCTATTGCTCTGACCCCAACTTGTTTGAAGGTTTGACTGAAAGTGTACAAGTCATCGAAAGCTGCATCCTGAAAAACCAGTTGAGCTTGCACTGAGCTGCAATAACATGTCACATTACATAATTAGTGCACTCTTTATTACTTTTCTTTTAAGCTAATCAAATGAACATGAGAAACACTGGACTCAAAGCTGTAAACACATCTGAGAGTAAAGATATATTCAGGCATTAGTTCATTTGTCATATTGAGAAGGATCACAAAGTACTCAGGAAGACTGATTGCCACATAGGTTACTGTTTAGAATACATAAAAGTATTCATCATTGGTCTTTGATGGAGCTTACAAAAGGCAGACTGGAGAACCTAGAGAAAACCCATACAAGCATACTGTAACATAAAAGCTCCATACAGACTTGGAAGAGCTATGAAATCCCCTGCTACAACTTTGCTCATCTGCTTTGAAAGAATCCACATTGGTTAAAGACAATAGCCTATTATTCCCTTAAGAGTGGTCAAGGCGTGTATGCTGGACATATTAATGTGTATTCTCATAGCAGTCTGGGATGTATATTTATGAACTTGGTAGATGAGCTAGACTTTATTCGGGGGTTAGAACACTTTGCAATATCTGATCACTTTCTGATTTCTATGCATGGAATAATTACCATCTAATGTCCTGATAATTTATTTCTCCATAAGGAAAAATCATTCTTTCCTCCTAGTAATCAGGAACAACTTAATACTAACCATGGTCCTTGCTGATGGAGCAGTCAGCTTAGAAGTCAACCATATGTGTAATGCCAGTGAGCCAAGGTCAGTCAGGTCCAACTTCCCGCTCTGCACAGAATTAAAAGCAGCCCATAAATTTAACTAAATTAGGTCAAGGTGTAGCCCTAAGTAGTAAATAGAACATCAGGTAAATAGCTCTACGCGCCAGCAGAGGATAAGTATGCAGAATTGTCTCCATAACCACAGACATAGTAGTCATACCTGTTACTGGAATTTTCTGAATGAAGAAACTAGGCTTTGGAAAAAAGTTCAGGGCCCTGACAAGCATTCCTAGGCCTTTGTAATCAGATGTAGCAGGATCTGCAGAAACAGTGAAACTATGAATTAAAATTGTAACATTTTGGAAAACCTTTACTCTTCCCAGACATTACAGTGAACTTAAAATCTATAGAAGGAAAAATATGAGTGATCTGAAAACAAAGCCAAGAATGTAAAAGAATGTGCAGAAAAATCTTACAATGCAAAGACAACTAGATAAAATGTGTTTGCCAGCAAAATCCTGGTAGACGTTTGGTAAATCTTCCAAATGCATCTTGTGAAATTGATGTAATCAGGTTTCCTCCCTCTAATCTGTTCAACTCTTGGATTATCTGAACAAAATAGGAGGAGAAAGCATGATTACATCATTGTCCAAAAATGTATCCTGAAGACCTATGCAATGTCTACTGGGGATCCAATATACTATATTGATCTTCATACAAGGTTTTTCAGCAAATATATTTCAGTTCTCACATTTTAAAGGATAAACCAGTCCAAAATAACATTTTAGCCAAACATTTAAAAAATACCTTTTTATGTAGAAGCTTTATTAGCAGTCACATGACTGCTATCTTGCAGTGTGACAGACTGTGTAAAGGATCTCCACTGTCACAAAGGGAGGAAGGAAAGCTGCATGTTCCACTACACTTTGGAGAGGAAACAGGTGATTACAAAGTAAGAACTGTCTTGGCCGGTAGAAGAGTGGTGGGAGAGCGTTGGAAGGTCTCCTAAGCAATGCTCTCTCACCATAACAATCCACTGTGTCAATCAGATTAGACACTTTGTCACAGCTATCATGTAGAATAAAGATCTAACCACTAAACTAGCTACTTTTGAACATATCTGTCAATATACACCACTTTCGCATAAACGTATATAAATCAATTACCACTATCCTAATAATTTACCCAATCAAACCACACATGCATATGTGGCTGTGACGGGAGTGACTTTTGGGTGTCGGGGGACCGCTGTATTATCTTCCCAAATCATTATGTTTAAGTGACCCTGTGCCTGTTAGGGTACAGGGTGTACATGTGAATGTCCCAGTCCTGTGTATAGTGTGTGTTCCTTTGTTCTCGGCCACATGGTTGCCCATTGTCTACTGCCATGTGGCTATTCCTTTGTTCTATTGTGTCTTGCTGGCCAGCAAACTATTATGGGATGTACTGTTTGTGTATTGGTGTGGGGGTTGGTCAATGTCCTTTGCCGCATGGCTGCATCCCATTGTTCTGTGTCTTGGTTGGATGGGGAGGGCTGATGAGGTGTTTCCTGTCCCTGGTTGTCTTTCCCCACCCTCTGTATAAAACATGTTGTTTGTGGAAAATAAAGTGGAGTTGGCTTCCTGTTTAAGAAGGGCTGGGTGCTGTCTTTTTCCTGGGGGATTTCAAGGGTATGGTCCGTGGATGGTGTTTGGACAGGGGAAGCTGTGGTATAACGGAAAAACTCAGTGCGGTCTGGGTTCCGGTTCCGTTACAGTGGCTAATTGGGAAAGGGACCTAATGGGTACCAAAACAGAGCAAGGCTGGCAACAAGCTTGGTCCCGCGATGGTCTAGTGCATAATAATTATCACTACTCTTGGCCTTTAGGATCCCACTGGTACATGGTACCATCAAAACATGCACACCTCCACCCTGATCAATGGAATAAATGTTTCAGATGTTATCAGATTGTGGGAGATGTCCTATATATCTGGAGGAATTACACAATGCTTAGTAGATTTTGGACCAGGGTCTCTATACTACTATTTAAACCTGTTTAAAATTCACATTCCAAATTCAGATTCCAAAAGACCCATGGTTGGCACTTCCTCTTAGCTGCAACCTACCCCATGACCTGCACACCTGTTGTTTTTCAACTTCTTTTACAGACCACGCTGTCCAGCAAAAGTGTCAATTAAAGGGTTGAGACAAACCATTTAACACTGACAATTGGCTTTAATTCATGTATGTAAAACCTTTATCCAAAAGGAAAAAATAAACTGTTGCTGTAACTACTTAAAAATGTTTAGCTGGAGGTCGGCTTTAATTGTTTAGATGAGTCCATTTAATCTGCTATTGCATCTAACACTACCCTTTCCCCAGATTGACAATGTTGCTGTCCATGGGTGGCTCCATGCACCTCCATCCAGAGTGGGGACACCCTAAGACAGGAAGTGTCTCAGCCCATGGGCATCACATGAGCATGGGGGGCGGCACTATTTGGCAGGATTACCATGGCACAGAGGACATTTAAGAGGATGGGCTCCCTAGGAATTCAACAAACTTTGCTGTGTAAATTGGACTGAAACTGAGTTTTTTGTGATAAGGCACAGTGTGATGATATTACCGTCTCCATACCAACCCTCCTCTTCATGAAGCATTGTGTTTTTTGTGTCTACTTCTGTATTGGAATCTGATCTTATTGGAATAGGTGTTGCCAATGTGGACTCCCACAAAGACATTTTATTTGATCAACAACTGCTCCACAAGTGTGACACCTCCCAGGGGCGGACTGACCATTTGGAAACTCGGGCACTGCCCGAGGGCCCAGGGTCAGTAGGGGGCCCCATGAGATGCCCCTGGTACCTTTTTCATAGGCTTTTTTGAGTTTGGGCAAGGACACAGGGGCCCCATGATCCCCTATTGCCCGGGGGGCCCCATGAGTTGTCAGTCCGCCCCTGACAACTCCTCCGTTTTTTTTCTATTTCTCTCCTCCTCTTTTGCTTAGCTCATCAGGATGGGTTGGATTCCGGAACATAGTATGGCATTTGCTATTTTAAATTGACTGAACTCCGTTTTAGATCCACACTTTTTAACAGTATCCTCCTGTAAAAATGAACGTTATTCACAAAATGCATTGTGGAAAATCAAGAGTTTATGGATCATGAGATTTACTGTAATACTATTTCATTGCAATATGAAGTTAGACTTGATTAATGTCACTAGTGATAATATACCAGTCTGCAAACAAGCCTGTATAGGTCAAAATGGAGAATATGAAGCCTAACCTTCAGTCTAAATTCAATACTTTTTAGGAATGAATGGTGTTGTACATAAAGCATACGAGATTCTATTAAATTAAACACATATTTTTCTTTAATGTCTACATTGATAGTCTGTACCAGTTAAAGTCCCAGTAACATTGGACACTTTGGAGGGATTTCCCCTCACTTTGTCAAGACTGGGGTCTGAACCTACAATCTCTGCTGAGACTGGAGATGTCTCTTCTTGCTCAACCACCTGGGATTCTAGACTGTTCCCTGGACAATTCCTTAAATAATACTACTGGGAACCTTGCTTCTGGTGAAACTTGAACCCTTTGCTCCTCCTATGAACTTCCTATTTAAGCCATGGCTCTGCACTTCTCGTTTGCCAGATTATTTTGCCCTCTCCAGCCAATATCTTGCTATTGTCATTCCTACTGCTATCCGTATCTTTGCTACCACTTGTTACCAACCTTTTGCTTGTTCTTTGCCTACGCTTTTGCTTGATTCCAACCTGCAACCACTTGTTAACAATCTTTGACTTGTTTACTGATTATGTTTCTGTTTGATCCCTGCCTGCAATATCGGCTACTGGACCTTGGCTTGATTACCTCCTGGTGGGGCAATCCTGAGGACCACAACCTGGTACTAACACAAAGCAAAACCCATCTCCACCAACAGGAGTTCTGGTGAATGCTGGTTAGTACTTACTCTCTGCACCTTGGGTGAACCCGTGTCATCCGCCAGGGTCAGTGTCACAGCTGGTCAGTGGGAGCCTCTCTACTGCTATAGCTTCTGGCCTCTGAGCCTGATTCCATGCATGAAATGGGAAAGGAAAGGAAATCTCCCCAATGGGACACTAATTGGGAAAATCTAATTGAATGTTTCCTATAGACAACACAAGGACTGTACATGCTCATATACAGTCAGGTCCATAAATATTGGGACATCGACACAATTCTAAAATTTTTGGCTCTATACACCACCACAATGGATTTGAAATGAAACAAACAAGATGTGCTTTAACTGCAGACTGTCAGCTTTAATTGGAGGGTATTTACATCCAAATCAGGTGAACGGTGTAGGAATTACAACAGTTTGCATATGTGCCTCCCACTTGTTAAGGGACCAAAAGTAATGGGACAGAATAATAATCATAAATCAAACTTTCACTTTTTAATACTTGGTTGCAAATCCTTTGCAGTCAATTACAGCCTGAAGTCTGGAACGCATAGACATCACCAGACGCTGGGTTTCATCCCTGGTGATGCTCTACCAGGCCTCTACTGCAACTGTCTTCAGTTCCTGCTTGTTCTTGGGGCATTTTCCCTTCAGTTTTGTCTTCAGCAAGTGAAATGCATGCTCAATCGGATTCAGGTCAGGTGACTGACTTGGCCATTGCATAACATTCCACTTCTTTCTCTTAAAAAACTCTTTGGTTGCTTTTGCAGTATGCTTTGGGTCATTGTCCATCTGCACTGTGAAGCGGCGTCCAATGAGTTGTGAAGCATTTGGCTGAATATGAGCAGATAATATTGCCCAAAACACTTCAGAATCCATCCTGCTGCTTTTGTCAGCAGTCACATCATCAATAAATACAAGAGAACCAGTTCCATTGGCAGCCATACATGCCCACGCCATGACACTACCACCACCATGCTTCACTGATGAGGTGGTATGCTTAGGATCATGAGCAGTTCCTTTCCTTCTCCATACTCTTCTCTTCCCATTACTCTGGTACAAGTTGATCTTGGTCTCATCTGGCCATAGGATGTTGTTCCAGAACTGTGAAGGCTTTTTTACATGTCGTTTGGCAAACTCTAATCTGGCCTTCCTGTTTTTGAGGCTCACCAATAGTTTACATCTTGTGGTGAACCCTCTGTATTCACTCTGGTGAAGTCTTCTCTTGATTGTTGACTTTGACACACATACACCTACCTCCTGGAGAGTGTTCTTGATCTGGCCAACTGTTGTGAAGGGTGTTTTCTTCACCAGGGAAAGAATTCTTCGGTCATCCACCACAGTTGTTTTCCGTGGTCTTCCGGGTCTTTTGGTGTTGCTGAGCTCACCGATGCGTTCCTTCTTTTTAAGAATGTTCCAAACAATTGTTTTGGCCATGCCTAATGTTTTTGCTATCTCTCTGATGGGTTTGTTTTGTTTTTTCAGCCTAATGATGGCTTGCTTCACTGATAGTGACAGCTCTTTGGATCTCATCTTGAGAGTTGACAGCAACAGATTCCAAATGCAAATAGCACACTTGAAATTAACTCTGGACCTTTTATCTGCTCATTGTAATTGGGATAATGAGGGAATAACACACCTGGCCATGGAACAGCTGAGAAGCCAATTGTCCCATTACTTTTGGTCCCTTAACAAGTGTGAGGCACATATGCAAACTGTTGTAATTCCTACACCGTTCACCTAATTTGGATGTAAATACCCTCAAGTTAAAGCTGACAGTCTGCAGTTAAAGCAGATCTTGTTTGTTTCATTTCAAATCCATTGTGGTGGTGTATAGAGCCAAAAATGTTAGAATTGTGTCGCTGTCCCAATATTTATGGACCTGACTGTATTTAAAAGAGATGTCAGAAATACAAGAACTATTCTTCCCTCTTAGCAGTCACAGCAATAATCAGCAACCGCCAACGTTACCACATTTTTCTTCTGTTTGTTAGATATGTAAATGACGTTGTTCATTAAACAGTTTTAGCACTAATGAATAAGAGATGTTAATTGGAAGTTGTGTTTCCTGTTCTGTAATTCAAAATTCTTCACCTTGCTGCCTAAAGAAGTGACGACTGGTTCAGTTCAGCAGTTAAATGTCACAGCTCGTTCTCCCTGAAAGGTCCATGTTATGTAAGAGATTGCAAACATATTTTTGCTCGCTCCAGACCGATTCCTTTGCAAGCACAGCTGTACAGTAGTGCCGTGAGACAGTCACCTGTTTTTTTTTCCCCAAGAGATAAAAAAACTTCAACTTCCAAGGGGAGGTCTGCAGAAGATTGTTTCTTTAATATTCTGCTCTCTTTGTTGTCTGAATATTAAATAGCAAATTCAGCTGAACATACCGGGATTAAAGGACAGAACACGATTTGTAAGTAAACGGACAGGACAAAATGTTTTTTGGATGCTCTGTGACAAAGACATGCCAGGAAACTCACATTTATTTAAACTGGAAACAAAATGATGGTACAAATGTTTATAACGCCCCCCACCCATCCTAACACCTACAATAAATTAAAAATGAAAAATTTCAAATCTGACGGGTAACTTCAGCAACCCGGAGCTATTTATTAGTTTACAATGTCTCTCTGATCAGGCGGAGGGTGATGCTGCCCCCTGTACTAGTAAGCTGCATAGACTTCTATGGGCTGTATGTATTTTGGTTCCTGAGCTGTCTCCCAGCCTCTGAATATGCATAACAGTGTGACATAGCAGAGCCCTGTAACTAGGAGGGAAAAATAATGACAAGGCTCTGTTATTTGCTACTATTATGCAAATTTAGAGGCTGAGAGACAGTGTGTGAGGTCAGGCAGTAAAAGCGGAACTAATCCCTCCTATCCTTTACAGCCAAAAAAAGCTGCTATCTTAGGTTCTTTTTTATCTGCATTTACCATGGTGCTGCACGTGATCAGTTATGACACCAGTCATTTGATAGCTTGACAGTTTGTTTGTGAGCACAAGGAACTGTGAAAGGTATCATTCACTGGCATGCCTTGAATGTAACCATTTTGGGAAACAGTTAAAGGCCAACTCTGGGAAACTTAAAGCGGAACTAAACCCTCCTATCCTTTTCAGCCAAGGAAGCTTCCATCTTAGCCTCTGGTTGATCTGCAACTGCCAAGGTGCTGCACATGTGACCAGTTATGACATTTGATGGCATAACAGACAGTTCAGTTCACAGCAATGTGACAATTAGTATTCCTGGCATGTTGGAAATGCAACTGTCTTTCAAAACTGTTAAATCAATGTGTTTAGTTTGGCTTTAAAATTTGTTTCTTGCATTGGGGCTGCAAGAAAAAAAAAAACTAAGGCAGCTAGCGCTTTTAAAGAGGAACCCCCACCCACCCATTTTTTTTTTCTCCCCTGCTTACCTGATGCTGGGACACCCATAGTTCAGATACTCACCCACAGAGCAGATACAGCATTTTCCTAGTTAGATCCCCTTATCTGTAGGGTCCTGTGCTGCCATGTTCCCTTGTGACATCATCAGGAGGCTGCACCACCTCTTTCAGGATATGGTGCAGCCTCCTGATGACGCGTCACTAGGCCTGCCCCCCTCCGCCGTTAGTGGCTGGGGTGACATGCAGGGCTCCTGTAGGTCACATATCCCAGTAGGCCCCAGGGGTACTGATGTAATTTGCCTAGGTAAATGATGAAGGGTGGGAGAAGATTGAAACTTATTGTGTAAAAAGAAAGCAAGTAACTTAAAGCAAAACCATATATACGCAGCAGAGGGGGTGGGATGAAGGCAATCCAAGTCCACTGAAAGGGTGAAGATCCGCTTTAAGGACTGAAAGCAGCAATAAATTGCATTTTTGCTTGGGTTTAGTTATCCTTTAAGCCAGTGGTCTCCAAACTGTGGCCCACAGGCCAAATGTGGCCCTTTGTTTGCCTTCATCCAGCCCTTAGGGCACTGTTCCTCCCACTGATACAAGGCACTATTCAATCCACTGACATCAATGCTGGGTCAAAATTCCTTCTATTGATTCCAAAGATGGGTCACTGCTCCTTCCACTGACACCAACAAAGGGGAATTGTTCCTTCCACTAACACCAACAATGGAACACCATTTCTCCTACTGACCACCAATTCTGAGACATTGTCTTCTCCACTAATGCTGGGGGCTTTTCTACTCCCACTGGCCGCAGTCCGGCCCACATAAAGTCTAAAGGACTTTAAACTCTTCCTTTGTTTAGAAAGTTTGGAGACCCTTACTTTAAACATTTACAGTATCTAACATATATGGACCATCTAAGTTCACAGTTTTTTTTAGGGGACAAAGGTAAAAATTTGCAAACCATCCTCCAGCTGCTGAGCGTAAGCAGATTAAAGAAAGCTCACATCTGAACAGTTGGCATGGAGCAATGTACATCCTTGTTCTTTGCAAGTTATTAAATAACCTCTTTTAGTCTACAGGCTTACTTATGATGTGACTAGTGTTTCAGCGAGATACTTGAAGAGTTGACTTTGACGTTTCTTGGATCAGGTCAGCCACACCTACTAAAGGACAGGAGTGTAGAAAATCATAAGAACACAACTCCATAAAGCGTTAGTACAGAGATCATGTTATGAATGCCGGAACTGCTGGAGTACACAGTGTGCTATCTGCCCTGTCAATATAACAAACGCAAATTAACAGTCACAAGGTATTTCACATGCGTTTGTTCATTTATCTCCTGTTAATTTTCACATCAAAATGTTTAATTTTCAAAAATAAATATAACAAAACAATAATCCATGTCTTTGTTATCAATATTTCACAATTTAAAGCTGAACTCCGGGCACTAAAATTTTCCTTTAAATATATTCCCTAACAACCACAAAGGATATTAATTCGCTTTGTGTGCATCAAATGCTTTTAGAAACCCAGTTGTTACCTTGTAAAATTAGCAGTGACATGATCACCGTGCCTGTACAGAAAGCAGAGCTGTGAGAGAGACCCATCAGGCTCCACCCACTACAGATCACCTTCAGAAAATTGCAAGAGGGGTGGAGACAAGACCAGTCACCTTGCACAAGCAAAGAGAGCAGCAGTGAGCAGTCTTTATTACAGGAAGCTCCTGAACAGAGGTAAAGTCTCACACTGGATTACTGCACAGAGCTGGAAGAAATACACAAAGCACACCAAGATTCAAGGAAAAATACACAGAACTGAGTCTCCTCTATGTGCAGGCTTCTGCCTGGTACTACAACTGTACATGCAGCTGATCAGAACACACAGGCAGGTGTGTGTGGCCTTTTTAATTCAATGAATTTAATCAGAACAGATACTGCTGCTGAAATATCTTCAACATAACCTATTCTTTCAGGAGTGTCAAATTCCTGATCCACCGCCGTACGCTATGAGTTCCTTCACCAGCCTCTATGGCACTACTGTGTCCTGTAGCAGGCAAATGGAGCTACTGCATGCAGATGGGGGCCAGAGATACACCAGGCTGAATTCACACTTGGTGATTTGGAATCGCTGGCAGAATCACTGTGATCATTCACGCCATTCCAAATAAACCAAAATATGTGATATGCTTTTGGGTGCCATTATTCTTAATGGCACCCCCAAACACGGTGAGATTCTGCTGTGATTGTGGTACGACAGAAATGCATGGCAATTGTAGCAACACACAAATTATATTATGTTTGTATTCCTTCCCCCTCACAGCCCCTCCTGCTATATTAGGGTGTGCTCTGATCACTACTGCTAATGGTTCAAGACATGACACAAATAGGAGTAGGGACAGAGGGCAACCTTGTCTAGTTCCGTTGAGCATGGGAAAAATATTGAATGTGGCATAGGGGAGCTTGATCTGCGTGGTAGGCTGTGAATACAGCGCCGAAATAGCATTAAAAAAAGGCCCTTGCATACCCACATGTTGTACAGTATAAGGCTATCCCAAATGCCTTCTGGGCATCTAAACATATCGAAAGTGCCGGCGTTCGTGAGCCATGAAGTTACATAGTTAGTCTGGCTGAAAAAAAGACAAAAGTCCATCCAGTTCAAAAAAAAAAAAAAGTTGATGGTATGTCTAGTGTTGTCCCCTGCCTGTCTCGCTAAGACAAATCGCACTTGATTGTTATGGATAATTCTGGGAAGCAAAGGAGCCAAACGATTTGCTAAGAGTTTCGTAAAAATGTTATAATCCGTGTGTAATAATGCTGTGTGCCTGTAGTTAGCTGAGGTGTTAAGCTAAATTTGATAGAATATGGGCTGGGTGGGTGGAGGCACGGAGCCTTTCGGTATAATACTTGGTGGTTTTTTCCTTGCGGGCATGTCAAATTTGTATTATTTGTCTGACTGGCTAATATTTGTGATCTGCCTTCCTTTTCACCCCTTCCCAACCATCTTCCCCACTTCCCCCTTCCCCATCTTGTCCTATCCACTTTTTTTCTTTTTATGCTCCAGTTCACGCCCTGAGATCTTTTTCTCAACTCCTATCTGGTGGGTAATGACCATCTAAATTGTAATATGTATGCTTTTCCTTACTTGGCTCAGGATAACAGGTTGAATCTGTACAATTTTCAGCATTGGAAGTTTATGTGTATTGTGCTTCTACTCTATGCCACAAGCTTGATTGTTCTCATGTAGCTTGGTTTGTTTATATTTTTGTACAATTTCAATAAACACAACTGTTAAATTAAAAAAAAAGTGTTAACTGGAATTCAGCTTCAATTTGTCGAGTCCATAAATCTACTAATCCAACACTACCCTCTTTCCAAACTGACGATGCTGCTGCCCAAAAGTATGTCCATTGCTCCTTCATCCAAAGTAAAGACACCCTAAGACAGGATTTATCTCAGCCCACGGGTCACAAGATTGTTTCTTGCCCTCCTGAGGATTTACCCCCCTTCCTGACCAGGCCAATTTTTGCATTACTGCGCTGAGTTCCTTTAACTGACAATTGCGCGGTCATGTAATGCTGCACACAAATGAAATTTACGTCTTTTTTTCCCCATTAATTGAGCTTTCTTTTGGTAGTATTTGATCGCCTGTGCGGTTTTTATTTTTTGTGCTATAAAAAAGAAGACTGACAATTTTGAGAAAAAAAACATTTTTTACACTTTGCTATTAAACATACCCAGTAAAAAAATTAAATTTTGTCATAAATTTAGGCCAAAATGTATTCTGCTACATGTCTTTGCTAAAAAAAATCCCAATTGGTTTACGTGAAAGTTATATCGTTTAGAAATGGCGGTGTATATATACTTGGATTTTTTATTTTATTTTTTATTTTTACTAGTAATGGCGGCGATCAGCGACTTATGGCGGGACTTCGTCAGACAATATGACACTGGGGGGAACTAACTTGATGTCACTGACATCCCCAGTGACACCAATACAGTGATCAGTGCTAAAAAAAAGCACTGACAATGTACTAATGCCACTGGGCAGGAAGGGGTTAACATGAGGGGCGATCAAAGGGTTTACTGTGTGCAGAGAGTGTGGTGTTTTACTAGGGGGTGGTGTCTGTGTGCTTCACTGTAATCACACTGCTGTAGATGGCCATCTAGAGCAGTGTGCCCGAGCTGACAGGGAGGAGAACTGTTAGTAAACAAAACAGTTCTCCCCATCAGAGATCTTCAGAATTCACTAGGTGCCAGTGAATAATTACTGGCCGGGACCAGAAGATTGAGAGCCACGGCCATGCCCCCTACCTGGGAATGCAAAATCACATATATATATGTGATTTTGCGCACCCGTGCTGCCCTGTAGCAGTATTTAAAATTCTGTTCTCTTTGTTGTCTGAATATTAAATAGCAAATTCAGCTGAACATACCGGGATTAAAGGACAGAACCCGATTTTTAAGTAAAAAACGGTCAGGACGAAATGTTTTTGGATGCTCTGTGGCAAAGATGTGCCAGGAAACGTGGATATATTTAAACTGGAAATAAAATGATGGTACAAACGTTTATAAAACCTCCTCACCCTTCCAAACACCTACAATAAATTAAAGTGTTACTAAACCCAGGACCCTGCATTCACTATATCTGGTCTCCCACAGTACACACAACATGAAGTGTAATTATTATAGTAAATATAAACTGCTAAATACCTTTTCTCATCAGCAGGATATAGAAGTCTTGTGGCTTCAGCAGAGCACTGCTTAAAGCTTGTAGGAGTAGTTCTCTTTCTGCTCTAGGAGAATGCAAAACCCCTGACCTCTGTCTGGAGAGTGCTGATTGGCCCTTTGCTGATCACATGCACTCTCCCAAGAAAAAAAAAAAAAGCTCTCTAGCAATGCACACTAAACTGAGCATGTGCAGAAGGGTTACGGGTTCAGTCTGTCTTATCAGTGTGCACATTTGAACAAAAGGAGGGGCAGAGAAGTCAGGATCAAACAGCCTTTTTACACAATGCAGAGGATTAACCCCTTAGATTCCACAGTGAGTATAACAAGCATGTTGTACTGCATATACAGACTGATTTTACTATAGTGGGTTTAGTAACACTGTAAAATGTAAAAATCTCACATCTGACGGGTCACATCAGCAGTCCAGAGCTCTGGACTAGTTTACAATGTCTCTCAGATCTGGCTGAGGGCAGTACTGCACCCTGTACTGGTAAACTGCATAGACTTCTATGGGCTGCATGTATTTTAGTCCCTGAGCTGTCTCGCAGCCTCTGAAAAATAAAGAAAAACAGTGTTGAAAAAAAAAGAAAACAAATGCAGCCACCATATCTAAGGACCGGCAAGCTGCAATACCCTCGTCAATTTTTATTCTCGGGTTCAGGTATACTTTACAGATTGGTAAACTGTGATATCATACATAATACAGAGCTCCCGTATAAGGGCATTTAAAGTGGTATTAAATCCAACCCCAAAATTTAATAAATTGCAGTTTATCAATCCTTATATGTGGTAGCTGCATTCGTTTTTCTTTAGGTTTTTTTTCCCATTTTCACCTGGTGATCTGCCTAGTAGCTCTTGTATTAGAGTGGCTCCACTCTGGATGAAGGAGCACAGGGGACACCTTTGGACTGCAACATTGTCAGTCTGGCAGGAGGGGGGGGGGGTGTTAGATGGACTAGCAGATTTAAATACAATAATGAATTGAAGCTGTACTCCAGCTCACACTCTAAGCATTTTCTTTTAGGATAAAGGTTTTAAAAAAATATAGGAGGGAGTGTTCAAGTCAAACCGGAACTTTTGAAATTATTTGATAAAAGAACAAATGTAAAGGAGTAGAAACTGCATTTATTTTCACCATACTCCCTTGCTACATGTATACACTTATCCCAGCATTTAACCAATGCCTGGAAAGCTTCGGCAGAGAAAGATTTGTCAGTACACCTGAACCATCCTAGGACGGCCTGCTTAACGTCATCATCATTCCCACAGAAAGAGTCGTCTCTTGTGCAATTTCATGACAGGTTGTTTGTTGATTATCCAGGATCAGGCGTTCCACGTGCTGATGTTCGCAGGAATGACTGCTGTGGGCTGGGAACCACCATGGCCGGGATCCTCACTGATGGACATACGGCCATCTGTGAAACCTTTACACCGTGCGTTTGAGCGTCTCATCACTGTACTGTGCTTGAAGTCTTCTGTAGATATCCGCGGGTTTTAGGGCACGTTCATACTTGACTGTTTTACCAACGCTTGCCAAACGCCCCTATAGCGTTTGGCAAGCGTTGGTCCGGCGTTTGCGGAGCGTTTTTTAACACTCGGCAAACGCTCCGCAAACACTGCATGCGCGGTTCAGCGGAGGTTGCTAGGCGTTTGCCGAGTGTTAAAAACGCTCCGTAAACGCCTATAATCAAGTTTAAATGGCGTTACCGCTCCGCAAACGCCCTGCAACCGCGCTACAAACGCCAGCCGGGCGTTTGGGAGCGGCACCATAGACTAGAATAGGAGGCTTTAACGCCTCCTGACTCGACCAAAGGCGTCCGTTTTGCCACGACACGACGCTAACGCTCCCGTTAGAACAACACCATGTGCTGCAATGTGCAGAATTGTCAGAGGCGTTTGGGAAGCGGTAAAAACGCTTCCCAAACGCCTCTCTGCCGCCTGCACACAATGCTAGTGTGAACATAGCCTTCATTCACAAGAAACTTCATCACCACACGCTGTGCACACACTAACACTGCTGTCTGCCATCTTGATTAACGGTCTCTGGACTGGTCCGTGACATGTGGGCCGCCTATCAGTAATAGGACACACTTGCCATTTACTACTGCGTGTAGTACCACCACGCTAGCATCCCTTTTATACCTGTAAATGGATCCATGGAACCCTAGGGTTTCTCCAGAGGTTGCTAGAGGTTCCTTGAGCAATCAGCAATATCCACCTTTCAGTTAGGTTCCCACTTACACCATTGATCTTTTTAGCTATCTGTAAGAGGGTAATTCTTCCCAATGTCCACCAGTGTAAGGAGCATTCCAAAGCCCTGGAATCTTTTGACGTACCACCTACCCTTCAGAGGGAAGTTACCCCATCACCTGGCCCATCCTGATGACATCTGGATATATGTTTACATGAGCATTTAAATTGTGCGTCTGAGCGTCTAGGAGGAGCCCTTGCACGCCTTGACGCCACGCTGCCGGATCAGGAGGTCCGGCAGTCACCCTTTGATTTTTACTGGTCAGTGATTTTTAGGTGCTTTTATCATTATCTACAAGCAGCTTCCTACCACTACCCACAGTCATTGTCGTGTATATTCTGCTTAATTTGATTTAATAAACTTTTTAATCAATACTACACTATTAGCACCTTTATTCTCTATACCTGGCACTGAGCCTCCACACCTCAGCCCCAGCATTCCAGGCATCTGTGCAGACTTGAAGAGTAAGTACGTTATGACCAGAAAGGTATCCTTTTTACATGCCACTGAGTGACCACCAGAAGATTGCATTACCAGGCAGTATCCACCCAGGACCCCAGGCTACATGTGATCTTGACATGTGCATTGAGATTGCGCTTCTGGGGAGTAGGCAATCTATCTATATCTCTACATCAGGATACTAGGATCATACCGGCATTGATCGAAGTCACCCACAATTTTTGGACTATGCACCTTACCTGATATTGCTTATTGGACATTTATTGCTATTTATTTATTTATCTGCTGAAGATAGGTTCAACCTGTTTATCACTTTTTGTAGCGCTGCACTCCCTATTTTATTGAGTTTTTTAAGTGATTTGCTGTGTGGTCACATTTGTCACATTTATTATATCCTGTTTATAGGGGTCATTTGATATATTATAGGTTGTTTATTTATATGAGTGATTTCACATATTTCATTTATATATTTTACTTATATATTTCATTATTATATTTCACTGATAATAGGGCACCAGGGTGACCATTGGTCACTTTTGTTTGGGCACTTCTATATATATAATTATGTTTATTCAGTGTATTTGTTATTCATATGATTTTGAGCTCTATTTAGGTTAAGCGCGGTGCTACTTTTAAGAATTATTTTACATTGTTGAGGTATCAGTTTTAAGTGTTGGCTGCTATCTTTCAGATCACTTCCTTTAAGCGCAGGAGGATTTTGTGTATATATCACACTGATGTATCATGAATCGTAGATAAAAGTCCTTTTTAGCAGGGGTTCCGAGACTGGAAAGTTACGTCAAGGGTTCCTTTGCATTAAAAACGTTGGGAAAGGCTGCCTGTACATTTAAAGGTCCCTGTTTGACTTATATGCCCCTTCGTAAATAAAAGCTGATCATTGTAAACACCTCTGCCAGTGGTAAATGGTTTATTTCAACCTTCTGTTACATCTGCAGGACAACTTGTTCTGTTTAATAACAGACTTAATGGCTTGATCACCAGGTGAAAATAAAGAAAAGGCAGCCCAAACAACAGAAGATTAATGCAGCCGTCACATCTAATGATTGGTAAGCTGCAATATAATAAATGTTTGCTTGTGGGTTCAGATCTGGTATGTAAGGGCATTTGAGGAGGAATGATCCGAGCGGCTGGTCACCAGGAAGTGTCACCCTGTGACTGAGGGACAGTTGGGAAATATGGAAGTTCAGAAGTCAGCCATCTGCAAGCACCCAGCATGATTCAGATGATCTGTCTGAGCTCACAGGGCATCCAGCAGATGTGTGTACTGTAATGAACTCTCTCCCTGTAGGAATCTTCTTTCTAGGAGAAGCCGAGTTTCCAGCGGAAAGAGTGACTGTTGTCCATGAAGAGAGCTGCTCTCACACTTTCCATCGCTATCCTGCTCGGCAACACGCTGTGCTCACAGGAACCTTGCCCTCTTTACTGCCCACTCCAAAAATGGCCATTTCTCGCCTTCTGCGGCAACGTCAGTAAACCCGGCAGCCTATGAGAATCCCCGGGGCTGGCTCCAATAGGCTAACGTCCAGGCGATGAATCCCCGCCCTCCTGCCGATTCTATATAAGGAGCCCTGTTCACAGCCGGCCCTGGCTGGCTCAATCCTGTCTGACTTCACCTCCATTTCCACGCAGGCAGCGCGCACAGGCAGAAGACGTTCCCCGGGCTCTGATTTCTCTGTTTTTTTGTACGGACGGATTACACAGCGACGCTGCGCCCATTCCCGCCCGTGTCGCCACTCGGGCTTATGGCAAAAGTCGCCTCGGCCATTTCTACCTTGTGTTCCCACACCACTCTTTAAAAATTCCGCCAAAAAAGAGAAGACGATTCCCCAAATCCTTTGGGCCGTTGCCTCACGTAAGTACCGGGGGAGAGGAGGGTGGGTGGTATGGGGCGGACATGGCGGGGCCCCGGATGTGGGGTTGCCCTGTGTAGGTGGTGTATTGTAGTGGCGCCCTCTGGCGGCGGCCGGCCGTTGCCTCGCTCTGTGTGGGGGGCTGCGCGTGACCGGGGCTTTTCTGCGGCCACGCGCCTGTGGCTGAGGGACGGGGGTCACGTGACTGTCGGCCAGCTGCTGCAGGTTAGCTAGGGCGGGGCATGGATGACAGCGCGGGAGATTCAAATCTGTCAAGGCTGCAGGCTGCCTGTGCATTGCGGGGCTATGCCAGTGGCAGTCTATAGAGGGCAGTGGTGAAGGGGCTGACATGGCAGGACAGTGACTAATGCTCCAGGGCATGCAGCTGGCGGATCATCCCTTGAATGAATCACATGAGTGCTGTGTGGGGTGTACTGGTCAGCCAATGTCCGATATACAGGGGGACTTCTTAGTCCAGGGGTGCTCAACCTGTCAGAGGGAGGGCCTCAAGTGATTTTGTAGGTAGTCCTGGGCCACAATTGGATGAAATGGTTTTGAATGGCATAATAAACATTTTCCTCCTGCAGCCGCTGAATGTTGGTGGGAGAGGAGGAGAAGCCGACTTTCAGTGGTTGCAGGAGGAAAAAGGAGAGGATCGGTTCCTGTATAAGCCACTCCTGCTATCCAGATGTAAAACCGTATGGCAGGGAGGCCGTATGGGCATCCTGGGGCATGGGGCAGGGTCACCATTGCAGCTCTTGGTTGCTTACCAACATTTAAAAGGGTTGGTGGGGTTGTGGTTAAATAATGGTGATTTACCATCCCCCAAAACTGCAAATGTAGGTGAGCCCTTCCTGTCCCCCTATAAGGCTGCTTTCACACTGATGTGCCGAGGTTTAGCCACACCATAGGTGCGCACAGTGCATTGGCATGTTAGCTGCACTTTGCCATATACCTCTGTGGCAAAAGCGCACAATACCCACAGAATATTATACAAGTGCCCTGCTGTGAGGCCACATCTAGAGAAGACAGATGGTCTGCATTCAGGATGACATCCATAAAATCTTGATCCTTTATTATTTATTTCAGGTACTTATATACTGCTGTCAATTTACACAGCGCTTTACATATATATTGTACATTCACATCAGTCCCTAACCCTCAAGGGGTGTACAATCTAAGGTCCCTAACTTACATTCATACATACACATACTAGGGCCAATTTAGACAGCAGCCAATTAACCTACCAGCATGTTTTTGGAGTGTAGAAGGAAACTGGAGTACCCAGAGGAAGCCCACGCAGTCACAGGGAGAACATGCAAACTCCAGGTAGGTGGTGCCATGGTTGGGATTCGAACTAGCGACCTTCGTACTGCCAGGCAGAAGTGCTAACCATTTAGCCACTGTGCTGCCTTTATTGAAAAGACATATACACGTCATGGCCATGTCTAAGGATTAGTGTTCGAAATGCGTAGGCTGTTTTAGAAGTGTGTACATGTTTTTTCAATAAAGAATCAAGTTTTTATGGATGTCATCCTGGGTGCCGACTATCTTTCTTACCTCCTGGTCTGAGCACCCGGCAGAGCACGCAAGGTAGCAGAACGCACACACTTTTTTTTTTTTTTTTTTGAGGGCCACATCAGAGGGCTCCAAGTGCCGCCTGTGTTAGACCAGGGCCAAACCTATTCGAAGGCTCAGTAGTTGGTGTTAGAAGTTTCTTTTGAAAGGATTAAAGTGGTATTCTACACACAACCAAAAATGTAGCATATTGCAGCTTACCAGTCCTTAGATCTGGTGTCTGCGTTAGTTTTTGTGTTAGGCTTCTTTCTTCTGTTTTCACCTGGTGATCTGGTCAGTAACATACCTCCTTTATTATCTCCACTCTGGATGAAGGAGCACTTTTGAACAGCAGCGTTGTCAGTGTTAGATGTACTAGCAGATTTAGATACACCAACAAATTAAAGCCAAACTCAAGCTTACACTTTAGAAGCAGCTAAAGTGACCATTTTTTCCCCTTTGGGATAAAGGTTTTACATAAATCTGATCACTGTAAGCACCCCTGTCAGTGGTAAATGGTTTGACTCAACCCTCTGCTACATCTGCAGGAGAGGTTGTTCTGTTGAACAGTAACACTGGCTGGATCACCAGGTGAAAATAGCGTAAAAGGAAACTAATGAAGAGCTCACTTCTAGGAACTGAATTGATGTGCTGAATTATATACGCAATGTTTGCTTTTTAGGTTGGTACTGCTTTCAGTCTACCTTGTTCAAGTGCTAATAAACTCCCGCATGCTAAAATCTGCTGATAGGCAAGGTTCTTATAACAGAAGCGACCCTAGAGGTCTCTTTGGTCATGAATGTCCCTGCTGCCTTTCAGTGGTAATGCGATCTAAGCCACGCATGCGCAGCTCAGACCGTATGTACTGCATGCTGTGGCAAAGTGACTCGCATGCGCTGGAGTGACATCATCACAGCCCAGCCAATCAAGATTCAGAACCCCAAAAATACCGGGTTAATGTGGAAGCTGCTGGGGACCAGGAGCTGTGATGGCCCAGTGCTGGAGGGCTCTGCTTGTAGGCAAGTTTCTCATAATGTTCTAGTATGTGGTGCATACAAGTAGGTTATGATTTAACCTGTAGGGGGGGATGTTTTTGTACTTTCTCAAGGAGATTTTACTACGGCTTTAAAACGAAGTTCCATCTCTAATTGCCCACTTATAATAAAACTTTCTAGCCTGTGGAATGCAGCATGGTCTTTCTTGCAGGTGATATTCTCCTTGTGCCAGTGGGCTGCTACACCACTTTGCACTCACTACTGGCAGCCTCTCCTCACTGGATCCTAATGATGGGAGGCATAGTGGATTTCCCGATCAGTGATTGGTTGCCACAGTGGTCACATAAGCTCATCCTGCACCTACTCTGGGCGCCCTCAGTGATAGCGCAGTCACTGTGCCGGGAGTGTACTCTCAGCATGGAAAAACTAGCCACCATGGATGCATGTGGGCACTAAAGCCCACCCTCCCTGCTGCTGCAAATATGTGTTTGGTGCTCAAGAGGGTCTGTGCTGCCATCTTGAAATGCTTGGTGTTCACAGGTGCGCAGACCTTCTGCAGGTCTCTTATATGTATTTTTCACTTGGTAGAGGTCTGTCATGTGTTAGCGAATTTGCAGCATCCCGCTGGTCTCTACCGGTTATTTGGGACTGTGGATGGCAGACATGGGGCAAGCCTTTTCCAGGTGGAGACCAGCTGCATGTCTGGGTACATGTGGAATCTCACGTGTGCCCCCTTCACTGAAACACTGCTTCTGGTATGTGAGACATGGACACCTCAGGAGGCAGTGGGGGCGATCCCTACATCCTTCTCACCTAGACAAGGAATCTGGAAGAGGAGGAACAATCGTTTAAGTAGTATTCACAAAAATGTATAAACTCTAAAATGAAGGGGGGGTGCAGATGAGAGCGCATTTAAGGGTGAAAGTTCACTTTAACACTCTTTTGTAAGGAGATTTCCTTTTAATTCCTGTTCTGGTGAAACAAAGCGGAGGTCCCCTTTTGAACGGTTGTCATCAAAGAGGGCGATGGCTTGATTCTTAGGTTAGAGGAGGAATTAACGGTCTTGCTGACATATCGCTGGAAAGACATGGCTTAGGTATAGGGTGGACAGCAATACTCCATCGGTAGAAGGGGTGGTGTATTTTTACAATCAGAACTGTATAATTTCAGATCACCCATTTTGTGGTCCAACAGTAATGGCCTTCAGGATATAGTGGGGCAGAACTACCCGGGGGAGGCATGGGCAGCAATGGAAACCTTGGAAGGCTTGTACAGTAGCCAACTGGATTTTCAGTGATCTGCTTTCATTGATTACTTTAGCTTTTATACATTAGTCCAGCCATGATGGACACTTTTTTTTTTTCCTCTCAGCCCGCAGGCTATGTGATAGTCACTTGTTTTCCCATTCTCTGCTTACAGCATGAATGGTGGGATCTCTGCTGCTGGCTGTTGTATTTAGGCAGCTGCACTGCCCTTTGAACACCTGAACCGTGACTGCACCTGATTGGATGCAGTTGCTGTTTGGCAGTTGTCAAACCGGGTGGTGCCAGCAGGACTGCCCAAGGCTCAAATTTTGGCAAATTCAGCAGGAATTGGATGATCCAGCCATGTATTGCTAGCCTAAGCATGTTTGACATTAGCACCTGTTAAGGTTAGGGAGTTCATTTAGTAAGATGGCTTCTATTACATTTGTTCCTATGAAAGTTCACTCGTCTACGTGTGGGAGATTCCATGTCAGAATTTGGTGAATCGGGGAGTAGCATTCTGTTAGCAATGTGTTTTCAGAACTGATGCAGATAGTTTTACAGCACGTGTTTTATCAACAACCGTTAGCCATGGTTCACAAGTACGACTTGTCATGCGACGTGACAGATCAAAGTCACATGACAAGTCGCACCCCATTTGCAGCAATTTAACTGTTCACAGCGACTTTGAGCAAGGTTTCTGCACTATTTTTGTGCAATTTTACTGTGACTTGCATTAACATCTGTTTAATGAAGTCGCAAGATGCAGTCACATCGCACAGGTTGTCGGCTTTACAATTGAACTGTAGTAGTGGTGTGAACCAGGGCTTATGTGATCATTAATAATAATAATAATAATAATAATAATAATAAACAATAAGTGACCATTGAGTTAATTCTAGGGAACCTCACAAATTCTTGCTTTTCTGTCTCCTGTTCCTGACACTGCCACCATCCAGCTTCGTTAAGTAGTGCATGTTTTGTGGGGAGATAGATGGCTGTTTACAGAGGCTTCTGGCTAGCAGCAATATCCTGCCTAGAAATTGGTCTGTACTGCATTTCATCTGACATTTCATTTCAGACATAAATGTGCTAATGTGTACTGCATTCTGTGCATGAACCACTAGTGCCTACACATTACATCTCGCCCCGAATTAGGTGGCACAGATGCAGAATGATCTGTAACTTCATTCAGAATGTTTGAAGGCTGACGTCTTTCTGTGCCGTCACTGACTACACATTTACATCACAGTTATGCATGTACATTTTTGCACAAATATTTACCTGCATACAATGTGGAATATGGTCAGAACTGGACCAAAAACACAATTTTCATTTGGTTGTTTGTTAAAACAGTCTGGCTAAAAAAACAGTCCATGCAGTTCAGCCATAGGAAAAAAAAGTTATAATCCTACACCCACAATTGATCCAGAGGAAGGCAAAAAAAAACCCAGCAAAGCATGATCCAATTTGCTCCTGCAGGGAAATAAATTCCTTCCAGATCCCCCGAGAGGCAATCGGATATTCCCTGGATCAACTTTACCTATAAATGTTAATATCCAGTTATATTCTGTGTATCTAGGAAAGAATCCTTTTTTTGAAGCAATCCACTGAGCTGGCCAGAACCAACTCTTGAGGGAGTCTATTCCACATTTTCACAGCTCTTACTGTGGAGAAACGTTTCTGTTTGTAGATTACATTTCTTTTCTTCCAGACATAGAGTGCCCCCTTGTCCTCTGTGATGACCTCAGGGTGAATAGCTCTATTATTATACAGGATTTATATAGCGCCAACAGTTTGCTCAGCGCTCTACACAGAGTTCACTATATGAACCACTGATGTATTTATACATGTTGATCATATCCCCCTTAATCTCCTCTTCTCAAGAGAATGAATTCAGTTCCTCTAATCTTTCCTCATAGCTGAGCTCCTCCATGCCTCTTATCAGTTTGGTTGCCCTTCTCTGTACTTTCTCCAGTTCCCCAATGTTTTTTGTGAATTGGTGCCCAAAACTGAACTGCATATTCCAGACGAGGTCTTACTAATGATTTGTCCCGGGGTAATATGATATCTCTCTGGAGTCTATACCGCTTTTAATACTTTAGATTTTGCTCGCTTTAGAAACCGCAGCTTGGCATTGCATGCCACTAAATGCTACATACTAAAACAGTTGTGTGAATGGGCCCATAGTATACAATACTTCTGCAGTTAGATACAGATAAATTATGGAACTGAATGCAGCTTATTGTATACGTGTGCTTGAGCTCCTACAGTGACATGCTCATCCTGGTATTGGCACCCATACCTGGGATCAGAAGTCTGTTTGTGGCTAATTGAAGGGCTCCCTAATGTTAAGTGTAGTGAGAGCCAGCTTGTAACCGAAGTGTTTGCCTATTGTCTGGTGGGCTGTAAGTGAAGTATTTTCCAGTACCACTGCCATCTGGCACTGGACAGGTAATAGGGTAGTGGCTGCCAGGAGGAACCGCAGGGAGGGACAATATCAGACACCCTGAAGTGGTGGACATGAGCAGCACCTGAAGTTCTGCAAAAAAATGTACTTGCCTCCTGCAAGACAGGTAAGTATACAGGGTTTTTTTTTTTTTTGATAGGCTGTCTATCAAAGCAGTAGGGCCACTTTAGAGTGCTTGTAAACTGTTTTTTTAACCACTTGCCCTCCAGAGGATTTACCCCCTTCCTGACCAGGCCATTTTTTGCGTTACTTTAACTGACAATTGCGCAGTCATGCAACACTACACTCGACTTAAATTTACATCTTTTTGTTTTCCCCCCATGAATAGCTTTCTTTCGATGGTATTTGATTGCCTGTGCGGTTCTAAATTTTTTGCGCTATAAAAAACTGACAATTTTGAGAAACAATATTTTTGACTTTTTGCTATTAAACATGTTCAGTAAAAAATTTTAAATCAAATTTTGTCATAAATTTAGGCCAAAATGTATTCTGCTAGATGTCTTTGCTAAAAAAAAGTGTAAATTTACGTGAAAGTTAGCGTTTACAAATGCCAGTATAGATGCTGGAATTTTTTTTTACTATTAATGGCAGCAATCAGCGACTTATAGTGGGACTGTGGCGGTCATTCTGACACTGGGGGGGAACGGACTTTGTATTCGGTGCTAAAAAGTACTGACACTGTACTAATGGCACTGGGCAGGCAGAGGTTAACATCTGAGGCAATCAAAGCTTTACCTGTGTGCTGTGTTTCACTATGGGGCTGTATGTGTGCTTTCCACTGTAAGCACACTGCTTTGTATGGCTCTGCTGTACAGAGCCATACAAACCAGTGTGCTGGAGCTGACAGGGGAGAGATCTGTATTGTTTACATACAGTTCTCTCCCCCTGTCAGTATTACTCGGCGATCACTGGGTGCTGGCGAGTAATCAGTAGCCGGGACCCGGTGATTGACAGCCGAGGCTGTGAATGACAGCGCTGGCAGGGCGTGTGCGGCTTGTGCACGCCCTCTACCTGGAAATGCAAAATCACATATATATACATGTGATTTTGCACACCCCTGCCGCCATGTAGCAGTATTTCTGCTATAGGGCAGCGGTGAAGTGGTTAAAGAACAGGTTTATACTTACCTGCTCTGTGCAATGCTGTTGCACAGAGTGGCCCTGGATCGCCTCTTAGCTCCCCTGTCAGTGCTCTTGGCTGCTCTTTATGCTGTAAGAAGCTGCTTCCTATTGTGGTGTACCTGCGGTCTCAGTCATGAGCTATGCTGCCTGTGTTCATAGACAGTGCGGCTTGGCCTTGCCCATGCTCCCTTGTCCCAAGATTTGACTGACAGAAGCCAGAGCCAATGGCTCCTGCCTTGTCTTAGCCTGTGTGAGCTGGGAGAGCCGCTAGAGACGGGCAGTGCTGGAATAAGGCCTCAGGTAAGTATAAAGATGTGGGGAGGGGCAATACTGTCACCTAAATATATTGTACCTTAATGTAAAGATCGCATTGGTGTAAAATGTTGAGGCTTTGAGTCCCTAAACTGTAAGTAAAGATCTGACAGATTGTGGATGTGTCCTTTGCCCCTTGGAGAACAGACTGATTTATACTGCTTATACTTGTCTTCATTTTTTTTTCCTCGGCAGTGTGAATGAGAAGCCTTGTTCAAGTCCCAGGTGTGTCTGGAGTATACTCCAAGCTAACCACTTCTCTGTTCTCATGTGACTGGCTGCTCAGGCACACAGTGCTGCATTGTGGGAGGAAGGGAACCGAGTCGTGAATTCATACAAGTCCAGGTTATCGCTCTACTCTCACTCCAGAGGGGGGAATCGTATATGTAGGGGTTGGCCATTAAATGTACCTGTTGCTTTGCTATGTTGGAAATGCACTGGTTTAAGTGAATGGCAAAGCAACAGGTTTATCCTGCCCATCAACTACCTTTCAATCTGCTAAGCTGTTGCAAGTAAAGGAAAGCTCCTCTGGAAGCTGCTAGTTGCAGTTCATACAGGGCTAAGGCCCAGCATCACAAGTAGTCAAATGCTTCTCTATACCCATAATGGTGTATACTACATCTCCCAGCAGGGAACTCATGGGGAGGGAGAGTAGTGAAATGTGATACGTGTGTTCTGATGACAGGGTCTTACTGGATTCCAGCACTATGGCCAGCCATGGGCGGTGTATGGGAGTCAGCAGTGTGCACAGTAGTTGAATGTCAAAGTCTAAGCAGCGTGCAAATGTTTTTGCCAGCCCTATGTAAGTGATGGTTGATTAAAGTTGGTCATTTCCCTTCCTGGAGTCGGGTATACAAAGAATGTGATCTGATTGTAGACTCCTTGTGAGAATTCTAGCTTTTGGTGTGCCTTAGGCTGGGTTAATGCTGTTGCACTGCACTATTGTGTATGGCAGTACTAGGGTCGCTGGTTCCATGCGTATGGCAGTACTAGGGTCGCTGGATCGATGCATATGGCAGTACTAGGGTCGCTGGATCGATGCATATGGCAGTACTAGGGGTCGCTGGTTCCATGCGTATGGCAGTTCTAGGGTCGCTGGTTCGATGCGTATGGCAGTAGTAGGGTCGCTGGTTTGATGCGTATGGCAGTAGTAGGGTCGCTGGTTCGATGCGTATGGCAGTAGTAGGGTCGCTGGTTCGATGCGTATGGCAGTAGTAGGGTCGCTGGTTCGATGCGTATGGCAGTTCTAGGGTTGCTGGTTCCATGCGTATGGCAGTAGTAGGGTCGCTGGTTCGATGTGTATGGCAGTAGTAGGGTCGCTGGTTCGATGCGTATGGCAGTAGTAGGGTCGCTGGTTCGATGCGTATGGCAGTAGTAGGGTCGCTGGTTCGATGCGTATGGCAGTTCTAGGGTCGCTGGTTCGATGCGTATGGCAGTAGTAGGGTCGCTGGTTCGATGCGTATGGCAGTAGTAGGGTCGCTGGTTCGGTGCGTATGGCAGTTCTAGGGTCGCTGGTTCCGTGCGTATGGCAGTACTAGGGTCGCTGGTTCCGTGCGTATGGCAGTACTAGGGTCGCTGGTTCCATGCGTATGGCAGTAGTAGGGTCGCTGGATCGATGCGTATGGCAGTAGTAGGGTCGCTGGTTCCGTGCGTATGGCAGTACTAGGGTCGCTGGTTCCGTGCGTATGGCAGTACTAGGGTCGCTGGTTCTGTGCGTATGGCAGTACTAGGGTCGCTGGTTCCGTGCGTATGGCAGTACTAGGGTCGCTGGTTCCGTGCGTATGGCAGTACTAGGGTCGCTGGTTCCGTGCGTATGGCAGTACTAGGGTCGCTGGTTCCGTGCGTATGGCAGTACTAGGGTCGCTGGTTCCGTGCGTATGGCAGTACTAGGGGTCGCTGGTTCCGTGCGTATGGCAGTACTAGGGGTCGCTGGTTCCGTGCGTATGGCAGTACTAGGGGTCGCTGGTTCCGTGCGTATGGCAGTACTAGGGGTCGCTGGTTCCGTGCGTATGGCAGTACTAGGGGTCGCCGGTTCGGTGCGTATGGCAGTACTAGGGGTCGCCGGTTCGGTGCGTATGGCAGTACTAGGGGTCGCCGGTTCGGTGCGTATGGCAGTACTAGGGGTCGCCGGTTCGGTGCGTATGGCAGTACTAGGGGTCGCCGGTTCGGTGCGTATGGCAGTACTAGGGGTCGCCGGTTCGGTGCGTATGGCAGTACTAGGGGTCGCCGGTTCGGTGCGTATGGCAGTACTAGGGGTCGCCGGTTCGGTGCGTATGGCAGTACTAGGGGTCGCCGGTTCGGTGCGTATGGCAGTACTAGGGGTCGCCGGTTCGGTGCGTATGGCAGTACTAGGGGTCGCCGGTTCGGTGCGTATGGCAGTACTAGGGGTCGCCGGTTCGGTGCGTATGGCAGTACTAGGGGTCGCCGGTTCGGTGCGTATGGCAGTACTAGGGGTCGCCGGTTCGGTGCGTATGGCAGTACTAGGGGTCGCCGGTTCGGTGCGTATGGCAGTACTAGGGGTCGCCGGTTCGGTGCGTATGGCAGTACTAGGGGTCGCCGGTTCGGTGCGTATGGCAGTACTAGGGGTCGCCGGTTCGGTGCGTATGGCAGTACTAGGGGTCGCCGGTTCGGTGCGTATGGCAGTACTAGGGGTCGCCGGTTCGGTGCGTATGGCAGTACTAGGGGTCGCCGGTTCGGTGCGTATGGCAGTACTAGGGGTCGCCGGTTCGGTGCGTATGGCAGTACTAGGGGTCGCCGGTTCGGTGCGTATGGCAGTACTAGGGGTCGCCGGTTCGGTGCGTATGGCAGTAGTAGGGGTCGCCGGTTCCGTGCGTATGGCAGTACTAGGGGTCGCTGGTTCGAATCAGATCCACAGCACCACCTGCCTGGCGTTTGCATGTTCTCCCTGTGTTTTTGTGGCTTTCCTCCAGGTATTCTGGTTTCTCCAAAGACATACTGGTAGGTTAACTGGCTCCTGTCTGAATTGGCCCTAGTATGTGTATGTATGAATGTGAGTTAGGGACCTTAGATTGCACCCCTTGTGGGTTAGGGACTGATGTGAATGTACAATATATGTATGTATAGTGCTGCATAAATTGACATCGCTTTATAAGTACATGAAATACATAAAATGTGTGCATTGACTGTGTGCTATGGTGCTATTCATTCCTATATTGCAGCACAGCACTCTGTAACGCATATCATGTATTGTGGGTCACTATTACAAGAATGCAGCATGCCTCTGTTTTGGTGCTTTAGGCCGCCCATTCAAAAAATGATGTATAAAGTGCACTGCTTTCTGGACTGGCACGCTGAATCTAGCCATAGAGCAGAAGTTAATCCAGTCTTTGGAGTTCATAAAGTATTGAAAAACCCAAATCTACAACGCGCAGCTGTAACTTTTTTAGACCCTCGGATGTGTTGAGCACCTCGTAGATGTCCACGCTAGGTGACATTGCTTAGTCAGTGCACCAGTCAATGGCTTTCATGAATGTAACTTGAGAAAAGCTATTTGGCCTTTCAGGTGTTTGAGGCATATCATGACTTCTGTGCTGAGCTCTGTGACATGATGCTGGACAGCTCAGCAAAATCTATTTCACATCCCAGCTAGAGCTGTGTGTTCTGTTCATTGGCTTCAAGCCTGTGTGTGCCTCATCTGTGCGATTATAGGTTGGATCGGTTTTCCCCTGACTGTTTCTGTAGCCTATCACAGTTTTCATTTGCCATGATTATAAGCTGGACACGTGTAGCACAGCCATGGTTTTGTGGACTTGCAGTTTGAACTGATCTCCCAGCAGCAGTTGGGTGGTGTGTGCCTGAGACTATTGGCTCCATTAACTTCTCTTTAATTGAACCGTTAACCATGACAGCTGCTCATTGTAGCCTGTTAGCCTTGTCTATTTTTACCACCGTTCATGATGTCTGTCACATGGTGACCATGGAAGGGTGTTTAGATTTTAACTTGTGATTTCTGGTTGCTGTACTCTGCATATCGGTGACATGCTTTTAATCAGCATGTCTGTACTAATAGATTGCTGTGGTACATTAGGTTAGTGAGTGGTCTAGACAGTGTGGTAATTGCTTTACCAACAGGTAGCATGTATGTTGCTGCAATATATTGAGCTGTGAACACGATCAAAGAACTTTTAGGTACAGAAAACTGTTCTATGTATACTAAAGCACAAGAAATTGGGCAGGGTTATGTGCATTTTATTGTGTTGTAATAGTTGGCACATTTTAAACTATTATACATGCAGTAGAATGCTAATCAAGACGTGTTGAATCAAATTTTGTATCAAAGCAAAACAAATGATGTGCTATAGCCTTAGGCCTCCTTTACATGGCTGTCTGCTGTATCCACTGGATCCCAGTGGCAATCGGCGGATTCCTGCAACTGAAGTCACAGGTGCATGCAAATATATATATATAAACGGACAGGCTGACAGCGGCCACTGCTGTTCACATGTAGCCGCATGCCACAAAGGTTACCTGTGATTAGGGATGGACGGCTGAGCCTGGAATTGGTAATCTGTCCAAGTTCAGACATCTGTAACTACAGGTAACCGCTTGTGTACATGTGAACAGCGGCAGCCCCGGTCAGCCTGTCTTTTATAGGCTCTCCTATTTGCATGCGCCTATGATTCCAGCCACAAGAATCTGGTAGATGCAGCTAAATGGCCATGTCCACACAAGACCTCCTTCTCTCTAGTTCCCTGGTCTCCTCCTCCCATGCCCGCCTCCAGGACTTCTCCAGGGTGTCACCCATCCTCTGGAACTCCCTACCCCAATCCATCAGATTATCACCTACTCTCCTCCTTTAGGCGCACCCTGAAAACCCATCTCTTCAGGGAAGCCTACCCCACCCCCTGCTAACTTGCCGACCTCCTCCACTCTTCCTACCACTCCATCCCCCACAGCTATCTTCTCCTGTGCCACCATCCCCTCCCTCCTAGATTGTAAGCTCCAAAGAGCAGGGCCCTCAATCCCCTCATGTTTTGCATTGTATTTGTATTCTGTCACATGTTCCGTCCCCCTTTATAATGTACAGCGCTGAGCGAACTATTGGCGCTATATAAATACTGTATAATAATAATAATAATGTTCCCTTAGGCCTCCACAGGACTACATTGAAGGACACTGACAGCACCTGTGTAGGAAGCTGCCTGCAAAAACATTGTTTAAGGCACAGTTTACACCATTGCAGATTGTTAGCACACGTAGCTAAAAGGCACTGCTCTGTACAGATGCACCAGGCTACCATTCATTCTTCCACCCTATGTATCTGAAACCACAGCACGTTTGTGGGGACCACTGGGAAATCGCATGGTGCTTTTCTGTCTGCTGCGATCATTCAATAGAATGGGTTGTTGTGCCTGAGCAAGCATGGCTAGCAGAGCTGCCATAGTGTGAACTTAGTCTTGTGCTGATCTAAAGCATGAGTGCCATTTATTGTAGATGCAGCATCTTAATGAAATAAAAATCCTAACTGAGTTGTGGATGTATCGGGTTTAGCCACTTTCTGCTTGGCAGTTAAAGGGTTCATTTTGGTTTTTGAGAGCTGGAGATACCACCCAAGTCATGCCCTTTGGCGCCGGCTTTCCCTTTTAACATTCTCTATTATCATTTTTGGGGTGGTGCGGTGGCAACAGTGCAAATGGAGGGAATGTAGGGTGGGGTGAGGGATTTCTTTCCGGTCTGGGCCAGCCCAAGCTAGTTTTCTCCTTCCTGTCATTAAATGAACAATAATAGTTGCTGGTGTCTGGTCTCACTCTGTCTGATGGGCCGGCTGAGCACACCATCAAGTGACTCCACTCTGCTGTGAGCCTATGGAAGATGGCTTGTTTAAATGTCTCAGGTAAATGCAATCGTTTGCAGCTTTGACGTTAATTACTGGGGGCATTGTGGAGAGGAAAATATAGGAAGCTGAAGTTTGATGTTTCTTGAGCTTCTGCAGCAGATACAGGCACTTTATGGTGGGATTCCTTATGTGAGCGGGGCACTGGGGAAATGACCAATATTTGGGCTCTTGTAGATGTGACATTGGTGTTGAAGAGCAGTGTCCATGCAGAACGTCAGGTCATTGGCTATAGAAAACCACATTGCAGCAAATCCCACTGTAGTTTTGGCATGTAGATGTTGGCATTGCTCTGATCCAGGCAGGACTAGATCATTTAGTGTTAGTATCCACAAGTCACTTTTCTATTTCACACTAACAGATTCCTTCATTAACAGATTACCTGTGCTCTCTAACTGGAGATTAGAGCAAATTGAAATGTTGAGCATGAAAAAGTATAAATGTGATGCCTTGGATGGTTTCTAATGCTTAATGTGTTTATATGGTTTCTTAGTTGCATCTGACAACAGTTCTAGTGAATGCTACTTGTGTTAGTAATGAATTGACCTGTGTTGTCCTGGGTTCTTAAGTGATCTTGACACTTTAGATGGATAATCATCTGATTAGCTTGGAACAGTTGTGTTGCAGAACACATCCATGAATGAATAATTTGCTTTTATTTATTTCAGGTACTTGTATAGCGCTGGCAATTTGCGCAGCGCTTTACATATATATATTGTACATTCACATCAGTCCCTAACCCTCAAGGGGTGTACAATCTAATGTATTTCTAAGATACATTTGTACCTGTGCTTGCTGCATTGTTCTCCCAAATCTGAAATTTCATATTTTAAATATACAAAAACACATTTGAATGCAATACCTCCTGTTCATGATACATTGTAAGATATAGACTGGTACACGGGTGGAAAGCTGATTACTCCCTATTGACATGGAGATTAAATTCTTACACCAAATATAATGGTGAATTGCACAACGGTTGCACACTCGGCTTTTGAGGTCAGAAGACATACTAGGGTTATGATTGCCTGCCTACTAAAACTACAGAAGTGCTGCCATCCAAACCAGCAATAAGTACTCAATAGTAAAGCTAATCACTTGGGTTGGTAATGACAATATATTGAACTGATGTTTCTTCTGTATTTTAATTGACAATTGTAGTGTAATCCCATTTCCATAATGTTGCATTTTTTAAAAGGTTATGCTCACAACCTGGCATCAAGCTAGGAAATATTGGTTTTAATGTGTGCTATAAAATGTGCTGGTCAGAGTAATCAACTGTCACAAAGTAAAGCAGCGCAGAAGGGTAAACAATGTTTTTGAGACAGATGTACAATAAGATTGAATTTTGATTCCTGAATCCCCATCTGCTGCTAAGCAGTAGCATTGTGCCAATATGACCCATGCGCACTGGTTACTTGTGTTAAGAACCAAACGCAATGCTTGTGTGCAGGACTGGTGTAGGTGGGCTGGGATTTTAGGTACCGTCACTACAAAACATGAATGATAGCTTGCTGGATCTTCACTAGACAAATGCCTCATTCTGTTGCTTTGCTTGATAAATCCTCCAAGACATCAGTCTTCAGCTGTCAGCTGAACATGGTTTTCACTAAAACATTGCAGTGATTTGTCAGTCATCCTTTAAAGTCCTGAAGTACAGCAGAGCTGACACACTTCATGGCTGACTTGAACACTTTGGAAGTTATATTGTAGAATATAGCAATTGATTGAAAAATATTACTGGTCTGACTAAAGAAAACATCTAGATGGAACTTAAAATGTTTATATTTGATCAGGAATCGTACTATACAGGTTAGGTATAAAATAAAAAATGTAGCGCTACTCACATAATAAATAAGTGCATATAAATATATATACCAAGTATATCAATTAGTGTAAAAATATCAAATCAACTGTTAACCAAGTGATCTCATGCAGAAATCCAAACAATTGTATATGAACACAAAAATACACTCAAACTGTGATGATTGAAAACAATTAGTGCTGATTAATCACAACCTTCAAACTTGATTATAACCTAAGACATGTGAAAAACATGTATGTCTTTCTATATAAATCCATTCAGTGTTAATCATATATAAAATCACGCGTGCATATAGTGTAGTGAAACCACAATATAAAGACAACTTAAACAGTGCTCTTAAAGTCCAAAAAAATGCTGATGGTAACATTTAGATGACACACACTTATGCAGGTATTTGTGTGCAAGTGGATATGACAATCCGACCACCGTCTGGATAAGCCTCTCACCTCATCACTTCGACTCTTGCGGGTCAAAGCGCTTTAATGGATCCTTCTCACGGATCCTCCAAGCCTGCTATCACTCCAAATGGTCGCTCCTTGTCGCACTCAAATGCCTCAGGGGTCAGCACTCCACTAATGGCTCCTCTCCAGGTAAGATCAAGTGCAGCACCAATCTCTCAAATGAGACATAAAATAGATCCTCCCATAGTGTAGTAAGTTTATTTGTAAAGTAGGGACAATAACAAAGCTCATTAACTCACATAGCAGCAGTATCCAGTTCAAAACCCCATGCTTTCGGATGAGGGAACGAATGTATGGGTGTACAACAGGGTGTACAGGTGTACCAAAATGACCGCTACGCCGGAAGTCCGTCACTACGTCAGGCCGATACCATGTGACTTCCTCAGGGCTTGAGTGCAGGAAGTTCACACCATTAGTAGTAATATACAGGTTGCTTAGTGATACTAAACTGTTACATTATCTTTCAGTTTTTGGATGACACTATTTTAATAAAATCTAAGTAAACTTTTTCCCTAATTGATATACAGCTGTCATATGACCCAGCTCTTTCCCATCCTGTGTGCAGGGAAACATAGGCAGGAGGAGCTTCTAGCTCTCTGCTGCTGGTCACATGTTAAAAAAGCATTTGGAATAGAGTAAAAATAAATGGCAATAAACGGATTTAAATTGTTGTACAAATATATATTTGGAATCAAATCTTATTTTTGGCAATAACATGGTGGGCAGATTTGGCATTCACATGCTGCATCATTCCCCTCCCGCCAGTGTCTTAGAATGACGGGGAGGTGAAGCCTCCATCAGTCAAGATGTAATATCCCATCCCCATTGTTTTTAGCTGGTTAGTGGGCATGGAGAAGGGAAGCAGTGGGCTGTCATTTACCTTTGTGTATACTCCCACATGTGTGACTATAGTCACATTGGCTGCTTGGTTGTGATCAGGGAAGCAATGCTCAGCATAGAAACTCACTGAAAACTGAGCATGTACCCTTGCTGCCAACACTGTTCTTCAAAATCCCCAACTGCAGTGGGGACATGGGCAGGAGAGGGAGATAAACAGCAGGATCGACCTGTTTTTTTTTTTTTTTTTCTTTGCAGAATACAGAAAACTAATCCTATAGTGACTTAGTATGTACAGTATGTAACACAGCAGTTATTGATAGTTTGTAATGTGGGTTTAATGACATTTTAAAGTCAATTTTTGACCTATTAAACTTACCAGAGATCCTGCCAGTAACAGTACTTGTTGTTCACTAACATTGTAAGTGACTGCCCAACTAGCCATGTTGTCTGCCTGCAGCGTGTGCTTCTGCTGTCAGGGCATCATATTAGGCAGGCTGACAACACTGAGGCAGTGGCTTGCGGTCGGCTTGCCACAAGAAATGTTAGTGGCAGGATCACCAGGTGAGTTTGCATCAGTTTAAAAAGTGGTTTGCTTAAAAACTGATTTCAAACATAGTAAAAATAGATTTCAGGAAAATACTTTAATGAGCTCAGTCAGCCCCTGGCTACTTTGTCTTGGATCATCTTCAACAGCAAAATTCCCTGTACATAATTCCTGCCCCTGTTCTGTCTGCTTGAAGTTTGGGAGTTTTCTACTCCTGCATTTGCATTCACCATAATATTGAGTAATCTTGGGTGTATATATCACGGTGGTTGACACAAGAATTTCCTAGGGCTCATTCACACCAGTGGGCATGTGCTGTGCATTTTGCACACATGGTGCTGCGTCCTGCATTGGTAGTTTTTGCATCGCAGTGGGTTTTTGGTTTTTTTTTGCCCTTTTGACTTTGATGTCTGTGTGGCAGCCTGTAGTGATAACTTTGTACAGTGCACATAAGGCAAATTGCCTCGTCTGTGGATTGGGACTGTCGGGCAACACAGCCCAATTCATATGGCGTGAACCAGTCCCTAAGTGGTATAACGTCAACATCTGCCAAAAGCCAAAATTCATTTCGTGGAGCGGACTCTTTAAATTTGAAAAGTGCTGATGTCATTGTCTGACACCGTAGCAACATGTCAAAAGACCAAAGTACACAGTTCTGTACAGTTCTGTAAATTTTACAGATAAGAGACAGCAAAACAAGATCTCCAGTGGGCTGGTTTTCAGTTATCTTGTGGAGAAGAAAGATTCCTTCTCCATTCAGGATACTATGAAGGAATCATTCTATGAAGTACAGCTGGAAATGCCTTTGTAGCTGAAAGTAAATAAACATATTGGTCAGCCCATAACATTATGACCACCCACCTAATAAGTAGGTCCCCCTTTTTATTTTTATTTCTTTCAAGTACTTATATAGCGCCGTCAATTTTATGCAGCGCTTTACATATATATTGTACATTCACATCAGTCCCTAACCCTCAAGGGGTGTACAATCTAAGGTCCCTAACGCACATTCATATTTACATACTAGGGCCAATTTAGACAGGAGCCAATTCACCTACCAGCATGTCTTTGCAGTGTGGGAGGAAACCGGAGTACCCGGAGGAAACCCACGCAGGCACAGGGAGAACATGCAAACTCCAGGCAGGAGGTGCCATGGCTGGGATTCGAACCAATGACACTAGTACTGCCAGCCGAAAGTGCTAACCATTTAGCCGAGAGTGCTAACCATTTAGCCGAGAGTGCTAACCATTTAGCCGAGAGTGCTAACCATTTAGCCGAGAGTGCTAACCATTTAGCCGAGAGTGCTAACCATTTAGCCGAGAGTGCTAACCATTTAGCCGAGAGTGCTAACCATTTAGCCGAGAGTGCTAACCATTTAGCCGAGAGTGCTAACCATTTAGCCGAGAGTGCTAACCATTTAGCCGAGAGTGCTAACCATTTAGCCGAGAGTGCTAACCATTTAGCCGAGAGTGCTAACCATTTAGCCGAGAGTGCTAACCATTTAGCCGAGAGTGCTAACCATTTAGCCGAGAGTGCCAACCATTTAGCCGAGAGTGCCAACCATTTAGCCGAGAGTGCCAACCATTTAGCCGAGAGTGCCAACCATTTAGCCGAGAGTGCCAACCATTTAGCCGAGAGTGCCAACCATTTAGCCGAGAGTGCCAACCATTTAGCCGAGAGTGCCAACCATTTAGCCGAGAGTGCCAACCATTTAGCCGAGAGTGCCAACCATTTAGCCGAGAGTGCCAACCATTTAGCCGAGAGTGCCAACCATTTAGCCGAGAGTGCCAACCATTTAGCCGAGAGTGCCAACCATTTAGCCGAGAGTGCCAACCATTTTCGCCAGTTTTGCTATCATAATATCCACATGAATGGCAGGGTCCAAGGTTTCCCAGCAGACTATTGCCCAATACATCGCACTGCCTCTGCCAGCTTGCTTTCTTCCCCTACTGCATCCTGGTGCCATCTTGTAAGGGATGCACAGCCATCCTGAAGAATGTTAAGTAGTTAACAGGTTTTTCTCATGCCATTTGATTAAAGCTGGCCACTGTAAATTATGGTGTTATACAGTTTATCCCAGCCCTGTAACCTTTGGCTTGGCCTGATAAAGGATGTGGAAGACTAAGGGATCTACAGGTGGTATCGGATACACGGTTATGCCAGCCATAAACTGCTTGAATTTCGGATGATTCCTGCTGAATTGGCTGAAATTTGAGCTGCGGAGAGCCTTGTCCACAAAAGTTGATTGAAAAGTCATCTGAGCCGGGTGGAAAATTTTTGACGGAATAGTGGCTATCCTTTCAGACATGGTTGCTGTTCAGTTATTCAGATAGCTGTGGATGCTGCGTCTATTTGAATACAGTGGTTGGCAGTGAAGATTTCCTCCATTCATGTGGTTTAGTGTAAATGGGGGTGATCCCAGTGGTTTTTTTTTTTTCTTTCTCAGTCTGAGGAATATCTAATCTGGTATGGTAAGCGTTCCAGGGGGTACTCAAACTACTATTAATGCTATTGACAGACTGCATTATGTATGTAGCATTTGATTATGTACATGGTTTAATCTTGTATTGTAGGTATTTGTAATTCCATTTTTGTCTGGATTGACCTCTCAAATATGCTCTTGGTAAAAGTTGTCAGTGCTATCCTTACACAATTGTAATTTAAAAATGACTAGTATTAGAGGTCATCGATCTAAAATGTTCCACTTTAAGGTTGTCACACTAGCAATTCTTGTCAGTGGTAGAATCGCCAAAGTACAGCTCCACTTTACCTCTTGGACATCAATCTGTCCTTGGCTGCAATGCTGCAGATGGCCAGTGAGGGAGCTGTGACAGAAACATCTAGTTAGATTGATCTGCAAGGGAGCAGTGCTTTGGGAGAAGGTAGGTTGGCTTAAAGTGAATAAGACACAGTCCCTCCCCTTCCTGTCTATCCTGAATATCCTGTATAAAAAAAAAAATCTGTGTACTTACCGAATTTTAGCCAGGTCATGTGATCAACAGCTCTGGCTTCCCGTATCAGAAGCTAGCTGCTACAGTTAAGAGGAAGGGAGCGCCAATGACTGGCCATGGGAGGTATTACCATTCCGCCGGAAATTGTCGCACACTCCCCTACCCAGAAAGCTCAGCTGCTGAATCATGAAGCCTGATCCTAAAGATAAGTAAGCAGATCTCTTTATACAGGGCATACAATACAGGTAGGAGGGGGGAACTGATGTTTTAGGAATAGTGATGAAGCCTTTACTAACACTTTAAAGTGGTTGCAAAGGCTCATGGTTTTTACCTTCATGCATTCTTTGCATGAAGGGAAAAAAAGTGTGCAGCAGCCTCCATAAACTCAGCTAAGCCCCCTCCTCGTGCACTAGAGTCTCGGCTATCCCAAGACTCTTCTAATTGGCTGAGACAGAAGCGTGGGCCATTGGCTCCCATTGCTGTTAATGACAGCCAATGAGGATAGGGGGCAGGCCAAGCTGCCGTTTTCATGTGTGAAGAGACACATGGAGCTGCGGGTGCCCCTATAGCAATCTGCTTGCTGTGGGGGCACCTGACAGGAGGGAGGGGACAGGAGCACCGGTGGGGGACTCGAGAAGAGGATCAAGTCTGCTTTTTGCAAAACCACTGCGCACAGCAGATAAGTATTCTTTGACAAAATAATAAGCTTTTAGAATCACTTTAATGATTCTATGGCTGACAATATCCCTTCTTGCCCTAACACTGAACTACATCTTTATCGGTTAAGTATGTGTCGGCCTGAATATTTCACTCTTGTCATTTTACCTAGTTTAGGGTACCTGTTTTAACTATAATGCACGATTTAAAACTTTTTCTTGTAAGTGACCTACTCATAAACATGCTCACAGAATGACAGGAGGATGTCCTGGATACAAACTTATGTAGGCTTCTCTGCAGTAAATGTATTTCATTGTATAGAGTACCTAAAAATGCAAATAGACCATTTGTGTACTGAACTGTTTTAGAGGTCTTTTAAAATAGTTTAGTGCTCATGCTAACTTCTAAATGTTGGGTTTTTCCTGTGGTAGAGTGTAACCATTTTTCCAGCTAATAAGATTTTTTTCTTTATAGGGCGGATTTTCTGCATACAACTATCCAGCGGGGCTAGGAAAGGCGCTCTATAGAGAACAGTTCGACTTCAACGCAGAGCCACCTTGGCATCCTAGCTGATGATAGGAGGTTCCATCTCCTAACTTGTCCATGTAAGTGTCCATTTGTTTTCATTGTCACCTGAAAGTGAAACAATCTTTTTACATTCTAAATTTTTGCCTTGCTAAATTACAGTTCCCTTATAGAGAACAGCTTAATTTGTAGTCGGTTTGGTGCATAATTTGATCTTTTCCTGAGTTATTGTGTGGGTGACAATGCCATGTTTTCTATGCTGGTACTCTTCTTTGTCTTGAAATGAAGACCTCCATAGACCCCCGATCTCTTTTCAGGCTTCCTCTACTGTTCATTTAAAATAACATTGTTCACCTAACGTGTAAGTTGAGATTGGCTCAAGGAATTTTGTAAAATGTGTACAAGCCCTTAAGCTGACGAGAAATATGTGAAAAACATTACTTCTGTGATTTGCAAATATATGAAACCTCTAAACCTGTAATGTACTTGGCTATTTACTTTAGAAACCAGTTTCTTGGGTTTAAAAGCTCCAGAAATGAGTCCTGTTTTTAATAGCACATTCCCCCTTCTAAAATGACTCGACTATTTGTAGCAATTTGCTGAAATATGTGGCGATTGGCTCTCTGTGGCATAAGCTACTGTCAGGGCTGGATCTGTAGAAAGGCCACATAGACCTAGGTCAGTAGTGTAGGCAGGGTACGCAAACCTCTAACTGCTTCGTTCAAAATGCCAATATTTCGGTTGCAGTTGCACAGAGCATACTGGGCTATGTGTTACTATAGCATAAGACGCTGAATGGACCCAAAGCAATTGCTACTCTCACAGATTTTAATAGAGCAGTAAAGCTTATTGTCCATATCTAGAAGTAAACCTGTCATGATATGAGTTCATGGAAAGTTATTGCTGACCACCTTTTAAGTGTTTTTAAATAGAATTAATATAAACTCTTGCCGCATGCTAAGTTTCTGACATCAGCCACTGTGCCGGAGCTCTGAAAAGCTTGTAATGCCAAACAGTTTATATACTTTCTAGAATCTGATGTTTATACATTTGTCCTCAGTGAATGCCAGATATAGCTCCATTATACATTGGAATAAGTCCGCTATTTATAGCCCAAATGTAAACGGGCTATTTTGGTCCACCAGGTCATTTTCCAGTTTGAGCACGTATGGGGCTTTCTTTAGACATGAATTGTTCAAGTTTTTAAACAGCCTAGTCACAATATAGTCTGATTGTTAATTATGTGCTTGTCGTAATTGCTGATGTGTCCTGCATGCTTTTCCAGGGCCACTGGGAATAATGAAAGCTGTGACATGTTTAAAATAGAACACCCTGGGTGTGCCTATCATCCATTGTGTTGGGGAGACGTGCAGACATTTTGGACTTGATAGCATCAGGCAACTGAAACTTTCTTTGTGTCGATGTCCCGAAAGCTAGCAATTAAGGGATATGCAAGAAATAGCTTATTGTGTCAAGACGGCACTAGTGGACTGCATGCCAATTTCGTGATGAACCATTAGTAAGCGGGAGAAATCTTCTCTTGGAAAACTGTACAGGTGAACTTAGATGGGCAGTCATGTAAAGCAGCATTGACCAGAGACTTGCTTTAGGGAAGGGTCATGTTCATGCGAAGGAAACCTGAACTAAAATACTGGAGTTCTGTGCTGTGACCACCTGAAAATTGTGACTTTGGTTTCAGCTGACCCAAAACATATATGCGGCAAGTAAGATAATCTATGATTCTTGATCCTTGAAGGCAATTCTACCACAGTCACAATCAACATACTGCTTTATATTTGGCAGATTCACATTGATTTTGAACAAGTTTCAACCATAGCCATTTAGGGTTCGGATTTGACCCCTTATGAGATCGTCCAACCCCTGTTTCTGGCTTCCAGACTAGAAACAAACCTGGGTGGATCTCTTCCATGAAAATACACTCAGCACATGTCATAGTGTCAGATATTGAGGTATTGCAGTGTTTGCGTCAAAGTAATTTGATGTGATTTTAAAGAATAGGTATGGTTTCATTAAATGTCCCTTAAAGCAGTTCTTCACTCGTTCACACTAGGCTGTTTTGCCAACGCTTGCCAAACGCCCCTATAGCGTTTGGCAAGCGTTGGTCCGGTGTTTGCGGAGCGTTTTTAACGCTCGGCAAACGCTCCGCAAATGCCGCATGCGCGGTTTAGCGGCGGTTGCTAGGCGTTTGCCGAGCGTTAATAACGCCCCACAAACGCCTATAATGCAGTTTGAGTGGTGTTACCGCTCCGCAAACGCCCCGCAACCGCGTCGCATCCGCACCGCAAACGCTGGCCGGGCGTTTGCGGAGCGGCACCATAGACGAGAATAGGAGGCTTCAAAGCCTCCTGACTCGTCCAGAGGCGGCCGTTTTGCCGCGACGCAAACGCTCCCGTTAGAACAGCACCATGTGCTGTAATGTGCAGAATTGGCAGAGGCGTTTGGGAAGCGGTAAAAACGCTTCCCAAACGCCTCTCTGCCGCCTGCACACAAGGCTAGTGTGAACGTAGCCTAAAGGTTTGAAGTGGCTGACTTTTACTAGAAGGACACTTACCTGTCCAGGGTTCCAGCACCATCCTCACCCGGGCTAGTTCTTCACTAGTCTTCAGGTTTCTCGCTCCAGCATCTTTAGTGTGGGAAGCAGACGGGGACATCTTGTGGCTTCACAGCTGGCTTTCTACTGCACATGCTCAAGCTGAGCTGTGCTTTTTAATGGTCCTGCAGCCTTCTGAGACCTGTGACATGTCCCAAAAACCAGCGTGTGAAGAAAGGGGGGCCCAAACTTCTGCTCGGATTGCCTAGGTAAATCAAGCGCAAAAGGGTGTAGAGTACCGATTTAAACTAGGTCCCCCCCCCCCCCCACAGCCCTGTCCCGGAGGACTCTAAGCAGAACTTCCTCTTTTGGGTGACCTTCCACTTTAACCAACCCTACCTAGCCCCTTGACCAAAAGTACTACTTTAAGTTCCTGATGGTTATTTACATGAGTAGGACAAGACCCAGCTTTCAATATTTCCATCTAAAATCTTCCTCACTGCTGGCTGTGGCTGCAGTGAGCCATCATGGAATTGTATAGGCCTGTCTTTGGGCAATGGAAACTCTCAGAAGATGGCCCTGTGCAAAGCATAGGGCTCTCACACTGCTGGTGTGGCCAGTGGCAAGCAGTATTTGGCTGGAGGATGCAAACATTGGAACTGGCTGTTATTACCTTAACAAGCTTTACCTTAAGCTTTTTTGAGATTGATGGACTGACTGCAGAATTTTTGTAACGTTTGGAGTATAGGAGCCAGGGTAGACCACAATTTTGAATGCCATATTTTGTAGTAGTGAGCAGACCTCTAAACTTAGGATGTATGGGGTTCATACTTTTAAGTGGCTCTCCACCCTGACACATTTGTTCAGAATAGTGAATGACAAGTCAAATAACATTGGCTCAAAGCTTATCTAAAGCCAAAACAATTCATTTTGGAGAGATATGGAGAGGGTCTCGGATGTTACCGGAGCAATTGTCCCCATTGGAATTTTTTTCCCCTCTTCCTGTACTGGTGGCAACTTCACATTTTGGAATTATTTTTTCATTCCCCATGATCAGGACAAATGGAGAGTGAATCTCTCTAATGGGGACAGAAGAAAGAACCTGACATTGGATCTAACCCCTCACCGCTCTAGACACAAAAGCAATCCTTTAGGTATACTTTGTTTCTTGGAGACTCCATTTGTGATAGAACCTACCAGCTGCATCAGTTATGAATCTGCTGCAAAGCCCCCTAGTATGGTAGAAGCAAATTGCTTTGAGTTTTTTTACTTTTGTGGGAGGGAGCAGATGTGAAATACTGCATGAAAATCTCACACCTGCAATTTCCAGAGTAAGAAGTTGGCAGGTGATTCTAATACTCCTGACAATCCTGAAATAACTTTACTGATTCTAGAGCCCTTGTGACTTGCCACTCTCTAGACTGCAGTGTTTGTAAAGCCCTCTATACCCATGATTGGTTGCTACCCAAGTTTTTTTTTTTTTTTTTCACAACCCCCCTTGCCCCTCTAACAGTACACTATAGTCTATTGTGCGTATGGTTTTATTTCCTAATACTTTTCACTGACTACTTGTGAGAAGTACCACTTGAGCCTGCTAATGTGCCCCTCGAGTATGTGTACCACAGGATCCTCAGGCAGGGAAACCGGAGTGATCAGCATTGGAAATGGTGTTTCTTTCTATTTTGGCTGTACAGGCTCTTAATGCTTCAATGTGGGCAAATAACTATACTAATGCAGCTCTCCATTCAGTACACATACATTTTTTTAAAAATACTTCTGAATATCTTTACCTGTGCAGCAATCAGGCAGCATGCAAATGAGCTGACAGAGGGATGACCTAGTCCTCTTCTGCTGCTCCTTTTGTCAATTAGACAGGCCAGTGTCAGTGTATTTCCTAACCGTTACAGAAAGCGTTGTCATCCTGGCTGTGCTGTCTCAGGCATATGTAAACCTCTAGACTGGATGGACAAATAGATGTTTAGCAGGTAACACTGCTCTGATGTGTTAATCTGTTTGCCTGGATTTCAGCTTTCAAGTATACAGAACTGAAAGGGCGGGCTGTGATGAGTATGGAATGTTAAAGAATTCTCAGTACGCAGACAGTTTCTTTAAGTCATTCATTCTGCTTGCAGGTTCAGATAATCACTGTCCATACAAGAGGGTATGTTCATAAACATTTACAGAAGCCTAAATCACTTTTTAGCTGTGTAGCTATACATTTTCAAATTCTATTGAACTCTATTAAACTAACTATGAAATATCCCTTACTAAGCTAAATGGAACTTGTGCAGCAAGTATCCACACTTTATTTTATATTTTTATGAGCAGAAACATATATGCTTTATGATTGTTTTGTTTTTATTTTAGTTTGTTGCATATTTAGGACCCAAAAAGACTTGTAGACCCTTTATTTGACGTTTCTTGGTTTATGATTGTCGGCTTTGCGGAATACGGCTGAGATGAAAGGATTTAGCGAAGATGCAAATTACTCCATTGGCCTACTGGATGATACAGCAACTCCAAAAGATGTCATTAATAATTACATTTATGAGCATACTCTGGTGAGTCTCTCCTTTGTATGTCCTGGTATGTTGGTTCTCACTAAACATCCCCAGCAATGAGCCAGTTACATTTTAACTTCCTGGTCACATTAAAAACTTAGCATTTTTGTCCCATAGTCATTGCATAAACTTTTATATAGTCAGCATTGCAATAGACCATAGTTATTTTTGCCAATCCAATATGTTTTACTTGAACAATCTCCTTTCATGTTGAGTGCTGCCTGTCTGCTGGCCATCTTTAATTTTTGTTTCCTTGCAATTTCTAAGGACTGCATATCACATGGTACCTTGCTGCTTGCCAGCAGTGATGTCACAAGTGGTATGTATTCCTATGTGGCTTGGTTTTAGTGCCTTGCACTACTTTCCATTAGGCTTCATTAGGGGTTTGTCATTGTGAAGGTCCAGTTTGAGGTGAAGTTTTCAGTGAATGCAGTGACCTTGGTTGTAAATGCTTTAGTCTGGCCTCGTATCACAAAGGAGGCGCTCTACATTTAAATAGAAATGGGGGGTACTGCTTCTGTAGCTGCACTGGATTTGCCGTTCTATACCAAGGACCATCACTTATTTTTCTAATGCAATATTTTTTTCCCTGACAGACCGGAAAGAATGCATTTTTTGTTGCCGACCTTGGGAAAATTGTCAGAAAGCACATCGAATGGCAAAATACCATGGGACGCATCAAATCATTTTATCCACTGAAGTGCAACTCCTCTCCAGCTGTGCTAGAGATACTCTCCGCTCTTGGCGTGGGATTTGTATGTGCCAATAAAGTGAGTACACTGACTAAGAGGACTTCTGTTTTTAGAATAGTAAGACTACAGCCCAGGGGAAAATCAGGGTGTTTGCTATAAAATAAGGGCCCATTGAAAAACAAAATAAAGCAAATTGCTCTAAAATAAGGACCCATTTAAAAAAAAAAAAGCACCAAACACCCTTGTGAAAGGGTGCATCAGATGTACAGACTTACAGCATAGCTTTACGGGTCTGTGTGCCCTGCTTTTATGCACAGGTCCTGCACTAGGGGCCATGTACCCATCCCTGCCTATCTGTCAGATTTGGGTGTGTACGTCTGTGTAGCCAATGCGTATCCATTCACTCAGTGCCTGCATGAAGCAACACAATCTCCAAAAGATAAAAAAAAAAAAAAAAAAAAAAATGGTTATTCACATTGTTCAGGGCTCTGTGTCCATATGAATAATTCCTTTTAATGGTAGGGAAGTTTAGTCCTGGGCCTGACAGGGTGGATAAAAATCAATTATTTTTTTGATTTAAATGGGATTTTTTTGAATAAAATGCTTTTTGAGGAAAATATATTACCATCCAAAGGTTATTCCATCATGAAATAAAGATTAGTTTTTTAATTATGTAGAATAAGGCTGTATATGTTTAATTTTTTTGGTAAATAAATTCCATGAATCCATTCACAATGTCATGCTCTTCCAGAGGTTTCTGTAAGATTATTGGGCAGTTTCTCTGCCTACAAGATATTATCACAGATGCTCGGTTTACGTTTGCAGTTCTCAAAACTGAATTTGACTCAGCGGAGATCACATGCCTCTTCTTCACAGCAAAAATGTTATAACATGAACAGAGTTAAGAAAAAGACCTTAATCCTAACTTCTACAAACCTATGAATACAGAATCAACCCCTTCAGTGCTAAGTTTCAAGAAGTTCAGTGAATAGAATAGAAACAATATTTTTCTGATTGTTTGGAGTGGAATAGATCTGCACAAGAAGAAAGTGAAACTAAGTGTGAGGAGGAAGGGGCTGACAGTCTACGTTTCTTAAAATATATATATTTTGTTTAGCCAAATTAGTTAACAAACATGGATGTTTAAGCGAATAACATATGCTGGAATGTTATTGTTTCAGTTGAATAAATCTATTTAAATTGTTATTAAGGTAATGATTATTTTTCTCCTTCCTAAGTACAACAGAAAAGTTGTCCAAATATGAATGATTAACCTATTAAACTGGGGATAAAAAACTAATATGAAATGTTGTTCTAAAAATCTTCATCTACTTACATATTAAAGTTATACCAGCAAGAATTAGTCTTTATGTAAAAAAGTAGGATTTAAATCAAGCCTTACTGACTAGTGATTTAAATCGTGATTTAAATCAGTTTGATTTAAATCAAATCCACCCTGGGGCCTGACACCCTGGATTTCTATGCCTATTTGCATTAATGTGCAGACTGACAACATAGAAGCCTCTGTTGTATTTTGGGAGCAGAGTAGTTCTACTTGTCAGACCTTAAAAGAACTAAGCTATTGACCACACAGGGATTTTGCTGCATGCGCCTGACAGTCAAGAACAATCCTGTAGAGGGGGAATTCACTTAAAACTGCGTCAGATGTGCATAGTAGCCAATCTGCTTCAATCTTCAGCTTGTTCAAGGGACAACTCTGGTTTATTGAAAAAATTCTGTTCACATACATAATCATGAAAATACCTTGTATTGCTCTTAGCCTCACCAAACCTTCAGATTCCTTAGTTTTTGCTGCTGTGGGCTGACATCTGTTAGAGGGTGACTTTGTTCATTCTCCACGGTCACGATGTAAGTAGAACATTACATGGAAGCGGAAAACCACAGTAAGATGTATGAAAACAGATTAGTGCCATTTAGTAGGTGTGTATATTTTTGTGTAAGGATATATTTTAGTGTCACTTTAAGCTTTGAAAATAAAATAGAAGCTGATTGGTTGCCATTCATAGTTGCTCCAGATTCTGGCTGTTCCACCCGTGCTATGGGTACCCCTCATATGGTGCTTCCAGATTTTCTGAAATTTATATAGTGATCAGTTATAGCTGAACTATTACTTGTATTTAGTTGATGGGAAGTTTTCTCAATTACAAAAGGTTAAAAACTGGTTTCCTTTGCAGAATGAAATGACAATGGTGTATGACTTGGGCATCTCTATGGAGAATGTAATTTATACCAGTCCATGCAAGCAGGTTGCACAGATCAAGCATGCAGCCAAACTGGGAGTAAACATTATGACTTGTGATAATGAATCGGAACTGAAGAAAATTGCACGAAATCATCCTAATGCCAAGTAAGTGTGCTGCTCACGAAATGTTCATCTGATATTTTGTGATGGAAGTGCATGGGTTGTAGGATACAAATCATCTAGGTGTAATTCAGTAGACAAACAGCTTGATTCAGTAGGTTTGCTGTGTCACTCGTTACACATCTGTTTCCTTTTCCTTTTCTGGCATTCCTGCTGTAGGGATAGTGTGAAGTCATCTGGCAATTAAACAATGTATGAGGTGCCAGGGTATCTATTTCTGGTTGCACCTGTTTCCCCTATTCATTCAACAGAGTAGCTGTATGTAGTGAGATGAGAATGTACTCCGTACTCATTGGAGGAAAAAAGCCACTGACAGCTATGACTGAAATGTGTGCCATTGTTTCAACTACGTGTATAGAGCTAAAGCCAACAGGTCGAAAGCGGTTAGATTTGGTCTTTAAAGCTAACCTCTGGACACAAAGTTAAAGATGTCAATAGAAACCTGTATGGTTTTGGTTCCAATGTCCAAGTGCTTGTCCAAGAGCCCTCAGTAAGCCTTTGGTAAGGTCCTATAAGAGAGCTGTACTTCATTCTTGCCTCTCCCACACAGCTTGCATGAGCAGTTTGCTAGCCACCTTATAAACCTGGCTGCTTGTCACTCTTTAAGGGGAAACTAAATGGTGTGGGCAAATTTTATTAAGTTTTCACATGACCATTTATTTCCAGAACACTAAGGGATAGCTGGAGGCTACACAGAGTTGCTTGCTTTGAGGCAGTTTGCCTGAATGAACCATCAAGTGGGCCAATAGAGGGGATGAGTGGATAAGTGTTTAATTGGCTTACTTATCCTTTGAAACATTAAGTGGAGTATAAAACTTCTCCTTTTTAAAGAAAGTAGTTATTGTATTAAATGTATGAATGGTATTAATATCCTTATTTATCTGACCCAAAACGTAAAAACCATCACCTGCTTACAGAATATTGGTGTTTTCTTGTCAGCAGGCTGAGGTGGGTCTCTGACCAAACTGTAATTGAGGGGATTGTAGATCTGGTTGTGTGGTTGGGCAGCTGTTTAGCGCACAGTTCTGCTGCACCCCCACTGCTAGACCAGTTGTCACTCATGTGGCAGATTCAAACCACTGTGCTGCGGTGGTGTGCGCTGACAAGTACTGCATGCAGAACATTTTTTTTTTTTTTTCAGCGCAGCATAGTTGGCACTGCCTGCCGATAGAACTTTTTGAAATGTCACCTTGTGAAATTGTAAAGTATAGTCAAAGCCTGGTCCTGATCCACCCAGATGCCTGGACCGGCAACTGGCTCAACCTTTCAGCATGCCGATGAGAGCCTGAGCCAGCTGCTCCCTCCCCCTCCAAAGCCCAGCACACCAGTGAGTGCTGAAAACGAGCCGGTGACTGAGTCACAGCTCAGCCTGTGGGGAGGACAGAGCGATCTTTGATTTTCTTTTCTTTTTTTTTTTTTTTTGTAGTTCCACTTTTAATAAAGTTCATTTAAAAAAGTGAACCATGCGATGTGCCAGAATCGGCACATCAGTATACCTGCACCACAGCACACACCAGTAGCTGCATTGTAAAGCAGCAGCTGGTGAGAATGGACCCTCAGGTATTAGTAGCTGGGTAAAATAGCTGAACATCACAAGTCCTTGGAAAGGTAAATCTGTTCAAATGTATTTCATCTTTGTATTTAGGCCTTGGTCTGAAGTTCAGCATTAAACTGATAATGAACAAAAGAAATTCACACTTGCTCTGTAGCAGACTTTTCTTTGGTTGTCTGAAATCTAGCAAAATGTAAGCAATAGGCTGCTAGTTGCCCAATCTTGGGTGGATGGGTTGAGGGCAAAAAGGCAGTGTTGCAGTTGGTTTGGTAATGCAGTTTCTTTGCTTAGTCACTGAGTGGTCTTTAAAAAGTGTGTATTTGGGATGATTTAGAATGTTTAGTGGGTTTAACAATGTTTTTTCCCATTAGCTTTAGCCTACTATCCAAATAGCCCCAGCATGCTGGAAATAGTTTTTTTTTTTTTTTCATGACTTGTAGGAGAAAGTGGGACTAACTATTACTGACATTTTATTTACAGCAACCACCTGTGGTTAAATTCTAGAACTAAATATGGCTCGCTATAATTCCGCTATGTCCCACTCGCAGCTCCCAGTTTTGGGGCCTAATTGCTAGTTTTCTTTCTATACAGGAATGTTTCTCACTAAGTTCTTGACTCTTCCAAGGATGGCACTCAAGCTGTGACAACATACTTCTACAAAACAACATGTGCTGATGTAAACCAACCTGTGCCCCAATCATCTTCCCCTTCTCTTAGGCTATTGCTACATATTGCAACAGAAGGCATCACCGGTGATGGAGAAATGAACATGGTGTTTGGCAGCACACTGAAGAACTGCAGACACCTCCTGGAATGTGCTAAGGAGTGCGGTGTGCAAGTCATTGGTGTGACGTAAGTTTTTAGCGGAAGCCTAGACTCTCATGTTAAACTATTTAATTCTTCCTTTCCCGTTGCGCCAGCAACCTGTGGAGTATGTCTTAAACTAACATTAAATCTTGTTGCTGGTCCATTTGTAATTCTTTCTCACGTTGGGAGCACCTTGTGTTGCCCTTTTTGTGTCTACTGCTCCAAGCAGACCTTGCATGAACACACAAGGTTCCTTTAATTCACCATGTCCCATAACCCATTTAAGTTGGTGAAGAAAGTGTCGAATACTCTGCTTATCCCCAACTTCTAGATTGCTGGCAAGAAGGTCAAACTTCCAGTGAGATCCTGGGTAATGCTGATTATATCCTGTCTTAGACACTCCAGCACAATGCAAGGAACAAATCTGTCACTCTTTATCTTTAAGTGTTGGGACCTGTTTTTACTTTGTAGAAGTGACTGGGAAGCTGCAAGGCCACCCTGATCATTTTTGCTGAAACCACGTAGTAAGTTTGATGCTATCCATGGGCTCTTTTTAACCTTTTGATTATCAAGGCATAGCATATTGTATTGGCAAAGGGTAAAGATTATAAATTCCCATTGTGACTTTGGATTTATTTGCAGGTTGAGCTTATAGTTTTGCAATCCTTGGTCAGTTCTATACATCTACTACTTTAGCTTGAAACTGCCATTAGTACTGTTAAATGCTGACTTGTTTGCAATCCATGTAAACTGTTAGTTTTTGCCTCTTAAAGTGGTTGTAAAGGCTCAAGGTTTTTTACCTTCATGCATTCTATGCATGAAGGTAAAAAAAAACCCCCCCGTGTGCAGCAGCCCCCTCGTTACCTGAGCCCCATTGTGATCCCGAGATGTCAACGAGAGCCTTGGCTCTCTGAGGACTCTCCTTCCTTGAGACAGCAGCAGGAGCCATTGGCAATGAGGGATGAGAAGGGGATTGAGACAGCAGCAGGAGCCATTGGCAATGAGGGATGAGAAGGGGTGGGTTTGAGCCGCAGGAGCGAGTCTGCTTGGGTGCCCCCATAGCAAGGGGCATTCAGCAGGAGGGAAGGACCAGGAGCCCTGGGGAGGGACCTGAGAAGAGGAGGAATCGGGGCTGCTGTGTGCACAACCACTGCACAAAGCAGGTAAGTGGGGGTTTTTTTTTTTTTTTTGTGGCTTTAATATTTTAATGCTAGATTCTGCTGCAGGCTTGGCTAAAAGCCATTCAATAAATCTCCACGAAGAGCTTTTAGAGAGCTTTGTGATGTATATCTTTAACTCTAGATAGTATTTAAATTGTACTTTCCAAGCTTGATTAGCTGGGCAACATGTGATTAACACTGTCCAGTTACTAGACATGACTTATGCAACTTACTATGTAATGATACTTGAGCTGATCAGAAATACACAGCTAGGTAATTCATAAAAATTGGAGGCTTGGAATTTGGAAATTTAGTAATCAAAGGTAATTTGTGCATAGTGTTAACATTTAATTGAAAGGTGCCCATGACGTCCCTTGCATTGTGGTTAATGTCATACTTGCTGCAATTTTAATGCATAATGTAAGTTAATGCATTCTCTAAATAGCAATATTATCACCCACAGGTTCCATATTTCAAGCTCCACCAGAGACCCCCAAGCATACACTCATGCTTTATCTGATGCTCGTTGTGTCTTTGATATGGCAGTAAGTGATTTTCTTGGGATTCCTTCAGTGCAGTGAAAGTTAGAGGTTAGCCATGATTGGAGTTCTCTCGTTCAGCCCCGTGGGCTGAATGCGTGAACATCAGTGATTTCTCCATCTTAGGCAGCCGTAATTACCTGAATACCCAAATAGTGACTGCGTCTGAAAGGAGGCAGTCACTTGTCGGCTGATAATTTGAGCCGGGTGGTGTGGACAGGGCTTGAATTTTGGCAGTCAGCAGGAAATTTGTGCCATGTTACGGCTACCCTAGTCTGGCAGTCTGAATTTGCATGTCAAGTGCAGGATCCCTCTTCATGTCCGTTTTGGGGGCTGTACATTGGGAGGCATGCGCACTATAAAAGGACTAGTTGAGCAAGAATCTGCCTTGTGCTGATGTAGTTGTCATTGGCTGTGGACCTGATTGTATTCCGTTTAACAGCCCTGGAAGCATTTTGAGGCAGATACATGCATCGCCCTTAATTTATACAGTTGACCTGGGATTCCTGTCCACTCCTGGGCAATGTGGGTACATTAGGAGATCCGCTGCATCCATGAACACTATATACTGTATGTAGGTTACTGGGAATCGGCAGGCTCTTACACCAACAGTCTGTAGTAGGGCACATCTTATGCTAACATGAGATTGTTTTCTGCACTGCATCTTGGGGAAACCAGTCATGATCAGGCTTTAAATAGCGTTTTGTGGCATTCGATGTAAATATGAAAGTTATACAGCTCAGAAATTTTAATTTTACAATTGGTAGAGAAAAATAAATTTTTTTTTTTTTTTTCTAGGCTGAATTTGGCTTTAAGATGAATTTACTGAACATTGGAGGATTATCAGGGAATGAGTTTCAGTTGGAAGAGGTGAGTTGTGTAAGATGTAGAGGTCGAGCTTCTTATCTTTGGGTTGGGTGTAGTCTAGTATGAGCTAAGTGTCTGGAAACCTCTTGTCTTGCAGCTTTTTCATGCTGTCAGTCCTCTGCTGAGTGCATACTTTCCTGAGGAATCTGGGATCGGAGTTATTGCCGAGCCTGGAAGTTATTACGTGTCATCTGCGTTTACCCTGGCTGTAAACATCATTGCAAAGAAAGTAGAGAATGAGCAGCATCTTTCTGGAGGTACGTTCTCACCTGTGACCACCATCTGTAATAACCAGACCCTGTCACTACAAGGAAACCGTTTTATCTATGAATAGCACAAAAGTGATTAAACGGAACTCCCAATATTTAACTTTGGGTTCCTTTTCCCCCAGTAGTACACTCCCATAGTACTTAGTTCCATGGCTATCTGCATATTTCTTTGCCTGGCAGTGTGGTCCTTTTGGGTGCAGAGAGCCCAAATTACCAGTTTCCTCTGAGCCCAGCCTGTCAAGACACCCCCCTGGGTGGTACTCCTATGTAGTACGTGCCAGGAGCAGCGCTGCATCTCTCCTATAAGAAAATACACCTTCCTGTCTGTGATTTCCCAAATGTGAATGTGAAAGATGGCCAAAAACTGGCACACAAGATGCAGGCAAGGGGCAGGACCATTGGAGGAAAGGAGTATAGGAACCCTTTAGTTCTGCCTTTACATTGTGTTACATTACTGACAAATCTGTACAGAGCCCAAAATATTCTTGTTTTTCTATTTTCTACACTTGTTTTTTGAAATGCTTTCATCTAACCTGCCAGTATCTCGTATACTATTCCAAAATGATTGAGAGTGGTTGGAAGTGCTGTTTGTGTTCAGATGACCTGCCTGAACTCCTATAGAAAATGTACAGAGCCTAATGATACAGCATTGGTTAAGTTCAGTTGCTTGATTTCATTTAAAGCCTAAGTTATAATAATCAGCACAAAGAATGTTACTTGCTTTCAGTGAGATGTGTCCCTTGTGTTGCTCTTTCCTTTTGCAGAAATCATCCTCCAATGTTAGAACTAAGGGAGCTCTCACAGGCACTCATCGAGTACCCAACTATGCCTTACCTTTCCACCCAGTTTTTCCATTCATAGATGTTGGTACTACTATTCATACAGTGTTTCAATCATACAAGCTGTAGTATGGTAGTAAGGACCTGGGTGGAAGAAACAGCCATAGCCAGGTACTCTTGATGAATGCTGTCACAGATCCTAGAGTTCTAGTATTCCCTGTTGTGTGGGTGGAGGGGGGGGCATTGGAGGAAGATATTTTCCAAGGGACACATCTTACTGAAGGTAATGTCCTTTGTGTTCTGTAAGCCAAGGCCTAATTGTAAATGGTCAAGATTGTTAGCTGTTCCCTGATTCTTTTGCCAAGTGTCTCAGTAGTATGTTCCCAGTATCTAGTGGGTTTGTTGTGAACTCACAGGTACAAGCATCTGTACACGCATATCCTAGCAGCTCCTATGAAGAGAGATGAAAATGACTTCACACAGCCTTTTTCATGAGGAAACCTGTTCCCTAATGGACAACTGCAGGATTACCCCTTCCTGAAAATAGATATGCTCTGTGCAGGGACACTCATTAGAATTAAACTCGGCTGCTGCATGCCATCTGAAACTCCTGGAGTGAACACTGGAGACATCATTAACTTGGTGAATGCGTACTGCTGGTAATCATTTCCCTTCTCTCCAACTTGCAGAGAAAGGGAAATCCATTTCTTGGAGCTGCCATGCCTATACACAAGGTTGAAGAAATCCCCAGTGTTGACTCTAGGGGTTATTCTTTAAGTGCTAAACAAAAAACAAAAACCACCATAGCAGCTGATGGTAGTGGGATGGCTGCTGTTCTCTGCAGCGCACACATCTATTCTCTCAGCTGGGGTCAGCTGTTGCTCTGGTATCAAGATATGGAGAACTGGGAAGGCTTTTTATCTGAACACATCCTTCTGTAGCAATAAGTGTGATAGCTTGTCATTACTGCTGTTCTTGCTGCTATGTCTAGGGGTTACTGAGGTTTGGAAAGGGTGATGAGATGCAAGCTATTGAAAAGCAATCTTCAATACATTTGAAATGCTAAATTCTTTGCTGAAGACTTAACACAAATTTCTATACTGTTTTTCTTTCAGGAAAGTACACCAGTACCAAGCCAGCTTTTATTTATTGCTTGAATGATGGAGTTTATGGATCTTTTTCACGTAAATTATCAGAGAGCTTAAATACTGCTCCAGTGGTGCACAAGGTAAGCAGCTGTGTCTGGCCTAGCTCAGTAGCTTTGGTTTGTAAATCTTAGTCTGAAAATATCTTGCAGCAAGTCTTTACAAAGGTTTCAAGCCCTTAAACTACATTTTTATCTCCAGTCTGGTATTGGGTGTAACCGTAAAGCTGAACGCCAAGCAAACTGAAAAATACAGATGAAATGCACATATGGCCGGTTGACTAGAGAGATTACAATTTTACTGTTGCCAAAAGTACACCTAATAGAAATATGAGCGCTGCCAGGCTTGCAGTCTGAAAATGCTGGTTGCCTGGCTGTTTTGGCTTCAGTGCTTCCTAGACAGACATGAACCAAAAATGTCAAAATTCCTCATCTCTTGTGCTTTTATAGGTCAATGATTCAGAAAGTACTGAAACCAAAGTATCAGCGTGTTAAGTAAGCAACATTTTCCAAAAGATTGGTTAGAAATGGGAGCCTTCCTTTTTTGTCAAGTCATATGTACTTTTTTCTGTGGGTGCGGGGGGGGGGGGGGGGAAGTAAGCAGCTACAAATCTGTAGTTGCGTACTTTAAAAAAAAAAAAACAGCAGCTGACCTGTCTCTCGATCCAGTGATTGTGCTTTCCCCAGCCAAGTTCACTGGTCATCCTCAGTGCTGGCTACTTAACTATGGGCACCCTGCTGTGACCGCTTGCAGCTTCACAGCCAGGTGCCCACTGTGCATGCATGAGCAGTGCCGCACATTGGTCCCAGTCTTCTGAGACCTGTCATGTCCCAGGAGACTGGGAGGTCGGGGAAAGCTTCCGATCGCGTAGGTGGAGCAGAAGTGGGAGCGGGTACCTGTCAAAATCAGGTACTCCCCAAAGGTGTCAATGGGGAGCAAGGGACCAGTCTTTAGAGGAACCTCTCCTCTTTTGGGTGGAGTTCCACTTTAATTGAAGCTAGGTAATTTCCCAGCTTGTGATTGGATTGTGAAAGAGCAGAATTGGTTCACCCCTGCACTCTGTCCTCCTGTCAGCACATATTGAATACCTGATGGTTCCTAGGGCTTTCCCCCTCTTCCTTCCTAGTCTGCAATAACGAAGATTATAAGAGGTTGATACAAAGTCAAATTGCATTTAGAATTACATGGTATATATTGAATCTGAAGTTCTGCTGTGACAGTGAGCAGGCAGGCTCTTTTTGCAGATAAATGTCTCTTCTGCATTTAAGTGACCCTACCTGCTTGCTCGCTGTGCTCCCGCATTGAACACGAGCAGCGCATGCAAGGGAGCATTGGAAAGGAGCATTAACACTTTAGTTCTCCTTTAAACAGGATACTTGGTCTAAAAAAATTTGCAGCTAAAAATACTGTAGCTGTTGACGGTTAATAAAACACACCAGTACAGGGATTCAGCACTGTCCTCCGGCAGAATTGTAAATTTGCAGCCAAGGAAACACTAGAGGAATTTACTAAAACTGGAGCTGAAAAAATCTGGAGCTGCTGTGCAATAATCAGGTTCTAGCTTCAGATTGTTCAATTATGTGTTGAGAATGAAAGCTAGAGCCTGATTGGCTGCCATGCATAGCTGCTCCAGAGTCTGTTCCAGTCAAAGTAGTACACGATTTCTGGCATATAAACAAGTATACCTGCTATACAACATACCCAAAAGTGACAGGGTCACTTCAAAGCTACAGATATCATTCAGATCTTTAAAAATTCTGACAAGCTGAAGTATGCTTAATGCTGAAGTTTAGTTTTTAAATCTGTACCAGGGATGATCACCTAAATGACACATGCTGGTGGCACCTCGTTTCCTTGAAAATGTTTTTCCAATGGATAACCTGCAGCTGTTATCTTCTGGAGCTGTGGGGTAAATATGAGCGGCTTCACCTGTCACAGGCACTCTTCAGAAGTGCTCACTATGCCTACCCTTTCCACCCCCTTCGCCATTCATAGCTGTACTATCAGTTCTACAAGGAAAGTGCTCTATGAAAGGATGGGAGAATTAATAAAAGGTCCATGTCTTTTCATAGAGCGCTTTTCATTGGGGAAAATACAGCTTCTGTGGAGGGGGGGGGGGGGGGGGCGGAAAGAGCAGGCATAGTCTGCAATTTTGATTGTGAAGCCACTCGTAGCAACCCTGCCAGCACAAGATTACAGCTGCAGGGGGTTTCCAGGGGGCATTGGTTGGAAGCTTTCAACTAGCACACGGGGACACTCATCACTCAAGCACATTCCATGGTGCTGGTTTCAAAACAATATTCACTAAACTCCAGCTTTAAAACTATTATTGAATCTTAAATACTTGCCTTGCTAATACTTGTGAAGCAAGTCTTATGGGCTGTCCTGTTGCAGTTTTTAGTAGCATCATCCTGTCATGTAGAAGTGGCACTGATGACTTTTGTTTTTGTATTTTAGAAATACAACGAAGATGAGCAGCTTTTTGCTAGCACCCTTCTGGGTCCATCTTATGACGAGTTAGATATAATTGTGGACCACTGTCTTCTGCCAGAACTGAATGTTGGAGACTGGCTTGTGTTTGAGAACATGGGCTCTGGTACAGTGAGCGAACAGTCTGCATTTGCAGATTTTGAACGACCGTCCCTGTATAACTTCATGTCATTCAGTGACTGGTAAGTTTGTTCGGACTCTTCTGCTTTTGGTTTACATGGTTACAGATCAGTTTATACATTACACAGAAAAGTTATCGGTACACATGACTTTGTAGTATATTTAGACCTCTCTTCCGTGTGCCCTTCTTTCCAATTAATATCTAGAAGAAACGAGCGAGTGTAGTGGAGCAGCTAGCAAAAAAAAGGTAAAACCTCTTAGGATAACATATATGTATAAAACATGCAGCGCTCCTATCAATGATATAAAACAGATACAAATGAAGACATATGTATATTACTCCAAAATGACAGGCTTATATGTGTGCAAGATTGTGTATAACGCACACAACTATGAATCACCGTGCATAGATAAGTTCATGAATTCATTTCCAAAATTGAAACGTGAAGATGGGTGACAGTCTATATGTAGCCAACGAACAATATTCGTGACATCAGTGGTGCGGAAATGATAATAGTTTGCACTAACCAGATAGCGCTATATAAAACGCATGTAGATGATGAGATCATCTAGGTGTGAGCATCTGGACCCAGGTGTTCTGACTAGTGGCAGCATCTATCACAGCATTTCAATGGTTTCCAAATAGCAGAGCTCTGATTGTAGACCACCAGAGGGAGCCAGCAACCAGGATCTCTTCAGACCAGGTATCCCAAAGAGTATGATGTGTTCACCGACCACCAGAGGGAGATAGAGCTATGATATGCAAAAGGCCTGTTGGCCAGACAGAGGAGGTCCACGTGGATAGAAAGTCACTGAGGGCAGCTTTCTGACATGTTTCGTGCCATGCAAGTTCTCAAAGAAAGCTGGCCCCCTCAGTGATTGCTCAAGCATATATATGGGAACACATTCCCTTCAATTCATAATTGCGTTCGCGCATGCGCAGATGGCGCTTGCCCGTTCGCGCATGTGCAGTTCGCGGTGGCCATTTTGTTGAAGCTCAATGTATATAGTGGCTTCTTATTGAAGACATAGGAAGTAATCAGAAGGAGTGTATGGATAGTCACTCTACTTCTGCTTCTCTCCCATACTGAAAATGTTACATTGGAGTGCCATTAAGCTTTACAATATACAGATTTTGGGACAAAAGACGGTATACAAATCCTGAAATGAGTGATTAAGAAAATATGGGCTTATAACAGGGATCTTGTTATGAATAATCTCCTGTTTGTTCGATATAAGGATCTATTTGTTTAGCAATCCTGTAGAACTACAGGTGCCAGAATCGTCTTCCCAGACATGTGTATACCCCTACATATAATCAATATTAAACACCACAATAATATAAAACTTGTTAAACAATTGCTGGTGATTCTTGGCCCTGAAAATGAGTTGCTGTGTACTAAAGCAGCTTTTGGTAAACCTTTTGTGTTCATCAATATTTAGACAGAGAGATACCAAGTAACATTGTTACCTTTGCATGTGTTCATCTGCAGATCATAGTTGTGAACTTTGATCTGCAGAGGGTGTCAGTAAAGGCAACCTGACAAGTAAATGTTTTCTTTATAAAATGTGCCTAACCCCCGTAATATCCCTTAGTAAAAGGGTAAAGATGTCCCTAAGGTAAAGATGTTTAAGTATCTGTCTCCCTTCAACAATTTTTTTTTTTTTTCCTGGATTTTTTTTTTCCTTTCCATTAATATTTAAACTTTATTTTTATTACATTTTGTCAACTATTCAGTTTGTAAATAACTTTACTATGATTTGAACCAGAATAAAAATGTTAGTATTTTGAACAGGACAAAGAATAAAATGTATACTTTTCTACAGTAACACTATACACTGGTCAGTGTTTTTAGTTTTAAGGACTGCAAAAAAGATTTACTTCAACACAATACCACAAAATATTCTGGTCTGTCTTTAGGTATTCCTTAGTGTAAGTAAAGGCTAACTAGAACTATTTTTAAGTTCCCTCCCCACCTATCCTGCATACCTTGTATAAAAATCTGTGTACCTATCTCTTTATCCTGGTTATTTGATTAGCAACAATGGTTCCCCTGTGTAAGGGAGCACTTGGATCAGGGCTGTGAATTTCCAGAGCACTGGTGTTGCCTATAGGCTCCCATGGCCCATCTGACACTTCCTCTACCCTGCAGCAGCCACTGACTGACACAGGGGAGCCAGAGCTGCTGGATCATGTGACCAGACTGGATTAAACAAAAGTACACATCACTTGTTCCAGGTAAAAATGCACTTCAAATGTTACTATGAGTTTGCGAGGCCCAGAATGCAGGGATGATTTGTTTCAAAATGAAGTTCCTCTGCGTTGTAAATTGCCATTTAATTTTTAGTGCAAATGGTGCTAAAATGGTACCTCCTACACAAATGGGTGATGGGCAGCACTAAAGCAAAAAATAAATCGTGCTTGGAGAACATATAAAGCAGCTGACACATCAACGCAAATTGATAAATATAAACAAAAGTGCAGCACTAATAAAATTAGTGAGTAAAAATAGTGACAGTCCCGAAATGGTGAACTGAGTTTTTCAATTATGCTTCATATAGCGCTCCACCAGCAATGAGAGCATTGTGATCCACCATGTGCCACACAGATACGTTTACTGGAGCACATTTACTCTTAGTTAAGAGTCTAAATGCACTTTCTTTCCAAATGATCACTACCTGATATTGTGCACTTAATCCCAAAAGTGGATATCATGTAGCAGCTAAAACCTCAGATTTGTATCTCTCAAGCAAAGCATAAAAGGGCCAGAGAGGCCACATAGTGTAGGACCATAATATAGTGCCTTTTTAAAAAAGGTGAAACCCAATGATAAATTGCATGTGCACTAAATAGAATCCACCTGGTTTCAGTAGTCACAGGCCATTTCCGGGCATCGATGTACGCGATGACGTCATGAGCATTGGCTCCATCCGTGACATGCAGCACTGTCTTTTACATGCTAAGGTTATAAAAAACGACTTGATGGGAGAGATTCCTCCATGGAATCTGCAGATGAAAAGGCTGAGGTTGCTTGTTCTTGATCTAAACATTTGCATCAGTTAGCAAAGATGTGAATGTGATGGAAAAGCAGTTCAGTCTCCCATACTGTAACATAAACTGTTTAATATGAAGTCTGAGTAAAGGGCCTGTGTTGATGGGCTTTGGGCTTCTCTTCTGAGGAGCATTCAGAATTTAACAGATAAATTTGGTTTTTGAATAGATTTTGCATTCCCATAGACTTGTATGGGAAAGCAAAACCAGCTTTTGAAGAGGAACAGAAGCCTGTGAACGCTCTGCTTGAAATTTGACTTTTGACTGCCCTGGTCTGATTATAGCTGTACGTTCATATTCACAATTACTTTCACAATCCGTTTGTTTGAATTGTTTTTCTTAATCACTTATTTGGTTGTCTCCCCTAGGTATGAGATTCAAGATGCTGGGCTTACATCAGACACCTTGATGAGAAGCCTCTGTGTGCCTTGTTTTCAGTTTGGTGACGACAGTTTCTCCACTGTAGCTTAGTCATAAAACTTCAAATAAAATCTCTACAGGTACAAGTCTTCAGCTTGCCTGGTCAACATTCCAGACTGGAAGAACCGGTGTTCACCTCATTTCAAAACTTGAAGTTCAGTGTGTAGAAATAAAATGGGACCAGGCAAAAGCAGCTAGAAGTAATCCACTGGGGCGAGAATTAGATATGTCTGCATTTTCTGTGTGCCAGCTTTCTCCATCCCCTGCACAGTTTCAAGTCCAATATGCAACAAAATGGATGACTTAGTTGAGATGGAAACCATTACCTGGGTTCCTTGTAAGAGTTTACATAAGTACACAGTTTTTATACTAAGGATTCCTGTTAGTCTTGTAAATTTATTGTCTCCTCCAGTATAACATGTCTTTGAAAGACCAGTGTGTAACTTAGATATATATGTCTAGTGTGTGTGTAGATTGTGTAAATTTGTGCTTCGACCAGTAGTTTAATAAATGTAAATTGCATCATATTTTTATTTTTCCTTATTTGTCCCCAGACTGATCGTAACATGATTGCAATAAACTTTTGTGTAGAACCTATGGCTTTATTTCTACATTTGTTTCAAATGGGGGCTGTTGATTAGGCTGCGTGGTGTATGTATTTTATTTATTTTTTTCCCAAATTCTTCATTTATATGGACTTCACCATACTCACAGAACAGTGTAAAGCATTGCCAATATAAAAGTCAAAAGTAAAGGGGTAACATCCCCCGTATACAAAGATCTTGACATAATAGCCATTCAGGGATAAGGCACAAAGAGAGTAATCAACAGGTTAGACCATATACTCTATGCCGTAAATGAAAGGTTAACTGGAGGTGTACTGCGACGAGGAATACTCCCTGCCCCTATGAGCATTGGGATCCGTCTTTTTATATATATATATATATATATTATATATATATATATATATATATATATATATATATATATATATATATATATATATATATATATACACACACAGTGGGGATCGAAAGTTTGGGTACCCCAGCTAAAAATTTGTATTAATGTGCATAAAGAAGCCAAGGAAAGATGGAAAAATCTCCAAAAGGCATCAAATTGCAGATTAGACATTCTTATAATATGTCAACAAAAGTTAGATTTTTATCTCCATCATTTACACTTTCAAAATAACAGAAAACAAAAAAATGGCGTCTGCAAAAGTTTGGGAACCCTGCAGAGTTATTATCTTGTACTGCCCCCTTTGGTAAGTATCACAGCTTGTAAACGCTTTTTGTAGCCAGCCAAGAGTCTTTCAATTCTTGTTTGAGGTATCTTTGCCCATTCTTCCTTACAAAAGTCTTCCAGTTCTTTGAGATTTCTGGGCTGTCTGTCACGCACTGCTCTTTTAAGGTCTATCCATAGATTTTCAATTATGTTGAGGTCAGGAGATTGTGAAGGCCATGGCAAAACCTTCAGTTTACGCCTCTTGATGTAATCCCCCGTGGATTTCGAGGTGTGTTTAGGATCATTATCCATTTGTAGAAGCCATCCTCTCTTTAACTTCAGCTTTTTCACAGATGGCATCAAGTTACAATCCAAAATTTGCTGAAATTTTATTGAATCCATTTTTCCTTCTACGCGTGTGATGTTCCCTGTGCCACTGGCTGCAACACAACCCCAAAGCATGATTGATCCAACCCCATGCTTAACAGTTGGACAAAGGTTCTTTTCATTAAATTCTGTGCCCCTTCTCCAAACGTACCTTTCCTCATTCCGGCCAAAAAGTTCAATTGTAACCTCATCGGTCCACAGAACTTGTTTCCAAAATGCATCAGGCTTGTCTATATGTTCATTTGCAAAGTTCAAACGATGATTTTTGGGGTGAGGACATAGAAGAGGTTTTCTTCTGATGACTCTTCCATATTTGGAAGACCATATTTGTACAAGTATCTCTTTATAGTGGAATAGTGTACCACAACTCCATTGTCTGCCAGATCTTTCTGGAGGGATTGTGCAGTCAAATGTGGGTTTTGAATTGTTTTTCTCACAATCCTGCGAGCTGTTGTCTGATATTTTTCTTGGTCTTCCAGATCTTGCTTTAACTTCCACTGTTCCTGATGACTGCCATTTCTTAATTACATTCCGAACAGAGGATATTGACATCTGAAAATGCTTTGCTATCTTCTTATAGCCTTCTCCAGCTTTGTGAGCGTCAACTATTTTCAGTTTCAGTTTTCTAGACAACTGCTTAGAAGAACCCATGGTGCTGATTGTTGGGGCAAGGTCAGATGAGTCTGGGCATTTAAAACCTTTGAGACTGACATCACCTGGTCTTCCCAGACGATGATTGAGAACAATCCATGACACTGGCAGGTCTCAGCTTGGCAAAGGGGGCAGTGCATGCTATAAATTCTGCAGGGTGCCCAAACTTTTGCAGATGCCATTTTTTTGTTTTCTGTTATTTTGAAAGTGTAAATGATGGAAATAAAATCTAACTTTTGTTGACATATTATAAGAATGTCTAATCTGTAATTTGATGCCTTTTGGAGATTTTTCCATCTTTCCTTGGCTTCTTTATGCACATTAATACAAATTTTTAGCTGGGGTGCCCAAACTTTCGATCCCCACTGTATATATATATATATATCAGTATGGAAGGGAAAACAAATAGCATGAAAGAAGAAAAAAGGGGGGGGGGGTAAGAAAAGGGGAGTGGTTGCCAGAGGAGGAAAGGAAGCTCTGTCTCCAAGGGAGAGAGAATTCAGTCAGGAGCGGAGGGTACAAAGGATTTCCCCTTGTCAAAGAAAAGAAACATTCCAGAGAATCCTGGGCTTCGAATAGTCTCATCTATTTTGTGACGACAGAATCAGATCTTCCATTTTGTTGACGTCTTCTACTCTAGACAACCAGAGCGAGACAGAAGGACGATGGTCTCTCCATCTCAAGGCAATGCAGGATCTGGTGCAGTTAAATAGGGGTGTAAAATCGATTTGCCGTACGCTTTTCCAGGAATGTCCGAGACTTGTAGAAGAAAAAGACCTGGGTCTTCAGGAAGGACATAATTTGTAAATTTCTGAGATACGATGTATCTCCTTCCAGAAAAGTTCCAGTTTCAGACATGTCCAGAAAATATGCAGTAGAGAGAACCCCCCCGTCTCCCTGACATCTCCAACAGCCGTCTGTGAGTGTAGGACAGCATTTATTAAGTACCGACTGAGTGCAGTACCATCTGGTGAGAATTTTGAATTGTTTCCTGTATACGCATACAGATAGAAAATTTACAGACAAGTGGATGATTCTCCTTTGTTGGGCAGAAGAGAAAGATCTATTCAATGTCAGTTCCCATTTCTGTAGGAAAGGGGGGGGAATAATCCTCCGGCGGAGCTATCAGTTGCATGTACATTTGAGAGAGGGAGTGTGGCAGGGGAACCTCTTCCACACAGAATTGTTCAAAAGCGGTCAGTCGATGGTGGAATCTCTCAGGAGGAGGTAGTGCCATCAAAAAATGTTGTAGTTGGAGAGCACTCCAAAAGTTCAAGCGGAAACGGCCTGTTTCAGAAGTAAGCATCGCAAGGGACGGCCAATGTGCAGAGTTCAGAAAATGGGACACCTGGTAGTATGAGGAGCCCAATAAGGCATAGAGATCCGCCCGGCATACCTGGTGAAAAACGCAGGTTCCCCAGGATCTGAAAAAGAGAACAAGCCGAGGATAGGGAAGCGTAACGGCATACTCTGTAACCAATAAGCAAGGTAGTCCCCAAGATCGGGTGTTTCTTAATATTTATTTCAGGTACTTGTATAGCGCCGTCAATTTACGCAGCGCTTTACATATATATTGTACATTCACATCAGTCCGTAACCCTCAATATTAGAAGGAAGTTCTCGAACACCACACCGCTTGGTGTAAAAGGATGACACATTGCATTGAGCTTGTTCAATCCGGGGCCACAGCTTAATGTCAGTATGTCTACAGTCTCAGGCATCCGAAATGATTCACCTGGTAATATTTGTATAGATCCGGGACCGCGAGACCCCTGTGTTTAGGGAGAGTAAGCAACCGTCTCTACAATCTGGGTCGTTTGTGAGCCTAAATGAACTCCATAAACAGGGCAGTAGCCTGTCGAAAGAATTCCCTTGGTATATGAATCAGCAAAGCTTGGAAAAGAAGTGAATTTTGGCAGAATAGATATTTTAATAATATTGCATCTTCAGAACCATGAGAATAGGCCTTGGTGCCACGTGAACAGCTGAGTACGAACTTTACTGAGTAGGGGGAATGTAGGTAGCAAGATAACTGAGCGCTGAAGTTGTCCATTTGAAATTAAAATATTTTGTAAAATCGCCAGGTGGTTATGGGGCAAAGACACCCCCATCGCCTCTGATTTGGATACGTTAATTTCCAGGTTGGAAAAAGCACCATAGGCCTTCAGTTCCTTGAGGTGATTAGGAACAGAGATGGTCGGGTTGGTCAGCGAAAAAGCATGTCATCCGCATATGCAGAAACTTTATATTGGGAATCCCCCATCTGGACTCCGTTAATATCTGGATTACCTCTAATCTTGCAGAGAAATGGTTCCAGGGAGAGGGCAAAGAGGAGAGGTGATAAAGGGCAGCCCTGGCGAGTACCATTCGAGATGGAAAAGGGCTCCAAAAGGAAGCCATTCGCCTTTACTTGAGCTATCGGCACTGAGTAAAAGGAGATCCATTTGAGCATCTTCTCATCCAGCCCCACATGGCGCAGCACCATAAACATGAAAGGCCAAGCCACCCGATCAAATGCCTTTTCCGCGTCTGTACTCAAGAACACAGCAGGAATTTTAGGCTCGACAGGTGCACTAGGTTAAGAACTTTGGTATTGTCAGGAGCTTCTCTGGTGGGTATGAAACCCACTTGGTCAAGGTGTACCAGATCTGGTAGGTGTGGTTGGATTCAGGTGGCCAAGACCTTCGTAAAGATTTTCAGATCCATATTCAAAAAAGAGATTGGGCGGTAACTGCCACAGGAGGAAGGGTCTTTCCCCTCCTTGGGGATGACTGAAATATGAGTGTGTAGTGAGTCAATAGGAAAAAGGTCACCTTATGACACAAGCCGTTAAACAATTGTAACATGAGGTCCCAACGGGGAGAAAAAGCCGATAGTATCTAGGTGTGTAGCTGTCTGCATTGGGAGCCTTACCTGCGTTCGTAATGCCCAACACCATTTGCAGTTCTTTCAAGGTAATAGGTTGTTCAAGCTCCGTACGCGTCTGATCCGATAACGTGGGGAGACTGGAAGAGGAAACATATGCTGTTAAAATTCAAAGCGATCTGATCACATGGCAAATTATATCAGTCTTGGTAAAACTCGTGAAAAGCTGCTGTGATCTTGGAGGGTAAAGAAATTACATTTTCCTACCAGTACGTCCCATAAGGCGAGGAATATAGGACTGAGCGTGTTGTTCCTGCAAGACTAGTAAACGACCACATTTGTCTCCAGATTCACAATATTTTCTGCAGGCTTGTAACGCTGCTTTTGGCTTTGTAGTGGTATGCACTTTTTTAATGGAGGTGAACAAATTGGCAGCAGGACAATACTCCAAAGTGTCAGACTGAACTGGATATTGTCTGGGTTTAATATTGGAAGAAATTCCTCACTGGGGATTCAGGTAGTGCCAATAAATTTGCCTAATCATCCATGCAGGAATGCAAAAATGAAGGTGATGTATAAAAATGTACTCATGTACTTTTTGATCTCCATTTACTTTAAAGGCAACCATACACATCAGATGAATCACTTGATATGACAATTTTAAAAGGATTGCATGACCATCTACACCTACAGCCAAAAGATCTGTCTAGCTCATTTTCTGTTATGTAGCTGCCTTTCCCCTTTCACAAGTTTATCTTTGCCCAAAAAGTTGGTTTTGTTAATATGTAGCTTTTTATAGCAATCTTGTGCTCCAAACATGTCCAAGCCTATGCAGCTCCATTTTTATTTTGCATGACTAGCCACTGCTGCTGTCCTTATGGAACACTGCTCCTAATTTTGTTCGTTCTTCCTTGTAGTTCGAGAGTGGGTTCAATCGGCACCACATCTGGTGGTGACCTGCCCTAAGGCATTGATAGTTCATGCAAATAGCCTGTCTACCTCTGAAAAGAAAACTCCTGCCAACACCCAAAATAATCACCCCTCTACACCAGCATGTAGGGGCATTGTATTTTTATAACTGCAAACAGTAACTCTGTACAAACAAGTAAAAACTTCCTGTGGTTTACCAATGCTGAAAAGGTAGAAATACTAAAGTGTGCTGGGAGAAACCTTGATCCTGTGGAAATCTTCACTGCAAGGATGCCTGTACTCTTCCTCTCTCTCAACTTCTGGCATTGTAGTTGTTAACGGCTCCAGGTCTACAGGAAGAATGGCAGTACAGATGGCCTGACAGGGACATACACGCATTTTGCTCCTTCTTTAAGAATTTATTAATTACACTACTTGTAACTTTTGAATGGGGGAGAGATTCTGATAACTGGTCAGATTCTCCCCTATTCACAAGCGGTGTAATAGGGAAGACAACTCAATGGAGGAAGAGGAAAGAGGGTGTCCCTGTCAGACAATCTGTACTGCTGAAGACCCGAAGCTGCTAACCATTGCTGTGCTGGAAGATTAGAGCCAAGAGAAGTTGGGCATCCCTGCAGTGAAGATTTCTCCAGCTGCCAGCACAATGGTGGGATATCTTTTGCCACAATCACTTACCTGTGATGACGTCCCATGTGCTGGCCTTTCATCAGTCCGGTCTCCTGTAGAGCTGCACTCTGCTTCCCACAGAATCTGCCAGACTATTATACACGAAGCTGACACACCACCTATGTCATCTGATGCATTTCAATTCCTGCTGGTCTTTGTGGTAGTGGCAGCTGTGTGGATAATGGTTCTATGGGACGTGGACTGCAGCGCCATGCTTGTTTGCATCAAGTCACACATCTATTGCACTAAACCCCAAAGTATATGAAATCCAAAGAACAAAAACTAGGATATTACAGTTTACCAGCCAGTAGATGTGGCAGCTGCATTTTTTTTGTTTTTCTAGGCAAAAATACATTTTTGCCAAGTCTAGAAATACCTGGTGATTTTCCAGAAGTCCCTGTGACTGCACTGAACAGAAATCTGTTATCAGCTGCATTCCCAGTTCTCTTTAAGGTGTCCTTTTATGACACAGTGAATAGCTGTGATTCAGAAGATTGTGGCTATTCTCTGGTCATTCACAGTTTATGACACTCAGGAGATCAGCAGAGAACATGTTCAGCCCTTCACTGGAGATCTGTGTTCTCCCTCCAGATTCTCCAGCCCAGAGCTGGAGAATCGGAGGGACCGCAAACTAAGCAGAGATAATTTACCTCTGTTTAGTAAACTTATCTTTTACTGTAATCTCGTGAGATTATAGTAAAATCAGCCGTTTTCCAGCGTTTGGAGACCTGATCTACATATACTTCATAAACGGCATTCACAGGAGAACTGTGTTCTCTGAGAATGCCGGAGAACTGAGCAGTGATCTATTACTGCTGGTTCATAAACAGACACCTAAACTAGAGAAAACCTTTTCTCTTTCATGGAAATGAGTAGAGGGGACAGTTTCTGTACTCCAAATCTAGGGCTGTAAACAGGGTGACAACATTGTTCCTCTATAGGTACAATGAGGGTTGTCATTCTAGGACAGAAAAGTATTACTGGCAGGATAATCAGGTGAAAAAGTGGTGCAATAGCCTGAAAAAACTGCCACTAATTACTGGTAAACTGCAATATTATATTTTTGTTCTGGGGTTTATGCTTTAAAGGAAATGGCCCTTTTGAGATTTCATCCGGCAAATGCTAGTTTCCAGGCTGTCATACTGGAACGCTTTTAGTATTCTATAAATCCCATACCCAGAACAAGTATGCACAAGATTTGAAGGTAGAAGCACTGATCTTCCTTTCTTGGTGCATTGAGTGAAACCTTGATATATAGCAGCGGTCCCTAAATGGTGGACCATGGTCTGAGAATGGCCCCAGCAGCGATCCCTTCCGGACTGCCAGCCTGAAATGATAGAGCCGCCGCTGAGCAGGATGGTCGTCACGGCAACATGACATCAGTGAAGCAGGGGTGTAGATAAGGGGGAAGTTAGGGCAGGGGGGTCTGACCTCCCCACCCCCCCATCTCTAAGAGGAGAGTTGCCAACCATCCCTGCAGCCCTTGAAATTTCCACTCGCCTGTGAGTGGGGGGGGGGGCAAGTTTAACTCGATCTAAAAGCATTAATGAAATTATGTTGTGTTAAATTAAAAGAAAAGTAAACAAAAGTAAAATAGATGTACAAACAAAATGAAGGAAAAAAAACCCACTGTACTGACACCTATGCATTGCCTTAAGGTACAAGCGCCATACATGTGCCAGTGTAATGTGAAGCCATTCATTTGCACTGTAGCAAAGCACAACATTCGGTGATGCAGTACCATGTATCGTGGTGCACTGGGGTTTATTTACTAAAGCTGGAGAGTGCAAAATCAGGCTCACTTCTTCATAGAAACCAATCAGCTTCTAACCTCAGTTTGTTCATAGTTACATAGTTAGTCTGGCTGAAAAAAGAAAAAAGTCCATTCAGTTCAACCATAAAAAAAAGTTATAATCCTATACCCACAGTTGATCCAGAGGAAGGCAAAAAAAAACCCAGCAAGGCATAATCCAATTTGCTCCTGCAGGGGAAATAAATCCTTCATGATCCCCCGAGAGGCAATCGGATACTCCCTGGATCAACTTTACCTATAAATGTTAATATCCAGTTATATTCTGTGTATCTGTGTTCAATTAAGCTTTGACAATAAAACCTGGAAGCTGATTGGTTTCTCTGCAGATGTGAGGCTGATTTTGCACTCTCTAGCTTTAGTAAATAAGCCCCACTGTGTTTCCAAAAATGCAGATTGTAGCCTATTCAAATGAATGAGCTGCAGTAATCCAATGCGCAACATAACACACCAGGATGGAGAGGTGTGAACGTGGCCATAAGGAGCACAGGGCCTTGTGTTTGCTCCATTTCTGTTATTTTAATCAAACCTGTTTATCCAGCCAGTGCATTTCTAAAGGTCCATGTGAGGGGTCAGTGACAGCACCATCCATGTTACAATCAGACAAAGCCAGGATTGGTAAAAAGTGCTAACAGGTAGGCTTCCTGATAGAGAAGACTGTGTATGTCTCGCCTGTCATAGATTCTATCTGCCTGTCAGCATGGGTTTCTGTTTGTGTACACTGAACCGTGCATGTGCAGCTCAGTGTACAATTCTGTGCTGGGATGGAATGACATAATTGGCCAAGCAAGATGCACAAAGAATATGAACCCAGAAGAAGATGGAAGCGCCAGCGATGGAGGGGAGGATGGACATCTCAGCACTTGAGGAATTGCTTTGTTTAGTAAATACCTGCAAATATGCAGTGCATACCTGCACATTATACCAAAAACCACCTGAGGGCCCAAAACTGGTCATTTTGTTTTGTGGTGTACTTATGCTTTCAATCAGTTTAGATCAGGAGTTTCCAAACTTTTCAGTAAGAGGGCCATGTCAAATATCTTACAAACATTTGCAGATGAAAAAAAAAATCAGTTTTACAAATAAATAAATAAAATTTAAATGAATTAGTACATTTTACTTGGAGCTTTTTTTTTTTAGTAATCAGCCTGATATAGTTCAGAACAGAGAAAGCAATTCAAGGCCAGTTCACACCAGAGTGCTGTGCGCATTTCTTAGACCGCGATCATAATGCACTGCACTTGTGATCTACAGAGGGTGTCAGTGTCAATGACAATCCAAATGCAGGTTGCAAATGCAGTGCGTTTCGTCACCCGGCGTCTTCACGAAGCGGAAGGATTAAGACGTGAAGACGTCAGGTGACAAAACGCGTAGGGTGGAGCTTTGGACTAACGTCACTACGTTCTGTAAGAGGCTGGTGTGCCCAGCTTTGTGTGATTTTAACAAAATTCGTTGCTAGTGTCGGCTATGACACTGTTCCATGTGAGTGGATTATGATGAGTTTTTACAAATAAACGTGTCGTATGGTATCACCTGATCGTTTGCTTTGTTTTTTCTTGCTTTTCTGAGCCTGTGCATGACGTTCTTGGAATTCGGTTTGGAAGATTTCGCTGCTGAGTTTAAAGATCTGCAGAGTATTGCTCCCAAAGAGGATAAATAAGTGTCTGGATATCTGGGTCTCCCTGACCTGCAGAATATTACATCAACAAGCTGAGACAGGAATAGTTTGAAAAGCTGGTCACCGCTGAGTCTGCCTGCAGAGTATTGCTCACAGAGCAAAAAAGTGCAATTGCTGGTTTATAATTTACCTGGCAATTTGCGCTGGTGAGTTTATTCATTTCTGTTGGTGGTGGATTTGCACAAATCTGTTCTTATGGTGATGGACATTGTTCACTGTTGATGAAAAGAAAAAATTCTTAAAGACAATTATTGGTCACATAAAACAATTGGAAAAAACAGGTGAACGAGCGCAACTTGATGCTATTAGTTGTAGTTTAGATAGAAAAGATTTTGATAGTGTGGAGCTGCTAGCAAAAAAGGTATACCTTGGCACCTCAGTAATAAATAAAGTCTAAGAAATGCAGCGCTAAAATTGAAATAGTAGTAAATGACCATAAAATACAGAAAAAATGTTCATATAAACTGTTCATTCATATTATGAATATATAAAATGTCCTGAAGACGAGAAATACTCCAATATAATCGAGGTTAAAGTGATGTGATATACTCTTGGGTGCTCCGTGAGGTAGTAGTACTTACCAGAAGTACATACAAACTGAGCGTTGTATATAAATAATCCGTGAAGACATCAGGGTCTGGTCACCGGGATGGCATCATCTAGGGCTGCAGCAGACTCCCAGGGATGGTGTCACTCACACTTGGGGGTCATCACAGGCTCACCAAAGGGTCCAACGCCGTCCAGACTCCTGGTACCTCTCCACCTAGTCCCTCTTAGTTGGAGGCTTAGCCACACAGGCTTTTGTCTCACTCCACACAGATAATATGTTGCTCCCCAGTCAGTTCAGGCACAGATCTGGTGCAGCCAGGAAGCAGATCTGTGCCTGAACTGACTGGGGAGCAACATATTATCTGTGTGTAGCTCTAACTTAAATATGCTTGTGGTGTAGACATCTCCTTAGAGCGGTCCTGTTTTACCCAGGCTGACTGCAGTCATTTCTAGAAGAAATATGTGTCATGCACACCAATGTGCACTAGATGTCGCTGTTGCAGTTTAAAATGCAGGAGATGGAGTTTTGTAATGAGAGGTGAAGTGACATTTATTTTGTCCCATCAGCAGATGCAGAACACTTTCCACTAAACATGTCCAGACATTAACACTTATGTACAGGGATTTTTTTCAGCAGGAACTCGGGGGAACACAGTTCCAGCACCTCCAGCAATGAATGTATGTAATGGCAAGGGGTGTTGGGGTGTGCTGGAAGGTCTATTGATGCTGGCTGCTGGGGGATCTATTGTTACTGGAGAGGATCTCTTTTTGCATGGTGGTCTGCTCTTGCTGGGGAGGTTTGTGGTTCCTGCTCGGGGATCTGTTGTTACTGGAGAGGATCTATTTTTGCACGGTGGTCTGCTCTTGCTGGGGAGGTTTGTTGTTGCTGCTGGTGGATCTATTGTTACTGGAGAGGATCTATTTTTGCACGGTGGTCTGCTCTTGCTGGGGAGGTTTGTTGATGCTGCTGGGGGATCTGTTGTTACTGGAGAGGATCTCTTTTTGCACGGTGGTTTGCTCTTGCTGGGAAGGTTTGTTGTTGCTGCTGGGCGATCTATTGTTACTGGGGAGGATCTATTTTTGCATGGTGGTCTGCTCTTGCTGGGGAGGTTTGCTGTTGCTGGTTGGGGATCTATTGTTACTGGAGAGGATCTATTTTTGCATGGAGGTCTACTCTTGCTGGGGAGGTATGCTGTTGCTGCTGGGGGATCTATTGTTACTGGAGAGGACCTCTTTTTGCATGGTGGTCTGCTCTTGCTGGGGAGGTTTGTTGCTGCTGCTGGGCGATCTATTGTTACTGATGAGGATCTATTTTTGCATGGTGGTCTGATCTTGCTGCGGAGGTTTGCTGTTGCTGATGGGGGATCTATTGTTACTGGAGAGGATCTATTTTTGCATGGTGGTCTGCTCTTGCTGGGGAGGTATGTTGTTGCTGGTGGGGGATCTATTGTTACTGGAGAGGATCTATTTTTGCATGGTGGTCTGCTCTTCTTGGGGAGGTTTGTTGCTGGTGGGGGTTCTATTGTAGTTGGAAAGGATCTACTGTTGAGGGATTGATTGATCTACTGTTGATTGTTGTTGGCTGCTGAAGAGTCCATTGATACTGGCTGCTGGGAGAATTGTTGTTGCTGCTGGGGGTATATTGTTGCTGGGGTGGTATTTTGTTGCCAGGGTCCATTGTTGCTGAGGGAATCTATTGTTGCTGGAGGGGGGTATATTGTTTCTGGCTGCAGGGAGTCTATTTTACTGCTTTTCTTGTTATCATTAACATCTTCCATACAAATTACTTAGCAGCACAAAATGCCAATTGGCTCTGTATTCTCTATAAGGATCTGTATTAGGAGGTGGGTAGGGGGTTGAACTAAGGTACTGTGCTTGAAGGTGGGTAGGGGGCAGAGACAAGAAGTGATTCAGAAGGGGGGAGTTCCTGCACCTATTCTCTGAAAAAAAAAAAAGGCCATGCTTATGGACCTGGTTTTCTTTCCAGTCAACTTACATTAAAGTATATAGACACTCAATCACTAAACTGTCATGTTAATGTCATTTCAGAAGTCAATATATTTAAAAATGCAGCTTTCATTAAAATAATACCCGGTGATCAGTTCATCCAATCGGCTGAGACTAGGCCTTTGATCAACAAATGTTTTACAAAATCTGTGTCCCATTATGGAGATTTCCCCTCACTTCCTGTCCCATAGCCAAAACAGGAAGTGAGAGGAAATCCCTCCAAAGTATAGGGAATCCTGGGAGATCACCAGGGTCATCAGAACAGTGTCCCCGTTGGAAGATTTCCATTTTATTACTGTTCAGAATCCCCAGGTAAAACAACGCAGATGTGCTGATTGTGCAGAAAGCCCAGTAAACAGGAGCACATACAGTATCATGAGCAGAACTGTAAAAAGAGCTGGCTGGCTGGTACTTCTGGTGCACCGCTGTAGATGTATGTGAGACTGGTAACACTGAAGGGTCCGGCAAAAGCCGGGTCACACACGTGTAGATCAGAGTTCAAACAGTACTGAATCAGCAGCAAGGAATAGCAGTCAGAACAAGCCGGCTCATACACAAGTAGATCAGAGAAGATATCAGCTGGGTCAAGCAGGAGCACGAAAAGGTACTGATGCTACCACAAGCACTGGTGGTTTTGACAGAAGTGTTTTAAAACCAGCCAATCACCATCACTTCCCAGGCAAGGGCTGTCTCCGGTGAGTTTTTCTCATTTTTAGGGGGACAGCCCGAATCCTGGTACTGACACCACTGTTCAATATTTGTGGCTGTTGCTTCTCAGATACTGCACTCTAATTTATATTTGAAGATAAAGCCTGCCTCATTCCTCCCTCCTATATTTCAGCCTAAAGCCTGGTACACACGATCATAAATCATACAAAAAATACAGCTTTCGCTGCAATCGTACGATAATCTGATCGTTAGTACACAGCTTTCATATGAAATTTCATATAATTATGATTAAGTCGATGACAAAACGCGTCAAGGGAAAGTGACGTCAAGACGTTTACCGGAACCGGAAGTTTACTGGCGGCCATTTTGGAGAAGGGAAAAGATCGTGGAGGCACACCTGGACGTTTCCCTGGATGGCTGTGAGATTCCTTTCATTCCCTAACAAGCGATTTTAAAAGCTTTACAATGTGAGCAGTTTAAATAAAGTACATTTTGTATATTTGTTTGGCGGTATTACACTATGTTCTGTATGTTTTCTTGGAGACACTTAAAACAGAGTGTCTGAGGAGTTCAGAGAGTGTCCTGACAACAGGAGAGATCTGAGGAAAGATCCATGAGAGGGCTAGCCTGTGGAGTTCCTTGAGTATTTGAAGCATACTTTATTGGGATGGTTGGTAAGGGTACCCTTACTACAAATAGAAGTGTGCACTAAATTTTTGCTTTGGTTTTGATGTAGCACTGATGAGTGTTATATACACTTATTTGATTCTCACTGATTCACGTTTTTCACTATTTTTCACGAATATTCACTATACTAATTATATGAAATTTTATAAAAAAATAATTTTATTTATTTATAAAAGGTAATGCACTATGTGAATTTTCTTTTTTTGAGGTGGATATTTTTTGAATATCGTTGGAAGAATTGTTTGGATTTTTATCTGGTGGACTGTAAAGAAATTTCAGTGGACTTTATTTTGTAGTGGACTTTATAAAAATATATTTTTATTTTTTATTTGGGGATGAAGGCGAATAGTGGATGGATGGTGTAGAGATTATATTGCACAGTTATTATGTTATAGGATGAATTTGTAAAAACACTATCACTTGTATGATTTCATATGAAATTATTTGAAGGGACAAGCATGAAAATTTTTATCATATGATACCAGATTGTACGATTTTCATTTAATCAGCACAGTTTTTGTCCGAAAATACAACCCAAATACAGTATGTAATTTTAATAACCTCTTCACCTTCGATATGAGACTAGCATGCAAAAACAAAAAAAGGACAATCATTTGTCCAATATTCTCATCATGTATATGAAGGTTAACCACTTCCTGTCCGGACACTTTTACCCCCTTCCTGTCCAGGCCAATTTTCAGCTTTCGGCGCTCTCACATTGTGAATGACAATTACTCAGGCATACAACACTGTATCTAAATGAAATTATTATCATTTTTTTAAAACAAATAGAGCTTTAATTTGGTGGTATTTAATCATCACTGGGGTTTTTATTTTTTGCTAGAAAAATGAAAAAAGACTGAAAATTTTGAAAAAAAACATGTTTTTCTTAGTATTTGATACTAAATTTTGCAAATAAATATACTTTCTTCATAAATTTAGGCCAAAATCCATTGTGCTACATTTTGTTGGTAGACATAACCCAAATCAGTGTGTATTATTTAGTCTTTGTGAAAGTTATAGAGTCCACAGACCACGGTATATATATTTGATATATTTGAAAATGTATCAATCCTGATGCACGGACTACCTATATAATTTCTTGGGGCCCTAAAATGCCAGGACAGTACAAATACCCCCCAAACGACCCCTTTTAGGAAAGTAGACAGTCTGAGGTATTTAATGAGAGGCATGGGGAGTTTTTTGAAGTTGTCATTTTTTGCCAATTATTTAAGGAAATGATGAAAGTAAAAAAATTTTTTTTTTTTTTCCCACAAAGTTGTCATTTAACAAGTTCTTTCTCTCACACGGCATAGGCATACTTGCAATTACACCCCAAAACACATTCTGCTACTCATCCTGAGTATGGCGATACCACATGTGTAAAACTTTTTCACAGCCTAACCACATAGAAGGGCCCCACATCCAATAAGCACCCTTAGGCGTTCTAGGGGCAAAAATTACACATCTAATTTCTTGACTGTCTATCACAGTTTTGGAGGTCCTGGAGCACCAGGACAATTGAATTACCCACAAAATGACCCCATTTTCGAAAGAAAACACCTCAAGGTATGTTTTAAGAGGCATGGGGAGTCCTCTGAAGACTTCATTTTTTGCCACATGTTTTTGGAAAATGTGAAAAGAAAATGAAAATGTATTTTTTTTTACGCAAAGTTGTCAATCTATGAGATATTTCTATTACACAGCATAGGCATACTTAAAATGATACCTCAAAACGCATTCTTTAACTCCTGCTGAATATGGCGATACCAAATGTGTGAGACTTTTTCACAGTCTGGCCACATAGAGGGGTTCCACATCCAATAAGCACCTGTTAGCGTTCTAAGGGCAAAAATTACACATCTAATTTCTTGACTACCTATTGCCGTTTTGGAGGTCCTGGAGCATCAGGACAATGGAATTATCCACAAAATGACCCCATTTTGGAAAGCAAACACCCCAAGGTATGTTTTAAGTTCTCCGTCACTCTCATCTGTCATACTCAGAATTTGAAATGCCTCCTCGCTTGTATATGATCTTTTGGCCATATTTTTGACACTGATCAGGACCCACTGGTATGGCAGTGATCAGGATGGTGTTGCAGTGAGGGACAGATATCTGGCTGCAGTTGGTTCACACTAGTCACTGTTGGGCAAAAATCAGAGATACAGTGAGGTGGCTGGCAATGTTTTGTGAGTGTGTGTAAACTCTGTGCAAAGGCTGAAAATTACTCACAGTTAGCTGTACTGGATCTCTCTCCTCACAGACGATGGCAGTGAACAGGATCCACTGGTGTGGCAGAGATCAGGGACACTTTATGAACAGGCACACTGTAAGGTGATCAGGGACACTGATTGGGCCACTGTATGGTGAGCAGGGACACTGCTGGGCCACTGCGGTGATCAGGGACACTTTTGGGCCACTTGTGTGGCGATCAGGGACAGTGTGGCAATCAGGGACACTGTGGCGATCAGGGACACTGCTGGACCACTTGTGCGGCGACCATGGACACTGCTGGGCCACTGCGATGATCAGGACACTGCTGGGCCACTTGTGGGGCAATCAGAAACACTGCTGGGCAACTGCGGTGATCAGGGACACTGCGGTGATCAGGGGCACTGCTGGACCACTTGTCCGGCAATCAGGGACACTGCTGGCCACTTGTGTGGTGATCAGGGACACTGCTGGGCCACTTGTGTGGTGATCTGGGCCACTGCGGCAATCAGGGACACTGCGGTGATCAGGGACACTGCTGGACCACTTATGCAGCAATCGGGGACACTGCGGTGATCAGGGACACTGCTGGGACACTGCGGCGATCAGGGACACTGCTGGACCACTTCTGCGGCGATCAGGGACACTGCTGGGCCACTGCGATGATCAGGACACTGCTGGGCCACTTGTGTGGCAATCAGAAACACTGCTGGCATACTGCGGTGATCAGGGACACTGCGGTGATCAGGGGCACTGCTGGACCACTTGTCCGGCAATCAGGGACACTGCTGGCCACTTGTGTGGTGATCAGGGACACTGCTGGGCCACTTGTGTGGTGATCTGGGCCACTGCGGCAATCAGGGACACTGCGGTGATCAGGGACACTGCTGGACCACTTATGCAGCAATCGGGGACACTGCGGTGATCAGGGACACTGCTGGGACACTGCGGCGATCAGGGACACTGCTGGACCACTTCTGCGGTGATCAGGGACACTGCTGGGCCACTGCGATGATCAGGACACTGCTGGGCCACTTGTGTGGCAATCAGAAACACTGCTGGCATACTGCGGTGATCAGGGACACTTCGGTGATCAGGGGCACTGCTGGACCACTTATCCGGCGATCAGGGACACTGCTGGGCCACTTGTGTGGTGATCAGGAACACTGCTGGGCCAATGTGGGGATCAGGGACACTGCTGGGCCAATTGTGTGGTGATCAGGAACACTGCTGGGCCAATGCGGTGATCAGGGACACTGCTGGGCCACTTGTGTGGTGATCAGGAACACTGCTGGGCCACTGCGGCAATCAGGGCCACTGCGGCGATCAGGGACACTGCTGGACCACTTGTGCGGCAATCGGGGACAATGCTGGGTTACTTGTGCGGCGATCAGGGACACTGCTGGGCCACTTGTGTGGCGATCAGGGACACTGCTGGGCCACTGCGGCAATCAGGGACACTGCGGCAATCAGGGACACTGCTGGACCACTTGTGCGGCAATCAGGGACACTGTGGCGATCAGGAACACTGCTGGACCACTTGTACGGCAATCAGGGACACTGCGGTGATCAGGGACACTGCTGGGCCACTGCGGCGATCAGGGACACTGCTGGACCACTTGTGCGGCAATCAGGGACACTGCGGTGATCAGGGACACTGCTGGGCCACTGCGGCAATCAGGGACACTTCTGGGCCACTTGTGTGGCAATCAGGGACACTGCTTGGCCACTGCGGCGATACTGCTGGGACACTTGTGTGACGATCAGGGACACTGCTTGGCCACTGCGGCGATCAGGGACACTGTGACGATCAGGGACACTGTGGCGATCAGGAACACTGCTGGGCCACTATGTGGTGATCAGGGACACTGACAATCAGGGACACTGCTGGGCCACTTGTTGGGCGATCAGGGCCACTTGTGGGCAATCAGGGCCACTTGTGGGCGATCAGGACTTGTGGGCGATCAGGGCCACTTGGGGCAATCAGGGCCACTTGGGGCAATCAGGGATACTTGTGGGGGCAATCAGGGACACTTGTGGGGGCGATCAGGGCCACTTGTTGGGGCAATCAGGGCCACTTATTGGGGTGATCAGGGACACGTGGGGCAATCAGGGCCACTTTAGGGGCGATCAGGGCCACTTTAGGGGCGATCAGGGACACTTTAGGGGCGATCAGGTGTCACTGAGGTGGAGGGCAGTTAGCTACAGCCCTTTTCTTCGCTGTTTCTCCTCTCACAGACAACTCCGTGAGAGGAGAAGGAGGCGGAAGCCGCACCATGCGGCTTTTGTTTACACTTAAGCTGTGTCCTTATTGGACACAGCTGATCACATGGTATGGGACCGATTTCATTGGTCCCATACCATGTCACGTAATCCACCGTGTCCGTCGGACTCGGCGATCATCGGGCTCGCGGGTGCGCGCTCTAGGAGCCGCGCACGAGCCTCAGATGCAAGGTGCCGTTTAGAGACGGCAACCCGCTCCTGTAGGTGTCCCGTCCTGCCGTTTATAAACAGCGGCCGGACGGGAAGTGGTTAACCAATCTTCATGATGTTCTCCAGCCACTGTACAATATTTGTGGCTTTTGTCTCTCAGACTTCAGCAGAGCACTAGCTAAAGCTTGTAGGAGGAGGTTTCTTTCTGCTCTAGGAGGATATGAAACCCCTGACCTCTGTCTGGACAGTGCTGATTGGCCCTGTGCTGATCACATGCACCCTCCCAAGAAAAAAAAACAAAAACCTCTCTAGCAATACACACCAAACTGAGCATGTGCATGTGACCAAGATTCAGTCTGCATTAGGTGCTCATTTCAACAAGAGGAAGAGCAGAGAAGAAAGGATCAAACATCCTTTTTGCACAATGCAGAGGATTAACCCCTTAGGTTCCACAGTGAGTATAACAAGCATGTTTTACTGCATATACAGACTGATTTTACTGTTGTGGGTTTTTTTGAGCAAATTTGCAAATATTATATGTGTTTTTTCAGGCGTTTTTCATTTACAAGTTTTTGCTGTGGCCAATAGAAATAAAAATAGCTGCTGTTTGAGCTGAAAATGCCTGAAAAAAACACCTGAAAACGCACTCATTCCCACTGCTCAGGCATTTTCCATTCAAGTCTATGGGGACAAAACACTCAGATCTGCCTGAGCACTTTTTTGAGCGACAGGCGTTTTGCTACAGGCGACAGAACGCTCAAGTGTGAACAGGGGCTATTGGAAATAATGGGATTTTACTGTTGTGGGTTTAGTAACACTTTAATATGAAAGAAACAAAAAAGACAGATCATTTTTTCCAGAAATGGTGGCAACCCTTATTGGTTGCGATCACCAACTCAGCATCAAAATGCCCATGTACTATTGTTTTAGCCCTAATTTGGTAATAATGGACAGCACAGTGGCTAAATGGTTAGCACTTCCGCCTGGCAGTACTAGAGCCGCTGGTTCGAATCCCAACCATGGCACCACCTGCCTGGAGTTTGCATGTTCTCCCTGTGCCTGTGTGGGTTTCCTCCGGGTACTCCAGTTTCCTCCTACCCTCCAAACACATGCTGGTAGGTTAATTGGCTCCTGTCTAAATTGTCCCTAGTATGTGTATGTATGAATGTGAGTTGGGGACCTTAGATTGTACACCCCTTGAGGGTTAGGGACTGATGTGAATGTACAATATACATGTAAAGTGCTCTGTAAATTGACGGCGCTATATAAGTACCTGAAATAAATAATAATTGAGCTATATGTAGGACGCCGTCGGCATTCATAGACCGCAGATGTCCGCTGGAATGTGAAAAGGTCGAGAGGTCTGATATATGGAGATGAGCACCTATTTATTCCCCATATTAGTCGTGTGACTAGACATCAGTCTGCCTGACTGGATCAGGTGGCCCAACCTGTACATTCATGTCCAGACAGCTCTCTGTATTGACAGGCTACTCTCTTATGAGGACAGCTGGTTTGTAGAAATGGACGTCTCACAACGAGGGTCAGAGCAGGTTTTGGGGGGCTGCCAGTACATTTCTAGGTAGGAGTGGGTTCACGGTGGGATGCAGTTGGGCGAAAGTCTACAGAAACAGACCCACCAAGTCTTTACTATGTAAGATAGCAGATGGTTTATTTTCAGCACTGCAAACAGAGAGAAGCACGTGTAGTCATTCCTCAGATATAATGCCCTTTCACCCAGTTTTCAAACCTGTTTGTATGTCACATGGTGCGCGGCGGCTATAAGCTCAGACTTTGCCTGTTATTCTTGGCAGGGAACGTTTGTCTCTGTATTAGTTATGAAGGATCTGGAACAGGCATGATATCCTTAAAGCTGGGCTCCCGGAAATGTCAAGTCAGCAGTACAAGGGATAGCTGCTCTTCTAGGTCTCTTTGGGAGCATGCAAAAGTGGATTTACTTACCCTTATCCTCCACTCCTGCAGGCTCCTCCGCACTGCTAGACCAGCCCCTGCAGCCTCCTCTCCCCTGCACTCCAGCAGTCTAAGGTCCTGATGTTATCAAGACCAATGCAGGGTCCATAGCTTCGTATTAGATGTGAGGACGCTGAGGGACATCCAGCTGTTGGAGTTGAGGGGAGTGCCGTCTCAGTAAGCAGTAAACTTGCTATTTCCGTTCCCTAGACTAAACCAGCAGTTTCGCTTTAACACTTGATCAATAAAGTTTTACTAAACATTCACTATGTCTGGTCTCCCGAACCCTGCATTCACTATATCTAGTCTCACCAGACCCTGCATTCACTATATCCAGTCTTCCCGGACCTGCATTCACTATATCCGGTCTTCCCGGACCCTGCATTCATTGTATCTAGTCTCCCCGAACCCTGCATTCACTATATCCGGTCTCCCCGGACTCTGCATTCACTATATCTGGTCTCCCCGGACCCTGCATTCACTATATCTGGTCTCCATGGACTCTGCATTCACTATATCTGGTCTCCCCGAACCCTGCATTCACTATATCTTGTCTCCCCGGACCCTGCATTCACTATATCTGGTCTCCATGGACTCTGTATTCACTATATCTGGTCTCCCCGAACCCTGCATTCACTATATCTTGTCTCCCCGGACCCTGCATTCATTATATCTGGTCTCCACGATTCTGCATTCACTATATCTGGTCTCCACGATTCTGCATTCACTATAACTGGTCTCCCCGAACCCTGCATTCACTATATTTGGTCTCCACAGACCCTGCATTCACTATATCTGGTCTCCCCGGACCCTGCAGTCACTATATCTGGTCTCCCCGGACCCTGCATTCACTATATCTGGTCTCCCCGGACCCTGCACTCACTATATCTTGTCTCCCCGGACCCTGCATTCACTATATCTGGTCTCCCCGGACCCTGCATTCACTATATCTGGTCTCCCCGGACCCTGCATTCACTATATCTGGTCTCCCCGGACCCTGCACTCACTATATCTTGTCTCCCCGGACCCTGCATTCACTATATCTGGTCTCCCTGGACCCTGCACTCACTATATCTGGTCTCCCCGGACCCTGCATTCACTATATCTGGTCTCCCTGGACCCTGCAGTCACTATATCTGGTCTCCCACAGTACACACAACAGGGAGATGCAATTATTTTAGTAAATATAAACTGATAAATACCTGTCATCAGCGGTTAGAGCAGTCTTGTGACTTCAGCTGAGCACTGGTTAAAGCTTGAAGGAGGAGTTTCTTTCTGCTTTAGGCTCCATGCACACGGGACGTTTTGATAACACTGGTAACATTAGCTATTTAAAGTCACGTTAAAAACATGAGTTTTTCAGCTTTTTTTAGCGTTTTTGCATTAGAGATTAGTGGCTTTTTTTGCATTTGTGTTTTTTAGTGCTTTGTTTTTACCAAAAAAATAATTTTTTTGCGTCAAAAAAAGTCCAAAAACGCCGGTTTGTGGTGCATTACCATATTTTACCGCGTTTTTCTACATTAGAGTGTTTTTAGAGCTAAAAAAAACTCCTAGAAGCCCACTAGTCCTGGGTTTTTTTCCAGCCAAAAAACGTTGACTACAGTCTCTGTGTGCATGGACACAGGATAACATGCTGGGGGGTTTACTGGCTGTAGAAAAAAATGGCAAAAGCCAAAAACATCCAGTGTGCATGAGGACTTAGGAGAATGCAAAACCCCTGACCTCTGCCTGGTCAGTGCTGATTGGTCCTGTGCTGATCACATGCACTCTCCCAAGAAAAAAAACACCTCTCTAGCAACACACACTAAACTGAGCATGTGCAGAAGAGCTACGGGTTCAGTCTGTCCTATCAGTGTGGACATTTGAGAAGAAAGGATCAAACAGCCTTTTTACACAATGCAGAGGATTAACCCCTTAGCTTCCACAGTGAGTATAACAAGCATGCTTTACTGCATATACAGACTGATTATACTGTTGTGGGTTTAGTAACACTTTAAACTTGGTGAAATTATTATTTTTAACTGTTTTACTTTCCAAAGGATTTGTGGTTGACATTCACCTGCCACTCTACATACACAGCAAGGTGACACCACTGTTTACCAATTTAGCTCTGTAGCCTCTTCCATCCCCTGACTGCTCATTGGGCCTTGATAACCACCATTGCACTGTTAATTTAGCAGTAATACATGGGCAGCACAGTGGCTAAATGGTTAGCATTTCTGCCTGGCAGTACTAGGGTCGTTGGTTCAAATCCCAGCCACGGCACCAGCTGCCTGGAGTTTGCATGTTCTCCCTGTACCTGCGTGGGTTTCCTGTGGGTACTCTGGTTTCCTCCCACACTCCAAAGACATGCTGGTAGGTGAATTGGATCCTGTCTAAATTGTCCCTAGTATGTGTATGTATGAATGTGAGTTAGGGACCTTAGATTGTACACCCTTTGAGTGTTAGGGACTGATGTGAATGTACAATATATATGTAAAGTGCTGTGTAAATTGACAGCGCTATATAAGTACCTGAAATAAATAATAATAATAGATAACACAAGAATCTGCAAAGCTGTTGCAGGAAACTGCCTGGGCACTACAGGGGGAGCACTTAGAGTAGGGTACAGCCGAGCATGATAGCCAATCAGCTTCTAACTTCAGATTGTTCAATTAAACCCTATTCACACTTGAGTGTTTTTCAGCTCGGCGCTCAAAAACACTCAAGTAAAATCCCATTATTTCAAATGGCCCCTGTTTACACTGTCGCCTGTAGCAAAACGTCTGTCACTCAAAAAAGTGCTTGCGCTACTTTTCAGGCAGATCGGAGCGTTTTGTCCCCATAGATTTGAATGGAAAATTCCTGAACAGTGAGTGGGAATGAGTGCTTTTTCAAGTGTTTTTTTTAAGGCGTTTTCAGCTTAAACAGCAGCTATTTCTATTGGCCACAGCAAAAACACCTAAATGAAAAACGCCTGAAAAAACACCTATAAAATTTGCATATCTGCTCAAAAAAACAGATGCATGAAAAAAAAAAGCTTGAAAAAACACCTGAAAAATGCTCAGCTTAGTGTGAATGGAGCTTTAAAGTGTTACTAAACCCACAACAGTAAAATCAGTCTGTATATGCAGTAAAGCATGCTTGTTATACTCACTGTGGAACCTAAGGGGTTAATCCTGTGCATTGTGTAAAAAGACTGTATGATCCTGTTTTCTCTGCACCTCCTCTTGTTCAAATGTCCACGTCTTACCTCCTGATAAGACAGACTGAACCGTAGCCATTCTGCACATGCTCAGTTTAGTGTGTATTGTTAGGGGTTTTTTATCCTTGGCAGAGTGCATGTGATCAGCACAGGGCCAATCAGCACTGTCCAAACAGAGGGCAGGGATCCTGCATCCTCCTAGAGCAGAACAAAAACTCCTCCTGCAACATTTAACCAGTGCTCTGCTGAACACTGATAGAAGTCACAAGACTGCTCTAACTGCTGATGAGAAAAGATATTTAGCTGTTTATATTTACTAAAATAATTACACTTTCATGTTGTGTGTACTGTGGGAGACCAGATATAGTGAATGCAGGGTCCTGGGTTTAGTAACACTTTAAAGGATAAGTTCAGCAACTTCAATAACAACTCAGTCATGCGGGGCTCCGCCCACACAGCGGCGTCATTCATTCACAGATTTCTGTGAATGAATGAACTACAAGTCCCAGCAGCCTTAGCAGCTGTCAGCTTGTAGTTCTCAATGAACTACCATAGCACTGTGGAGCGCCGTGGTAATTCATTGATTCTTCCTGTCAGTGCATCTGCTTGCTCGTACACAGATGCACTGACAGATCTGCAGGAGACCTGCATGGTATAAATGATCTGCTGATCGCTGGTATAATGCTTCACAGGCTCGTGCAACAAAAAAAATAAAAATGCACATTTTCTTACCTGCAAAAAAAAAATATGCGCATTTATTATTTTTTTGTTAACCACTTACCGTCCGGCCAATGTACATAAACGGCTGGACGGGAGCAGTGCAGGAGCGGGTGGCCGTTTAGAAACGTCCTCCCGCATCCACTGCCTGGGAGCGCGCAGCACAGCAAACACCGATTGCTGTACGGAACCTCTGTGTGAGGTTCCGATCATGTGATCAATGATTGGCCAATCTGTGATCACATGAATAGTAGTAAGCAAGATGTCACTTCTGATATCATTGCTTACTACTAGTGAAATCTGTGAATGATCACAGAGGTCATATGGTACAAGGCTATTCACAACAGCCTTGTACCATGTAACAAGCTGTGACCAATCACAACTCTCACAGTATTTCTCAATGGCTGCAAGAATGCAGCCAGAGAGAAGAAGAAATTATTGCTTTTACAGCCTTTATGGCTGTAAAAGCAATCAGTGTAAAAGAAAAAAAAAATCAGCCCCCACAAGTAGTACTATGGTGACACTGTACTGCTAGGGTGACAGTATGTTTAAAAAAAAAACAAAAAAAAAACATAAATAATAATATAAAACAATAAAATAACGATGTAAAAAAAAGTTTGAAAAATTATAATTTTTCGTAATAAACTAATTTGGGTTATTTTTTTTTACTAAATAGATAGCTGAATACATTATGGCCAAGATTTATGAAGAAAGATTATTTATTTGCAAAATTGTATAAGAAAAATATTTTTTTTTCAAACTTTTTTGACTTTTATATTTACATTTGTATAGCAAAAAATAAAAATCCCAGTGGTGAATAAATACCACCAAAATAAAGGTTTATCTGTCTCAAAAAAATACTAAAAAATTCATATGGGTACAGTGTTGCATGACCACGCAATCGTCATTCAAAGTGTGATAGCACTGAAAACTGGCCTGGACAGGAAGGGGGTGAAAGTGTCCTGACTTTAAGTGGTTAAATGGTGAACTTAACCTTTAAGCTTTGACAATACAGGTGAGTGTGCAAATTGGACAGGGTGATCAGATCAGTTAAGAAGAGAATTATCAGAAGAATATTGAAGATATCACATATTATTGACATTGGTGATGGGCTATTACCACTTTATATGAAGGACATTTATTTAGTTTTTCCTTTTTTTGTTGTTTCATTGAGATTGGTGAACAACATTATGGATGTTTAGCAGCATTTTCTCTTTATGTATTGTTGGGTGGCACTTCGCTGATTGTTTATTTTTATATTTCTCTTCATATTCAAGTTTTCAATTTTCACATAATACATGCTGGGCTCAAGCAAAGGACATGGGTAAAAAGAGCGTGGGTGAAGGGAGATGGGTAAAGGGAACATGGGTGAAGAGAGCATGGGTAAAGGGAATGTGGGTGAAGAGAGCATGGGTAAAGAGAATGTGGGTGAAGAGAGCATGGGTAAAGGGAATGTGGGTGAAGAGAGCATGGGTAAAGAGAATGTGGGTGAAGAGAGCATGGGTAAAGAGAATGTGGGTGAAGAGAGCATGGGTAAAGGGAACGTGGGTGAAGAGAGCATGGGTAAAGGGAACGTGGGTGAAGAGAGCATGGGTAAAGGGAACGTGGGTGCAGAGAGCATGGGTAAAGGGAATGTGGGTGAAGAGAGCATGGGTAAAGGGAATGTGGGTGAAGAGAGCATGGGTAAAGGATGCATGGGAGAAGAGAGCATGGGTAAAGGCAACATGGGTGAAGAGAGCATGGGTAAGGGAAGCATGGGAGAAGAGAGCATGGGTAAAGGAAGCATGGGAGAAGAAAGCATGGGTAAAGGGAACATGGGTGAAGAGAGCATGGGTAAAGGAAGCATGGGAGAAGAGTGAGAGAGGGCATGGGAGAAGAGAGCATGGTTTAAGAGAGCATTGGTAAAAAGACCATGTGTGAAGAGAACCTGGGTAAAGAGAGTATGGGTGAAGAAAGCATTAATAAAGAGAACATAGGTCTGAAAAGCATAACCCATCACTCAGGAGATAAGCACATATTGCCACATCCCAAACTACAACACAGAATACAAAAAGGAATAACCTCCAAAAATAGCGACTTGTGAGGCACTGAGCTAAAAAACAGAACAAGAATAAGAAATATTTATGTCATGTGTATTAATGGTTGTAATATCTTCATGTATACATACAGTAAGGAACAGAAGTATTTGAACACCCTGCAATTTTGCAAGTTCTCCCACTTAGAAATCATGGAGGGGTCTGAAATATACATTGTAGGTGCATTCCCACTCTGAGAGACAGAATTAAAAAAAAAATTCAGGAAATCACATTGTATGATTTTTAGAGAATTTGTTTGTCTTGCACGGCTGAATATAAGTATTTGAACACTTAAGAAACAGCAAGAATTCTGGCTCTCAAAGACCTGTTACTGTACCTTTAAAAAGTCCACCTCTACTCCACTCATTAATCTAACTTAGTAGCACCTGTCTGAGCTCTTTAAAGACACCTGTCCACCCCACAGTCAGTCAGACGCCAACTACTACCATGGGCAAGACCAAAGAGCTTTCAAAAGACACCAGAGACAAAATTGTGGACCTCCACAAGGCTGGAAAGGACTACGGGGCAATTGCCAAGCAGCTTGGTGAAAATAGATCAACTGTCGGAGCAATTGTTAGAAAATGGAAGAGACTAAAGACGACTGTCAGTCTCCCTCGGACTGGGGCTCCATGCAAGATCTCACCTCGTGGGGTATCACTGATAAGAAAGGTGAGGAATCAGCCCAGAACTACAAGGGAGAAGCTGGTCAATGACATGAAGAGAGTTGGAACCACAGTTTCAAAGGTCACTGATGTTAGAACACTACGCCGTCATGGTTTCAAATCATGCATTGCACAGAAGGTTCCCCTGCTCAAGTCATCACATGTCCAGGCCTGTCTGAAGTTTGCCAATGACCATCTGGATGATCCAGAGGAGGCATGAGAGAAAGTCATGTGGTCAAATAAAACCAAAGTAGAACTTTTTGGTCTAAACTTCACTCGTCGTGTTTGGAGGAAAAAGAAGGATGAATTGCATCCCAAGAACACCATCCCTACTGTGAAGCATGGGGGTGGTAACATCATGCTTTGAGGGTGATTTTCTGCGAAGGGGACAGGACGACTGCACTGTATTAAGGAGAGGATGAATGGGGCCATTTATTGTGAGATTTTGAGCAACAACCTCCTTCCTTCAGTCAGAGCATTGAAGATGGGTCGTGGCTGGGTCTTCCAACATGACAACGACCCAAAGCACACAGCCAGGATAACCAAGGAGTGGCTCCGTAAGAAGCATATCAAGGTTCTGGAGTGGCCTAGCCAGTCTCCAGACCTAAATCCAATAGAACATCTTTGGAGGGAGCTGAAACTCCGTGTTGCTCAGCGACAGCCCCGAAACCTGACAGATCTAGAGCAGATCTGTGTGGAGGAGTGGGCCAAAATCCCTGTTGCAGTGTGTGCAAACCTGGTCAAGAACTACAGGAAATGTTTTACCTCTGTAATTGCAAACAAAGGCTTCTGTACCAAATATTAACACTGATTTTCTCAGATGTTCAAATACTTATGTTCAGCAGTGCAAGACAAATAAATTCTTTAAAAATCATACAATGTGATTTCCTGAATTTTTTTTTTAATTCTGTCTCTCAGAGTGGGAATGCACCTACAATGTGAATTTCAGACCCCTCTATGATTTCTAAGTGGGAGAGCTTGCAAATTCGCAGGGTGTTCAAATACTTCTGTTCCTCACTGTATATATATATATATATATATATATATATATATATATACGTTACTGTGACGTTGTTCACATGTTTTTGTAAATGACCCCCTTTGAAGAAGCAGATGTGGACTGCAAAACGCGTTGGCAATAACAGCGGGATATGGCATTGTCAAACCTTACTATGTGATTTGTTGGCCATGTGTTATAAATTATTAATTATTTACTAAGTGGTGGAATTGATGGTCCACCATTTTAATGGACTTTAATAAATTTAATTTTATAGCCAATTCTTGTTCTGTGTTTTAGCATAGTGCCTCAAAAGTCCCTATTTTTGGAGGTTACTCCTTTTTGGATTCTGTGAAGAGAACATGGGTAAAAAGGGCATGGGTGAAGGGGGCTCAATAAAGGGAGCATGGCTGCACAGAGCATGGGTAAAGGCAGCATGGATGAAGAGAGCATGGGATAAGGAAGCTGGGTAAAGGGAGTATGGGTGAAGAGAGCATGGGTTAAGGAAGCTAGGTAAAGACAGCATGGGTGAAGAAAGCTGGGTAAAGGGAGTATGGGTTAAGGGAACATGAGAAAGGGGAGCATGATTGAAGACAGCTTGGTAAAGGGAGCATGGGTAAGGGAAGCAGAGTGAAGAGAGTGAAGGAAGACCGAGGGCTGGGCCCACAGATTCAGAGGGTACACAATGCCACACAGACACAGACAGCGGTTCTTTTAAAACAATTACGTTTACTGAACAGTTATAGTGATCATGTAGTTGAGCATACGTAAACAGAATGATAACAGCGCGTAACCATACAGTAAGAATAATACTGTCTAACACTAACCCCGTACTTGCAAACTTTTCCCCAATGTCCAGAAAGCAGCCTGGCTGCGCCTGAATGTTCCTGAGCAAGATATAACGTTGGGGTGCACCCTAAGTATTGCGCAATACTACTTGTAATCCAAAGGAAAGTGGAGTGTGTCTCTTGTAACTTTCTGGTATATCCAAAATGTCACTGACCACGTGTGGTGCGATGTGCTGCGGCAAAGCCGCACTTACAGTTCCCTGGCAGGCTCTTGGTGCTTTTCCCTGATCCACTCCAGAGCCGGACCATACAGTCACTTGTTTCCTGGTCTCGTTGTGAATCTTCCCTAGGTGCCGTCGCCAGATTCCACTGTGAGCCGTAAATCCTCTTCCAGGCCCCACACAGATTGTCCAGACATCCTCAGCATCCATCAGCCAGACCCAGACTTCACTTCCTCCTCAGCACAGGAACTCCTCCTCTTCCCTTCTGAGGGTCCTACTCAACCCCTAAATTAGCATTCATTAAACTTTATAAGGTAAATAAGTATTGGTTCTGTCTTAGCAAATGTCTCTGCAAACCTGATTCTCATACTTTGCTGCCATCTACTGACCAAAGAGCATATTACAGGCACATTATAGTTTAACATTGGACATCAGGATTTATCCATGCGTCACACCCTTACAAGAGCATGGGTGAAGGGAGCTGGGTAAAGGGAGCATGGGTGAGACAGCAAAGGTAAAGAAAGCATGGGCAAAGAAATAATTCAGAAGGAGAACATGTGTAAAAAGAACATGGGTGAAGAGAGCATGGGTGAAAAAAGCTGGGTAAAGGGAGTATGGGTGAAGGGAACATGGGCAAGAGGAGCATGATTGAAGACAGCTGGGTAAAGGGATCGTGGGTAAGGGAAGCAGAGAGAAGAGAGCATGGGTGAAGGGAACATGGGCGAAGAGAGCATTCAGAAAGAGAACATGGGTAAACAGAACATTGGTGAACGGAGCATAGTTGCAGAGAGCACTTATGAAAAGAACATGGTTGAAGAGAACATGGGTAAAGAGAGCATGGTTGAAGAGAAAATGGGTAAAGAGTGTACGGTTGAATAGAACATGGGTAAAGAGTGTATGGTTGAATAGAACACGGGTAAAGAGTGTATGGTTGAATAGAACATGGGGAAAGAGAGCATGGTTGAAGAGAACATGGGTAAAGAGAGCATGGATGAAGAGAACATGTGTAAATAGAGTATGGTTAAAGAGAACATGGGTAAAGAGAGTATGGGTGAAGAAAGCATTGATAAAGGGAACATAGGTAAAAAGAGCTTAAATGAATGGAGCATGGATGATGAAAGGGTGGGCAAAGAGAGCTGGGAAAAGGGAGCATGGGTGAAGAAAGCATGGGAGAAAAGAACATTGATAATGAGAACATTGGTAGAGTGCATAGATGAATAGAGCTTGGGTGAAGAGGGCATTGATAAAGAGAGCATGGGAGAAGAGAGCATGGGTGAGACAGCAGGAACTGAGTGCTCAGCTAAGGTTGCTTTCCTTGCTCTGCTGTAACAATACTGACATCTTTACAAAAAAACACACATAACTCATTCCACTGTATCTATGGAGGGAACCATGGTTGTCGCCTAGATCAGGACAGCTAACACCACATATTGATCTCTATTCCATGGGGGTGGCAGGGCAATTTGTCATTTTCAGACGATAGCTTGGAAAGAAGATAACTTTGTTTCTGATTCTAGCTCAGTTCACAGGATTTCTGGCAAGATCAACAGGTATTTTTTATACTTGCTATATAATGTCAAATGTTCTTAGCCCTAAAACATTAAACTCATGCAGACATACCATCTAAGGGCTGATAAGATGCAATATATCACATTTTAGTTCTGGGATTTATTATCCATTAACTGTGATTGTTATATGCTGGTTCTATGACATAATTGTCACTTAAATATACTGATGACATTTCTTTTGTTAGTCATATCCCCCGACTCTCCTTAAAATCCAAGATGTTTATAACATTGCCAGGCAGCCGATCATAGGAGGATAGCTTTGCACTGAGTTACGGATGATTTCATCATATATGAGCCTGCAAGGACATCATACATAAGCAGTGCTGTTACAATGGTTGAAATTTACAGGTTTATCTCACTCTCTCCTTGTGACTGAGATGTGTATATTTAGCTGCAATCAGCACCATGCTTTACAGGGTAAATGGTAAAAAAACAAAACACTGAGGTCACACCATGTGTTCCCAGACTCCCAGATGGTGTATTTAACATTCCATGTTCAGAAGTCTTTAAAGTGCTCCTAACACCAAAACTTCCACTTTTTTTATATAGAAGTTTTATGTTAAAAACAAAATCTTTGCAGCTTTAGTTACATTACTCACCTGTAATGAAGTATGTACCATGATGTACAGTCTACTGGATTCTGTAGAAATCTTCATTGCAGGGCTGCCCTGTCCTCTTCCTGCTGCTGGGGGTTAACAGCTTCTGGTTTCCGGGCTCAGCTGCACTAAAGAGGATCCAGTGGTGACACGCCCCCTCCTCCCTCTCCTCCAATAAGAAAAGTCCTTTTGCAGATAACATAAACTGTGAACAGGGGAGAGTCTGATGACAGGGTTCTCTCCCCCATTCACGATCATGAATGACCGTATCCCCATAGAGTTACATATTATGCCTGGATGCAGCTCTAGGTGGCTCTAGCTGCATGAACATACAGCCCATTCATGTTGTACAGTTCACAGGGCCTGTGTGAATGGGCTTAAATCAGAAACAAATGTAAAGACTTCCAGTTGACTCAAAATGTAGCAAAATACAATATCAACAATTGATCAATGAGCAATTTTAAATGTTTAGAGTACCTTTTAGGGGGTATATGTTAATGAGATAGATCATGCCTCTTAAGAGTATGCTGCAACAAAGCTGAAACCTAGGCACACATGAGACAAAAATGAATCCAGGTTAATGCAGGATGTGTCTAGTACAACCTGGGCTCAGGGTAAGTGGGTTGAATGATGCTGGACATCAGATTGAGGACATCTAGTGGAAAAAAAAAGTACTGCTGGACAAAGCTCTGGAAGAAGGTGAATATTGCAGCAAAAGTTGGAAGGGAAAAAAGTATGGAGAAGGGGGGGAAGGTGGGGGAAAGGTGGGATAGTATCATAGTATCGGTAAAACGAGTATACCAAGGAGGAGGGGATAGGAAGAACAGGAATCAAAAGGTAATATAAAAGTGTAAAAAAGGGAACGCTGACCTGTCATGAAATTGAAACTGAACATGAAATTCAATAGGACTAACCGTCCCTGAATAGAGATGGCCGCCGGAGCTCCACGATGCTCTGACAGCATGACATCACGCGTTACGTGCGCACGCACATCATCAGAGGAAGAAACCTGGTTTCTTCCTCTGATGATGTGCGTGTGCGCATGTAACGTGTAAGGAGGAGCCTACTCACGCCGTGACGTCACACCTTCCTGGCTTCTGACCCCGGCTCTGGCGATCATCCTTCCTGGCTACTGTCCTACCCAGTCATCTGCTGTTGCTGTTGTACTTGCATAGACTCTGTCTTGTTTTGTACAATAAACCTACCTTTTATTGCACCTCCTTGTGTGTCTGGCTCCTCGCTCCCTGACACTACACGAATGCCATGAATCCTGACGGTGCAGGTACGCTCTCGCTCCCTATGTTGGTTGCCAGACTTGATCAGCAGGATCGCTTGTTGGATCAGTTCACTCAGGCGTTGCAAACCCTGTTTGCACGCACAGCGCATCTTGCTCCTGGTGCTATTAGGCCGGTTGTCACTCCTATGGTCGCTCCCGCTGTTGCTCCGGTTGTTGCGCCTACCTCCGCATCTGCTGCCGCACCTGCGGTGCCCAGAGGCATGACTGGTTCAGCCCCCCTTCCACAGTGCTTTGGGGGTGAGCTGAGTCAGTGTCGGGGTTTCTTTAATCAAGTGGGCATATATTTTGAATTGATACCCCACACTTTTCCTATGGAGAGATCAAAGGTGGGCTTCCTAACCTCGCTGCTCTCGGACAAGGCCTTGGCCTGGGCAAATCCCTTATGGGAGAACGATAACCCTGTGATTCACAAGTTTGCCGGTTTTGTTGCCTCCTTCCATACGGTATTTGATGTGCCTGCTCGCTCCGCCTCTGCTGCTAAGCGGCTCATGTCCATGCATCAGGGTTCACGAACCGTTGCCGAGTACGCCATAGAATTTCGTACCCTAGCGGCAGAGGTGGGTTGGAACAATGAGGCTCTGGTGGCTGCTTTCTCTCATGGTCTCTCAGATGCATTGAAGGACGGGATTGTAGCCAAGGAATTACCTGTGGAGCTCGAGGCACTCATTTCCTTCCTAATCCTGATTGACACCAGGCTCAGAGAGAGGCCTTCATTTAAGGAGCGTCTGAGGAGGCCTCCTAACCGATTGGCGCCTATGTTTTCTGTCCCACCCATTCCTCCCTTTCCTCCCACGCCTCCTGGGGATGGTTTGTCTGGCGGTGAGCCCATGCAGCTGGGGTCTGCTCGCCTTTCCGAGGGGGAGCGGGCCTCTCGGCGTCGGGAGGGTCGCTGCCTGTACTGTGGTCTCGGTGGGCACTTTCGGCAGTCCTGTCTGGTCCGTCCAGGAAATGCTCGCACCTGAGATCCTGTCGGGGGCAGATCTTGGGTGGAGTTTCCTTGTCCCCGGTTTCCCGTAAAGATAAACCGCTAATCACCGTTGTCCTCTCTTGGGCGGAGGGCTTGGTGACGGCCCAGGCGTTGGTAGACTCTGGTGCTGGCGGGTTGTTTATGGACAGTTCGTTTGCTGCCCAGTACTCCATTCCTCTGCAGGCTCGAGTTACTCCATTGGCCCTCGAGGCGATAGATGGCAGGCCTCTGCAACCGTCGCAGGTCACCCACGAGACCCTGCCGGTTCAAGTAGCTATTGGGGCTGTTCACAGGGAGTTGGCCTGTTTCCAGGTAATTTCTTCCCCGCACTACTCCGTGGTTTTGGGCTATCCCTGGCTTCAGAAGCACAATCCGACCTTTGATTGGCGGTCGCCCGAGATCCTCTCATGGTCTCCACAGTGTGTGGTCGATTGCATCCGTGGACCTGTTAGGTGTTGTGTGCCTCCTCGGACTCTGTGTTGCCCACTGAATACAGGGAGTACCTGGACATGTTTGACAAGTTGCGCGCCGGTGCTCTGCCTCCTCATCGTCCATACGATTGTGCCATAGACTTACAACCCGGTGCCACTCCTCCGCGTGGCAGGGTGTATCCTCTTTCGGTTGTGGAGAATCAGGCCATGGAGGAGTACGTTGCGGATGCGCTTTCCCGGGGGCACATTCGCAAGTCTACTTCTCCAGCAGGAGCTGGCTTTTTCTTCGTGAAAAAGAAGGGCGGTGAGTTGAGGCCTTGCATTGATTTTAGGGGCCTCAATCGAATCACGATTAAGAATGCTTACCCAATTCCGCTGATTACCGAGTTGTTTGACCGCCTCGAGGGATCAACGGTCTTTACTTAACTCGACCTTAGGGCTGCGTACAACCTTGTATGGATCAAGGAGGGCGACGAGTGGAAGACCGCGTTCAACACCAGAACCGGCCACTGGTCATGCCCTTCGGGTTGTGTAACGCGCCCGTGGTCTTTCAGGAATTCATTAATGATATCTTTCGTGACTTGTTGCAGCAGTGCGTGGTGGTTTACTTGGACAACATCCTGTCAGGAATGGACTAAGCACTGGTGGTGGGACTCACCTGCCGTGTGGGCTGCAGTACCAGGGCTGACCAGCGGGTGCTCTCAGCAGCCAGAAGCTCACTCCAGGCAATCAGCCAACACCTGGGGCTGATTGCAGGGGGTGTATTTAAGGAATGGCCAGACCTGTGATCAGGGCCTTGGTGTATGTTTTCCCATGAGCCCCTGTACCTGGTATCCTGTGTTCCTGCCTCGTTGCTGACCCTGCTTGATCCTGACCTCTGCTGACCGTCTCCTGTTGAACCCCTGGCTTGCCTGACCATCCTTCTGCCTGATCCCCTGTACCACGCTGCCCGTGAGTTACTGAACCCGGCTTGTGACCCTGACTATTCTCTGCCTGCTCCTCCTGTACCTCGCTGCCCGCACGTTGCTGACCTGGCCTGCCTGACTACGCCTGACGCTACTCAAACGATCCATCCATCCATCCCGCACGGATCAGTCCCTGTTACCAGGTCTGCCAGCCTCTTCACATCAGGCTTTCCCACAGTACATACCCTCGGCGGACCCCTCTACCACAGTTGGGTGCACTCAGGGGCCGCGACCTGGTCTCAGTCCTGCGCCAAGTCCATTCCCACCATCAGGGGCTCTGGTGAAAAGGCAGACTGGGGCTTAGACTCCGCGCCCTGGGGAATCCTGGTCTGTGGGTACTAGAGATCCTGCCGGGCGGTGCCTGACAGTACCTAACGGCCTGCCTGACCATTCCACCTCTCCAGCCCTGACTACGCCTGTGTTCCTGAAGCCTGCTACTTCCCTGTGTCAGTCCACACATTTCTGGTCACACTCGGATCCCTAACACATCCTGGTTTACTCTGCGTCTATGGAGTCTCATGTCAGGATGTTAAGCGGGTGCTGCAACGGTTACATGAGAACAAGCTTTTCTGTAAGCTCGAGAAGTGTGAATTTCACCGATCCCAGGTTGCCTTTTTGTGCTACATCATTTCCGCCGTGGGTTTTTCCATGGACCCTCAGAAGGTTTCGGCGGTTCTGAAATGGCCTTGTCCCAGTGGTCTTCGGTCCATTCAGCGCTTTTTGGGATTCGCCAACTATTATCGGAAGTTTATCAGGAACTTCTCCACGCTGGCCAAGCCTCTCTCAGATCTGACCAAGAAGGGCAGTTATCCTCATGAGTGGTCACCCGAGGCCATCTTAGCTTTCAAAGCTCTGAAATCCACCTTCGCTTCGGCTCCGATACTGTCTCATCCCAATCCTGGGTTGCCTTTTGTCCTCGAGGTTGATGCTTCTGAGACGGGAGTAGGCGCCCTCTTGTCTCAGTGTTGGTCACCCGATGGACCCCTACTTCCCTGTGGGTTCTACTCCAGGAAGCTTTCCTCCGCAGAATGCAACTACCAGATTGGAGACAGGGAGTTGTTGACCATTATTCAGGCTCTCAAGGAATGGAGGCACCTGCTCGAGGGTTCTGTGGTTCCGGTTCTCATGTTCTCATTCTCATTGACCACAAGAACCTGACGTATCTCTCGGAGGCTAAGAGGTTGACGCCCTGTCAGGCCAGATGGGCTCTGTTCTTGTCGCGTTTTAACTATGTGGTATCCTATTTGCCTGGCTCCAAGAATGTTAGGGCTGATGCCTTGTCGCGGCAATACTCAGAGCTGTCCAGGGAGGACTCTGAGCCAACCTCGGTCATACCTCCGGACCAGATCCTGGCTGCCATTAGTACCAACCTGACTTCTCCCCTTGGGGAGCAGATTTTGGCGGCTCAAACTGATGCTCCCCCTGAGAGACCAGCTGGCAGATGTTTTGTACCTGAGGGATTGCGTACCCGCCTGCTGCGTACCTACCATAATTCCAAGACTGCCGGTCATCCAGGGAGGAACCAGTTGTCCTGGGTCGTTTCTCGGTTATTCTGGTGGCCATCTCTCCGTTCCAACATCGCCTCATATGTAGCGGCATGTTCGGTCTGTGCCCAGAATAAATCTCCTCGGCATCTTCCATTGGGCCTTCTGCAACCCATTCCTAATGGGGAGCGTCCCTGGTCACACCTGGGCATGGATTTTATTGTGGACCTCCCTGCGTCTCAAGGCCATATGGTCATTCTTATGGTCATTGATCGTTTTTCCAAGATGTGCCATTGTGTTCCATTCAAGATATTGCCGACTGCGCAAGAACTGGCTACGGTTTTCGCCAGGGAGATCTTTCGCTTGTATGGGTTGCCCAAGGTGATTGTCTCGGACCGTGGGAGCCAGTTTGTGTCCAGGTTCTGGCGCGCCTTCTGCTCCCAGTTGGGTATCAAGCTCTCCTTCTCTTTGGCCTACCACCCGCAGTCCAATGGGGCTGCGGAGCGTTCCAACCAAGCCCTGGAACAATTCCTTCGCTGCTATATATCAGACCATCAAGACAATTGGGTCGATCTCCTGCCATGGGCAGAGTTTGCGAGGAACTCGGCTGTCAACTCCTCCTCCGGGATTTCTCCCTTCATGGCCAACTATGGGTTCCAACCCGCTGTATTGCCTGAGTTGTTCTCACCACAGGACATTCCGGCTGTGGATAACCATCTTGCTGCCCTGCGTTCCTCGTGGGAGCAGATCCAGAGGTCCTTGAAGGACTCAGCACAGCGCCAGAAGCTCCAGGCTGATCGTAGACGGTTGCCCGCTCCTTCATACCAGGTCAGAGATTGGGTGTGGTTGTCCACTCGTAACCTCAATCTGCGGGTGCCCGCACCGAAACTGGCTCCCCGTTTTGTTGGTCCTTTCCGCATCCTCCGCAGGGTGAACCCGGTTGCCTATGCCCTTGCTCTTCCTCCTGGGATGCGTATCTCCAGTGTCTTCCACGTATCCCTGTTGAAGCCTCTAGTCTGTAATCGCTTTACTGCCTCTCTGCCTTGGCCTCGTCCTATCCGGGTTGACGGTCATGAGTAGTATGAGGTGAGCCGCATCCTGGACTCTTGGTTGGTCCGCGGTCGGGTGCAGTTCCTGGTCCATTGGCGTGGTTATGGTCCCGAGGAGCGTTCCTGGGTTCCTTCCGTGGATGTTCATGCTCCTGCCCTCCTCCTCGCTTTTCACGCCCGCTTTCCCCAGAAGCCTTATGTTGAGCCGTGGAGGGGGAGGGGCCCTTGAGGAGGAGGTACTGTGAAGGCCCTACCTTTCCTCAGAGCTTGTGCTGCTCCATGTGCTGGCATCCATCTTAGGTTTCTGCAAAGCATTGTGGGATCCTTTATGCTTTTAAGCCTCTGCGGCTCCTCCTCCAGGAGGTGGTGGCTTATCACATTTAAGCCTGCTGTCTGCAGCTGCTCTTTGCATTCGTGTCCTGTCTGTTGAATTGCAACAAGCTCCTGTTAGTGTCTCAGTGCTCTCCTGGATATCGACTCGGTTTTGGCAAGACTCCTTCCTGGCTTCTGACCCCGACTCTGGCGACCAACCTTCCTGGCATCTGACCCCGGCTCTGGCGATCATCCTTCCTGGCTTCTGACCCCGGCTCTGGCGATCATCCTTCCTGGCTTCTGACCCCGGCTCTGGCGATCATCCTTCCTGGCTTCTGACCCCGGCTCTGGCGATCATCCTTCCTGGCTTCTGACCCCGGCTCTGGCGATCATCCTTCCTGGCTTCTGACCCCGGCTCTGGCGATCATCCTTCCTGGCTTCTGACCCTGGCTCTGGCGATCATCCTTCCTGGCTTCTGACCCCGCCTCTGGCGATCATCCTTCCTGGCTTCTGACCCCGGCTCTGGCGATCATCCTTCCTGGCTTCTGACCCCGGCTCTGGCGATCATCCTTCCTGGCTTCTGACCTTGGCTCTGGCGATCATCCTTCCTGGCTTCTGACCCCGGCTCTGGCGACCATCCTTCCTGGCTACTGTCCTACCTAGTCATCCGCTGTTGCTGTTGTACTTGCATAGACTCTGTCTCTGACTCTGTCTAAAACCTACCTTTTATTGCACCTCCTTGTGTGTCTGGCTCCTCGCTCCCTGACATGTGTGTACTGTGGGAGAATGCAGGGTCCGGGGAGACCAGATATAGTGAATGCAGGGTCCGGGGAGACCAGATATAGTGAATGCAGGGTCCGGGGAGATCAGATATAGTAAATGCAGGGTCCAGGGAGACCAGATATAGTGAATGCAGAGTCCGGGGAGACCAGATATAGTAAATGCAGGGTCTGGGGAGACCAGATATAGTGAATGCAGAGTCCGGGGAGACCAGATATAGTGAATGCAGGGTCCGGGGAGACCAGATACAGTGAATGCAGGGTACGGGGAGACTAGATATAGTGAATGCAGGGTCCGGGGAGACCAGATATAGTGAATGCAGGGTCCGGGGAGACCAGATATAGTGAATGCAGGGTCCTGGGTTTAGTAACACTTTACTCCATGTATGGGTTATGCATATACGCATAAACTTTCTCACAAACATTGAAATACATATCGGGTAAAATACCTACAAAATAAGACCACAGACATAGGGGGTTATTTACTAAAACCGCATGGTGCAAAATCTGGTGCAGCTTTGCATAGTAACCAATCAGCTTCCAGCTTTTATTGTCAAAGCTTAACTGAACAAGCTGAAGTTAGAAGCTGATTGGCTACCATGCACAGCTACACCAGATTCTGAGTGCAAAAGTTTTAGTACATCTCCCCCTTAGACTTTTCTTGTTTTGCCGTATACAGCTCATTGCTATGGGGAAAAATGGACCACAACACATTGTAAGGTAAACCGGATTTCTACAAAGCTAATACAGACGGCTCATACTTCAAGACAAATGGGCAACATCATGTGACAGTTCGCAGTGCGCACAGGCACGTAACTATTAGCATGCGCACTTCCGCCCAATGGCCTATTTAATCTGATGAGTCACTGAGAGAAGTTGCTGATTTGCTGGTTTTCAGCTTGTTACTGTGTTTCCTGAGACCTGATACACTATATCTACCTACCCATGTTTGCCTGCTGATTCTGTACTGACTTACTTACTGACCTTGACCTGCTTTCTTGACTTGTTTTGTCTGCTGATTGTGTGCTGCTTTGCCCAGCTGTTACCGACTTTACCCTGCCTTCCGATCCGGTTCCCAGGCTGTCCGGCTGTGGCTGACTTCTGCCTGCTTCCCAGCTTCCTCTACTACCTCCTGCTCTGGTGCCAAGCTGCTTCACCATCCTCCCCCGAGGACTGAGATTGCCAGTTCCACCCATTAACAGTGTGGATATCATCAGCCAGCTACTCTGGCACTCATGCCAATCCATGCTTCACTCTCTATTTCTACCTTCAGAAGCGTTGGGCAAAAGGTGCAAGAGAGGCCCCCACAACGTTCCAGTCTCCACCAGGTATGTGATACACATGGGCCCTATAGCCTACAACAGGGGTCTTGGTATACATAAGGCCAGTTTAATGTACTTCAGACATTAAGGGGCCTAGACCATTGACTGTAGGAGCAAAAAATGCTCTAGTGTCAATGGGAGTAGTTACTACCTCAGGCTTGATGGTTGGTGAGAGTAAAATAAAAAAAATAAAGAAAATCTGTGGAGGAGTAGAGCACCATCATTAGTATTAGTGTGAGGAATACTGCCCCATTATTGCTGTCAGGGGAACAAATACTGCCCCACTTTTGGTGTCAATGGAAGGAACAATGCCCCATTGCTCATGTCAGTGGAAGAAATGGTACCTCATCTTTGGTGTCAGTGGGAGGAATAGGCCCCACTGTTGTTGTTAGTGGAAGGAATAGTGAGTGGCCCATTGTTGGTGTCAGGTGAAGGACTGGTGCCCTACAGTTGGAGTCAATGGAAGGAATGGTGCCTCATCATTGGTGTCAGTGGGAGGAATAGTGCTCCACTGTTGGTGCCAGTGGAAGGAATAAAGGAATAGTGCCCCACTGCTGGTGTCAGTGGAAGGAATAGTGCTTCATCATTGGTGTCAGTGGTAGGTATAGTGCCCCAATGTTGGTGTCAGGTGAAGGAATGGTGCCCTACAGTTGGGGTCAATGGAAGGAATGGTGCCTCATCATTGGTGTCAGTGGAAGGAATAGTGCTTCATTATTGGTGTCAGTGGGAGGAATAGTACCCCATTGTTGGTGTCAGGGTTGGAATGGTGCCCCATATTTAGTGTCAGTGTAAGGTGTCCCATTGATGGTGACAGTGGAAGGAATTGTGCCTCATTGTTGGTGCCAGTGGGAGGTATAGTGCCCCAAGGGCTGGATAAAGGCAAGCAAAGGGCCACATCCATTCCCATGGACTTAAGTTTGGAGACCACTGGCCTATAATACTGCTGCATTCAGGTGTGTATAAAATGGGCAGCACAGTGGCTAAATGGTTAGCACTTCCTCCTGGCAGTACTAGGGTCATTGGTTCAAATCCCAACCACAGCACCACCTGCCTGGAGTTTGCATGTTCTCCCTGTGTGGGTTTATACTCCAGTCACATTGGGTGCGACTTTGCATACCATGCGTCTTGCAAACCATATGCCAAGTCGCACCCTATTGTCTGCTATTAGAGCGGTCATATCAGTGCGGTACTGACTTGGTCGGAGTCGCACCGATTTCTAAAGTAGTGTATGCAGAACTTTTGGTGTGATTTGCATAGACATCTGTTTCAGATGTCTTGCAAATCGCACCTAAAATCGGCAAGTCACCCGACTTTGAAATCGTGCGACTTCACTGTAAGTTGCACGATTTCAAAATCGACTTTGATGTGACCGGGGTGTGACTCTGGTTTCCACACACACTCCAAAGACTTGCTGGTAGGTTAATTGGCTCCTGTGTAAATTGACCCTAGTATGTGTATGTATGAATGTGAGTTAGGGACTTTAGATTGTACGTCCCTTGAGGGTTAGGGACTGATGTGAATGTACAATATATATGTGTAAACTGATGGCGCTATATAAGTACCTGTAATAAATAATAAATAAAATGGTATGCAGTACAGATCTCAACGCAGCATTCTACTGTCAGCATGGGCCCTAAAACCTGGCTCGGAAATTTTGACTCTGAACAATCATCAAGCAGCACAGATTTCGGGAAGCAGAACCTCTCACTTTACATGTGAAGAGATAAATTGAATGGGCTTTTTGAATTTAGAAGAATTGTAGTGCTAGCTCATTAGCAGTGCAATGGAAGTGCTTTCTGTGCTTGAACTATGACCAGTGATATATGTCACTGTGTACAGATTACAGGCAGTCACTTGTCATATGGCCAAACACTCCTTTCTGAATGGATTCTTCTTTCTCTTCTAATATTCCTGGATATAAAGCACAATTCCGTCTTCTCATCAGCTAGTAGCTCATCGTCGGTGCAGTAAGAGACAGCCTGTGGATACGGAATGAGATCACTGAGATTGTATGTGGGTGGGAGGGACCTGGCTGCGAACAGATAGCAGTGAGTAAGCAAGAAACATTCAGTAATACAGTAATCAGGCTGTTATGATGGAGCTCTGACTAACAAGACAAGCAGTACCGGGTTATAGGGCCTGAACTAACTATAGCTAGAATCCAGCTACAGTGCTGTGAAAAAGTATTTGCCCCTTTCCTGATTTTTTTTTTTTCAGTTTTGTGCATACTTGTCACACTTAAATTTATTTATTTATTTCAGGTACTTATATAGCACCATCAATTTACGCAGCACTTTACATATATATTGTGCATTCACATTAGTCCCTAACCTCAAGGGGCGTACAATCTAAGGTTCCTAACTTACATTCATACGTACATATTCTAGGGCCAATTTAGACAGGAGCCAATTAACCTACCAGCATGTCTTTGGAGCGTGGGAGGAAACCGGAGTACCCGGAGGAAACCCACGCAGGCACAGGAAGAACATGCAAACTCCAGGCAGGTGGTTGGGATGCAAATCAACGACCCTAGTACTGCCAGGCAGAAGTGCTAACCATTTAGCCACTTAAATTATTCAGATCAGTAAACACATTTCATTATTACACAAAGATAACCTGAGTAAATGCAAAATGCAATTTTTAAATGATGATTTCATTTATTAAGGGAAAAAAAGATGTCCAAACTTACCTGGCCCTATGTGAAAAAGTAATTGCCCCCTAAACTTAATAACTGGCTGTGCCACACTAGGCGGCAACAACTGCAATCAAATGTTTGCGATAATTGGCAATGAGTCTTTCAAATCGCTGTGGAGGAATTTTGGCCCACAGAATTTTTTTCATTTAGCTACATTGAGGGTTTATCGAGAATGATTGGCCTGTCACAGCATCTTAATCTGATTTAAGTCTGCTCTTAGACTAGGCCCCTCCAAAACTTTAATTTCGTTTTTTGTGATCCATTAAGAGGTGGACTTTCTGGTGTGTTTCGGATCATTGTCCTGCTGCATAACCCAAGCGCACTTGAGCTTGAGGTCATGAACTGATGGCAGAACATTCTCCTTCAGGATTTCCTGGTAGAGCACAGAATTCATGGTTCCATCTATTATGGCAAGTTGTCCAGGTCCTGAAGCTGCAAAGCAGCCCCAGACCATCACACTACCACCACCATGATTGACTGTTGGTAGTTTTACAGGACGCAAACCTTCCAAAAAGTTAAACTTTTGTCTCATTAGTCCACAAAATATTTGCCTGAAAGTCTTGGCGATATTAAAGATGTTTTTTGGCAAATGTGAGATGAGCCTTTGTGTTCTTTTTGGTCAGCAGTGGCTTTGGCCTTGAAACCCTCCCATGGATGCTATTTTTCCTCAATCTCTTTCTTATTGTTGAATCATAAACACTGACCTTAACTGTGGCAAATGAGGTCTGCAGTTCCTTAACTAGTTGCCGACCGCAGATAGCCGAATGACGGCTGCACTGCGGCCGGCCAGTTCTGGGTGGACGTCATATGACGTCCCCCCAGAACGCGCTCTCCTGCGTGCCCCAGGGGGCGCGCACCCGGCGATCTCCGTGATCGCTGTGTCCTACGGACACAGCTGATCACGAGATGTGGTAAAAGGCCAATCATACCAGCCTTTTAGCACGTGATCAGCGGTGTCCAATGACACGCTGATCACAGGGAAATGCAAGTGCCGGTTCTCGGCTGCACTTTCCTCACGCTGTCAGATCGTGAGGAAAGTACTGCCGAGAACCGGCAGTTGTCAGAGCGAGGATCGGCACCGATCATCAGGGAACTGATGATCAGTGCCCTGATGATTGGTGCCCAGCAGTGCCACCCACAAGTTCCGCCCACCTGTGCCCAGCAGTGTGCCCACTAGCTCCGCCCACCTGTGCCCAGCAGATCACCCACCTGTGCCCAGCAGTGCACCCACCTGTGCCCAGCAGTGCACCCACCTGTGGAACTCTGCAATGTCACCTACCTGTGCCCAGAAGTGCCACCTACCTGTGCCCAGCAGTGCCACCCACCTGTGCCACCCACCTGTGCCCACCCACCAGTGCTGCCCACCAGTGCCACCCACCAGTGCAGCCCAGCAGTGCTGCCAGTCAGTGCCACCAGTCAGTGCCCAGCGGTTGTGCCAGTCAGTGCCGCCAGTCAGTGCCCAGCAGTGATGCCAGTCAGTGCCGTCTATCAGTACCCATCATCAGTGTCACCTATCAGTGCCACCTATCAGTGCTGCATATTAGTGCCGCCTATCCGTGACACCTCATTAGTGCTGTCTATCAGTGCCGCCTATCCGTGCCACCTCATTAGTACTGCCTATCAGTGCCCTTTAGTGCTGCCTATCAATGCCCATCAGTGCCGCCTATCAGTGCTGCCTCATCAACGCACATCAGTGAAGGAGAAAAATTACCTGTTTGAAAAATTTTATAATAGAAACAAAGAAACTTTTTTTTTTTTTTTCAAATTTTTTGCACTTTTTTAATTTATAGCGCAAAAAGTAAAGCGCCCAGTGGCGATTAAATACCACCAAAAGAAAGCTCTATTTGTGAGAAAAAAATGATCAAAATTTCATATGGGTACAATGTTGCATGACCGCGCAATTGTCAATCAAAGTGCGGCAGCGCTGAAAGCTGAAAATTGGCCTGGTAAGGAAGGGGGTATAAGTGCCTGGTAGGCAAGTGGTTAAATGTTGTTCTGGGTTCTTATATGATCTCCTGGATGAGTCGTCGTTGTGCTTTTGCAGTAATTTTGATAGTCCGGCCACTCCCAGGAAGGTTCACCTCTGTTCCAAGTTTTATCCATTTGTGGATAATGGCTCTCACCGTGGTTCGCTGGAGTCCCAAAACCTTAGAAATGGATTTGTAACCCTTCCCAGACTGATACATGTCAAGTACTTTGTTTCTCATCTGTTGTTGAATTTCTTTATATTGGGCATGTGTTGCTTCTTGAGATCTTTTAGAGTGCTTCACTTTGTTAGACAGCTTCTATTTAAGTGATTTCTTGATTCAACAGATCTGTCAGTAATCAGGCCTGGGTGTGTCAAGTGAAATTTAGCTCAGCTTTCCAAAAAATGTGGTTAATCACAGTTCATTCATAATTTAGCAAGGACAAGGGTGCAATTACTTTTTCACATAGGGCCAGGCAGGTTTGGACAACTTTTTTCCCTTAATAAATGAAACCATCGTTTAAAAACTGCATTTTGTATTTACTTTGGTTATCTTTGTGTAATATTAAATTTCTTTGATGATCTGAATCATTTGAGTGTGTCAATTATGCCAAAAAATTAAAAATCAAGAAGGGAGCAAATACTTTTTCACAGCACTGTATGTACTACATAGCCTACATCAAGGGTAGGTGATCCTAGAAAGGGGGTGGTCTATCTTAACGAACACGGAAGAGATGAAAGATCACCAGGGTGCAGCATGATTTTTATCTTTAAGTGGATAACATCACAAGGCCCCATTAGAATGTAAGGAAGGTTTGAATAGTTCAGGGGTCAATAGTAAGTAACACAGACTTCAGTGGCCAGTAGTAAGTAATTCAAAGTTCAACCTGCAGAGGTCAAGAGAAAATAATGCAGAGTGCAGGAGTCAGTAGTATGTATTGCACGGTGTAGGGGTTAGGAGTAATCAATGCAGAGCACAGGGGGCAGGACTACAGAATTCAGTAGTAAAGCAGACCCAGTATACAGGAGTCAATAGTAAGTAACACAGAATACAGAGGTCAGACAAAATTAATGCAGAGAGAAAGAGTCAGGAGTATGTACTGCAGAGTTCAGAGGCTAGTAGTAACACAGAATGCAGGGGTCAGTAATAAGTAACGCAGAATACAGAGGAAAGTAGTAAGTAATGCAGACTGCAGGGGTCAGTAGTATGTATCACACAGTGTAGGAGTCAGGTGCAAGTAACATACAGTACATGGGTCAGGAAGAAGTAATGAGAGTACAGAAGTCAGTAGAAATTAATGCAGAGAGAAGAGGTCAGTAATAAGTAATGCAGAGTGCAGGGGTCAGTAGTAAGTAATGCAGAGTACAGGAGTAGACAGTATCGCAGAATACAGTGGTCGATAGTAAGTAATGCAGAGTAAAAGGGTCAGCGGAAAGTAATGCAGGGTGCAGGGATCAGTATTAAGTACCACAGAGTTTAGAGATCAAAATTAAGTAATGCAGAGTACAGGGGTCAGTAGTAACCCAGTGTGCAACGGTAAGTAGTAAGTAACGCAGAGTTTAAAGATCAATAGCAAGTAATACAGAGTACAGGAGTAATTAGCAGTTAATGTAGACTGCAGAGGTCAATAGTAAGTAGCATAAAGGGAAAGGGTCAGTACAGGGGCGGACTTACAACTCATGGGGCCCCCAGGCAATAGGAAATCTCGGGGCCCCTGTGTCCTCGTCCACACTCAAACCACACCCAAAAAAGCCTATGAAAGGTACCAGGAGCATCTCATACCCCCTACTGACCCTGGGCCCGAGAGCCTAAATGGTCAGTCCGCCCCTGGGTCAGTAGTACGTAATGCAGAGTTCAAAGAGGAGTAATACAATATGCAGGGGTTAGTAGTCAGTAACACAGAGTTTAGCTGTCAGTAGAAAGTAACGCAGAGTTCATAGGTCAGTAATAAGTAAGGAATTCAGAGGTCTGTAGTAAACAGGGGCGGACTGACCATTTGGGCACCGGGCACTGCCCGAGGGCCGGGGTCAGTAGTGGGCCCCATGAGATGCCTCTGGTACCGTTAATTGGCTATTTCATAGGCTTTTTTGGCCGTGGGTGAGGACACAGGCCCCATGATCCCCTATGGCCCGGGGGCCCCATGAGTTGTCAGTCCGCCCCTGATAGTAAGCACAAATTACCCCCTCCCTTTGTAAAATTCAGTTGCATCATGTGACACATCAGAGCTGAGATGAAGCCTAGAAATTCCATCAGCTCACATTCACATTGCTGCTCTGATATGAAGGGTAAATGGTTGGGTCAGGAGCTGGCGGCACGGCAGGGTCACGATTTACCCATCACATGGCTGTGATCAATGGGTAGACCACAATCCACCGGCTGCAGACCTCCAGTCTACATGAGACACAGACACATATAAAAAATCATTCGTGTTTGCCCTTAATCTTAAACAAAAACACCCAAAAGTCCATGTGCTGAAAACATAATTAAGTTGTTGAAATAGAAGTGCAAACTTCTTTTCTTCAAAAAATACTTTCACCTTCCACCCGTGCACAAACCAACATCGAATACACTCACCAGAACTTGGTGAGTAAAAGACCTTTAAGGAATTTTTAGGGATCCTAAACCCTCTTTGGTGCCACGCTAGGGAAAATCTTCACCCTCCGAATAGACTCCACCATCCAACCAAAAGAAAAAAACTCACATAGCATAATATTGTCACACAATAGTAACTTTTTCCAAATGGAGATTAAGGCCACTCACATGTTAAACACTTGCTAAAGGCATGTTTATTATGTATAAAAGGCTTCAGTTCCATGCATTTCCGGTCCACACTCCATGCGCCTGACGTCATTTCCGGTGAGTGGAACGCACGCTGAGCGGTGCGTTCCAGCGGCCATCTTGGTTCACTGTTTGGTCTAAGAGGAGTCCTGTCTTTGTTCCACTGTGGATGTGAGAGTCCTGGAAGGAAAAAGTTTGTATATCTGCTGGAACTGAAGCCTTTTATACATAATAAACATGCCTTTAGCAAGTGTTTAACATGTGAGTGGCCTTAATCTCCATTTGGAAAAAGTTACTATTGTGTGACAATATTATGCTATGTGAGTTTTTTTCTTTTGGTTGGATGGTGGAGTCTATTCGGAGGGTGAAGATTTACCCTAGCGTGGCACCAAAGAGGGTTTAGGATCCCTAAAAATTCCTTAAAGGTCTTTTACTCACCAAGTTCTGGTGAGTGTATTCGATGTTGGTTTGTGCACGGGTGGAAGGTGAAAGTATTTTTTGAAGAAAAGAAGTTTGCACTTCTATTTCAACAATTTAATTATGTTTTCAGCACATGGACTTTTGGGTGTTTTTGTTTAAGATTAAGGGCAAACACGAATAATTTATGCACCTATTTTATATGATTTATTATATTGATTAATTATCTAAATTTGCACTGTTTATTTATATTTATATTGTTTGTGTTTTCACGATTGGCACAGCAGCATTTTTAGAGTGTTATTTGGAAAGTTTTGGCGCAGGAATAAGTTTTCTTGTATAAACATATAAAAAATCAACACGTGTTATTTAGAGGAAGTGATTCGTCTTTGTTACAGTTATTTTACCTCTAAACGGAAGTAAAAGAATTTCCTGAAGTCACTTCACACTTTCCTATATTATGGTTATTATGTTTTATTAGGTACACCAAGCACCAGGTTTTATTATCCATTTGGGGTGGATTAGTCATATAACGAGACACTGCCAGTAACCTTACAGGTCTACATGAATAAACTGCAGACGTCATTATGTACAGGAACAGTTTCCATAAAATTTACTTTTATTGCATAGGTAAAATATTTTTTAGCTTTGAGTAGAGTAGGGAATGGCTGTTATTTTTTTTTCTTTTTCACTGAAACAAGTGTCCCCATTGGAAGATTTACCTTCTGGTGACAATTCCACATTTCCCTCTACTTTCACACAAAAGAGATTTCCCTCTACTTTCACACAAAATGGTCACCAGGACAAATAGGGTGAATTTTCCCAGCAATGACACAAAGAGCAATAAAAACCTGAAAGAGGTTCTTGCCCTTCATTGTTCAATCCAAAATGGTAATAAAATAGCTTTAGATACACCTGCAGTGGGTGTGTTTAAAGTGTTACTAAACCCACAACAGTAAAATCAGTCTGTATATGCATTAAAGCATGCTTGATATACTCACTGTGGAACCTAAGGGGTTAATCCCCTGCGTTGTGTAAAAATTCTGTTTGATCCTGCTTTCTCTGATCCTCCCCTTCTTCCAGTGCCCCTCTCTAATCTCTTGGTAAGACATATCGTGTGGAGACACTCTGCACATGCTCAGTTTGGTGTATATTACTAGAGAGGTTATTTTTTTTCTTGGGAGAGTGCATGTGATCAGCACAGGGCCAAGCAGCACTGTCCAGACAGAGGTCAAGGGTTCTGCATCCTCCTAGAGCAGAAAGAAAACTCCTCCTACAAGCTTTAACATGTGCTCTGCTGGACACTGATAGAAGTCACAAGACTACTCTAACTGCTGATGAGAAAAGGTATTTAACAGTTTATATTTACTAAAATAATTGCGTTTCCATGTTCTGTGTACTGTGGGAGACCAGATATCGTGAATGCAGGGTCGTGGGTTTAGTAACACTTTAAGAATACAAAATGATGAACAAATGCTCATAAAGCCCAACTCCAGCCAACTAAAAAATTCTCCCTTGCAGTGGGGTTGTGACTGCACTGCAAGGGGTAATTGCTCTTTTTGATTTAGAGCAGGGGCCAATTTACTGGCTTTCAGACTTTAGGGGGGCCGGACTGTGGAAATTGTCCTGTGTCATTGGGAGTAAACAATGCATCTTTGGCATTAGGGGAGGAATAGCGCTCTATTCTTGGTGTAAGTTGGAGAAATAATGCCCCATCGTTGGTGTCAGTGGGAAGAATAGTGCCCCGTTGTTGGTGTCAGTGGGAGGAATAGTGCCTCATGATTTGTTTCAGTGAGAGGAATAGTGACTGTTGTTGATGTCAGTAGCAGGAATTATGCACCTTGTTGGTGTCAATGGGAGCAATAGTGTCTTGTATCAGTGGGAGAAAAAGTGCCCCAAGGGCCGGATAGGGGCAAACAAAGGGCCACATCTGGCCCCCGGGCCATAGTTTGGAGACCACTGGTTTAGAGGAACAAAAAAAGATTTGCTTACCCAATCCTCCGCTCCTCCATTAGACCACTCCCTGCAGCTTCTTCTCCCTCTTACTAGTCTAGAGTTCTAATGTCATCAAGACCAAAGCAAAGCAAGAAAAAATAGAAATGTTTCCCTGGGACTTTGTATGGCAAAGACCACAGTGAGTGTACAAAAATATATAAAACAATAATGTTTATTACAAAAAGTTAATGCAATAAAACGAATCAAAAGATTTGACGTAATAGAATCCCCCACAAGCCGGGGGACCTCGGCCATTGGTGGCCATGATGTTGCTTGTGCAGCAATATGGGGGGAGAATTTATATACTTAATTACTCATCACTGGCGCCAAACAGGGACAGCTGCTCATTGGCATGTGAGCATTGGAGTACTACTATTTATACATGATCTCTGGCACTTATATCTCTCTTGAATGGTCCTGAGGTGGCTCCATGTGAGACATATAGAGGTACTATTGGTGAGCAATTTACAATGTTCCAACTTTCTTGTTTGTTCTCTTTATGGAGGGGTGAATTTGTTTGTCTGCATATGGGCTCATATATGTGTCTTTTGTTACCTTTACTTGGGTTGGATCTACTTTGCTATCTTATTATAGCACACATTTTAATTTAGCCCCTATGCCAACAATGTATTTGTTTGAGCTACACATCATTCTTATGTGCCAAACAATAAACATTAGATTCTTTATGGCTTTTACCACACTTGTTAGATCCCCTCATTGGTTGCTGCTATATGGCCCTCGCTGGCGATGGTTCACTGTGGCATCTCTACCTGCCCTCTCCCTGACGTGTCATTCGGAGAGCATCCTTATTCAACTTTCCATGAATATCTGTCACTTATTATCTGATGTGGTGGAATTTGTAAGTGTTTGAGTAATCAGTTTTGTCTTACATATTTTTAAAATGATATTATGTATTATATTGTTTACACTCATTTGATATGATGTTATATTCTAGACCTGACATATTTCGTCCCTGAAGAAGGAAATAAGAGTTCCGAAACGTGTTGGATTTGTCTGACTAACATCACTGTACAAGTTCTTTTGGGTTGCTAACCCATTTTCCAGTTGATGTACTACAGACCAGGGGCGGACTGACCATTGGGATACTCGGGCACTGCCCGAAGGCCCAGGGTCAGTAGGGGGCCCCATGAGGTGCCCCTGGCACCTTTCATAGGATTTTTTGGGTATGGTTTGAGTGTGGGCGAGGACACAGGGGCCCCATGATCCCCTATTGCCCGGGGGCCCCATGAGTTGTCAATCCGCCCCTGCTACAGACTGTCAGGTTTTATGCACAAGTTCTGTGTGTGGCATATGAATCATTGTATCACAAGCTATTACATCAAATCTTTTCATTCGTTTTATTGTGCAACCTCCCCTGGCTTCTCCATCAAGATCAATAACACAACCATCAGTTCCTCCCCTCATGCCAGGGTGCTAGGTGTAATCCTGGACTCCCATCTGTCCTTTCAGCCCCAAATCCAATCGCTGTCCAAATCTTGTAGACTTCACCTCCGCAACATCTCCAAGATACGACCGTTCTTAACCTCTGAAACTACTAAGCAACTTATTCACTGCCTTGTTATATCTCGCCTTGACTATTGTAACTCCCTCCTTATTGGCCTACCTCATCGCAGGCTATCCCCTCTTCAGTCTATCATGAATTCTGCTGCCAGACTCATCCACCTTACTAAGCGTTCCATATCTGCCACCCCTCTCTGCCAATCCCTCCACTGGCTTCCCATTGGCCAACGGATAAAATTCAGAACATTAACAATAACATATAAAGCCATTAATAACTCTGCCCCAAATTACATCACCAATCTTGTCTCCAAATATCACCCAAACCGTACTCTCCGCTCCTCACATGACCTCCTGCTCTCTAGCTCCCATGTTCCCTCCTCCTATGCTTGTCTCCAGGACTTCTCCAGAACTTCCCCCTGGAACTCTCTACCCCAATTTATCAGACTATCGCCTACTCTGCTCACTTTTAGGCGATCTCTGAAAACCTATCTCTTCAGGGAAGCCTATCCTGCCCTCAGCTAATAATGGAATCTTCTATTCCTCCTACCAGTCCATCCCCCACAGTTATTACCTTTTGTAACACTAGCCCCTCCCTCTTAGATTGTAAGCTCCAAGAAGCAGGATTCTCCTAACCCTCTTGTATTGAACTGTATTGTTACTGTATTGTCTCCCGTTATATTGTAAAGCGCTGAGCAAACTGTTGGCGCTATATAAATCCTGTATTATAATAATAATAATAATTGCGTTAACTTTTTGTAATAAACATTATTGTTTTATATATTTTTTGTATACTCATTGTGGTTTTTGCCATACAAAGTCACAGGGGAACATTTTTATTTTTTCCTGTTCTGCATACATTGGGATGTTGGCAAAAAACCATCTAAATGGTGGGACACTTTACCATATTGTCTATTTTTGTAAAAAAAAAATAAAATTGAATTATTTGGCCTCGGCACAAAGCAATATATCTGGCAGAAATCCAATCCAGCTCACCATCCAAATAACAGCATTCCTACAGTAAAGCATGGAGGTGGTAATATCCTGTTATGGGGGGTTTCTCTGCAGCAGGGCAGGGACTGGATCACTTGTCAGAATAGAAGGCAAAATGGATGGGGCAAAATACCACCAAATTCTTGAGGAAAATCTGCTGCCAGAAAGTTGTCAATGGGAAAAAGGTTTACCTTCCAACATGACAATGACCCAAAGCACACAGCAAATATGACCACACGGTGGTTGGAGGAGAAAAAGGTGAAGGTCCTTGCATGGCCTAGTCAGAGCCCAGACTTAAACCCCTTTGAAAATCTGTGGAATGACTTGGAAGACTGCAGTCTACAAACGGTCACCATCAAATTTAACTGAACTTGATCAGTTCTGCAAAGAAGAGTGGGCAAATCTTGAAAAGTTAGTAAAGACATATCCCAACAGACTAAAGGCTGGAATTAAAGAAGAAATCTGGGCAATAATGTAATTTTCCCAAGCAGAAGGGCTGTGCCTGCATTGCATGGGTTAAATGCTCATTTTTGTCTAGGGGTTCGTAAAGCTGAAATATACTTACCTAATCCGCCGATCCTCCAAGTGCAAGACCGGTCCTCGTCGCTCCAGCTCCCCGCACACTAGCTGTCTTGTGAATGGGCTGTTCCTTACATCATTACGCCCATGGACTGGCTCTGGACCTGAGGACAGCAGGTACAATCCATCCCTGGATGTGGGGCAGCGCAGTTTTCTGGAGGATGGGGTAGGCATAGCTTTTCCCTGAGCCCCTTGAGAAAATTAGCAGTTAACCCATGCACAGCCCCACTGCATGGGAAGATAACAAATTTGACTGGAGTTCTGCTTTAAAGGAAAGGGTGGTTAAACAAAATACTGACACAAGGGAGTGATCCTATTTCCAACTCAGTGATTCTATTTTTAATTTTTTTTCTTAACACACTGTTGGTGTTATATCTTTCACTTGGATGTTATAAGTTGAGTAAATACAGCTGGATAAAGCAAAAACTGTGTCTGTCTTCATTTTAGGCTGCAAGAAAATGTGATTATTTTAAAGGGGGGTGGTTCTTTTCTATACCCATAGTATAGCGTGTCATCTCTGAGCTGGTGATTCAATCCAGAAAAGAGATGTTGACCCTCCACAATGTCTGAACAAAAGCCTGGCATAGACGGATTGAAATTCCACTGGCTCAGTAGGAACCAGGCGAATTTTGATCCATCTATGGATAAGCTGGTTGTACTGAAGTCGATCTATTGATCGATGGGGTACAGCCAACCTGTTGGGTTTGTTTAATTTAATCACTGCGGCTGGATGACATCCATGTAGATGAGACCTCTGTTTTTCATCCAAGTGACACTATAGTGTGTTAGACAACTTGCTGAAAATCGTCTTTATGTTTGTGTTTGTACCTGCTTTTTTGGAAACGATATCTTCTACTACCAATGAAAATGCAATAGGGTATATCTGACCTACAGGGGCCACTATAACCATGCAGTGTATGGATATATTTTCTCGTTGTATCCCAAGTCCTACTCTATAGAAGCCATGGTTTCCATACACTTGTAGCGCCCCTCTTGTTAGCCAGAGCAAGCTAGCTAGGTTTTTTTAGTTAGAGGCTGGATAGCAGCCTGGGATGAGTCAGTTGGGTGTAAGTCAGCCAGGTTACCCAAGAATAGTGCTGCGCTGCCCCCTAGTGACCCAAAAAAAAACTAATAATAAATAAACACCCTCCTGAGCATCAAACTCAATGTGTAAATTAACAATTCTGTGAAATAAGTAAAGTCAATAGTAAGCAAAACACCTGGCTGAGCCACTAAATCCAAATGACATGTGAAACATATATAAAAAATAAACCATAATCAAGTAGTGTTATATCACTTTTGGACTGCATTTTGCAGGTTAAATTTAGGTCAGGACTGAGGGCTCTGTGGGTCAGTTCCTTGATACTTCCCCCTGCTCTAGAAGCTTAAGACGTTTCTAGAAGGCAGAAGGTAGGGGCGAGGAGGGGCTGATCTGCATGTCTGAGGGATCTTGACAAATCCCCAAGCAGGAGGCTTGGCATGGGGTCAGGACAGCCCTCAGATATGATTGAGTCTGATCAGCAGGATATGGCCAGAGTGTGTCGGGTGGAAGATGGAGTAGGAGGCTGGAGTGTGGAGCCTGGGAGGGGGCCCAGGGAAGGGGCCTACCTACAGGCTGGTTGCTGGAAAAGGAGATCTCTACTGTACCACCATCTAGGAGGAGGGACAGCCTGAGCAGCAGGGAAGGAGCCAGCCTAGCAGGAGGTCTGAAAGCAGCCACCAACCCATAAAACTATCAGGAAGGACAGTGTGAGTAACCTTACACCCTCTGGGCTGGATAAGGGGAGAGGGCAGTCAGGTGGAGAACTCAACTAGCTCCTCAGCTGGGACTATTTAATCTTTGGCAGCTTCTGGATCCCTTTGCCCAAGGAATACCCTTAGTACTGCTGGGCGAATAGGAGGATTCACCTGGGGTCTAAGGAGGTACACCGGAGAGCCGGAGTGCTCTTTCAGAGAAGAGACAGATTTTTGCTTCTTGTCCATAGACTTGTACATAATTGATAAGGAGTTTGTCCTCGCAGTTCACAATTCCTTAGGCATCCCACAAATCTCTCAACCCCATCCAAGTTCAATACCCCTAATAAAATCACAAAAACAAGCCTAAGGACTGGTTACTGTCTCAGTGCGCAAATGTGGAGGAAGAAAATGTGTGTTGCCTGGCTGTGCAGGACTATAGGGTGACCCAAAACTCAGCGAGTAGCACTACAGTAGTGGGGGTAGTACTACACACTGCACTGATGATGGCCAAAAGGCCAAAAAGTACTGCGTACTGCTGTATGCAGTATGGAATCAATGGCTCTATAATATTGGCTGGATGTGCACTGTACTTTACATCAGCAGTTCTGGATATACATCTGGCCAGAGGGGAAAAAAGCAATGATTTGCACTTTCCTAAAATGAGAAATAAACCTGACAAGTTTCAACCCATCTATGGACATTCCCACTCGACTGAAGTCAATCTAACAATCAACTTTTGTTAAAAGGGAATGTTGGAAATGTCCATGCAATCATCAGCTGCAGCATCGATTGGTATATTTTGATAGTGAAGGAGTCCCAACTGTTAGAACAGAATAGCACAGTGGGGAGGATTCCTCCATCTACCTCGCTTGTGTGGATGAGGGAATCCCTTTGTGTTTTTCAATCAGCCAAAAAAAACAAAAAAATGACCTATCTATGGCCAGCCTTAGTTTTGAGATATGTGATGGAATGAGCCGTGAATACCTTATGATCCATAAAGGCTTTATTGTGATATGACATATATGGGGGTACTTCATTAACCAGTTCCCATCTGGCCTATAGTAGATCAACGGCCAGGCGGGCCTTCCCTCATATGACGTCCTCCTGGTCACGCTGCTTGCCGATGCTGCGATCAGTGGTGAGCTGTGTCGCTCAGACACAGAACATCACCAATCAGGGTAAAAGAGCCAATGACGTTGGCTCTTTACCATGTGATCAGTCGCAGATGATCACATGTTAACACATGCCGGTTATCTGCATTTCCTTTCCTCAGCGCTGTCACTGTCTGAGAAAAGGAAAGCCAATAACCGGCTTTCCTGTGACAAGGGACATTTACACATAATCAGGGCACTGATGATCAGTGCAGCTCCATCAGTGCCAATCAGTGTGCATCAGTACAGCATATCACTGCCCATCAGTGCAGCATATCAGTGCCCATCAGTACAGCATATCAGTGCTGCCTCATTAGAGCCTCTTCATTAGTGCCCATCAGTGCAGCTTATTTAAGACTATCACTGCCCATCAGTGCCGCCTCATCAGTGCCCATCAGTGCAGCCTCATCAGTGCCCATCAATGCAGCCTATCAGTGTGCATTGGTGCAGTCTCATCAGTGCACATGAGTGAAGAAGCACATATACTTATTCTCAAATTTTAATAATAGAAACTAAGAAAAAGGTTTTTTTTCCAAAACTTTTAGTCGCTTGCTTAGCAAAAAATAAAAACCTGAGTGGTGATTAAATACAACCAAAATAAAGCTCTATCTGTCTCAAAATGATACAAATTTAATTTGGGTACAATGTTGCATGACTGCGCAATTGTCATTCAAAGTGCAATAGCACTGAAAGCTGAAAATTGTCCTGGGTAGAAAGAGGGTGAAAGTGCCCAGTAGGCAAGTGGTTAAAACAAAAAGGAAGCAAACACAACACTGGAGTTGTTGCCAAAAGCAACCAATTGCTTTGATTGGTCTCTATGAGTAACAGCCAGGGGCGGACTGACCATTTGGAAACTTGGGCACTGCCCGAGGGCCCGGGGTCAGTAGGGGGCCCCATGAGATGACTCTGGTACCTTTTTCATAGGCTTTTTTGAGTTTGGGCAAGGACACAGGGGCCCCATGATCCCCTATTGCCCGGGGCCCCATGAGTTTTCAGTCTGCCCCTGGTAACAGCTCTTCTTTTCTCTAGTATCAGCCCCATAGTCTTCTTTGTCTCAAAGGGTCCAGCAGCAATATAACCATTACCCATAGTCACCTCCACCTGACCATTACCCATGATCACCTCCCTGCATTGATCTGCCCCATCTCATTTGGGAACGCCTCTCCCAATAACTACCTTTCTGTAGGACAATACCCCAATATTGAAAATAGTCTGCCGTTTCCCAAATATATTGTTTTTGTGGGACATATGGGGCTTTAATTTGGTTGCAAATGTGAATACATATTCATGGCCATATTTAGACAGCTGTGTCATTTAGCATTCCTGCCCCTTTGTTTACTTCCAGCTGGGGAATCTCCCAGCTGGCAACAGAATGAGTCGGGGATGAGTTGTTGGTTACTAGAAAGCAAGCGACCTCCAACGTCCTAGCAACCACAAGCCCATTTTGGGAAGCTATAACAGTAATGACAGCTTCCTATCACACATGCCTTACTCTGAGCACTGCCACCTACTGTATGCCAACTCAGAGCTGGCCATAATTACCGCCAGTTTGCCTATCTGTGAATTGGCTATAACTCTTTTTGAATCTGGAAACGTCTTAGCTTCAGGTTGTAAAAGTTGAGGTACCAAGAACTTCCTGAATCTGCTGCATGTTTTGGTATTGGTGTCAACACTGGTGCAAATCTTTCTTGAACTAGGTACAGGCCATGTTAAAGGGGCCATACCTCAAAAGAAGTGTCATCATCAGTTTAGTAAACTACCCCCATAGTATGTCTCTTCTGCAGTGAAAAGCCTATCTGGTTGCCCTTTTTTAATTTTTCCTTAAAGTTCCACTGCAACAGTCCATTGAAGTATCCTGTGAGGTAGGTCCTTGTATTACATGGTTGTTGTTAGACCCTTACATACAGTATACCCAGTGAAGTTGCTGGCCTTAGGTGATACACAGAGATGTAGCAAACCCTCCTATATATGTTGTACCTGTCTATCTGCAGCCCTCTCTCCTCTACAGCCATTCAAAGTGCTGAATTTATACAGCTTGTCTGAGCTATCAGAAAACAGGAGGCGGGGAGCTGAAATTACACTCTGCAGATCTCAGTGAGGAGAGCTCTGAGAGCTGATTGGAGGGAGGGGACACACCCCTCTCCACACAGCTCACAGGAACAGAGTTGAGGCTGTCAATCTGCTGGAGTTCCCCGACACCAATTTTCTCTTGGTGTCAGGAAACTTGTCAGAAGTGATTCATGCAGCAGAGGAATGAGCCAGAAGACAGAAATGACACTTAGTGGGGATATGCTTTGTTCATATTTTATGTCTGAGGTTTACAACCAATTGTGCAACCAGATTGTTAAATTGTATGGTCAGCTCTAAAGCTGAGGATATGTTTGCCGTGTTACTTTGGTCCAATGTAAGTATGCATATTTCATACGTGTGAGCAGGCCTTTTTTTCAGTGGGAATGTGGGGGAACGCACCTCCAGCACCTTCAGCACTGGATGTATGTAATGTCAAGGGGTGCTGGAGTGTGCTGGAGGGTCTATTGATGCTTGCTGCTAGTGGATCTATTGTTGCTGATGAGGGATACATTCTTACTAAGGGGGTCTGTTGTTAGTAAGGGGGTCTAATGTTTCTGGGGGGTCATTTGCTGCTGAGAAATAACTACTGTTGAGGGAGGGGTCTATTATTGCTGGATGCTGGAGGGTTTAGAGATCTGTTGTTGCTGCCGGGGGACTATTGTTGCTGGGGGATCTATTGTTGCAGGGGATCTGTTGTTGTTGGGGGGTCTGTTGTTGATGGGGGTCTACTTTTGCCAGGGGGTCTATTGTTGCTGGGGAATCTATTGTTGCCAGGAGGGTCTATTATTGCTGAGGGATCTATTGTTATCAGGGGGGTCTATTGTTGCTGCGGGTACTGTTGTTGCTGGGGATCTATTGTTGCTGGAGGACAGTTTTTGCTGGGGGTCTATTTTTGACAGGGGAGCTATTGTTGCCAGGGGGTCTATTGTTGCTGGGGGATCTATTGTTGCCATGAGGGTCTATTATTGCTGGGGGGTCTCTTTTTGCAGGGGGGATCTATTGTTGCTGGCTGCAGGGGATCTATTTTTCTGCTTTTCTTGTTATCATTAACAAACTCCAAATTACTTAGCACAACAATATGATACTTGGTTCTGTTTTCTCTAAAAGGAGTAGTACTAGGAGGTAGAACAAGGGCTCGGAGGTGGGTAGGGGTGGAGACAAGGGTGACCCAGAAGCAGGAAGTTCCTGCACACATTCTCTGAGAAAAAAAAATCCCTCCCTGTGAGTTCCCTGTGGAAGCAGAGATCCACTGTAGTAGCCACCACTACTACAGTGATCCTTGCTGCCTCCCAGGCACCATTTTTAGAATACTTAAAAAAAAAATAGGATACATACAAAAGTGTAACAAAAAAATGTAACAAAACAATAAGAAACAATATTTTAAATCAAAATAAAATCCAGCAAAAACGAAAAAGTCCAAAAGTTCAAATAATCAATAATGTCCAAAATAATTCATCACCAAGTGAATCCACCACCAAAAATGGTTAAATAGAACTCACCAGAGTAATATGCTGATTGTTGAAAAACCAGCATATAGTACTTGTTACTCTGGCAGCAAAAAATAATATGGTGACAGCAACACTGAAGAAATGAGGGATGAACTCCAACAGATTTTTAGAATGTCTTGTATTTATCCCAAGGAATGGAAAGCATTCTCTGATTGGATGAGGTGGAGGAGCAGGGCGGTGATGTTACAATCCCCCCTCATCCATTCAGAGAGCATTCATTGAACAAAATAGAAGGCATTCTCTGAATGGCACCTGTGCCTAGTGAGCACCCCCCTGTGGTTACTATACAGCAGGGCAGGCTCTCTGCATGGGACCAGGAAGACAGCGAGGATCACCGTAGTGGTGACACCTAATACAGCGATTCTCGGCTTCCACAGGGATCAGCCAGGTATGCAATATGTATACGTACAGTACATTTCTCCAACCTGGACCAATGTAACTATGTAAAAAAAGCCATAGCTGGAATTCAACTTTAAGATTTGCCATTTCACACAGAATCAGCGAGGCTTCAGAGGTTCACCTCCAACCTCCCATGATCCGTAGCTGGTCCAGGAATGACATACATTGCATGATACTATAGACAAAGTGTCTGCCTATCAGGGTCATGCATTACCCTCCCCATTTGCACAGCAGAGAAGTGATTTAGGGCTGATAGGAATTTATAGGCCGGTATTAGAAGAGCTACTTCAGTGGTGAGGGAAGCATTCCTCCGTGTGGAAAATCCAAGTCCCTGGACACATACACTGTAGACTTAGAACAAAATATTACATAAGCCATCCATTCATCCTGTCCCACCCACCGCGCACTCCCACCTCTTCCCACCGCGCACTCCCACCTCTTCCCACATGCACTGGATCCCCATTGAGCAGGAAGCCACGGGACCCCTCCACACCTACAGATGTGTGGCTTATGCAGGAACACGGTGGACACACTGCGCAAATATAATGACCCATCTCATGTTTGTACAGACTGAAGTATGCAGACGGTCACTGCAATAACATACTATATCTGGGCAGATGGTCTTCTCTGAACGGATTTTGTTCTTGCCTCTATATGTGTGCTATGGTACAAGTAGCAGGCATGAACAACACTATATCCAACAACAAAAATTGAAGCCCAAGTGGATTTTCAGTTTAACCCCTTAGGGCTGGCCTTTAAAGTGGAAGTACATTCTGGATGTTTAACTTGTACCTACATGTAGGATCACGATAAGTCTTACCTGTAGGTACCGTGAATATCTCCTAAATGTACGCTGTTTAGGATATAGTCACATCGCCTGTAGCCGATTACATCACTGTGCATTCAGGGTGTCCATGCAGAGAGCACCATGGCATGATCAGGGACGTATGTACCACGAGGCAAACAAGGCATTTGCCTTGGGCAGCATAATTCAGGGAAGTGGCGCCACTCCCAGGCAGAAGGGAAACATGTGACAGAGGATGGGGATCAGGTGAGCCACTGCAGGAGCTCCCGAGGATGATGTACAGGGGATGAGTCAGCCCCAAACACATCTCCTCATACAGGAGCCCATATTTTTGCAGTGGTTTACACCACAATGGGATCAGCAAGAGACTACAGACTGCTGGAGGGTGTAGACAGAGGTCGGCTCTGCTTTCCGGGGATTCCCAGATCAGTGGCTGAGCTCAGCGCACAAGGATGACACCAGGATTTCCTGATCATAGCCCTGGGGATGGCCAGCAGGTGTCATTCCGGAGAGCTGGGAAAGTGAGTGCTGGAAGAATGGTCTCTCTCCCTCTCTCTCTTTTTTTCTCTCTATTTTTTCCTCTCTTTCTCTCTCTCTCACTTTCTTCCTCTCTTTCTCTTTTTTTGCCTCTCTTTTTTTTTCTCTCTCTGGTTTCCTCTTTTTTTTCCATCTCTCTTTATTATCTTCTCTTTTTTTTCTTTTTCCCTCTTTTTTTCTCTCCTTTTCGCTCTCTTTTTCCCCTTTTTTTCTTCTCTTTCTTTCTATTCCCTCTTTCTCTCTCGCTCTCTCTCTCTTCCTCTATTTTTTCCCTTTTTTCTCTCTCAATCTCTTTTCCTCTATTTTTCCCCTCTCTTTCTCTCTCTCTTTTCTTTTCATACCCTTTTTTTCCTCTCTTTCTCTTTTTCCCTTTTTTTTTCCCTCTCTTTTTCTCTTTTTTTCCTCTCTTTTTTTCTCTTTCTCTTTTCTTCCTCACTTTTTCTCTCTCTCTTTTTTTTTCCTCTCTTTCTTTTTTTTTTTCCTCTCTTATTTTCCAGCTCTCTCTTTTAGAAGGGGAAGGGGGGCGCCCAATTTTAGTTCTGCCTAGGGCAGCAAAAAAAAAAAAAATACACCACTGGGCACGATCATGACTCCTATGTGCATGCACGGCAGTGATGTCCTCATGGCCCGCCAATTCAAACAGCCGGAGAGTTCAAACCTGGAAGACTGGATGAAGATGGAAGCACCTGCAGCTAGGGCCAGGACAAGGGGTGGACGGGAGGGGTGGCAGCCCTGGGAGCAATGGTTTACTGACGGGGAGCCTTCCTTCTGTTACAAGGCTGGCAGGAGTAGTGATAGCGGCAGTGATATTGAAAAGCGAGCGACTGCCGGGCGTAGGATCCCCTAAACTTGCACATTATAAATGGGGCATTTGATCACCTTGTCCCAGCATTGCCTGCAGCAGTAACAGCACAGTGCTGGAAGGCTCTGTTTTAAGGTCTGTCATAATGAGCTAGTATAAGTTATAGTACATACTATCACATTATGGCGTTAACCTGCAGGGGGACTGGGTATTTTTTTTTTAACAAAGTGTTTACTATCACTTTAATGTTAGGTTGCCATATATATGCATGAAGCTGGCATTGCTGCTTTTTGCTCAGAGCTTTCTCATCTGGCACTTCAAGTACAGTGACTGCACTGACAGGTCACTGTTTATGATTGGCAGCTCGGAACGGGCTCTTGTCCTTGTGATCACTGTGACAGCCAATCATAGTGATCATTTGGTCAAGAAGCCTGCCTCTGCCACCCAGCTTAGGACTGGTTTCTGTCAGTTGGAAGGGGTTAAATTAGCTAATCACATTCTAGGTGCATTAAAACCAAATGGGCAGCACAGTGGCTAAATGGTTAGCACTTCCGCCTGGTAGTACTAGGGTCGTCGGTTCAAATCCCAACCACAGCACCACCTGCCTGGAGTTTGCATGTTCTCCCTGTGTCTGTGTGAGTTTCCTCCCACACTTCAAAGACATGCTGGTAGGTTAATTGGTTCCTGTCTAAATTGGCCCTAGTATGTGTATGTATGACTGTGAGTTAGGGACCGTAGATTGTATGCCCCTTGAGGGTTAGGGACTTGTGAATGTACAATATATATATGTGTAAAGCGCTGCGTAAAATGGACGGCGCTATATAAGTACCTGAAATAAATGTGTACAAAGTCTTTGTTTTATTTAACCCCTTCGTGCTTAAGGGTAAAACAAATCTAAATGCCTAAGCACAATTTTGCAACTTTGACATGTGTTAGCAAAACCATACATATCACAACTACTTTGTGCATCCAGGTTAATTATACCGCATTTTTTTCAGGACAAAAGGGGCTTTCATTTGGTGGTAGACGGTAATGGATATCTCCTGATTTTTTTTTTATTACCAAAGGAAAACTGGCCCAAAATAGTAACAAAAAAAAAATTTTTAAATTTAGCTGTATAGTTTTTGCTATTACCATAACCTACAATGAAAAAACAACCCAAAATAATTTATCCTGCTCCTGACAATTGCAGCGATACCACATGTGTGTATGTTAGTTGTTGTTTGTACCCATAGCACAGCCCAGAAACAATAGTGTGCAATTTGTTTTTTTTTTAATCTTGCCACTAACTGACACTAATTTAAAAATGAAAAAAACCCTGACCGAAAAAAAAAAAAACCCTGACCTTTGACCCTGACCTTGACCCAAACACTAACCCTAGCACAGACCTAGGTCAAACCTTGATCTAGGTATTTTTGTTTATTTTTAAATAATTTTTATTTATGTATGTATTTATTTTTTACACACAGTTGTTTTTTTTTTTCTCTCTGAAAAGACAGAGAAAGATACAATGCATTTCTCTCCTCCATTCAGAGAGAGAAAACAAGGGGGACGGTCTTCACAGTGACTGATCACTGAAATAGCCAATCAGAGGCTATCATAGTGACCTGGAATCAGGAGTTCTGGGTCCCGATCATTAGAATGGGACCCAGGGCTCTCAGTGACACCCAGTGACACTCAGAAAGACAGGTATGCAAATTAGCAGCCCCACGGGAAAAAACACAGTTCTGTGAGGCTGCTAATTTGCAGGCATCAAGAGGTTAAAAATCAACCACAGAAAAGCCTGTCCCCTGCCAGCATTGTGCAGAGAAGGACCCTTGCTCTCTGTGGGGAAGCAGTGATCCATCTGCGGAGGTCTAACAGGCCCCCTGTCATCACAAAGCTACAACCTCTGCCCTCTTTATTCAGAATAACAGGAAGAGAGAACACTCACATGACTGCCAATACTGCCTAAAAAATAAGGTATTTAGGGACTTTTAATGTAAACAATACAGGGTCTCTCAAAGGAGTTGATGTATTGGCAGTGACAGGGTATACAGCTGTTAACCACAGGAGGCCCCTGGAACTCTTCTCCCTCTTAGGTTTTTGTAGTCTACCCCAATGTATTATACATTGCTTTTTTGGGACAACAAATAAGCATTCATTTGATAATATATATATATATATATATATATATATATATATATACATACAGTGGATATAAAAAGTAAACACACCCCCTGTGAAAATGTCAGGTTTCTGTGATGTAAAAAATGAGACCAAGATAAATCATTTCAGAACTTTTTCCACCTTTAATGTGACCTATAAACTTTACAACTCAATTCAAAAGCAAACTGATGAAATCTTTTAGGGGGGAGAAGTGAACATAAAAAACAAAAATAATGTGATTGCATAAGTGTGCACACCCTCTTATAACTGGGGATGTAGCTGTGTTCAGAATTAAGCAATCACATTCAAAATCATGTTAAATAGGAGTCAGTACACACCTGCCATCATTTAAAGTGCCTCTGATTAACCACAAATAAACTTCAGCTGTTCTAGTAGGTCTTTCTTGAGATTCTCTTTGGGATTTGCATCCTACAGCAAAAGCCATGGTCCGCAGAGAACTTACAAAGCATCAGAGAGATCTCATTGTTAAAAGGTATCAGTCAGGAGAAGGGTACAAAAGAATTATCAAGGCATTAGATATACCATGGAACACATTGAAGACAGTCATCATCAAGTAGAAAAAAATATGGCACAACAGTGACATTACCAAGAACTGGACATCCCTCCAAAATTGATGAAAAGACAAGAAGAAAACTGGTCTGGGAGGCTGCCAAGAGGCCTACAGTAACATTAAAGGAGCTGCAGGAATATCTGGCAAGTACTGGCTGTGTGGTACAAGTGACAACAATCTCCCGTATTCTTCATATGTCTGGGCTATGGGGTAGAGTGGCAAGACCGAAGCCTTTTCTTACGAAGTAAAACATCCAAGCCTGGCTAAAATTTGCAAAAACACATCTGAAGTCTCCCAAAAGCATATGGGAAAATGTGTTATGGTCCAATGAAACCAAGGTTGAACTTTTTGGCCATAATTCCACAAAATATGTTTGGCACTAAAACAACACTGCACATCACCAAAAGAACACCATACCCACAGTGAAGCATGGTGGTGGCAGCATCATGCTTTGGGGCTGTTTTTCTTCAGCTGGAACTAGGGCCTTAGTCAGGGTAGAGGGAATTATGAACAGTTCCAAATACCAGTCAATATTGGCACAAAACCTTCAGGCTTCTGCTAGAAAGCTAAACATGAAGAGGAACTTCATCTTTCAGCATGACAACGACTCAAAGCATACATCCAAATCAACAAAGGAATGGATTCACAAGAAGAAGATGAAAGTTTTGGAATGGCCCAGCCAGAGCCCAGACCTGAATCCAATCAAAAATCTGTGGGGTGATCTGAAGAGGGCTGTGCACAAGAGATGCCCTCGCAATCTGACAGATTTGGAGTGTTTTTGCAAGGAAGAGTGGGCAAATGTTGCCAAGTCAAGAAGTGCCATGCTGACTCATACCAAAAAAGACTGGAATAAAATCAAAAGGTGCTTCAACAAAGTATTAGTTTAAGGGTATGCACACTTTTTGAACCGTATTATTCGGGTCAGGACTGAGAGGCTGTATAGATCAGCTCACTGATACATCCCCCTGATCTAGAGACTCTTGAGAAGTCTCTATAACACAGTGGGCGGGGGTAAGGAGGAGCTTGCCTGCACACTTGAGGAATCCTGGCCAATCACCAGACAGGAGGCTTGGCATGGGGTCAGGACAGCCCTTGATAGTGACTGAGCCTGCTCAGAGGAAGGAGAGTTTGGGTGGAAGATGTGAGGACAGCTGAGATGCAGGAGCCTGGGAGGGGGCTCAGTGGGAAGAGGCCTACCTCCAGGCAGAGTTGCTGGAAAAGAGGATTACTCAGCCTTGGGAGTCCCATGAGCGAGGAATATCTATGCAGCGGGGAAGGAGCCAGCTCAGCAGAAGACCTGAATGCAGCCACCAACCCAACAAGCACACTGGAGAGGAAGGGTGAGTAATCCTACACTCCTAGGCCAGTTAAGGGGAAAGGAGCATTCAGGTGGGAAACCTTACTAGCGCCTTGCCCAGGACTGTTTCAACTTAAAGTGGCAGGCACTGGATCCCCTTGCCCAAGGATTTCCTCCAGATAGCTGGATGAGCTGGGGTCTAGGGTGGTACATCAGGAGAGGCTGGAGAGCTCTCCAAGAAATAACTTTTTGCTATAAAAAGACTTGTACATAGTTTCCAGGATGTTGTCCTCAGTTTACAGTTCCGATGGGCATCCCATACAACCCTTACCTCATCCAAATTTATACTGTGACGATCGCAGCGTCAGACCCCAGCCCTTCTCACCAAACTCGTGACCGAAGGACTAGCCAATCTAAAACTGCGCTGTCACATGCGTTACTCAGCAGGGTGTCTTCCTGAAGCAGAGAACCAATCGCCTCATTTGGGCGGGTGTGGCAGGCGGGGACCCAAGCTATGACCAAAAATCCCTTGTAGCTTATATTATGGTTCATAACTTACCCTGGATACATACAACATTCTATCCACGAGTAGATTAATACGCAGAATCTTTGGCTGAATGTCTACATATGAAATATGAGACACCTGCTGGGATGGTTAAGGAGATATTATGTTCTGCTCTCCTGTTGATCTCAGCTAGGGGATGTAATATATCAAATGATTTGTATTAAAGTGAGCCATCCGAATATGTGCTCCATGTTTGTGTAAATCTTTCATAATCCAAGATATGTAATCATAGGGGAAAATGGATGTTTAAATGTGAGTCTGTTTTATGGCTTATCTGGAATGTCTTTGAACTCAGCGAAGGGCTTGGTTTATGGTTTTACAATATCTCAGATTGAGAAGCTAACAGGCATCTAGGCACCAGCTCGGCTGGGGTTTTATAGCCATGGAGTTATCCCACCTGGGCATGTTGCCTTTTGAACTCTGCATAAAACAGACCACATGTCACTCAACAGAGAGGGAGGGGGGATGAGGAAAACTGATTTGGGAGTAGAAAATGATAGAAGATGGAGGCCTTTGCCAAAATGGAGGTTCGCATCCATCTCTGTGTGCATGATTGCTACAAATACCCCTAATGAAAAAAACAAAAAAACAAGCTCATGGACTGTTTACTGTCTCTGGAATGCAAGTCTGTGGAAAATGTGTAAATAAATCAATCTTTAAGCAAACTTGATTATAATAAACCTAAATATTAGTGTATAAAGTCCCAAAATAGGAGTCCAAAAATCAAAATTCAAATAAAATCCCCCAAAAAAATATAAATCTTTGTCGATACTTTCTCAAATCTTCGTGTTATCCAAAACGCCTTTTTGATATAATCCAAAAACAAATCTTCATATACCTCAAAGAAAAAAACTCGACATAGTGTTTTATCCAAATATTAACATAAGAGTGCCACACGTGTTACATGCAAAAAACTACCGTGCCACAGCAACCGTGAAAAAACAAAATTCCTCTGCCTTAAATGTTAATCCACTGCACAAAAAATAACAGAAGTGCATAATTACCCTCAAGGTAGTAACATAAGCATAGATGAGATTGTTTCCAACCTTTTTTTTCCTTCAGCCTTTCCAGCCACTTCCCACAGACCTCATAAACAGACCAGGGATCAGTGTATATCATAAATAATCACAGTACTTTATTATAGCAACTTACATTAAATCGGCTTCCACACAAAGAAAGAATGATTCTACAATCGAGCCTCTCCTCAGTAGTGTTTAAGTGTCCTCACCATACCACTCAAGAGGAGGAATAGATCATCGGTGGTAGGTTCCCCAATAACCATACACCTGTATGGAGGATTCCAGGACAAACACAGCCGCGTGTTCCAGGAACAAAAATGGCTGCCACAGCACTTCCAGAAGAGCGTCACTACGTCACCACTTCACGTGCCCCGGACGCGTTTCATCACATCCGGACTTTGTCAACAGGGAATATGAATATGGAAAATGTGTGATGCCTGGCTTTGCAGGACCAAATCTTCAAAGACTCCTAAGGAGATAGTGCTACAACTGCATTAACATTGCACTGACACCCGCTGAAGATCACAAGGGCAGTGAGTTTTGAGTGCGGTGCAGGAAATGCGCATGGTTTCTTGCACTGCATTCTAGTGGGAACCAGGGCTAATTGCTGGAGCTAGACATACTATGATTTTTTTCTTTTCCAATCATGTTTATTATTTTCCAATAGAAATGGGGCAAACAAAACATAGGTTGACACATGAGTACAATTGTCTCCCTTAAATAGAAAAAGAAAGAAATAGGGAAAGCATTATATGAAATGGGGGGAAAAGCAATTGCAAATCAGATTTCCCAACATAGGTTACAGATGATAACATAGAATCACACATCAGCCTATGTCACCTCAAAGAGCCAACGCGTAGAAAATCTGCAGGCAAACAAGGTAACAGGAAGTAAATGGCATCTTACCGATATTTCCAATATAATGTGTCAATCTAAGAGAGAGCAAATGTGCCCAAGTTGGGCAAACAAGAATATCCCTGGAGAGGGATCCCCTCCATCGTCTCGCCCCAGTTCAAATCACAGGCACTGCGTTATATGGGACGCTGCGACGATGCGGAAGGCAACCTCTCCAGAAGAGAAGCAAAAAGAAATGTTACAAAGGGGTAAACACAAAAAATATCCGTTCTCTAATAATGGTAACGATAACACTAGACATTTCCCAAGAGGTAGGAGATCCATGGATCCAAACCTTTTTAAACAACCTCACTTTCTCATTAAAAAGTGCAAAAAGTCTTTCATTTATCATGGTACAAGATAGCTTAGCTTTGGCCATATGGAGTGGGATAATAGCCAACCTCCAGGATCATGTGACGGTAATTCTTGCCGCTATGACTATAAAGGAAATCAACCTTTTGACATGTCTTGGAGCCTCTTGCACATACTATGATATTTTGACCTATCTAATGTTCAAAGATCTGCTTAAGTTTTTGATTAAAACTTTCTACAATCCACAAGATGTCATTTGGATCGTGTCATTGTACGCTAATTCTACTGGGACTGTAAGTTACAGCTATAAGGCCACAGCTGGATTAGTTATAAAGATCACACTTTCAGTGCTTTGGAGTGGCTCAACAACTGCCATGTTTGTAGTACTCACTGATTGGTTTCACTTGTTGTATGGGATTTCTCTTTAACAGGAACAAAACGCAAATTCAGACTTTTTCAAGCCTGCACTGTCTCCACACTGAGCTGACTCATTACAAGTTGGGGGAGGGATATCTTTTAGATTTTTTATGACCTTAGACACATCCCTTTATCTCATGGTCATCAAAAACAAGATGTGACAACCTTCACAAATGCAGACGCGATGTGCCGCGGGATGAAGTAATATGTTCTCCTTTTCTTCGGTCTGTCCTGGAAAGGTCATTTAAGGAGATATATGGTATAATAAACACGAATGGTAAAATAAGAAAGTGTTTGTATCACATTTCTAAATACAGCAAAAAGTTCAGCTTCTTGTGTCTCCGTACCACAAAATAGAAACAACACTGTGTCCCACTTGAAATAAATGGAAAAGTAAAGAATGAGACCCATTCTGCAACACATTTTAGAATTGGAAACCAAATCTCAGAGATTACCAGAACCCACAAAGTTTTTGTAGACAGGCCCAAGCTCAGCTGCAGCCTTTTTTTTTTTTTCTTACAGCATCTTTTAAAATAAAAATATAAGCTCCAGCTGCAATACACACCTTATCTCCAGTGCTGTCTTCCACAGATTCCATAGTTCAATGTTGAACACTGCCACTATAAGCATTGAATGATCCTAGCCTACATTTAAACCACTTCTTGTGAATCCATGGTGTCAAGAAAGTACCCTTTGAGGTGCTTTATCAAACCACCCTGGGCTCACAGGAGAATTCTGCAAGGAGCAGGATCATGTCATTATGTAAGCACCATTCTCTAGATCAGGGTGTCAAACTGGCGGTCCTCCAGCTGTTGCGAAGCTACAAGTCCCATCATGCCTCTGCCTTTGGGAGTCATGCTTGAAACTGTCACTCTTGCAATGCCTCATGGGACTTGTAGTTTGGCAACATCTGGAAAGCCGCGAGTTTGACACCCGTGCTCTAGATCATTTAGGACACACCAACCGCCACTGCAGAAGGAAAAGGACCAGGGGATATCATGTGACCATGTAAGAGGTGGTTTGATTTCCACCTCCCGGTGACTGGAGTTATTAGGTCGGTTTTTCTTTCTAGGAGGCCTGTTGGTTTTCTGGGTGGAGCCTGACATGACGTGGTTTTTATGTATTTTACATACCGCAACTGTTGAAGAGTGAAGGTACAGTGGAGCCATATGATTGGAGTATCGCCATACAGCATGAACATGTTCTGGGATTGATGCCTTCACAAGCTTTTGGCCTTTCATTAAATTGAAAGCCCAACAATTTGGTAAGGGTTTATTCACCTGTGGTCACCAGAAGTATCCTAGAGTGTCACTTTCTCTTCAGTCCTGTTGGAAAAGAGGGTCTTTTCTCCTTCTTTAATTGTTGGAAACACGCTCATTATCACAGACATTCATTGATGTGGACATTTATTTTATCACGGTGGGTTGCCACTATTTTGAATGTATATTTTTTAGCACTGCACTTTTTGTATTATGTTTATTGTGGTTTAGCATCTTTCATGTGTGCTAGCTGCTTATGTTCATATTTTTTATCCAAGCGCAGGATCACATTGGGTTTGAAGAGGTGGTTTGGTTACCACCTCCCAGTGACTGGAGTTATTAGGTCGGTTCTTCTTTCTAGGAGGCCTGTAGATTTGCATGGATGAGATCCAGAGGATTTGTCATCCCACCGGTTCTACCACACACAGATCTATTTCCCTTAAGGCTCTATTTCTGGGCAGAAGTGCCATCTTCCCTTAATCTGAGGCCCCAACTAAGCACATGATGCCAGGAGCAATGCTGTCGTAAACTACACCCTCACGAAGGCCCATGTTACATGGGTGCTCAGTGACAAGGAAGATGCAACAGGCTATTGTCCACCATCCCACCACCATCACCCCTACTCCAGAATCAGCTGATGTCTTCTCTCTCTTGATATTGACTGTGGGTGAATAAATCCTGTGACAGTTAGATTGTCTTGTCTAATAGGCTGTAAATCCTGTGCCAGTTAGATTGTCTTGCCTAATAGGCTGCCTGCAGCTTTGCAGCAGATGCACCTACTTGATGTACAAGGGGCATTTCAGTGAGTTTATACAGTAAAAGAACAAGGAGTGGAAACTGCATTTATTTGTCAACATACTCCCCTGCTACATTTATATACCTATCCCAGCTTTTAACTACTGCTTGGAAAGCTTTGGCATAGAAAGATTTATCAGTACGTCTGAACCAATCTATGACATTCGTGAACAGGGGTGGACTGACAACTCATGGGGCCCCCGGGAAATAGGGGATCATGGGGCCCCTGTATCCTTGCCCACACTCAAACCACACCCAAAAAAGCCTATGAAAGGTACCAGGGGCATCTAATGGGGCCCCCTACTGACCCCGGCCCTCGGGCAGTGCCCGAGTGCCCAAATGGTCAGTCCGCTCCTGTTCGTGAATGATTGTTTTCACTGTTCCCACAGAAAGATTTTCTCTTTTGGGGCTCCTCAAAAGTCCATGCATTGAGACTTTTTCTTTTGTGGAACATTTATACACCTATTCCAGTGTTTACCTAGAGCCTGAAAAGCTTCGGCATAGAATGATTTGTCAGTACGCCTGAACCATCCTAGGACAGCCTGCATCACTCCTTCATCATTGTGTTCACCGTTCCCACAGAAAGAGTAATCTCTTCTGCAATTTCACAACAGGTTATGAATTGATTATCCAGGATCTGGCGTTCAACGTGTTGAATGTTCACAGGAATGACTGCTGTGGGCTGGGAATCACCACGACCAGGATCATCACTGACAAATATATGACCATCTTTAACAGGTTTACACCATTCAAATGTCTTACTGTGGCTGAACGTCTCATCACCGTACTGTGCTTGATGTCTTCTGTAGATATCCGCAGGCTTTCATGCCTTTGTAGACAAGAAACTTCATTACCACACGCTGTTCCACGCACGTACTAACATTGCTGTCTGCCTCCTTGATTAACGGTCTCTGGACTGGTCCGTGACATGTGCGCCGCCTATCAGTAATAGGACACACTTGGCACTTACTACTGCGTGTAATACCACCACACTAACATCCCTGTAAAATTAAAAGTCCCGGTTTGATTTGAACGCCTCTTGTATATATGTGTACAGCCACATCACATGGAGAGAAAACAGTCCACATAATTTGTAAAGCAGCAAAGTTCCACAAACATGATAAAGAACAGTCTGTAACTTGCAAGAGCTCAGTCCACATTATTGGTGTTAGGTCCTGTAATAGATTAAATGGAAAACAACTATTCACTCAGCAGTTGTATGATCCTTTGTGCAAAGCTTAAAGGGTTAGTTCACCTTTTTAGAAAAAAATTAAAAGATGAACTAACACCATTCACTCTCCCCCAGTCCCCACTGTACTCCATGGGTGATGAGCTATCAGTGTCCATGCAGCCAGTGCAGCAGTCCAAGCAATTTGATATCTCTACTCCTCTCCCTCTCCTCTCTGCAACAGTTCTGGGACAGATCAGAGCGGTGCTCCGTGCAGGCACTGACCAATCAGAATTGCTCTAATCCGTCCCAGAAGTGCTGCACAGAAAAGAGGAAGAGTGTGGATTTCAAATCCACAGACCACTGTACGGCATCTGACAACTCCACTGACAGAGGTAAGTACAGCAGGGACCAGGAGGGATGGTGGGGGTGTACATTGTTAGTTCACCTTTTCATTTTTTCTGAAAATGTGAACTTATTACATGTACTTATATAGCGCTGTCAATTTACACAGCGCTTTACATATATATTATACATTCACATCAGTCCCTAACCATCAAGGATTGTACAATCTAAGGTCCCTAGCTCACATTCCTACATACATATCTATCTATCCATTCAGTTGTATCCGACATTTGGCGATTGCATGGACCGTCACTCGTGAGCGACTTTTTCCATGAATTCTCTTAGCAATTATTTTACAGGGTAGGTTGCCATGTCTTTTCCCAACCCCTACCATGCAGGAAATCCCACATGGCCAGGGATGAAACTAGGACAATTTAGACAGGAGCCAATTTGTTGGGGATACAACAGCATGTACTATATAGTACTGTGTGTTAATATCACTTGACCAGTAGATGGCACTGTACACTAAGGTTACCAGTTGTGCATATGTGTAAAACTTGTTGGTTCTCTCTCTTCTCTCTTTCTTCTAAACCAAGATGTCTGCTGTTACAGTCTGCTGAAATGTGTTGTATGTTTGCAACTTAAGCCACACAAGTAAACCAAGTTCTGCCTCATCACAAGCTACCAGTGTCTTCTCTAACACATAACCAACACTATTAACCTACCAGCATGTCTTTGGAGTGTGAAAGAAAACCAGAGTACCTGGAGGAAACCCACACAGGCACAGGGAGAACATGCAAACTCCAGGCAGGTGGTGCTGTGTTTGGGATTTGAACCAAATACCCTAGTACTGCCAGGTGGAAGTGCTAACCATTTAGCCACTGTGCTGCCCCACTTACAATTTAAAGCAGAAATACCCCCCCCCCCCATCCTTTACAACCATTGAGGCTGCCATGTTAGCCTCTATATGATCTGCAGCTGACATGGTGCTGCACATGTGCTCAGTTATGACACCAGCCATATAATGGCTTAACAGTTCAGTTGAAAACACAAGCAACTGTGACAGTTATCATTCGCAGCATGCTTTAAATATTACTGTTTTGGGAAACTGGTAAATCATTCGGTTTAGTTTCACTTACATTTTTGCCATGATCAGATCTGAGGCCTTCAACTCCTAGCTGGGTGCCTCAGAGGGGAAAATAACTCTCCCCAGCTCTTACGTCTTGCTTGATCCTCACTTTCTTCTAGACTCTGCCCTCCCTATAGCCCTTCCCATCCCTTAACGTGTTACTAAACCCACAATGGTAAAATCAGTCTGTATACAGAGTAAAGCATGATTGTTATACTCACTGTGGAACCTAAGGGGTTAATCCTCCGCATTGTGTAAAAAGGCTGTTTGATCCTGACTTCTCTGATCCTCCCCTTGTTCAAGCAACCACCTCTTATCTCCTGATAAGACATACTGAACCGTAGGCATTTTGCACATGTTGAGTTTAGTGTGTATTGATAGAGAGGGTTTTTTTTTTCTTGGGAGAGTGCATCTGATCAGCACAGGCTCAATCAGCACTGGTCAGACAGAGGTCAGGGGTTTTGCATCCTCCTAGAGCAAAAAGAAAACTCCTCCTACAAGCTTTAGCTAGTGCTTGACTGAACACTGTAGAAGGTACAAGACTTCTCTACCTTCTGATGAGAAAAGCTATTTAGCAGCTTATATTTACTACAATAATTGCATTTCCATGTTCTTTGTACTGTGGGGGGCCAGATATAGTGAATGCAGGGTCCTGGGTTTAGTAACACTTTATTTCAGGTACTTATATAGTGCTGTAAATTTACGCAGCGCTTTACATATATATATATTGTACATTCACATCACTCCCTAACCCACAAGGGGGTACAATCTAAGGTCCCTAACTCACATTCATACATACACATACTAGGGCCAATTTACCTACCAGCATGTCTTTGGAGAGTGGGAGTAAACCATACTACCCAGAGGAAACTCACGCAGGCACAGGGAGAACATACAAACTCCAGGCAAGTGGTGTCATGGCTGGGATTCGAACCAACGACCCTAGTACTGCCAGGCAGAAGTGCTAACCATTTAGCCACTGTGCTGTCCATTTATATATCCTATGGGAGATGTACTCCACACCTCTAGGATGGGCATGCAGATTAAGGGGGTACTAACCCACCTCTAAAACCAGACTGAAGATCCTGCAACAAACAAACAAAGGAATGTACACTGTGGGCACTTTTAAAGATGCAATGGGACTTTACTTTGCTTCTACATTTTGTAAAAGGAAAAAATGACAAATCACTATAAAGTGAACCTCTCAGATGTCTTCAATAGTAAATCCTGCAAGATATTTGTATTTACCTTTACATTTGATAGAAAACCTTCCTATGCGTGCCTTAAATGAGTTACACTTTGTTACTAGGGGCCCAACTTCAATGAGCCACAGCTTTGATTTTGGGCACATGCATGGAATCCAAGAAGTCTATACTCAAAACAAATTCATGACAAAAAGGCTATCCAAACCACCCCCCCCCCCAAAAAAAAAGTGGGCAGACTCGATGAACCACTCGGTCTTTTTCTGCCATCACTTTTCTATATTTCTATGTTAGTCAATTTGCCTGCAAAAAGCAAAGGCATGAAACGCACAGCCTGATCGACTAGGTGTTGACCAAAGGACAGCTGACCCTGCACACTCAGGACATAGGTGGAGTGAAGACTGAGCGGCAAAGACGCAGAATGGAACCCTCTATAGAAAAGCACTGGAATGACAAAGTCGACCATCGTGTGGGATGGTCAAGCTGTTGGGCTGATCCCATGCGGGTATACAGGTAAACATGGCCTTCACATAGGTGTACAGTGTAGCACGCCCATGTGGAGGAGGCCTAGGGGTGACTTCATAATAATGTAAGCCGTGTACCGGGGTGGGCTCCACAGTAAAGTCACACACGAGGAAAGCAACCCCAACACCAGCTTTTACCACAACAGAATTTTACTTAGATGTGGCAAATAAACACAACCACAAATGCTGAGAACATACAATAAAATTATATACACCCAGCCCAAAGGCTGAGACCCTTGTGCTGCACAGCACGGCGCCTTCTGATGGATGAAGGTAGAAGGTGTAGTAATTTACCTACTGGCGGGCACAACTAAGCTGCCACACCTTACCTGTTATTACCCTAAAAGAGCAGGAATCAGTGTATGGGTGTATGGTATGGGCTAGCCTGCGGTGCAGCACAACAGCTTACAATCTTACACAAAGCTACAGTATTCCCTCTCCCATAACTGGTCCTGTAGCATGTGCCTGAGTATTCCTTCTGAGCAAAATGCCAGTCTGGCTTGAGTTTGTGGAATTTTATCAGCTCTCCAATGTGAAATATTACTTTACATTATGGAGTCCTTCCAATGATCAGTAATAACCCTTGTGGCCTGACACAAACAGAGACCCTAACTAACTAACTATAGGCCTGGCCTTAGTCTCTAGGCGCCAACACTGAAATGAGGTGCATGCACGATCTTACTTACCCGGGTCTGCTTTGCATCCGCTGGTGACTCTGAACAGAACAAATGTCTCTCCAACAAGCATGCGGTATAGCAGTGTGTGTTGCTTTGTTCCTCTGCTCTCATCAGCATTCCTGGCAGCAATCTTCCTTTCTCTGAACAGGATCAGGGTCTTGGACACGATCAGCTTCATTTAGTTGCAGTTCTGGTTACTGAGGAATGTTCTCACACCTGGATGCCATCAGATTCTCTGCTCACACGGCTCCTCCATTCACCATCCTCCAAACATGGCTGCTCTCTCTCCTCTTCCTGTTCTCTCAACCCTGTGTGAAAACCCCACCTCTTCATGAATATAGAAATATCTATGCAGTCTGAGGCTGTGTTAGGAAAACAGTGGCATCTTGTGGCTAAACCTCAGAATGTCAGTCCAGAACATTTAATTTACTCCACACAATAATTTACTCCACACAAACAGTGTTCAAAGAATGAGAGCTGTTTTCCTATCTCACATGCCACCCCACTAGAGGTTGTCGTCCTCGGCAACCCTCCCCATACAAACTCATTCTGGGCATAGCGCTGTGGGGGCACACCAGCATTGGGCCTTGTTGACCTTCGTAGAGTGAAAGGCTCAGAAGCACTGGGGACGTCAGGCACATTTAATGGGAGAGGAGCTGCTGACCGCTCAACACTTTCCCTTGGTGGCAAACTTGCTATGGTTGGAGCCTCTGTGGGTACCGGGGCAGGGACAACCCACCATTCCTCCCCATCCTCTAGGGGGATTTCCTTTGTACTCTGAGCAGGAGAAGCCATCCCCTCCACGCACACTGGTTCATCAAAATTACAATGCCTCAATATATTACAGCGCAAGTTTTGTGAGGGCCCCCCAGTCCCTATTGGCTCTACCTCATAGACCGGGATGGAAGGGTCTACCCTCCTCCCACCACCCATCCAACTTTCCAGACGGCCGCTTGGCTTTGACTATCACTCGATTACTCGGGGCATACCCCTCCTTCTGCACTGGTCTTGGATTGGGGTATACTACTTGTCTAAGGCGCTCCCTCACAACCTTGTGGATCACTCTCAGCCGGCGGCGATGCTCCTGCACCCATGCGGTAGTATTTCTCGGTGGTGGCTCCATCGGATCGGGCATGTGGAGATCTTCAATCTCCCGTCCGGCTCTCCCAAACATGAGTATATGTGGGGAGTATCCGGTGGTACTGTGTACCCTGTTATTATAGGCCCACATCAGTTCAGGTAGGTATTCAGGCCACCAAGCCTTTTGGTGGTCCTCCAGAGTCCGCAGCATCTGGAGCAAGGTGCGGTTTAACCGTTCGCACGCCCCGTTTCCCTGGGGGTGATACGGGGTGGTGCGGGAACGTTCGATCCCATACAGTTGGTTCAACTCATACATTCATGCCCCCTGGTCCAAATGTATTCTCTGTGAACACCCGAACACCTGTATAAAGTCTTTGCAGACCGCTTCAGTGGCCGACTCTGCCGTCTGGTCTCTGGTGGGTACATTCACTGTATACTTTGTACAATGATCTGTCATGACTAGACAGTACGAGTGTCCCAAGGTAGAGTACCCAATCTGTACATAATCGATCATAAGGAGCTCTAGGAGTGCTGATGTGCGGATGGCCTGGACGGGAGCCCGCTGTTCAGTACTCTTACTCAGCCCACAGGGCCGACACTTAAGACATGCCTTGGCCACCATGTCTGCCAAATCTGGACAGTACACAAGCCGTTGGAGCCACTTGAACGTTTTATCGCTCCCAAAATGGCCACCCCTCTCATGGGCTTCCCGGGCAGCCTCCGGTCCTAATGACATGGGGATGACAGTCGCCAGTACTGCAACTCTGACTGCAAGTATATGGTCCGACACAGGAGGCCCTGGGTAACAGTCAGCTTATCCCACTGCCTCATCAACATTTGACCCTCGGGAGTCAGACGAGCCCGCTCTTCTGACCGCGGCCAGATCTTGGTCCGGACCCATTCTTTCACTTTCCACAGGTCCGGGCAGCTATTCTAGACCCTCTCCCAATTAGCCAACGTCTTTCCCAGCACCATTGGCATCCCGGACGCCACCCCACTTGAATGTGCCACGTCCTGAAACATGGGCAATCGACCAAGGTCAGGAGTTTCACTGTCTTCTAGCTCCTCATCGGCACTCTGAGCCGGCAACCCTACAGGGACTCGGGAGAGTGCGTCAGCGTTGCCGTTCTCCCTATCTGACCGGAACTTGATGCGGTATTGGTACTTAGAAAGGCGAGCCAACCACCTCTGCTCAAGCGCACCGAGTTTGGCATTTTCCAGATGTGCTAATGGGTTGTGGTCCGTCATCACGGTCACCTCTGCACCGGTGAGGTACACCGTGAACTTTTCGGTCATGGCCCACACCAGTGCCAGTAGTTCCAATTTAAAGGAGCTATAGTTGTCAGGGTTGCGCTCTGACTCCCTCAGAGACCAGCTGCCATAGGCAATGACTCTCTCACGTCCATCCTGGACTTGGGATAACACAGCCCCCAGACCATGTAGACTTCCGTCAGTGTACAGCAGGAATGGGGTGTCGAACTGCGCATAAGCCAGAATTGGGGCACTTATCAGCGCCCCCGTCACTGCTTCAAAGGCCCCTTGTTGCCGGGGTCCCCACTCGATGGGACAATTCTTCGGGCCCCCTGCAGTGCCCCTAATAACTCATTTAACGGGCCCGCAAATGAGAAAACTTGGGTATAAACCTCCTGTAGTAGCCGGCCAGTCCAATGAACGCCCGCCCCTGCAGTGCCCCTTAATAACTCGTTTAACGGGCCCACCAAATGAGTAAACTTGGGTATAAACCTCCTGTAGTAGCTGGCCAGTCCAATGAACGCCCGCACCTCTCGTAGTGTACTTGGCTGGGGCCACTTCTGGACGGCCTTCACCTTGTCAGGGGTTGGCTTTACCCCCTCCTGGGTGACCAAATGTCCCAAATACTCTATCTGCTGTCGAAACAGTTGGCACTTCTTGGGCTTGATTTTGAGCCCATGGTCTCGTAGCCGTCCTAAGACCTGTCGCAGTTTCTGGAGGTGATCCTCAAAAGAGGCCCCAAACACTACTACGTCGTCCAGGTATATCAATACCGACTCGAAGTTGAGATCTCCCCGACAGTGCTCCATCAACCGCTGGAATGTTCCCGGGGCATTGGACAGGCTGAATGGCATCCGGTTGAATTCGTAGAGTCCCATAGGTAGGATGGAGGCCATCTTCGCTTTGTCCTTCTTGGCCACCGGTACTTGCCAATACCCACTGGCCAGGTCAAGAGTCGAGAAGTACTTCGCATGACTCAGGGAGGACAACAACTCCTCAATCTGCGGAAGGGGGTAGGCATCCCGGACGGTCTGGTCATTCAGCTTCCGATAATCCACGCAGAAACGGAGACTCCCATCTTTCTGCCGCACCAAGACTACTGGAGCAGCCCAAGGAATTTGACTCTCCAGGATCACCTGGTTTTCCAACATGCTGGCCACCATATCCTTCACCTCCTGGTACATTTTAGGCGGGATTTGCCAGTAACGTTCCCTGATCGTTGCAGCATTGACGGTGGGGATTTTGTGTTCGATGGTGGAGGCACACCCGAAGTCCTCATCATGTCTCGAGAAGGTCTCCTGAAATTCCCAAAGAGTGTCTTCCAGCAACTTCTGTTGTCCTGGAGTCAGGGTCTTGCAGTTCACCCACATCCGGGCCATGATCACTCGACCGCTTCTCTCCGCTGTCGGGGTCTCCCTTTGATGGACCTCTACAGCATAGGCCCAGGCTGATCTCCTATCTGGCCGTAGCATGAAGCTCCTCCGTCGAGGAATATCCCCTTCGGACACATAAACTTCGGCCAGCAAAGTATTCCCAGGGACGGTTAACTCACAGTCTTCAACGTTGAGGCAGCGTACAGGCACACATCCATCCTTCACAATAGCGAGGGTCCGGGCTACCAATGGATGAGTCTACATTTCTTCTTGGTAAGCGGGCTAGAACAGGACCTCCAGTCCATTCAGTTGTCGTCCAGCCCCAACCGGCAGCATCAATATTCGCTCTTGTCGAGGCGGGATCTTCACCGGGGTCCTCCGCGGCACCCTCACATGTCCAATGGGTCAACCGCACATGTCGCCCTTTCGAAGACTACAGCTCCTCACCATCTGCTGTAGAGCCTTCTGGGTTGGCCGGTGTGTGTTGGCCTGTTGCCAATACCTCGGCCCTTCTTTGGCATAAAGTTGATAGTCTAGGCCTCTCAGCACGTTCATACCTAGTGTCACGTCCATCCCTCTCCGGGATGAATGATCCACCAGCACGACCCCCTTCTTACCGACGTCTTGCCCACACAGCCGGACCCGCATCCAGACTATTCCTTGGACGTCCATCTCTCTGTTATTGGCAGCTGTCAGCTTGATGACGCTCCCATCTTCCAGCTCCATTGTCATGGAAATTTTGTATTGTTGGTTGAACTTTAAATGTGTCATATATGAGTGTTATTCATATGTCTCTTGTGTGGCTTAATTAAAGCTCTGAAGGCTGCAATTGGGTCATGCGCATGTACAATGTATGTATTACAGTACTCAGCTCGGTAATGGATGAGATGGCAGATCTGCGCTTATAGACCGGCGTGTATACCACCACGGCATTCGATGCGAATGCCGCCAGCGGTAGGCCGCGGGCCTGTATCTACATATCAGCAGCATAGTACCACATGGACTCCGTGCTGCAAGGCACCAAGCAGTACGAACTCCGCGTGTAGGCTTATGCATATCTTACAAACCATTACCAACCTGAAACTGTATCTGGATGGATGTGTTTTAATAAAGATCGTATCGGGCCCATCCAGATACAGACACTGTTTAACCTAAGGGATGCTTGTACAGAGAATTTACAGACCACTAGGAGCTAGGACAGGAAGTATGCTCTCCATAGAGGGCTCATGGGGGGAGGGGAGGAAGCCTGCTGACCTCAGAGGGCTCATGGGGGAGGACCAGTGATAGATAAAAGGAAAGGCTATGCTCCAATCGGAATGTACATCCTGTGTATAGGCACTCCTCATTGCATTGTTCTGTGGGAGGGGATTGACCTTATTCATGTGGGGGGCATGTGTGTGTTTGTAATAAAACCAGAGGCTGAGAATGAAAACTTCCTCTATGTGAATTCCAACAGCAACCTGAGAGTGTCGTGTGATCATTCCTGGGTAACGGAGCTCCAATTCCCACATCTCAACAGAAGCTAACCCAGTTGGGGGCGCAGGAATCATGTAGTTTAGCTGCAGTCGTGGTAAGCGAGATTCGACAGCTTAATGGGGGATTTCTGTGCATCCAACTGCGAGTACTCACGGTAAGGAGAAATTCATTAAAAACGAATTTCCAAGACACCATCATATGTCCAAAGTGTCTTTCGAAGAACTTCAGAGGCATAAGGGTGCACTCTGACCCTGTATCAACTAGGCAGCGTACCTTCTGGCCTTCCAACTCGGCTTCCATAACGGGGCTGCTGGCATACAGGTCGTGTTCCTCATGCTTAGGGCTTAGCTTCTGGTGTACCGCCGCAGGACGCCCAGCTACTGTGGCGGTCGGAAGTTTAACATCGGCTCGAACTTCATCTGTTCTGGGAACTCTCTGGCCATATGGCCGTACTGTCGACATGCCCAACAGAGGGATCCCCTTTTGACGTGCCCCCGCAGCTGAGTTATCCTGGGTGGAGTGGCGCGGGGTGCTGGGGTCATTTCCGGAGGCCGGGGAGATTCTGCCTTCATCTGGGACACTTCCAGCTGAAGAAGTTTTCTTAATTCTGTCTGCAGGGCCTGGACCAAATCCTTTAAGGATTCTGAGTCTTCAGATGCAGACTGACCTCTTGTAGCATGGGTACTACTCACTATTCTTGCCGCCACAGGTATGCACTCTTCCTTTCTCTCCACGGCGGCTAAGTAGATGCTGTAGAATATCATTTTGGGCGCCGTCCGGGTCATCTCTTGCAATTTGTCCTGTAAGAACTTGTTGGAGAGCCCCACTATGAACTGGTCTCGTAGTAGCCGGTCCACCTCCCAGAAAGCTCCCATGGCCTCCGGATCTCGCTGCTGTATTTCATTTAGCATCTTCTGTAGGGCATTAGAGTACTGCATCAGGGTCTCGCTCTCTTGCTGTGGTAGGTTGAAGAAGTGGCTAGGCAGCTGCACTACTTTAGCACGCCCCCCTTGGGCTCTCTCCAGCAGGGAGAATATTTTCTCTAGGGTGTCTCTCTCAGATTCGGGCCCTACCATTACTGTCCGTCTGACGTCACCCTCTAGAGCCCCCAATGCAACCTCTGCCCGCAGCTCGGACGTCAGGTTACACATTCTAACCGCACTTCGCACTCTTTCAGTCCAGTCCTGCAACGTCAAATTTTTACCGTCAAATTTTGGCAGGTGACTCAACAGCTCCCCACGGGAATGTACCCTACTGGTACGGGCAGGGCGGGGGGCAAGCTGTATCAGCGGTGTTGGGGCAACTTGGTCTTGCACTGGCACACCCTGAGCTGGGTCCTGGACCGGTGCCATTGGCGCCAGGGGAAGATCTCCCGCCGTATTCCCATCCATAACGGTCGCTGTATCCTGCCGACTACGCCAAGTTGTAAGCCGTGTACCGGGGTGGGCTCCCCAGGATATAGTGAAGTCACACACGAGGAAAGCAACCCCAACACCAGCTTTTGCCACAACAGAATTTTACTTAGATGTGGCAAATAAACACAACCACAAATGCTGGAATATACAATAAATTTACATACACCCAGCCCAAAGGCTGAGACCCATGTGCTGCACAGCACGGCGCCTTCTGATAGATGAAGGTAGAAAGTGAAGTAATTTACCTACTGGCGGGCACAACTAAGCTGCCACACCTTACCTGTTATTACCCTAAGAGAGCAGGAATCAGTGTATGGGTGTATGGTATGGGCTAGCCTGCGGTGCAGCACAACAGCTTACAATCCTACACAAATCTACAGTATTCCCCCTCCCATAACTGGTCCTGTAGCATGTGCCTGAGTATTCCTTCTGAGCAAAACGCCAGTCTGGCTTGAGTTTGTGGGATGTTATCAGCTCTCCAATGTGAAATATCACTATAAATTATGGAGTCCTTCCAATGATCAGTAACAACACTTGTGGCCTGACACAAACAGAGACCCTAACTAACTAACTATAGGCCTGGCCTTAGTCTCTAGGCGCCAACACTGAAATGAGGTGCGTGCACGATCTTACCGAATGTCTCTCCAACAAGCATGCGGTATCGCAGTGTATGTTGCTTTGTTCCTCTGCTCTCATCAGCATTCCTGACAGCAATCTTCCTTTCTCTGAACAGGATCAGGGTCTTGGACACGATCAGCTTCACTTAGCTGCAGCTCTGGTTACTGAGGGATGTTCTCACACCTGGGTGCCATCAGATTCTCTGCTCACACGGCTCCTCCATTCACCATCCTCCAAACATGGCTGCTCTCTCTCCTCTTCTGTTCTCTCAACTCTGTGTGAAAAACCCACCTCTTCATGAATATAGAAATATCTATGCAGTCTGAGGCTGTGTTAGGAAAATAGTGGCATCTTGTGGCTAAACCGCAGAATGTCAGTACAGAACATTTAATTTACTCCACACAATAATTTACTCCACACAGTGTTCAAAGAATGAGAGCTGTTTCCCCATCTCACAATAGAACCCTGCAAGGTGAAGAAGCCACCTGAGAAATGGTGAGTGGATGCAGCGTTTTGGGAAGCAGTATAATCTGGATGAAAGGGGATCTGTGACACAAATTGTAGTGGTCCATGCACACGGTACTCAAGTATGAACAGTGGATCTTCCTGGCAGAAAGTTCCTGTGCTAAAAAACGCAGTTCTGGTATAGGCATGTGACAATTCTTCTGCCTAGAATATAATCTATGGTTCAGGGAGGAGCTGTGATTTATGGTCATACTCCCACATGCACATATAAAATTCTGACCAGGAAAGCAGGTTTTGGGATTTTTCTTAGTCATCGAAATGTTATTTTCATGATATTTCTGTGTGTGTACAGGCCTTTTGAATAAAATATGCTGCAGGCAGATCGATAAAACAAAATGTAGCGTTTTAGTCGCCTTTATGCACGATCAGTGATTCTCAACCTTTTTTCAACCAAGGCACCCTTTCAAATTCTGCACCATCTTGGGGCACCCCATTTGAAAATGGAAAACCTGAACTAATAGTTTTACAGAATGCAGCAACATCCACACATGTAGGACACCCAACATTAGAGGTGCTTTATTCTTCCAAAGCACATACACCTGGTACTGACTAGTGCTCCAGTGTTTCTCTTCTCCCTCATCTTCTGTCCCTCACTCATCTAATGAGACCCCTGTGCTGACTGAGAGGGGCAAACAAGGATGCTGTACAGGGGCCCGACATTTTCCTGTGAAATCACATAATTGGTTGTTAGGACGCCAGCGGCTGGAAGGTTGTAATGGCACACAATGAAAACCTGCGGCTTTGTGTAACTAAAAGGCAGGCTTGGTCTATCTGCTGGCTTGTATACAAGTTTTGGGCAATTTTTAGGCGTTCTGCCAAGGCACCCCTGAGGAAACCTCAAGGCACCCCAAGGTGACACCCACCAGTGCCAAGCAATGCCACCCATCAGTGCCCAGCAGTGCCACCCATCAGTGCTGTACAAATAATTGCACCCATCAGTGCCGCCAGTCAGTGCCACCCATCAGTACCACCTATCAGTGCCACCTCATCAGTGCAGCTTATGCGTGCCACTTCATCAATGCCCACCAGTGCTGCCTCATCAGTGCAGTCTATCAGTGCTGCTTATCCATGCCACATCATCAGTGCTGCCTATCAGTGCCCATCAGTGCTGCCAATCAGTGCAGCCTCACGTCAGTGGAGAAAAACTACCTGCTTGCAAAATTTTAAAAACTTTTTTTTTCAAATTTTTGCTCTTTTTTTTGCTTATAGTGCAAAAAATAAAACCCCAGTGGCGATTAAATACCACCAAAAGAAAACTCTACTTGTGTGAAAAAAATTAATAAAAATTTCATATGGGTACAGTGTTGTATGACTGCACAATTATCATTCAAAGTGCAACAGCACTGAAAGCTGAAAATTGGCCTGTGCAGGAAGGGGGTATAAGTGCCCAGTAGGCAAGTGGTAAAGTGATTCTAAATGCAGGTTTTGTTTTTTTACCTTAATGCATTCTATGTTCACATTGATGCAACTTGTCATGCGATTTGACCATTCAATACGCATGACAAGTCACATCCAATGATCGGCATAGGAACCAATCTAATTGGTGCGACTTTGACTGTGTCGGAGTCACATTGATTTGAAAAGTAGTTCCTGCACTACTTCTGCCGATTTCAGGTGCGACTTGCATAGTCATGTGTTCATGAAGTCGCACAGATGTCTGCAAAGTCACACCTGAAGTTGCTTTGACACACAACTTTGACATCATGCGGTTTCAATTGAAGTTCACTGTGAACCAGGGCTAACAAACCTACGGCCCAGCCCCTCGTACTTACCTGAACCCCATCGTGATTCAACAATGTGCATGAGAGCACTGGCTGTCCCAGGTCTCTATCGCCTCACTGAGTCACACAGCAGTGGGGGCCATTGGCTCCTGCTACTCCCAATCACAGCCAGTGAGCCAATGAGGAGAGTGGAGGGCAGGGGTGGGGCCAAGCCACGCTCTGCGTGTGAATGGACAATGTCCATTCACAGGAACATGGCTCGTGAGTAGCAAGAGGCTTACTAATGTAGGCACTTGGAAGGGGGGAGGAGCCAGGACCGCTGGCAGGGGACTCAAAAAGACAAGCATCGGGGCTGCTCTGTGCAAAACCATTACACAGAGCAGGTAGATATGACGTTTGTTTTTGTTTTTCAATTCTTTACCCCCGTTCACATCAAGCCTGACTTTGAAATTGTGCGACTTACAGTGAAGTTGCATGATTTCAAAGTTGTGGGGCATGCCGGTGCGATTTGCACAGATGTCTATGCAAATCGCACGAAATGTAGGGCATGCACTACTTTAGAAATCGGTGTGGCTCCAACCAAGTCGGAAACGCACCGATATAATCGCTGTAAATTGCGGACAATAGGGTGTGACTTGGCATGCGATTTGCAAGTCACCTGGCATGCAAATCGCATGCCAAATTGCACCCGATGTGACCGGGGGCTTAGAATCACTTTTACTTCGTGGTAACTTGTCATTTTTTTTTTCAAATCTGAATATCTTGCAGGACACTTACTCTTGGAGACATCTGAGAGGTTCACTTTACAGTAATTTGTCTTTTTTTTTAACAAAGTTTAAAAGCGAATTAAAGTCCAGTTGCATCTTTAAAGGTGCCCACAGCGTACATCGCTTTGTTCCTTTGTTGCAGGATGTTCAGTCTGGTTCTAGAGGTGGGTTCGTACCCCTTCTTCTGCATGTCCATCCTAGAGGAGTGGGCGGAGTAGATCTCCCATACGACTGCACAGAGTAGGTGAGTAGGCCTGGGTTCACACTGATGCCACGCAGAATTCGCACCACATCATAATCGCACCCCGTTCACACATCATAATCGCACCCAGTTCACGCGTCATAATCACACCCCCCGTTCACGCGTCATAATCTCACCCCATTCAGGCGTCATAATCGCACCCCGTTCACACGTCTTAATCTCACCCCGTTCACGCGTCATAATTTCACCCCATTCACACGTCTTAATCGCACCCCGTTCACGCGTCATAATTTCACCCCCTTCACACGTCATAATCTCACTCCGTTCACACATCATAATCGCACCCCGTCCACACGTCATAATCTCACCCCCTTCACACGTCATAATCTCACCCCCTTCACACGTCATAATCTCACCCCGTTCATACGTCATAATCTCACCCCCTTCACACGTCATAATCTCACCCCGTTCACACGTCATAATCGCACCCCGTTCACACGTCATAATCGCATCCCGTTCACGCGTCATAATCGCATCCCGTTCACGCGTCATAATCGCACCCCGTTCAGGCGTCATAATCGCACCCCGTTCACACATCATAATCTCACCCCGTTCACACGTCTTAATCGCACCCCGTTTACACGTCATAATCACACCCCGTTCACGCGTCATAATCTCACCCCCTTCACACGTCATAATCTCACTCCGTTCACACGTCATAATCGCACCCCGTCCACACGTCATAATCTCACCCCCTTCACACGTCATAATCGCACCCCCTTCACACGTCATAATCTCACCCCCTTCACACGTCATAATCTCACCCCGTTCACACGTCATAATCGCATCCCGTTCACACGTCATAATCTCACCCCCTTCACACGTCATAATCTCACCCCCTTCATACGTCATAATCGCACCCCCTTCACACGTCATAATCTCACCCCTTCACACGTCATAATCTCACCCCGTTCACGCGTCATAATCGCACCCCGTTCACGCGTCATAATCGCACCCCCTTCACGCGTCATAATCTCACCCCCTTCACGCGTCATAATCGCATCCCGTTCACGCGTCATAATCGCATCCCATTCACGCGTCATAATCTCACCCCGTTCACGCGTCATAATCGCACCCCGTTCACGCGTCATAATCGCACCCCCTTCACGCGTCATAATCGCACCCCGTTCACGCGTCATAATCGCACCCCCTTCACGCGTCATAATCTCACCCCCTTCACGCGTCATAATCGCACCCCCTTCACGCGTCATAATCGCACCCCCTTCACGCGTCATAATCGCACCCCCTTCACACGTCATAATCTCACCCCGTTCACACGTCATAATCGCATCCCGTTCACACGTCATAATCTCACCCCGTTCATACGTCATAATCTCACCCCGTTCATATGTCATAATCACACCCCGTTCACGCGTCATAATCGCACCCCGTTCACAAGTCATAATCTCACCCCGTTCACGCGTCATAATCGCACCCCGTTCAGGCGTCAAAATCGCACCCCGTTCAGGCGTCATAATCGCACCCCGTTCACGCGTCATAATCGCACCCCGTTCAGGCGTCATAATCGCACCCCGTTCACACGTCATAATCGCACCCCGTTCAGGCGTCATAATCGCACCCCGTTCACACGTCATAATCGCACCCCGTTCAGGCGTCATAATCACACCCCATTCATACGAACCGCTGCAGGTATTTTAAGTGAACTAACCCCAAAATCAGTTTGCAAAATGTGGTGCGATATGCAGAATCGGATCACACACCCATGCGATCTGATTCTGGTGCGGACTAAAAAAGGGTCCGGCACTTTTTTAGTGGGGATGCGGTGCGATTTGAGACGTACAAAATGCGGCGCACAGAAATTGCATGTGATTTGCACAGGAAGGCGGTGCAGTTCCTGTGTGGATCGCATGCGATGTGGCGCACTGCATCAATGTGAACTCGGGCTAAAACATGTTTAATATAAATAAAAATGCAACCTTTACAATCACTTTATTACATCATTTCATGGATTACTAAATGCAAGCCGTATAAAAAGTCCCTGAATCTGAACTGACATCAACCTGCAGCAGAGCTCAGGCCAGGGAGGGAGAGGCGGCACAATGAGCTGATCACTTGTTCTGCAGTGCAAATCTCATGTTGATAGGAGGAGAGAGCAGAGTGATGGAGAGATGAGCTCATCAGTCTACTGCTTCTTCTGTCAGGCAAGGTTCACACCTATGCAGGTTGCGTTTGAGTTGTCTCTGCATTGTTTTGTGTTTTTTGCACCTGCGTTTTTGATGTGTTTTGCAGGAGGGGTTCATTTTTTAAAATTTTTCTTGTTGCTAGGCAGGTTTGAAATGCAAAACGCATCAAAAATGTGGCAAAACTGCATTAAAATTGCATTACATGCTTTTCTGCAGCATTTTCATTAGTCTATAGAACCAAAAATGCAACTTTGAGTTAAAAAAAAGTCCCTGACCCTTTCCAACAAACACACCACATGAAACGCAGAGATGTTAACCTGTCCATAGGAAATCATGTTAAATGGAATGTACTGCATTTCTGTAAAACACTACAGAAGACAATAGCTGTGAAACTAGGGTCACTGTCCAATCACAGGCTAGGGGAGGGACAAGACCTGTACATGTTACTGACTTGCAGCTGACATAAATCAGGTCTCCTCGGACAGGGCTGTGCTGTGTGGCAGAGCTGGGTAAATCTCAGGACTGGATGGACAGATACAAATCCATTCATTCACCATCCATCCGTGTATTTAGAACTTCTAGAACTCGGATGCTTTGAACCGATCACACGACCACCTACTGAACCGTACCGCCGCTGGCAACAACTGGGCCCGGGCCAGGAATGGGATAGCGCACGCCTAGGCAGGAAGGGAGTTCTGTAGTCAGATGTCCTCGCCATGACTCCTAGGAGACCGAAGTGGGGGAAAGGTCAGCCGGGGGAATACAATGACAATGCCTATTCCTGTCCCACTACAGGTCACCCTCACTGTGACACCCATGACCCCAGAGAACAAAGGCTGGGACCAGAGGGGGCTGGGACCAGGGGGGGATCTCCAGTCCTGCCTCTGCATTCTGTGGTCTCTGCGGGGGGAGGGGGGAGCTGGATTGAGACGTGACAATTAGTCACGCACCTTCTCTCCCTCCCATCCCCCTCCTCTCCGGAGTGACTGAGGATGCCGGGGATGCTGCATCACCATGGGACTTCCCAGGCCGGGACGGGGGACCACGCACTCACTCCCGCTCTACCACGCCGCTTAGCAGCAGCTGATCACGCGCTAACTCGCCTCCGATTGGCCGCCTCGCCACACACCTTTGCCGCCGATTGGACGCCGCTCTCCCCGCCCACGGCTACGTTCTCTGAGCTTTAGTACTATCTGAATGGAGCAGCTGGGGCGCCGAGGACAGCGGAGGAGAGAGGAGAGGGGAGGAGAGACACGGAGACATCACCCGCCGAGAGATCATCAGTGACTGCAGTACGGAGCGGAGATATGATCGGTTACAGCACGGTGAGTGCTCGCCGCCCGGGGCTGCTGGTGGGACATGTCTGTGTGGGGCGGCTCTGGGAGCCCGTGTCAGGACACTGTGCTACTTGTAGTCCCTCTGCTGGTATATCAATCATCTGTCCATTAGGGGGCCTCACCATACATCCGATGACCCCGCACCGCTCCCCGGCACACATCACTCATCCCGGCCATTGTTGGACATGATGGTACTTGTAGTTAATCAGGGATGTCTGCTGAGAGCTCAGATGTACAATGGGGAGACGGTGCTGGCTGTCCTTGTCAGGGCATGCTGGTACTTGTAGTGCCTCTGAGATGGGCAGTCCTAGCAGTGAAGGCATGCTGGCACTTGTAGTGCCTCTGAGATGTGTGTGATTATTATGGGAGGGTGAGACCAGGTGCACACAGGACAAAGCACCCTGTATATAATGACATTGTAGACATCCGGGGGGGGGGGGGGGCAAGGAAGGCATGCTGGTACTTGTAGTTCCTGTAATTGGTCCTATAGAGGTATGCATCTATAGGGGGCACTCCTTTCCATGGTATGCTGGTACTTGTAGTTCTTGTAATTGGTCCTATAGAGGTATGCATCTGTAGGGGGCACTCCTTTCCATGGTATGCTGGTACTTGTAGTTCCTCTAGAGATATAGATATATATAAATAAAATCATCTGTAGAAGGGGGTCCTAGCTGGCACTGTCAGGGCATGCTGACCCTTGTAGTACCTCTGGTGGGACTGTGGTCTCAGGAGATGTATTGCACATAGTCCTACAGTCCCTACAGACGTGTGTGATGTCCTCCTGCACAGGTCAGGGGTCTCCATGACTGGGGGGGGGGGGGGGGGGGGTTAGGATTGCTGTCCACTGAGTGCAGATAGAGACAGACCTGGAAGTCTATAGGAGAACAATGAGGTCTGAGACCCCTCGGGACTACAAATCCCAGCATGCACAGACATTACTGCTGAGTCTTGTAGTCCTGCAGCTGTGTTGTATGAGGAGTGCAGTGCAGGGATGATGAGTACAGAGTGAGGATGAGGAGTCGGGGTCAGTACAGTGCAGGGATGAGGAGTCGGGGTCAGTACAGTGCAGGGATGAGGAGTAGGGCTCAGTACAGTGCAGGGATGAGAAGGGCTCAGTACAGTGCAGGGATGAGGAGAAGGGCTCAGTACAGTGCAGGGATGAGGGGTAGGTCAGTACAGTGCAGGGGTAAGTACAGTGCAGGGATGAGGAGGAGTACAGTGTGAGGATGAGTAGGGGTCAGTGCAGTACAGGGATGGAGAAGGGGGGCAGTGCAAGGATGATGAGTAAGGGTCAGTGCAGTGCGGGGATGGAGAAGGGGGGCAGTGCAAGGATGATGAGTAGGGGTCAGTGCAGTGCGGGGATGAGTAGGGGTCAGTGCAGTGAGGGGATACGGAGTAGGGGTCAGTACAGTGATGAGGGGTAGGGCTCAGTGCAGTGCAGGGATGAGGGGTAGGGCTCAGTGCAGTGCAGGGATGAGGGGTAGGGCTCAGTGCAGTGTAGGGGGCAGCGCAGGGATGAGGGGTAGGGCTCAGTACAGTGTAGGGCTCACTGCAGTGTAGGGATGAGGGGTAGGGCTCAGTGCAGTGCAGGGATGAGGGGTAGGGCTCAGTGCAGTGTAGGGGGCAGCGCAGGGATGAGGGGTAGGGCTCAGTGCAGTGTAGTGGGCAGCGCAGGGATGAGGGGTAGGGCTCAGTACAGTGCAGGGATGAGGGGTAGGGCTCAGTGCAGTGTAGGGCTCAGTGCAGTGTAGGGGTCAGTACAGTGCAGGGATGAGGGGTAGGGCTCAGTACAGTGTAGGGCGGGTGTCCCTCGACCATTGCTCCTCCATTCCGATCTCCTTGTCCGGAGTCTTTGTGATTAGAGGCTAGTTTCTGAGGAATTACATCACCCTTAGGCGGTGGCCCCGGGCGGTGTACTGTGTGGTGGGGCCCCGGGCGGTGTACTGTGTGGTGGGGGCCCCGTGTTGTGTGCGGAGCAGTAAGTAGGTGAAAGGTCGCCGCTCGGTGGTTCGCTGAGTTCATGCTTCCTGAGAGTTGCAGGGCAGCAGCTGATCACGCTTCCTTCACGTGCACGCCCAGAGCCGCTCCAGCCAATGGCCGGCAGGAGCGCGCGGGCCTGTCAGCCAATGGGCGTCGTCAGCGCTCTTCCATTGGCTGCGGCGGCCAGGCAGCCGCTTGTTTGTGCAACTGGGCTGAGAGAACAACACAAAAGGCTTACGTGAGGAGGTGGGCGGAATGAGTTTTAGGCTGGGATCACGTGACACAAGGCCTGGAGGTCGGCCAACTAGGCTGCGTGGGCGGGTTCAAATCCCGTCCTGACCAATGGCGCCTCTGCCTTGTTTTTGTGCGAAAACAAGGCGGCCTCGTGTCTTCGTAGCTATATTACGAATTGAGGAGCCAGTGAGAAAGCAGTTTGTTGTGACGTGTCTGCAGCACCCACCATATGCAGGCTTCAGCTCATCAGTCCTCCAGTGGGGTGGCAGCATTCGTTTTCTTTTAGGCAAACACAGAAAGTGGCATTTGATCCTGCCACTAATGCTCTCCAATTTCCTGTCAAACTGAAATCTCATATCCTGTGATCTGGATTTGAAGTGGTCTTCTGTGAACTACAAATCCCCTCCCCCATGTGATGGAGATGAAGAGCGGGGGAGGCAGTTGTAGTCCAATAAGGAGAGCAGCCTGGGGTGACAACAGCCGTGTAGATAGTGGAGTGAGCAAGTACAAGATACAGAACTGCACCCCTCCCCCTCTGCTAACACATGGCGTACCGCCCGGCATGCTCTGCTGTCCATGTTCCCATTCCCCACGTCTCATCTGCGCATTGTTGGCATGGAGGGAGCGCAGCGCATGCATGGGTGTTCTCATCCTCTTCCGCAGCTAGGAGTCACCCACTCATGGATGTTTTTTACACAGTGATCCAAGGAGGGAGGATGCTTGTTGGAGTGCGGTGTGATGGCAATAGTAAGAGCAGACAGAGATCCGCCACAATGCCCTGGTTGGCCACCACCAATCTAGAGTCTGTGGTTTGCAGTCACTGCTCTGGGGCGGCTGTCCCTCCTGCCCCCACCCTTGTCTCAGTCACTGTAGGACAGGAATGGTGATACTGGCAGGATCACATCACAAGCTGGAAGTAACGGAGGAAAGAAAACAATTGTAGCCACCAAATCTCTGAGCCGCCACATTTGACAGGTTGTTCTGGGGTTTAGGAAAGCTTGGAGTGCTGCAGGAGAACATTGACTCTTCAGAGGTTGGGGTAGAGCTTTGCTTTCACATGCTGTACTCTTCCTTTCCTGGCATCCTCTCTGTCCGCACAGGTCTTGGCCATTTGTTGACATGGGGAGGAGGGGAGGAATTGTATTTTAGAGGGCCACTTCATATGAAAGGGATATCAGATACCGGGGGAGGGGGAGAGGACTTCTTTTATGTCATTGGGATTCCTGTGTACTCGGGTTACAAGGGCTGCCCGCCTACAGGAGTCCCTGACCTGATAAAAATAAGCTGCTGCTTAATACACAGACGCTTGGCAGATAAATGAAGCTGGGCTGTTCAGTAGTCACTTTGCCTGTGTATTTCATTTTCTGTGGGGTATTTTTACACCTCTGTTGTGGTAATGCACTGTAATCTGTGTACTGCATTGCAATGTGTGGCATAGCAGCCTATCACAACACGGCATGACAGAGACTCACTAAAACATACTGCCAGCCACAGAAGTGAATGATCAGTGTGTTTGCCTTAAGAGAGAGTGTGGCGCTCAGCATCTTTGGGGTTACATTTTGCTCAGAGTTTGGTTTCAAAGCAGACCCTCTGCCCCCCCCCCCAACCTGTCCACTTGCCTGCCGGCTTTCTCTTATTCCCAGGGCAGCACAGTGGCTAAATGGTTCGCACTTCATCCTAGCAGTACTAGGGTGGTCTGTTCGAATCCCAACCACAGCACCATCTGCCTGAAGTTTGCATGTTCTCCCTGTGCCTGTGTGGGATTCCTCCAAGTACTCCCAAAACAGTAACATTCAAAGCATTCCGTGAATGATAACTATCACAGTTGCTTGTGCTCTCAACTGAACTGTTAAGCCATCATATGGTTGGTGTCATAACTGAGCACATGTGCAGCACCATGTCAGCTGCAGATCAAATAGAGGCTAACATATCAGCCTTGTTGGCTGTAAAGGATGGGGGGGGGGGGGGTTATTTCTGCTTTAAATTGTAAGTGGGACAGCACAGTGGCTAAATGATTAGCACTTCTGCCTGGCAGTAATCGGTCATTGGTTTGAATCCCAACCACAGCACTACCTGCCTGGAGTTTGCATGTTCTCTCTGTGCCTGTGTGGGTTTCCTCCCGGTACTCTAGTTTCCTCCCACACTCCAAAGACATGCTGGTAGGTTAATTGGTCTTAGTATGTATGAATGTGAGTTAAGGACCTGACATTGTAAGCTCCTTAAGGGCAGGGACTGATGTGAATGTACAAAACACAGCTGGATTGCAGTGTGTGTGCAAATGTGTGTGTGTGTTTTGTTTTTTGGACGGAACCGAGCTATAGAGGAGATTGGGGGAAAGGAGGGATACTTTTCAAATAAAAAAAAAAAAAAAAATTTAATCAAAACAACAATAAATAAGGATCTGGCAGAATTTTGGATCCAATGCAGCACTTATTGTCCAAGTTCCTGATTTTAATAGTTGAAGTACCAAAAAGTGATTAATGTGGATGTGTTTTTTTTTTTTGTTTCATCAGAGGGACAGAATGGACGTATGTGGTCTTCAGCGATTTGGGGGAGCTCCCTGGAAGTTCACAGCAGAGAAAAGTGACGTGGAGGCTGTGGAAGCTCTCATGTTTATGAGCAGCCGGTGGAAGCCTGAGCCCAGAAGCTACATTGATCTAAGGCCAATCACCCCAGCGTCTGATCTCTCCGAGAACGAAGACAGCATGATCACAGCTGACTTCAACACCATGCCGGCTTTTGTAAGTGGGGGTTATGTAGTGTCTTTTTATATGTAGTGTCTTATTTTGGTTTGCCCCTTAAAGTACATGACAGCTCTTCAATGTATTTGCAGTTTTAAGGTGTATGTGTAGCCAGTAGTCAGAGTAGATGTCTCCTTTCACAATTTCAATTGTTAATTTATTTAAAGTAGAAGGAAAGTCAAGCTATATAAAATGCCAATGCTTACACATTGTCTGAATATGCCCTTAGTTGACATTTAAAAAACAAAAATAGCTTTTATTCTTTTATTAGTGGTCACGTGACCACTTGGTCTCTTCTTCTTTCCCCTTGCCCGTCAGAAGGAAATCAGCTGTGAAGCCACAAGGCTTCACTTCCGGTTTCTCTTACTGAAGATGTCAGCACCTGCACCCGAAACTGATTGAAGAATCGGCTCGGATGAGGATTTCGCTGAAACCCTGGGCAGGTAAGTGTCCTTATCTTAAAAGTCAGCAGCTATAGTATTTGTAGCTGCTGACTTCTAATGATTTTTGGGGAGCCTGGGAGCACCGCTTTAACATCACAAAGACTGTAGCAGGAGGAGCACGACACCATGTGCAGGGAATAAGAAAGCGGATAGAAATATGCGTGGAGACATCTTATTACTGGAAATTTCCCCACCACTGGTCCTTTAAAGATTTGGGTTGCTAGGAGACACTCCATTTTTTCCTTTCTCTTTTGTATTTCTTTTAGAGAATACCCCTTAGTACCTTTTTATTGTTTACTTGAACTTGACTTTGTGGTAAAGTACAGCCATGAACTAACCAAGCCTTTCAATTTCATGTTTCCAGTGCCTGACCCCACCATACAGCCCATCCGAATTTGAAATGCTACATTCCCCAAGCATCAATCCAGCATCTCCATGTATGGAGAAGAGCAGGCCTGTCACCAGCACAACCCCAAGTACTTCAGCTCACAATGCACTGAGCCATCCAAAAGCCCAGGCAACGAGCGTTATCCGCCATACTGCGGACGCAGAGTTCTGCAGTCAACATTTGTTTACACCAAGGAATTGTGATGGTCATGAAACAAACATTAGCACTCGGCAGCAAAGTTCTGTCGTGCAGTCTGGTGACACTACAGCGTCTCTTTCTGAGCAATTCAAGACAGAAATGCAGGTTCTGCCTGCCTTCTTGCCTGCAAATAGTACTTATGGTAGTGTTCCTCTTCAGGCCTGTAATGGCAAGCCCAGTTCCAGTGATGCCTGTGTTATTCCAGTGCAGATTCCATCACCCCCAGTGTTGGTGTCCACACCTGTAACACCAAATGCATTGCCGCAGGTGCCAGTCCTTTGTCAAATGGTCCCCTTTTCTTCAAGCAATTCAGTGCTGACAACAGTGGTGGCAAGCACTTCCGCCCAGACCCCAGCAGTCATGCAGCCTGTCTTCTACATGGGAGCGCAGGTGCCTAAAGGAACTGTGATGTTCGTGATGCCCCAGCCAGTAGTGCACAATACAAAGACTATGTTGACCAGTGGCACCAGATTGTCACCAATAGCACCAGCACCAGGAATTTCTGCTTCGGAGGCCAAGTTTCCATCACCTATGGATGCATCACGCATAAGAAGCCACGTTTGCAACCAGCCTGGGTGTGGAAAGACGTACTTTAAGAGCTCTCACCTGAAAGCCCACATGCGAACACACACTGGTATGTGAATAACCTCTATTCCTTCAAAACCTTGGTAGGAACCTTCTAAGGGAGTCTATTGCATTTAGTGACCAGTCCCTATTGAACTGTTGTCATTATCCAGTATAAATTTTAACCAGCAGTGGTTTAGGCAGTGCATATTGTTTGAGAAGATTGTTCTCCTAGTTGGTGTATTCTAAGGACACAGTCAGTTTTTTTTATTGGTTATAAAGTATAGAAAGACATTTTTTCTCAATTCAATAAAATGATTCTTACCATTAAACTGTATTTTATATTGACCCTTTAAGGGGCTCTGGAAGACTGGAGGTGGAGGCAGATCTCCTGATTAAAGTGGCTGCAACAGCCAATCATAACAATCACATAATCAGGAAATCTGCCTCTAGCTCCAATCTTCCAGAGCCACTTGAACGGCTGGCAGGGGCTGGTGCCAAGGGGTTAAAATGAAGCATTAATAATGTGATTTGAAATGTCAGATATAAAAATTGGAAGCCCTTTTATTGATCATAAATATAAGTGATCGGAATCTGTCAATAGCAGCTCGGATACTTGGCTGAAAGCACATGCTTTGCACAGAACAGTAGAGACACCTGACCCTGTGTTAAGGCCCACTCACAATGCACATGTGCGTTACGCTGCTGTGAAAGCATTAACCATTACATTAAGATATATCAGCAGTAATGGTGTGCCTGGCAGGATTATAAGTTCTTTGCTTTGTGGTCTAAAGTACTGTGTATTGTATGTTTTGCATATCAGGTTTATAATTTGTTTCTTACTTACAGGAGAGAAACCCTTCAATTGTAGTTGGGAAGGCTGTGAAAGAAAGTTTGCTCGCTCTGATGAACTATCCCGACACCGTCGCACACATACAGGAGAAAAGAAGTTTGCATGTCCAAAATGCGACCGGCGCTTTATGCGCAGTGACCACCTGACCAAGCATGCCAGGCGTCACCTGTCTAACAAAAAGCTACCTACCTGGCAGATGGAAGTCAGCCGGTTAAGCGACATTGCTCTGCCACAATCCTCAGCTCCTGTCCAGTGAATGTATCCAGTAGAGCTTGTATCACTCTGCTATAGGTTCCTGGCACGTCGCTTGTGAAAACCGTAATGGCAAGTCGCCTTCACTCCATGGTGGACGTAAGTCTGATTAGCCAAATGGAAATGAGGTCTGTGAAGCAACAGCGGCGGTGACTGAAAGACTTTTTACGAGGATTCTGATTCCTCTGTTTATTATTTGGCACTGGAGAAGATGGTTGAATGCAGGTTTTCTTGTGTGGCACGGTCGGTAGTGCTGCCAGGACAGTGTGCGTGTTATTAATTACAACAATTTGCTACTAGTACCGCTTACAAAGCTATGTAAGCTTTTTCTTACTACCTGGTAAAAGTGGCTTCATTTTGGCGATTTTTATGATGCCTGGTTTGTAATTAACGAAGTTAAGTTGGGATGTTTGTATACCTGACTCAAAATAGAAAAAACACCTAATCTACTAACCATTCTAGTATGTTTAAAGGTTAGCTAATATTTATCAAATTCTATTTCCTTAGGTAAGTCCTCTTACGACTGACAAAACAATAGTTTTCAACTTTACTGTTAGAGTGTCCTCTTCATCGAACTAAAAGGTGTGAGATGCCAGAAAACTGTGACTGCTTCTATTTATCATTAGTTTTCCGTTTAATTCCCACAGAGGTTTCTTATTTTTTGTCTTCACCTCTAGTTCATATCATTCTTTTTTTACTTTTAAGGCGGTGCAGTAGCTGACTTTGGGTTTACAAGGCACCTTAATATTATTAGTATCCCAAAAGTGTGGATATGCTAATGCCATTCCATTAAAAAAAGAAATAAATAACTATGCACGTTAAGATGTTAAGTAGGATTTTTTTCTCTTTTTGTATTTGCTAAAGTTGGTAAGCATTTGGCAAATTTGTTTTATTATTGGACATTACTATAAAACCTATCCATAGTACATGAATGAAGGTACTATTATCTTGTTAAAGCCTTTTGCCATTTGTTAGTGAGCCTATACCTAAAATGTCACTTAATAAAGTCAGCCATGCAGGCTTTAAATAATTTTCAGGCAGCTTAAACCTTGTTATTGCAAGTATGGAGTATTCCAGCACTGTTGGGTCTTAAGGGTGTACTGGCTGGTCTCTCATTTCCTCATAGAAATGTTAGGGATTTTTTTTGTAGTCCTAAATTTTTTTATCTTTTTCAGCAAATAGTTTTTTCAATTTACTATAAGGTTCTTAGACAAAGGATAACTGAAATATTCAAAGGGAACTGCACCTCACCCTTTTGCTTAAAAGAACTGCTGCCATGTTTTGGTTTTATTTATTTTTTTAGGAAGTCAGTAGTGATTTAGGAGTGTATGCTAAAAAAAAAAGACTTTCTCTTGCACTCAGATCATATTTTTACTTCATTTAAAGTGGAACTTCATGCAAAAGGGGAAGTTCCACCTACCTTATTTTGTATTTTTTTGAGGGGGGTAGCTGGTACTTAGTTTTATCAGGTACCCACTCGCACTTCTGCTCAGATTGCTTAGGTGATCCAAGAATAAGTTGAGGCCCCGCCTGCAACATTCTGGGACATGTCACAGGTCCCATGAGGCTGCGGGACCATTTACAGGCGCATGCACAGTGAGGAGCCTGACACAACTTCGCAGCCAACTTCCCACAGTTAACATGCCGAGAACCCAAATAAAGGGGAAGAACTGGCCCATGTTAGGGCAATGATTGACCCCTGGACAGATGAATGTCTGTTTATTTAAAGTTAGCAGCTACCGCTTTTGTAGCGACTGACTTTTAATTTTTGGAAACCTGGCTGAAGCTCCTCTTTAAGTTAGCCATTTTACCTTCGGGTGCCGTTAGCAATATTTTAAATGATGTTCAGTGTTATTCTTCTAATGGCAACTAAAAAGAAATCACATTTGAGTGTTTGGTAGCCTTACCACTATACAAAGTTCTGTAGAAAGTTGTAGAGGCCACGGCGTGTGGCAAGACGTATACTACTGCAGCATAGCTTGATACTGCTGTATCATAATTGTGTGCATATAATCCAACCAAATTCATGTATGCACATTTATAAGTTTCACTATTGTACAGGATTTTGCAACTGAAACATCTTCTAGCAACACAAATGTAACACTTAATTTCTGTCACATCTCAGTGGTAGCCGATTCTGCTGCTGCTTAAGGGTTTAGTTCATTGAAAATAAATATCTCGGTTATCAGAGGTGGGTTGAATGTTTATTTTTTTTCTGTGGACTCTGGAATACAGGTTGATTTCCCCACTAGTGTTCCTCACCCAGCCTTCCCCACCATAGCTGCCAATACAATAAAGAAATGGAACAGTCAGCAGTGTCACATCATCCCTTGATCTGGCAAAGGGGGTGATGGCAGCAGCCAGGGACTATCCAAAAATTAAATATCCGTACTAGGTGAACTTGCTGTTAAGTCAGACCTATGTTCAGATGTTCAAGTCTTGCTGGGGTGGATAAATAGAGGCCTACTTCTAACTTGATGCACTTAAATGAGAAAGGAAGCTGCAGGTTTCAGTTGCTTTAAGTGCATCTCTGATACACGGGTTGATTTACTAAAACTGGAGTGCGCAAAACATGGTGCAGCTCGGCAAAGAAACCCTCACATGCCTGACGAAGGGGTCCTGCATGGCTCCGAAACATTGCACTCTCTTCTGTGATGTGATCTTTTTGCAATAAAAACCTCTTTGGACCATATTTGGAGATCCATGACATGCTGATGAATATGTACATTTGCTTATGATGTTTCCAGTCCCAGCTGGTAGTCGCTACAGCACCCGGTATTGATGAGCCGTATTTCCAGGAATGTATGCGACAGGAATATAGCTAAGACTGCAAAGAAACCAGTCGGCTTTCAGTTTATTTTGTCAAAGTTTAATTGAACAAACTAAAGGTAGAAGCTGATTGGCTACCATGCACAGCTGCACCAGATTTTGCACTCTTCAGTTTTAGTAAATTATCCCCATAATGTCAAAATATGTTTGTGCATTTTTGTTCTTCTTTAGACTGTACTTTGGTCACAAGTGTTTTGGAAAGAGATCTAATTCCCAGAAAATTACACAATCTATTCTTGTGTATTAAATCTGTAGATACACCTAAGAGGCAGTTGTTTTGAGTTGGCCTAGAAGGCATGAGGAGCTGGCAAGTTCCACACTCCTTGCTGGTGCCATTTAGCCCTTGGTGAAGTCATTACATATAGACACATGACTCTAGGCCTTCAACAAAATGACCACGGCTGTTTTAGGCATCATCAGTGATGTTTTAAAGCTTTAATATCTATTCTTTCCATGGGGCATATGCACAGCTTTGAGCAGGTTTAATGTTGATCATTAATGTATGAGGCATTTTGTGACTACTTTTTTTATATGTTTGCACAGTATTTCAATGAAAGTTGTACTTTATACGTGTTATAAAATAAAAGAACAATTTTCTATGCCGTCTGTGTATAGTGTTGTTTTTTTTTTCAGGGCTGGTGAAATTTAGGTAATCCAGTCCAGAGAATAACACAGCCTTGTCACACTGTAGAGCCAACCTAGTGAGCTTATTGTTCTCTGCTGCAATTGGGCCAGTGTCACTCTTGAGATTTATTATTTATTTATTACAGGTACTTGTATAGCGCCATCAATTTACGCAGCACTTTACGTATATATTGTGCATTCACATCAGTCCCTAACCCTCAAGGGGTGTACAATCTAAGGTCCCTAACTCACATTCATACATACACATACTAGGGCCAATTTACCTACCAGAATGTCTTTGGAGTGTAGGAGGAAACCAGAGTACCCAGAGAAAACCCGCACAGGGAGAACATGCAAACTTCAGGCAGGTGGTGCCGTGGTTGGGATTTGAAGCAACGACCCTAGTACTGCCAGGTGGAAGTGCTACATAGTTACATAGTTAGTCTGGCTGAAAAAAGACAAAAGTCCATCCAGTTCAATCATTTAAAAAAAAAAAAAAAAAGTTATAATCCTATACCCCACAGGTGATCCAGAAGAAGGCAAAAAAAAAGCCAGCAAAGCACCATCAAATTTCCTCCTGCTGGGAAAAAAAATTTCTTCCTGATCCCCCGAGAGGCAATCAGATATTCCCTGGATCAACTTTACCTATAAATGTTAGTATCCAGTTATATGCTGTGTATCTAAGAATTAATCCAGGCCTTTTGTAAAGCAATCCACTGAGCTGGCCAAGGAATAGAACCCTATCACTGGTATCAGTGGGAAGAATGGTGCCCCATCATTTGTATTAGTTGGAGGAATAGCGCTCCATCATTGGTATTACTTGAAGCAATAGAACCCTATCACTTTTATCAGTGGGAGGAATGGTGCCCCATCATTGGTATTAGCTGGACAAATAGCACCCCATCATTTGGTATTACTTGAAGGAATAGAACCCTATCACTGGTATCAGTGGGAGGAATAGTGCCCCATCATTGGTATTAGTTGGAGGAATAGAACCCTATCACTGGTATCAGTGGGAGGAATAGTGCCCCATCATTGGTATTAGTTGGAGGAATAGAACCCTATCACTGGTATCAGTGGGAGGAATGGTGCCCCATCATTGGTATTAGTTGGAGGAATAGCGCTCCATCATTGGTATTACTTGAAGGAATAGAACCCTATCACTGGTATCAGTGGGAGGAATGGTGCCCCATCATTGGTATTAGTTGGACAAATGGCGCCCCATCATTGGTATCAATGGGAGGAATCCTGCCCCATTGTTGGTGTCAGTGGCAGGAATTTTGTCTGACTATTAGGGTTGATTTACTAAAAGTGGTGCACTCAGAATCTGGTGCAGTTGTGCATGGTAGCCAATCATCTTCTAACTTCAGCTTGTTCAATTAAGCTTTGGCGATAAAACCTGGAAGCTGATTGGTTTCTTTGCAGATCTGCACCAGATTTTGCACTCTCCAGTTTTAGTAAATAACCCCTTTAGTGTCTAATGGGAAGAATAGTGCGCCAAGGGCTGAATAAAGGCAAGCAAAGGGCCATAGTTTGGAGACCACTCGCTCAGGACTGGTTCACACCTATGCGTGTTGCAATCTGCTGCAAGAAAAAAGATCCTGACCCTATCCAAAAACACAGCGGCTGAAAATGCATAGATGTGAACGTGTCCCATAGGAAGCCGTATTAAATGGATTGTAGAGAGTTTCTGAAAAACACAAAAAGCACTAAAAAATGCATAGATGTGAACCAGGCCTTAAAGGACAAACTAGGAGGTAGGTTTGTTATAATGTGTAAGTGTGATGTGTATACTTGCACATTATAGCAAGTGCTCCTAGAGTCTACAGATCTGCTATCATTTTTACACTATTGGAGACATGGGAGTCCCATGTAGTGATTTTCTCACCACCACCCCTTCAGAAATATTTTTTCGTTTATTAACTTGGGGTTGTGTTTCATCAGTTCATCAAGCAGGAAACCTGTCATGGCAGAAATATCTGTTGATCTCTCTAAATGTTCTAGATTCCTTTCTGGAACACCAGCTCTCTGGCTTTATTGCTCACTGAATCACTGTAACAGAGTAAGTATCTGCAATTCTGACTTCAGTTGCTAAATACTGTACACCAATCAGTCATATTTTGATGAACCACCTACAATTGAGTAGATCCCTCGTTTGCTGCCAAAACAGCCCTGACTTCTGAAAGTATGCTGTGGTATCTGGCATCAAGCCGTCAGTAGCAGATCCTTTAAGTCCTGTAAATTGCAAGGGGGGACCTCCATGGATCAAACTGCACATCCCACAGATACTGGACGGATGGAGATCTGGAGAATTTGAAGGTCAAGTCAACATCTCAAAATAGTTGTTGTGTTCTTCAAACCATTATAGAACCATTTTTGCAGTGTGGAAGGGGCATTATCCTGTTGAAAGAGGTCACTGCCACCACGGAATACCATTTCTATGAAGGGGTGTACTTGGTCAGCAACAATGTTTAGGTAAAGTGGTACATGTCAAAGTAACACACACATGAATGGCAGGACCAAGATTTACCAGCAGAACATGGCCCACATCATCACACTGCCTCTGCCAGCTTACCTTCTTCCCATACTGCAGCCTGGTGCCATCTCTTCCCCAGGTAAGTGATGCACACACACTCAGCCATACACATAATGCGAACGGAAAAGGGATTCATCAGACCAGGCCACCTTCTTCCATGGTCCAGTTCTGATGCTCATGTGCCCATTGTAGGCACTTTTGGCATTGGACACGGGTCAACATAGGCACCCTGACCAGCCTGCAGCTACACAGCCCCATTCGCAACAAAGTGTGATGCCCATTTTTTTCTGCTATCAACACATCAACTTCATGGACAACATGTTTACTTGCTGCCTAATATATCTTGCCAACTTTCAGTTGCCACTAATGGGATAATCAATTTTATTCACTTAACCTGTTAGTGATCTTAATGTTATGTCTGATCAAAGTATATTTGCTGGGTCACTGACTTAAAAACAGTCAAGCAACAAATGTTTTCAGAAGCAGTCTAGCAATGGACCCACAATGCAGGAGCCATGGCTTATGTTGGATGGCTCTCCAGTTGTTCTCCAAATCTGCAGCTCCACATAGCACTGTGTATGTGTACTTGCAAGAACAACATATGGTACAGCTCTGGCACAGAAAACTAGCACTGTTACCTTCCAAAGGGTTTATAAAACGGTGCATCTAATTTTGGGATTCAGGCACCTGTGCCAGGTCTAAAAAAATACCCCAGCCTGCCTATTGGATACCTAAAGTAGTATTAAACCCTCAGTATTTTTAAGCTTAACATTGAGAAAAATAAAATTAGCATTTTATAGTAAACTATCTGTTAAAATTTGTACCACAGCAGCTGCAGTTTACAACTTTCAACGCTGCTGGCTCCTACTTTCCCAGTGCGGCTTTCCTGAACATCCAGGCTTCACAGGAAGGAGTTAAAGCTGAGCTCCACCTAAAAGGGGAAGTTCTGCTTTAAGGCATTGTCCCCCGCTCCCTGTTAAGATTGGCACCTTTGGGGAACGGGTGGAGCAGGTATCCGATTTTGACAGGTACCCACTATCACTTCTGCTGCAATCTCCGGCAAGCGAAAGCTGAAGTTGTTATCCCCCCCCTCCCCATAGTCTTCTGGGACACATAACAGGTCCCAGAAACCATTCACAAGGCACAGCGCTACTCGCATATATGTGCAGTGGGCACCCGGCTGTGAAGCCGCAAGTCTGTCACAACCGGTTTCCCATACTTAAGATGGTGGCCTTGGGGAGAGAGGACAGCTGATGAATCTGGCTGCGGTGAGGACACCGCTGGATAGAGGGACAAGTAATTGTCTGTTTTTTAAAAGTCAGTCTGACTTTTATTTTTTTAGATTTTGACTGGCTTTAAAAGTGGACAGAGGAGCGAGGCCGAGCTGCGCTGTTTGTATCTATAGACAGCACAGCCCAGCTTGGGACTGAGCCCACACGAGTGCCCCTTACCAAGCAGCTTGCTAAAGGGGCACTTGCCAAAGAGTAGGATCCAAGAATGCTGGTGGCGGACCCCAGAAGAGGAGGTTCGATTCTGTTCTGTGCAAAACCATTGTACAGATCAGATAAGTATGACATGTTTGTTATAAAAAAAAGGCTTAGAATCACTTTAATATCACTATAAAACCTGCCATACATATATCAAAACTTGGCTGGTGTAGAAGGGACCGACGGAATTTAAATCCATGTTTGGCAAGTCCGGTTGTACACAAGTCATTCTATCGATCGACTTGTGTACAAGCAGCCTGTTGGGTTTTTTCCCCAAACGATCAGTGCCACTGACTACAGACAGCAACACTGATCAGTGTATTGAACACAATACCTCAGCAGGAGTGATTTCCCCATCTACATCGAATGCATGGATGGGGGAAATGGATCGAGGGTTCAACAAAAAAAAAAAGAACAATGTATGGGTTACCTAAGGAGCAGCACAGAGATGAGCCATTGCTCTCCTCCTTTTAGCATATGTGCACTGCAGCACAGCCTTTTTTCTTCTAATTCCAGTTTGAGTGCTAAGCAGGTACAGGGGATAACAAGACAAATTCAGATCCTATTCAGACACTTGTGTTAAAATTAGATTTCATGATTTGTAATGGATACATAACTGTGCTAACTAGTGTTTTTGTATCTGCCTGGAGTTCAACTGTAATCTGAGTTCTATGCAGTCTTCTCAGAGGTGTTTTTCTGCATCTCATGCTATTGGGCAGGACTCCAGAATCTTGTTCCAGATTTTGTTTCGCCAGGCTCCCTGGCAGCCCTGGCCGATTCCACCCTACTGCCTCTCGTATTGGGAATAGTAATCAGTACTCCCTTTAAGTAACACACTTAGGTACTATGAATGGTCAAAAAGCTGAATACATCCAAGTCCAGACATGCAAATTAATAGCTGCAGTACTGTATCAAGCTTGTCCACTACATAAAAAGCTTGAGAGTTAAAGTGGTTGTAAACCTCAGACATGAAATATGAACAAAGCACATCCCTCTATAGTGTATGCTTGTCTCAATCCAGAGCACTAAGTGTAACTACTCTCTGCTGCCTCATTCCTCTGCTATCTGCATGAGCCACTTCTAACAATGGCTAACTGTAGTATTTACCTAAATGTCTAAATATGTGCAAAATTTGCAATAAAGCATAATTTTTTTATACATTTTTGGGTATCGCTTTCTGTCCATAATGTGACCACTTTTTCTTGTGAATCTCTTTTCACATCCCCCCATCTTCTGCTGACTGGCCAAGGTCCCTCTGACATGCAGATCTGGGCCTCCTTCCCTCCTCCACCCCTGTTCCAGAAAGTTCTCCACTCCCTAGAAAGGTGGGAGGGCTCCAGAAGCACTGATTTGTTAAAGCCTCCCAGCCTGCCCTGAGGTGACCTTACTACCTTATTCCCAGATTGACTCATCTTAGGATGCTACCTAGCCTTTATTATTATTATTGTACAGGATTTATATAGAGCCAACAGTTTGCTCAGCGCTATATATATAAAATAATGGGAGACAATACAGCAACAATACTGTTCAATACAAGAGGGATAGGAGGGCCCTGCTCCTCGGAGCTTACAATCTAGGAATTATCTAAAAAACAAACTAACTTGGAGTACATTACAGGAGTATCACATCCTTTTAGATATGAAAAGTCTTAGAACTTTACCAGTTAGCTGCAAAATTTATATTTCGTATTTACCTGACTTAAACAAATACAATATTCAATATTTGATCTTTTGTCCTAAATATAATGGATAAATGAGAACATATGCAGAATTGCTATATGTACCCTCTCATTTTTCCATTTTCTCTCATTGTATTTTCTATTTTTGCAGGATAGAAACCAATCCTAGGTGGATTGAACTACTTATAAGTAAATGCATTACTATTTGTTTACCTTTCCATTTGTGTTTGATAGTGAATTGGTCGGTATTCATTACTTTGTGCAATGTTTGATTTCAGTTTGTGTCTTCAATGAGGACGTTTTGTGCATTCCAGGCTGTACGAAAATGTGTTACAATTGTGCCTGCATATTACATGACATATACATGGTCCTGGATGAATACTTACATAGTGTATGTCCTGAACTGCTGTAATAACATATTGTACAATTTACTAGTACAGATATACTAAATGTACATTATCTCCAGTGATTCAGAATGGTGGTAACTGATTGACACACATATACAGCAGTGTATGGCAGGATGCTATATTCAATACCCACCAGGGAAAGGGTCTTCATGGTTCTATGACCTCCCTTGGTTTGTGTGGACCTCCAGTTCCCCCTCAAAACACAATGGTAAGTAATTGGATTGAACAAAATGGCAATATAATGGTAGTAGGGATAAAATATTGTTGTATTGGGAACATGTAACATCAGTGGTACATAATATCAAACGTTATTGATGGGTGCAGGAAGCTTAGAGCCAAGAGGTTCATGGCACTTCATTATTACTCATATATTTATATATTAATGTGGTCATCTCCTTGTAGTGTCTGCTCTGTGACTACAGATGAGGGAATACAGATGAACCCAAACTGAGATCTGAGCCTTTTCATGCAAAATTGATCCAACCTTCATGATTCAGCACTTGTAATCTCCTCCGTGCTGGTGTTCTCATAAGAGCACGGAAGCTATATTTTAATGACTGGCAAGGGTTGTACTCTATGACAAATCAAAAACCTGTTTGATTAGGTTCTAAAATAAGCAGCTATTTATCACCTAGCTGGCCATACATTATACAATTTTCTTTTGATTTACCTTCAACTATGTAGTGCATGGCCTAACTGATTACATACAAATTGAAAGCGTTTAGGGTTAACCTCATATTATATGGTTTTGGTAAATATAAAGGAAAATTTTACATAAAATAGTATAATGCATGGCCAGCCTTATGCGTTGCATGCCTGTAAGCTCTACCTTACAACCTACAACATAATATTTGTGTCCAAATTATGATAAATAATATAAGAATTGGCACAAAAATACCTAGTTAAACTGTTTCAACATTTAGGTTTAAAAATGGCCTTTTGTTGCATACATTTGCAAATACATGTGAAGCCACATTGCCCCATTAATGTACCTCTGCAAGATGTGGTCCTTAACTCTGAACTAGCTGAGTTTCCTCCCAATCTTGGACACTTAGCCCGGTTCAAAACTCTGGGACTTCAGGTGGGAAATGCGATAACGGGCTCTTTCACACGGACGTTCCGATCGGGTCCGCCTGCTCATTTTTCAGGTGGACTTGATCGAAACCTCCATTCTCCTCTATGGATCGGTGGGTGTGTCCATTAACATTTGCCAACATACGATCTGCCAAAAAGGGACAGATGGGGATCCAATTCCCCTTCTGGTGAACTCCCCCTTTAAACTCTCCCCCTTTATAATAAATCTTACCTGTAGGTAAAATGAATAGCTTTTAAACATGCACCATTTAAGAGATATTCTCTTGTTCCTGCAGCTGGCACATGCACTCTAAAGGAACAGCATGCCCATGCCGTTCCTCCAGAGCTGTGCCCCGGGACGCGCGAACCCGGAAGAAGGACCGGGTGAAGATGGAAGCCTCTGCAGTGGTGACAGTGCACCACTGGAGGGATTCATTTTAAGGTAAGTCCTTCATAATGTGCTAGCATGCAATGCATACGATCCCATTATGATATTAACTTGCAGGGGATTTTTAATTTTTTTTTTAGGCTGCGGTTTATTACTGCTCTAAGTACACCTGTGATGAGAGAGCTATGGGGGCGGCTATTGCTGGTCACTTTCTAAAAATACTAGTTTCTTGGCAGTATGTAGCTCCCATACTTCTAAGTCACTGACCCAGAATAAGCATGTGGCCAGTGAAAGTTCAAATTCCTTCATACCTGTTCTAGGTCTGTGACTCAGAATGCATTGAAAGCAGAGAATCAGAAGTTTTACATAATGTGCCAGTATTCAATGCATACTAGCACATTATGGCAATACCTTGCTGGAGACTTTTTTTTTTATTTCTTGCGGTTTACTACCGCTTTAATTTCTCTACCTCCACCCCCTCTTCTTCCCCCCTATTTATCTTTGTTCCCTTCTTTCTCCCTCTCATCCTGACTGCTGCACTCTATACCAGGGCTGGATCTAGCCTGTCTAATGTGGGGGTGCAGTAAAAAATGTTGGTGGGGCAGAGGATGGGAGGTCACTATACAGGGGGTCAGTAGGGCAGAGCAGTTTGAAGGGCAGTGCACAGGGGCAGTAGGGTGGTGGACAGAGGTCAGTAGTAGGTAAGGCAGAGTTCAGTGGTCAGTAGTAAGTGACACAGAGGACAGATTTTGCCTAACGATGGGAGGAGCTTAAAGGGGGATGAATTTATTTGTTTCAGGTACTTATATAGCAATGTCAATCTACACAGCGCTTTACATATATATTGTACATTCACATCAGTCCCTAACTCTCAAGAGGCGTACAATCTAAGGTCCCTAACTCACATTCATATACAAGGGCCAATTTAGACAGGAACCAATTAACCTACCAGCATGTCTTTGGAGTGTGGGAGGAAACTGGAGTACCCAGAGGAAACCCACGCAGGAACAGGGAGAACATGCAAATTCCAAGCAGGAGGTGCTGTGGCTGGGATTCGAACTAAGGACCATAGTATTGCCAGGCGGAAATGCTAACCATTTAGCCACTGTGCTGAATAAACAGAATCTGTGCCTAGTTGCTGTATACACTGTATACATATAGCACAGTCCTCATACACACAAATTATTACTTACTATGTCACAAGTGACAGTCTCACAGATACACATAACCCTCAGGACAAAAGGATCATTTTTAAAAATGTAAACGTTTCCATCATATTTGCTTTTCTGAGCACAAAAATTTATCACTTTTTGTGACTGAGCTTACCTTGAAGAATAACTTCATTAAAACCATCAGCTGTTGGGACAATGAACACCTTGGTCAGGTCTGTGTACAGCATAGTGTATAGAGTACAGGGGGTCAGGAGTAAGTAACTTCAATACAAGTTCAGCATCAGTACAGCCTCAGGATGAGCCCACATGTTCACAACAGATTCCCCCCTTAGATCAAGAATCCCCATCAGAGTTCCCCCACAAACAGAGTCCTCCCCCTTACATCAGGATCCCCAGAATCACCCACTCCCCCAACATTAAGGTCCTTAAATCCCTCCCCTTACAGTAGGGTCCCCGAGGTTCCTCAGTCTTACCTCAGGGTTCCCAGACCCACCCTTACATTAGGGTCACCCAAACCACCTACCAGGATTCTCAGAGACACCTCCCTAACATCAGGGTCCCTAGTGTTACCCCCCTATTTTAGGATCCCCAGAGTAGCTCCCCCCTAACATCAGGGTCCCTAGAGTCACCTCCCCAACATTAGAATCCACCCTCTTCCATATATCAGGGTCCCAAGAGCCCCTCTTGAATTATAGGCAACAACAATGAAATATAAAAGGAAGGGGGTGCTTCCTAAGCCAGCCAAAGATGGATTGAAATTCGGTCAGTTTCCACTGAACTGGCTTAATTCTGACCATCTATAGGCAGAATGGTTGTACAGAAGTCAATCGATCAATCAATCGATTTCAATACAACCAGCCTGTAGGGTATTTTTTGTATGACTACTGCCTCTAGATATAGCCTCCTGCAGTGATCATTGTCTTCTGATGGGTGGGAAACCTCCCACTGTCAGAGTACAATAGTGCTACGGGAGGGACTCTCCCATCTACACTGACTGTGTTGAGGGGGAAATTGAGCAATTTTCTTTCCTTCCACTCGTGGTTAATGTATGGCCAGCCTAAAGCTGGATACACAGAGGCCAAAAATCAGCTGACTTTCGGTCTTTGTGTACTACTCGTCTGACAGAAGGCGGTCTCTCTGTCGAACGGGCATACTGGAAAACCAGCATCTGATCAGCACTGGCGGCCAGTGCTGATCAATGTGTCCTGGCAAAGGGGGCAGTCCCCCTGTCAGAACAAAATATCTCAGCGAGGAGAACACCGCACTTACATCACTTGTGATAGTACCGTGATCTGTAAGGTTTTCTTTTTCATTCAGCTTGCTGGGGTTGAATGAAAAAAACTTCCTGTGTGTATTCATCATTGCCTTAAGAATAGCCAGGCAAACAAATAAACAGAAATAAAGGGTTACATCAAAAAGTAAACCTTTCCACTTGATAACAAAAAACACAACTTTAAAGAAGAGTTCCACTCAAAAGTGGAAGCTCCGCTTATGTGCCTCCACCCTACCTCCACTGCCATATTTGGCACCTTTTGGGGGGGAGTGGATACCTGTTTTTGACAGATACCCACTCCCACCTCCGGCTCAGTTGGCCACGGCAAAGTGAGCCGGAAGTTCGGCCCCCTCTTCCCCCCTCCTCCCACAGTCTTCTGAGAACCTTCACAGACCAATGAGAATGAGCAACGCAGCTTGCGCCAGCGCAGTGGTCACCCGGCTGTGAAGCTGCAAGCTGTCACAGCCTGGTGCCCACAGTTGAGATGCCAGCACCAGGGAGAGAAGAGGCAGAGAAGGGACGGCACAGGTGAGCTCAGCACTGGACTCTGGGACAGGTGAGTGTGTGTTTATTAAAAGTCAACAGCTGTAGTTTTTGTGGCTGCTGACTTTTAATAAACACAAAAATGACTGGAACTCCGCTGTAAACACTGCCCATCTGATTGTATATCTTCAGTCTATTCTGACAGGTCCAGCAAGCAGAGATGAACGATCACTGCACACTCCTGCCAAGCTTTATTTACTGCCGAGCTGACAGTGTGCAGCGATCGTTCAGCATAGAGTGGAGATGTCAATGCACGATCAGCCCGGAAGTAGGCAAGGCTGTTTGCAATAGAAATTCTGTTATCAAGGGAGAAGATTTACTTTCATTCAATACTTTTATGCCCCTGCCCCTATCCACTACTCCAGCCCCAGGAGAAGGAGTTCAGCAGCTGAGCACAGAGCCCCGGGATGGTGGAGGCAGGAGGAAGCTGATGGCTTTGGGGGGGCACAACTGGAATCTGGGGGAGGGGTATAGCTTAATGGCTTAATAGATATACTTTTCATTGCAGTCACATGGAGATGTAGGGAACTAAAAGAGGAGAGGATAAAATTATAGTGTGTCTGCCCCCCTGAGTTTTCTACTGCACCCCCAGATTAGACAGGCCCAGCCCTGCTTTGTCCAGGTCAGTTTTTAATAAAGTGAATTATCATACCACATGCAGACATTGCTTGTACTTTGTTCATTACTATTACCAAGATGCAATGGCGCACAGTGGGAGAGCGGTGGTGGGAAACCCAGAAATTTCCCATGCATCCCAACTTAGGGTCATGACCCTTTGGTTGAACACCCCAGTCTTAGTGAAAATACACTGTACCTTTCCTTTAACCACTTCCCCTTCGCTCTATAGCAGAAATACTGCTACAGGGTGGCACGGGTGCACAAAATCACGTACATATATATGTGATTTTGCAGTTCTGGGTAGGGGTCACACGTGAACTGTACACGCGCCCTACCCGTTCCACCATTCGTGGCCTTGACTGTCAATCACCAGGTCCCAACTGGTGATTCCTCTCCGGCAGCTGGTGATCGCTGAGAATTACCGACGGGGGACAGAACTGTATGTTAACAATACAGTTCTCTCCCCTTTCAGCTCCTGCACACTGCTTTGTATGGCTCTGCTATACAGAGCCATAAAGAGCAGTGTTCTTACAATGGAAAGCACAGACAGATCATACCGTGAAACAGCACACAGTTAACCCTTTGATCGCCCCACATGTTAACCCCTTCCTGCCCAGCGCCATTAGTACAGTGTCAGTGCTTTTTATTAGCACTGATCACTTTATTGGTGTAACTGAGGATGTCAGTGACACCAAGTCAGTTTCCACCCAGTGTCAGAATGCCAGCCGCAGTCCAGCTACAAGTCGCTGATTGCCGCCATTACTAGTAAAAACAAAAAAAAATTCCAGTATTTATACTGCCAATTGTAACGCTATAACTTTCACGTAAACCAATTACTTTACACGTATTGGGATTTTTTTTAGCAAAGACATGTAGCAGACTACATTTTGGCCTAAATTTATGACGAAATTTGATTTTTTAAATTTTTTTATTGGACATGTTTAATAGCAAAAAGTAATAAATAATGTTTTTTTCAAAATTGTCACTTTTTTGTTTATAGCGCGAAAAATAAAAAACGCACAGGCAATCAAATACCACTGAAAGAAAACTCTATTTGTGGGAAAAAAAGGACATAAATTTCATTTGGATTTCAGTTAAAATAACGCAGCGCCGTATCGCAAGAAATGGCCTGGTCTGGAAGGGGGGTAAATCCTCCGGAGGGCAAGTGGTTAAAATACTGAATACCTTTCTATTTAAAATAACTGACTTTCTATGGTCGTCTTGAATACAATAAGCTGCATTACTAGTTATCTTTGTAGGAAAAGGGCCATGGTCCGTCACCATTCATCGCTGGCCTTTTTGCACAGGAAATGACAATCCTCTGTCAGGGATGTTACCGGCATACAGCTACTTTTTTAACCAAAGCATCACAGTGGTGCAGGTTTTAAAATATGTGTACTTACGTGTTAATCGGCAAAGGAAGGAAGGGAGGAAGGAAGGGAGAACAGATTTAAAAAAAAAGGCTTGACATACTAAGTAAACTATTACTTTTTACAGCTAATCTATTGAAAAAAGAAATCTGTTATTTTAGTGGAGAAATTTCAAAAATAAAATGTTCCCCGGCATCAAGTCCTGTTGGCCAGTAGAAGAAACCTAATTAAAATCTATTTGTAATATTTCAATAATATGAAAATATCTGCACACATTGACAGATATATGAGAAAGCTGCACACAGCATCAAGCTGCCTCTGCGCAATGTTGTCTGCATGCTAACCTAAAAGAGCGCCTACATTAGGACACATAGAACAATACATAAATTGGGATCAAGCCTACCTGGCAGCTATCATACTCCTCAATGGTGCAGGGACATGCAAGGACTACACTCACTCAAGGAAGATACAGACTGTACAGATACAATACAGGAAAAAAGACAAAAAATGTACAACAAATTATAAATGTGTGCAATGGGACGAAAAAATTCCCAGCAACTGTAGTCAGTTGGGCCTTGTGTGGATGCTTTATCACCCCCTCTGAAATGTGATCTGGGGTGGATTGCGTTGCAGAGGCAATTGACAGGCAGATCGGAGGCAATATGTTGCCTCCTGGTCATCTGTTTTAAACTTTGAAAGCCTTCAGCGCTGCTCTGTAACCATCTGCATTGCATGCAGTTTCATAAAGGTTTCATAGAGTGTGCAGTCCTGTGCACTTAAGTGGGTAAAGCTTGCTGGCGGACCACAAAAGGTTGTATAATTGCTGCTGAACATGTTACCTTGTGGCTCAGTGGTTGGGTGGGTGGTAAAACCGTGGTTCAATTGGCTGTTTAAATGCCTGTGTAAAAAAGGGCTTAGGCACTCAGTGGCGTGACGTCTCAGACGTGTATGGCTCCTCCTTAACACGTTTCGCACACAAAGTGCATCCTCAGAAGGGGTGATGCCAAAACATACCCTTTTATTAGTAAAGTCAAACCAATGTATACGCACAAACATCAAGATTCACAAGCATTTCATAAAGGACAGTGGCCCAGGTGACCGAGGGCATTGGCAAATCCCAAACACAGGAAGACACTCAAAGACTGACGCGTTTCAAGGGGGGAATCCCCTCTTCTTTAAGAACAGGTTTTGGGAGAGCTGTAACCTCCAGTTGTCCTTTGACAAGTAGCAAAAGAACTTTTGTTCTCAGTATTTGATTTTATCAAACCGGTGGCATTGGCTTAGCCACAAGCTTGTTTAGTAAGGCAGGATAAAGAATAATGATGATATGCACAAAGTAGAACTACATAGTGACCAGTCAGGTTTCAGCTTATCACAGCCCTATCTATAGTGGGTGGCGTCACAGCAGAGATTGCAGGCATTAGACACACCCAGAAATGGTGGATGCTGAAGATACAAGCAGCCGGTGTACGTCTATAAGGGAGCAAACATTGGATTTATTAGCAGTGGGAATGGCATTATTACTTTTGAAAGGACCACTGATAGAAATCGAAGGGCCCCATACTGCCTGCCTGACAAGGCCCCTCCTCCCCTTGGGTACAGACAAGCCAATGGTTTGGTGCGAACCTTGGTTTGAACAGATTTTTGGCTGTGTGGGCAGTTGTACATATAAAACAATTATATATGTATATATAGAACCCTAAATTAAAGTTCTGGCCTGCCCTGGTGCATTGATATTGAGGAAACGGCCAGAACTGTCACTTTATTGTTGGGAAACGTGGCCTGGAGGATTACTCTGCCTGCACCAGAAAATTAGTAAATAGTCCCTTGTCCCTGGTCCCTTCTGCTGAACTGATGGGGCCCCAGGGAGATTTTATTGAATTGCTGGGTGCATTAGCCCTTAGGATTACTGTGCATGCACCCAAAACTATTTTTTGGGTTGCACTCACACTGACCCAGGGTGTGGGTTCAGTTCCATGGGCTCATTCATTTGTGTAGTGTGAGTACTCCAAACCGCTCCTGGGACCAGTTAAGCTGTGACCAGGGACATTTGGAACAGATGGTCCTGGGTATGGTTCACTTGTTATCCAGTAAGATTTGCTGTAGTGTGAGTGCAAAAAGGACTGGAGCACAATTCTATTCATCAAAGGTCTAGTTAGCAGGGGAGTGTGCCGAGGAAGACTTGTAAGTGTTCCCAGGAGTGCTTCCTCCTAATCCAGTGTAAATGCAATCCAGTGGGGGATTAGGGAACGGGGACAAGTGCTCCCGAGCCCAGTTCACTTAAATAAGTCCCCTCTCTGTCTTTGGGCCCCCTGCTGAGCTGATGGGCCTCATACAGGAGGGCCAGCTCTAGCCCCCTATCGGTGGCCCTGACTGTTCCCTTTTTCAACCTTTTTTTTCTGTGAATTGACTTCACATCAGTTGAGTGGTGACCTGCTTAACATGTTTAAACACTCCATCAGAATGCTTCTAAAAAGATTTCTGTCCCATTGTGAAAAACCTTAATTTGATGTAAATATCTAATGTCTCAAAATGATTCGGTTTCATTGCATGCCTAAAAGTGTGCTACTGGATCAGACAGCATAGCAACACTGTAAAAGGGGCGCGCACACTTAACAGTGATAAGCTAATAATAAAAAATTAACATATATTCCAAAAAATTTTGTAATTCGGAAATGACGAAACGCATCAGACGTGACGATGCGGCAAACTGGAAGTGACGCAGGACCGTAACCGGAAGTGACGCAACAGCATCTAATGTTGTTTGTTCTGGAGGTGGTGAGAGCACCTAAGCAGTCTCCACTTTTCCACACTGCAATTGGGATTGTATTTTTTCTACACATTGTAAGTGCAATTTTTAAAGCATTCAATATATTTGTACTACACCATTGGAGCGGGTCTTGTTACTTCTGTTTACATGATATTGATGCCCATGGAGTGACATTGGTTACCTTGTGAGATCCTTGCGCATAGGAGGCTGAACAAGTAGATATTGGGGACTCCTCTCTTCTCTTGTATTATCGCTTACCAGTTAAAACGCTCTTCTTCTTTTTTCTCACCTACCAAAGCAGAGGACAATAGAGCACTGGTAAGTGCACACCTGTGTGGGGAGCGCACTGGCTATTCTTTGTTTTCACTGGATGTTTTTTCGTCACATGGTGGATTTAAATATGTGATGTTTGATTTGGACTCACATTCATTTATTTATTTTCCCACTTAATTTTTTCACATATTAATGACTTTTTTTGATATGAGATTTTTTTGGTTGTTTACATTTTTTGGAAAATATGTTAATTTTTCATTATTCGCTTATCACTGTTAAGTGTGTGCCCCACTTTTACACTATCACTGTGGGTTTTAATTTTTATTTGATTAGATTTATTTATATAGCGGCAGCAAGGGATCTTCTGCATTTTAATTTTTAAATTGTTTTCATAATTCATTTTTGCATCTAGCGCGATATTGTGTATTTCACTATTGATTTGATACACTTGTTTTTGATTAAGCATAGCAACACTATTGACACTTAATTCTTGCCATACCAAACTCTTTAAATACACCCAAATCTCACCGTGATATACAGGTAGTGACGGTAGTTGTAAAACTTGCTTCTAGTCTAGCAGAGAGAAAGCATGTCACATTCCTTTAAGAAAAAGAATGTTACATGGGTATTGCATCAACCTGAGAAAATTCTTGAACATCTTTGAATTACTCAGCTTTTTACCATACAGTATTAGTATAGTTAGACACCGATAGCCAACAACAAGATCATGTGGCAAACAGGGCCATTTAAATAGCATCATGGGCCCCTGGGCAAAGTAATGCACTGGGGCCCTTCCAGCCTGTCCCAATTTACGCACCTATCTCAAGAAATAAAGTATAAATAGTTGATAGAATTAAACACATATATATTAGTACTTTCAATAAAATTTATTTGAATCAATAAAAAAAATGACATAAATCAAAGACTAATCTACATAAAGAACACATAACTGGAGAGGGGGAGGCAGAAGGGCACAGTAAAGGTGCTTGGACGCTGCTCAGGTCATCTTGGGACAGCTTATTAAAAAGCATCATTGTCCCAGCAAATCTGGGACAGTTAATGTGTGATGTAATGCAAGATTATCATGGGGCCCCCATGCACTTGGGGCCCCTAGGCAGTGCCCAGGGGTGCCCATGCATTAAGACAGCCCTGGTGGCAAATGTCTAGGTTTTTGGTCGCATGGGCAACCCGTAGACTGGTTGCTGGACAGATGGTGTAATCCTTGCGCACTCATCCTAACAGGGGTATTTTATTGTGAGTCCTGGTAATACAAGAGGCAGGAGCAAATCTTCCCAATGAGATAGCAGGTCTAAACAAAGAGAAAGTAGCTGTGTAATGACCATTGACTATCACTGACTGCAGGTCCCGCTCTGATCGATGTCTGCATAGAGAAATATCTCCACTCTCGATCACCAGCCCAGTATACTTTATTAATACTGGTCCAAGGAACATATGCCCCCTGCCCAGTCCTTCCCTGATAATTACCTTTTTGGCAGGATCACCAAATCATATTAGCAACAGAATTAAGGGGACTGAAAACAACTTTTGAAATTACAGTGAAGCCTAGTTGACATCTTAATCATAAGGTTTGGATTTACTTTAAGAATTTGATTGGTTGCTAGATCTTTTTTTAGATGGTGACAAATAATGCTGCACTTTCTCCTCCACTGCAGTTCCAAACAAGTGGAATGACCTGCATGTTGGTCCATAACTTGTCCAATCACAACAACCTAGATCTGGGCTCCAGGCCAAAAGGCATCAAGGAAAAGAAAGAAAGGCGCATTAGCCTAGTGTATTATCCCCGTGGGTTTATTGGTAGTATGAAGAGCTAAAAACATACTCACAAACACAAGTAATATATGGCACATGAAACCAACATGCATGATACAATTGATGTAAAGACCCGAATGGACCCAACACCAGCAGAAGCCCCGTCCAGGATCCAAGACAGCTGACGCATTTTGAGTGTACCCCCTTTTCATCAGAGCTAACCTGATAGGATTCAATTTCCACATATATATACCCAACCCAAAAGACCATGTGAACCTTGTGGTATGTTTTTAGTTCTTCATACTACCAATTAACCCACGGGGATAATGCACTAGGCTGGTGTGCCTTTCTTTCTTTTCTTGGATTCTTTGAAGTATTGCTGGACTTCCCCAGTCATAGGAGGGCAGCAAGGCCTCAATATCCCTGAATATGGGTTCATAGGGGATCCTGTCGATTCACCCTGGTCCATCACACCCACGTGCAGGAGGAATTGTTTTATTTTTTTCAAAAGGCATCAAGCCCAGTACTGCTTCAATCTCAATCCCAATTCTGATGCTGTTATTCAAAAAAAGATGAAGAATCACAAACGTAGAGGATTAGTTCACCTACAGTGTTCACAAAAAATTAAAAGGTGAACCAAAGCACATCTTCTATGCCCATCCAGCTTCCACTGCATTCACCTTATGTGATCCACATATCTCGCTGCCCTCTTCAGTTGTTATAATGGTCCAGAGCAATCACGGCTGTGTAATGATGTTTTAAATTGCTGGACCGTTATGCCAGTTGGAGAGGGTGGCAGAAGATGTGGATCACATGAGGTACATGCAGCAGGGACCAGAGGAGTGGAGAAGGTATTGTGCTATAGTTCACTTCTTCATATTTTGTAAAAAGGTGACCTAACGCTTTAACGCTTTTCTGTTGAAATAAGGCAATCGAGATGTTACTAAGTTGCATGAACAAAGATCTTATTTTATGTCTATAGCAATCTACGGGTATCTGGCTCCTTGGGCTTCATAAGTGCTTACCCTCTTCTCACCTTTTTATTTTTTTAAATACATTTTTTATTAGTTTTAAAATATAAGAGAAAGAAAGTACAATATGGTATTCATGATGCCAGAAAGACAAAATACACAGAAATATAGTAACATATATATATATATATATATATACAGTGGGGATCGAAAGTTTGGGCACCCCAGCTAAAAATTTGTATTAATGTGCATAAAGAAGCCAAGGAAAGATGGAAAAATCTCCAAAAGGCATCGAATTACAGATTAGACATTCTTATAATATGTCAACAAAAGTTAGATTTTATTTCCATCATTTACACTTTCAAAATAACAGAAAACAAAAAAATGACGTCTGAAAAAGTTTGGGCACCCTGCAGAATTTATAGCATGCACTGCCCCCTTTGCAAAGCTGAGACCTGCCAGTGTCATGGATTGTTCTCAATCATCGTCTGGGAAGACCAGGTTATGTCAATCTCAAAGGTTTTAAATGCCCAGACTCATCTGACCTTGCCCCAACAATCAGCACCATGGGTTCTTCTAAGCAGTTGTCTAGAAAACTGAAACTGAAAATAGTTGATGCTCACAAAGCTGGAGAAGGCTATAAGAAGATAGCAAAGCGTTTTCAGATGTCAATATCCTCTGTTCGGAATGTAATTAAGAAATGGCAGTCATCAGGAACAGTGGAAGTTAAAGCAAGATCTGGAAGACCAAGAAAAATATCAGACAGAACAGCTCGCAGGATTGTGAGAAAAACAATTCAAAACCCACGTTTGACTGCACGATCCCTCCAGAAAGATCTAACAGACACTGGAGTTGTGGTACACTATTCCACTATAAAGAGATACTTGTACAAATATGGTCTTCATGGAAGAGTCATCAGAAGAAAACCTCTTCTACGTCCTCACCACAAAAATCATCGTTTGAGCTTTGCAAATGAACATATAGATAAGCCTGATGCATTTTGGAAACAAGTTCTGTGGACCGATGAGGTTAAAATTGAACTTTTTGGCCGGAATGAGCAAAGGTACGTTTGGAGAAGAAGGGGCACAGAATTTAATGAAAAGAACCTCTGTCCAACTGTTAAGCATGGGGTTGGATCAATCATGCTTTGGGGTTGTGTTGCAGCCAGTGGCACAGGGAACATCTCACGAGTAGAAGGAAAAATGGATTCAATAAAATTTCAGCAAATTTTGGATGGTAACTTGATGCCATCTGTGAAAAAGCTGAAGTTAAAGAGAGGATGGCTTCTACAAATGGATAATGATCCTAAACACACCTCGAAATCCACGGGGGATTACATCAAGAGGCGTAAACTGAAGGTTTTGCCATGGCCTTCACAATCTCCTGACCTCAACATAATTGAAAATCTATGGATAGACCTTAAAAGAGCAGTGCATGACAGACAGCCCAGAAACCTCAAAAAACTGGAAGACTTTTGTAAGGAAGAATGGACAAAGATACCTCAAACAAGAATTGAAAGACTCTTGGCTGGCTACAAAAAGCGTTTACAAGCTGTGATACTTGCCAAAGGGGGCAGTACAAGATATTAACTCTACAGGGTGCCCAAACTTTTGCAGACGCCATTTTTTTGTTTTCTGTTATTTTGAAAGTGTAAATGATGGAAATAAAATCTAACTTTTGTTGACATATTATAAGAATGTCTAATCTGTAATTTGATGCCTTTTGGAGATTTTTCCATCTTTCCTTGGCTTCTTTATGCACATTAATACAAATTTTTAGCTGGGGTGCCCAAAATTTTGATCTCCACTGTATATATATATATATATATATATATATATATATATAAATAATGACAAGTCATATATAAATAAATTTGTAGATAAAATAAAGAAAAAATTAACTAAAACATTAGGGTGCAATATTTATGCAAAGGAATGGGAGGGTGGCGCTGCACTTTGTGAATGGCGCCGTAGTCTTCTGGGACCTGTCACGTGTCCCAGAAGACTACGGGGAGGGATGACAACTTCCGCTTCCGATTGCCTAGGCGATCGCAGCAGAAGTGGGAGCGGGTACCTGTTAAATTTGGGTACCCCCCTCCCCCAGCTCCCCAAAGGTGTCAATCTTTAACAGGGAGCGGGGATAGAGCCTTAAAGCGGAACTTCCCCTTTTGGGTGAAGATCCACTTTAACTAATGTTTACATATTGTTTAATGCTATCTAAGCAATGACACACTAACATAAGCTCACTTTATCTTCTCCCTACAATACTATGCTTATACTACTGGTCTAATATTCCTAATCTACACAAATGATTTTTAAACCTTTATTTTATGCATATTTGATCCACTGTGATTTTTTTGTGATTTATTTTCTAACAATATATATTATTACTATGCTTGAACCATTTTTGATACTTTACCATCTCCTTCACTCTCCACACAGTTAATGGTCACTGATCACTCTCTTTAGGTCCTCATTGCGGTAACCCCAGTGTTGGCCACTCATAAGGCCACACTGAGCACTTATCAGTGGACCTTTTTAAGTCTGTTTTTATTTCACACTTATTCTCATTATATTTGCTTACCATACCAATTTTTGTTGTCCCTTTTCTGTAACTTTCCTAAACTTGGTACATAAGGGACGAATAATATCCAGTATTGGCCAGTTCAACAGAAACCAGATGATATTTGGCCCGTGTGTACAGCAGCCTGTCTGACAGAGGACCCCGGATTCTGTTCTTAGACTGCTAGGCTTCTGGGTATTTTTTGGTTGTTTCCACCCCTTCTGTGTCCTGCCTCCCCAGGGATTGGTAGAAACTCCATAAATATTCAGGCTGCAGCCTCTGTCCCTCCACCCACTAGGTTCTGGTACTACCCAGAAAGTTCCAGAAGACAGAGGGAGGTAACAAGACCACAGCCTGTGAAGCTCTGCACAGCCTTCGTAACCAATTAACCCCCCTGTTCCTCTGGCTACAGAGGAGCTAAACTAAATTTACCTACTCTAGCAGCCTTGGAGGGTGCTACACTGGAAAAACAGCAGCCAATCAGCATCCAATCAGCACTCGCAGTCAATGGCTGCAAGTGCTGATCAGTGTGTTCTAGCAGGGGACCAGTCCCCCTGTCGGAACACAATAGCTCAGCGAGGAGATCACTGTACTAACATTGCATAGTTAATACAGTGAGCTCCTCATTTTTTTTTTATGTTCAGCACGCTGGGTTGAACAAAAAAAAATAAATCTGCCTGTGTGTACCAGGCTTTAACATCTTTTTTTTTTTTAAAATCTAAAAAAGGATAAGAAAGAATGTGGTGCCTAAATGTCTGCACACTCCTGCAATAGATATGTTGCCAAATCCGCACAACTCAGACGACTGGGGAAGAGGCTTGTATTAAGTTATTGTTTTGAAACAACAGGTTTGCCAAGCAGAGCTGTCAGGCTTATTTATTATGTCTGAGACAAACCTGTCCACATTGTCAGGAGCTATGTTCCCTCATTTGCCAGTGATAAGTGTGCTCATTTGTCATGAACAAACATCTGCTCTGACATGTCTGTCTGTTCCTAGAAAGTACATTCCAGTAACTGAGGTTTCCTCATAGCTGCAGCTCTAGCCCTATTGCTGATTTGCAGATCCCCTGCTGGAAGCACTGCTGAGTTCTGAGTAGGGATCTGTTTTGCTGGGAACATACTTGGAGAATGGAAGGCAAACTAAGGAACATGGACTACCTTACATTAAAGTGTTACTAAACCCACCACAGTAAAATCAGTCTGTATATGCAGAAAAGAATGCTTGTTATACTCACTGTGGAACCTAAGGGGTTAATCCTCTGCATTGTGTAAACAGGCTATTTGATCCTGACTTCTCTGATCCTCCCCTTCTTCTAGTGTCCCCTTATCTCCTGCTAAGACATATCATGTGGAGTCACTCTACACATGCCCAGTTTGGTGTGTATTGCTAGAGAGTTTTTTTTTTTTCTTGGGAGAGTGCAAGTGAACAGCACAGGGCCAATCAGCACTGCCCAGACAGAGGGCAGGGGTTCTGCATCCTCCTAGAGCAGAAAACAAATTCCTCCTACAAGCTTTACTAATGCTGGGCTGGACACTGATAGAAGTCACAAGACTGCTATATACTGCTGATGAGAAAAGGTATTTAGCAGTTTATATTTACTAAAATAATTGCATTTCCATGTTGTGTGTACTGTGGGAGACCAGATATAGTGCATGCAGGGTCCTGGGATTAGTAACATGTTAAGGTTTGCTATAGCCTTTCAGAAGAGGAAGACATTCCACTTGAGCCAGTAAAGTCTGTGTTGCTTCATGGTGTATGGCTTATACTGTGATAGTAGTACACAGGGGCGGACTGACCATTTGGAAACTCGGGCACTACCCGAGGGCCCGGGGTCAGTAGGAGGCCCCATGAGATGCCCCTGGTACCTTTTTCTTAGGCTTTTTTGAGTTTGGGCAAGGACACAGGGGCCCAATGATCCCCTATTGCCCGGGGGCCCCATGAGTTGTCAGTCTGCCCCTGGTAGTACACTTCCCGCTAATAGAATTTTGGAAGTTCTTTCCTTGGCTCCACCCTGACCAACCATAGGAAAGCCTTGTGCTACGGCGCTCATTTCTGCTGTGCATTTGCTATTTTGTACATGTAACCAAGGCAGCCTGGGTACCCATGTATGTCACGCCTGTATAGAGCTAGCTATTATCTGTGTCCCAGGTAAATCCTGGGGCCAGAGACCACGCATGTGACCAGCACACTCAGCCAATCTAAGTGCCCCATGTGTGTCTTGCCCTGCTGCCAGGGTCACAAATCACTTCAGGTGCCAGTTGACATGTGTCCCAGGTAAATGTTGGCGCTAATGACCAGACTTGTCCCCATACATGCAAACAGTCTAAGTACTCATGCATGTCATGCTCTGCTGCCAGGGACCCCGGTCATTTCAAGAGCTAGCTGACATATACAATATGTCACAGGTAAATGCTGAGCCCAGTGACCAGGTACCGTATGTACCCATTCCCAGGCAGTCTAGGTTCCCCATTTATATAATGATCCGCTGCCAGGGTCCTCAGTTCATTCTAGAACCAATTGCTATCTGTACACTAGGTAAATGCTAAGGACAGTGACCAGGCATGTACCTTGTACACCCAGAAAGTCTAGTTGCACCTTATGGGTCATGCCCTGTTGTCAGGGCCCCCAATCATTTCTAGAGACAACTGACATTTTTGTTCCATGTACCGTAAGTGCTGGGGATAGTAACCAGGAATGTATCTTGTACTCTTCGGCAACCTAGGTGGCGCAGATGCCCTTCTGCCAGTGTACCACTTACTGCTTGAACATAGCCTTATTCTTGATCTGGTTTCAGGGGAACTCCTTGAACCCAGTGTAGGGGTTGAAGATGTGGTTCTGGTTGGCTTGGACCGCTGCCAGCATTATTGTAAGTTCTACAGTTCAGCTTGGTACTCAGTTGGAGTAAGTTGTGGCAGGCTTTCCTTCCCTATTGTCCATGGAGGCTGGTCCTCTATTGTCCACCACTGGCTTGGGATCTTCCAGCACCAAGTTTGGCTGGAGCTTCTGGGTCAGCTCATTCTCCGCCATGAGAAGATGCTCAGTAGGCAACAGGGATGCTCCAAAGTGCTTGCAAACTTCCAGGAAAAGCAGGAAAAATAGAGCTTGGAGGAGAGGGGAGGGGAGCACTGCTGCACAGCACTGCTGTCCTTCAATGTGACATGACACAGATCCTGCAGAACAGGTGCTCCAGGGACATCATTGGGGATGTTTGTTTGCCAGGGACAGACCCCTCAAAACATGGATGGAAGGCAACTATAAACTAAGTACATTTGTAAAGCACATAGCTGTATTTTATAGATTTGACAGCGGAACCACTGCGGGACCAATGGCAGCTCCCTGTAAAGGAAATTTATAAATTTGTATTCTATTTTGTATGCTTTGCCTATGTATTTGTTATGATCCGCCAGGCGGAGCCCTCCAGCTGCCAACTGACAGACCAACCCAGAGCGTGGGGTCTAAGCCCGGGCTGTGCCTTCACCAGGGCCCCTGATGGTGGGGATGGACTTGAAACAGTCCCGGGCCAGGTCACGACCTCTGAGCGGGCCCACCAGCGGCTGAGGAGGCCTCTGGGGATGTGTGTAGGTACCGGGAGAGCCAGATATGAAGAGGATGGCGGCCCCAGCAGGGTGGTACGGAGAGTGGTCCCGTGGGGGTAAGCGGGGTACCGAATTGGCGGGCAAGAAGTAGTCGGGTCACATGCAGGGTCAGCCAGGTAAATCAGTCCGTAGAATAGTCAGGATAAACCGAGTCAAAACACAGGAGCGGGCAGAATAGTCAGGACAAGCCGGGTCAATCACAGGGGCAGGCAGCGTAGTCAGGGTCAAAAACAGGGTCACAAAATGGGTGCAGGAATTCAGGATCACAGGAAGACCTTGTGGCAATTGGTGACAGTGCAGGGCATCTTTAAATAGTGCGCCCTGCACTGTCATTGGCTGGCTAGGACGCGCCCCCGGCTGTCATTGGACGCCTGAGGCGCGCCCGCGGCTCTCTACTGCGCATGCGCGGCTCCCTGTCAGCCGCGGCTCGCCGGGACCTAGTGCCCGTGTCCCGGCGCGATCCGCCGCCAGTGCGCATGCGCGGGGGATGGCGTCGTGACACAGGAGTCCGGAGCCGCGATCCCTGACAGTATTGTACACTGCACTCACACACGGCACCAATAATGTTTTGATTATGTTTGTATTTCTTCAAGTCCTGATTAGAACTGAGAATATATCTGCAATTAGCCATAAGCGTTTTCAATACGCTGTTATCTACACCATTCAGCAACCAACAATAGATTATTTTTTAGGGTGCTTAACCACTTAAAGTCCGGACACTTTCACCCCCTTCCAGTCCAGGCCACTTTTCAGCTTGCAGTGCTAACACACTGTGAATGACAATTGCACGGTCATGCAACACTGTACCCATATGAATTTTTTAGCATTTTTTGAGACAGATAAAACTTTATTTTGGTGGTATTTATTCACCGCTGGGATTTAAATTTTTTTGCTATATAAATGAAAAAGTCCAACAATTTTGAAAAAAAAGCGTTTTTCTTATAAAATTTTGCAAATAATCTTTCTTCATAAATCTTCTTGTATTCAGCTATCTGTTTAGTAAAAGAAAAAATAACCCAAATTAGTTTATAACCAAAAATTATAATTTTTCAAAAAAAGTTTTATATTTTTATTTTATTTTTTTATATTATTATTAGAGATGAGCGAAGTATTCAAAAATTCGATTCGGCTGATTCGGCGAATTCGCGGAATAAATTCGATTTGAGTCGAATATATTCGCTGCGAATTTAACTTATAAAAAGGGTGTTTCTAGGCTTCAGAGAGCCTTTATATTAGTGCAGAACACTGTACCTTTAATTTAAATGCCCTTGGAGTCTGCTGGGGAAGAGAAATAATACTGTCAGTCAGTATGACATGCAGATGAGTGCCGTCGATCTTAGAATCACCGCACACTTCACTCATTTGGGCAGTCACGGGGCCAAAACCAGAGTGTGGAGCCACAGTGTGGCGGTGGAGGCAGCAGCAATGGGAGGCCATACAGCACCCTATGACAAAATGGAACCCACCAGCAGTGTGAGGAGACCTGAAAGTGGCACATGGCAGAGTGTGGCGATGGAGACAGCAGCAATGGGAGGCCGTACAGGGACCCATGAGACACTTTGGACCTGGCAGCAGCATGAGGAGGCGGTACGGGGGCCCATGGCAGATTACGGGCCTGGCAGCAGCAATGGGAGGCCCGTAATCTGCCAGCACCCTATGACAAAATGGAACCCACCAGCAGTGTGAGGAGACCTGAAAGTGGCACATGGCAGAGTGTGGCGATGGAGACAGCAGCAATGGGAAGCCGTACAGGGACCCATGAGACACTCTGGACCTGGCAGCAGCATGAGGAGGCGGTACAGGGGCCCATGACAGATTACGGGCCTGGCAGCAGCATGAGGAGTCAGTACGGGGGCCCATGGCAGATTACGGGCCTGGCAGCAGCAATGGGAGGCCCGTAATCTGCCAGCACCCTATGACAAAATGGAACCCACCAGCAGTGTGAGGAGACCTGAAAGTGGCACATGGCAGAGTGTGGCGATGGAGACAGCAGCAATGGGAGGCCGTACAGGGACCCATGAGACACTCTGGACCTGGCAGCAGCATGAGGAGGCGGTACGGGGGCCCATGGCAGATTACGGGCCTGGCAGCAGCAATGGGAGGCCCGTAATCTGCCAGCACCCTATGACAAAATGGAACCCACCAGCAGTGTGAGGAGACCTGAAAGTGGCACATGGCAGAGTGTGGCGATGGAGACAGCAGCAATGGGAGGCCGTACAGGGACCCATGAGACACTCTGGACCTGGCAGCAGCAAGAGGAGGCAGTACAGGGGCCCATGGCAGAGTGGCGAAGCGTAAGCAGCTTAAATTGAAGGCCATACAGAGGCCTATGTTAAAAATAATAACATGTTTGGGGCATGATTCATGGCGGATTTAGTCAGTTGTGTCAGGAACTGGTGGTTTGAAATCCAGACTAATCCACGCCTGATTCATTTTCACAAACGTGAGTCTCTCCACACTTTGGGTGGACAGTCGTGTCCTCCGCGGAGTTACAATACCTCCTGCTGCACTAAACACGCGCTCCGATGCCACGCTACTGGCCGGGCATGACAGCCTTTCAAGGGCAAATTCAGCTAGTTGGGGCCAAAGGTCAAGTTTCGTTGCCCAGTAGTCAAGGGGATTGTCTACCTCGGTTGGCAGGGTGCTGTCCAAGTAGGCCCAAGCCTGTTGTTTGAGGTCCTGCTCCAGGTCCACCTGATGCTGCTGCTGCTGCGGCTGGTTATTAGTTTCCTCACTGCGCTGGTGAAGAAAGCTACTCATCATCGACTGCAGACTGAGGCAGCCGCTGCTGGTGGAGCTGCCACTGCTCCTACCACCCCACCCCTCCCCTGCTGCCATGGCAGCGGAACGCGAGCGCACAGGGCCCACAGTGTCTGAGGATGGACGTTGGCGCAGAAAGGCAGAGACCAACTGACTACATAGGTGGTTTTTATAGTACGTTATTTTGGCCTCCCTCTCAGCAGGTGTGAAAAAGGCCACCATTTTTGAACGGTAGCGAGGGTCCAACAAGGTGGACAGCCAAAAGTCATCCCTCTGTCTGATGGTTATTATTCGGCTGTCGCTACGCAAGCAACCGAGCATGATATGGGCCATTTGTGCCAAGGAATGCGAGGGACTCCCTGCCTCCATCTCCACAGCATACTGCCACGGTGCGTCTGGGTCCTCTGTCTCCTCCTCCTCCTCTACCAGATGCTCCTGCTCCTCCACTCCTGTCCGCTGAGTGGAAAAACCACCCATTTCACTCAATAATTCCTGAGCACCAATGTCCTCCTCTACCTCCTCCTCTTCTTCCTGTCCTGCCCCCACAGGGGTCATGTGGCGTTGAGATCTGTGCGCCACGTCTACCGCACCCTGACCAGCCATTGTTAACAGCATTTGTTCCAGGACGTGCAACAGAGGAATGACGTCGTTCATCCCATAGTCCTGCCGACTCACGAATAGCGTGGCCTCCTCAAAGGGCCTGAGCAAGCGGCAGGTGTCACGCATGAGCTGCCAATGGCTGACATCTAAGTTACACAGGGGAGTACCTTTATCCGCTTTTAACATCAGGAAATCGGTGATGGCCTTTCGCTGTTCGTAAAGGCGGTCTAACATATGTAGGGTTGAATTCCACCTTGTTGCAACGTCACAACATGAGGAGTCGGTACGGGGGCCCATGGCAGATTACGGGCCTGGCAGCAGCAATGGGAGGCCCGTAATCTGCCAGCACCCTATGACAAAATGGAACCCACCAGCAGTGTGAGGAGCCCTGAAAGTGGCACATGGCAGAGTGTGGCGATGGAGACAGCAGCAATGGGAGGCCGTACAGGGACCCATGACACACTCTGGACCTGGCAGCAGCATGAGGAGGCGGTACAGGGGCCCATGACAGATTACGGGCCTGGCAGCAGCAATGGGAGGCCCGTAATCTGCCAGCACCCTATGACAAAATGGAACCCACCAGCAGTGTGAGGAGACCTGAAAGTGGCACATGGCAGAGTGTGGCGATGGAGACAGCAGCAATGGGAGGCCGTACAGGGACCCATGAGACACTCTGGACCTGGCAGCAGCATGAGGAGGCGGTACAGGGACCCATGACACACTCTGGACCTGGCAGCAGCATGAGGAGGCGGTACAGGGGCCCATGACAGATTACGGGCCTGGCAGCAGCAATGGGAGGCCCGTAATCTGCCAGCACCCTATGACAAAATGGAACCCACCAGCAGTGTGAGGAGACCTGAAAGTGGCACATGGCAGAGTGTGGCGATGGAGACAGCAGCAATGGGAGGCCGTACAGGGACCCATGAGACACTCTGGACCTGGCAGCAGCATGAGGAGGCGGTACGGGGGCCCATGGCAGATTACGGGCCTGGCAGCAGCAATGGGAGGCCCGTAATCTGCCAGCACCCTATGACAAAATGGAACCCACCAGCAGTGTGAGGAGACCTGAAAGTGGCACATGGCAGAGTGTGGCGATGGAGACAGCAGCAATGGGAGGCCGTACAGGGACCCATGAGACACTTTGGACCTGGCAGCAGCATGAGGAGGCGGTACGGGGGCCCATGGCAGATTACGGGCCTGGCAGCAGCAATGGGAGGCCCGTAATCTGCCAGCACCCTATGACAAAATGGAACCCACCAGCAGTGTGAGGAGACCTGAAAGTGGCACATGGCAGAGTGTGGCGATGGAGACAGCAGCAATGGGAGGCCGTACAGGGACCCATGAGACACTCTGGACCTGGCAGCAGCATGAGGAGGCGGTACAGGGGCCCATGACAGATTACGGGCCTGGCAGCAGCATGAGGAGTCAGTACGGGGGCCCATGGCAGATTACGGGCCTGGCAGATGACGACGAGGCTGCCAAGTGCGATCAGCCTCATCATCATCAATTAGGGTCTCCGCCTCACTACTAGCCCCCTCGGCTGCGTGTGGGTCAGGAGACAGACCTGTCTCTAGACCGGCTACCGAGCCACTCTCCTCGCCAGTACTTCTTCGCCTGGCTGCTGAAGAGGCGGATGTCTCCCCCCGTTCCTGACCGCCCTCTGTTAGCTCTTCCTCACTGTACAGTGGGGCTGAGCCCACAGCATGCGATACTTCGCTTGGTGAGGGAACACCAAAGGACAGGGGCAGGTAGAGGACACGTGATTTCAGTGGGCTTGCTCCCGGGCCATGCCAACTAACGGTTGTGTCTGACGTACCCACCGACCGTTGGCTGTAGGTGTCAGAGGTGACCTGGGAAGAGGAAGACGACCGAGCCAACCAATCGATGACGGCAGGGTTGTCGGTGGAGACACGACCGCTGGATGACACCGGGAGCACTGGCCTCTGGCTGCGACTAGTGCTGCCTCGACCCCTTCCTCTGCTGCCACGTCTGCTCGCTCCTGAAACATTGCCTCCTCTGCCACTCCTCTGCGTGTTGTCTGACATACTCTTTAATTCAACGATTCTGTGTCCCTGAGTAACAATTCTGTGTCCCTGAGTAACAATTCTGTGTCCCTCAGTAACGATTCTGTGTCCCTGAGTAACAATTCTGTGTCCCTGAGTAACAATTCTGTGTTCCTCAGTAACGATTCTGTGTCCCTCAGTAACAATTCTGTGTCCCTGAGTAACAATTCTGTGTCCCTGAGTAACAATTCTGTGTCTGTCCCTGAGTAACAATTCTGTGTCCCTGAGTAACAATTCTGTGTCCCTCAGTAACAATTCTGTGTCCCTGAGTAACAATTCTGTGTCCCTCAGTAACAATTCTGTGTCCCTGAGTAACAATTCTGTGTCTGTCCCTGAGTAACAATTCTGTGTCCCTGAGTAACAATTCTGTGTCCCTCAGTAACAATTCTGTGTCCCTCAGTAACAATTCTGTGTCTGTCCCTGAGTAACAATTCTGTGTCCCTGAGTAACAATTCTGTGTCCCTGAGTAACAATTCTGTGTCCCTCAGTAACAATTCTGTGTCCCTCAGTAACAATTCTGTGTCCCTGAGTAACAATTCTGTGTCACTGAGTAACAATTCTGTGTCCCTGAGTAACAATTCTGTGTCCCTCAGTAAGAATTCTGTGTCCCTCAGTAACAATTCTGTGTCCCTCAGTAACAATTCTGTGTCTGTCCCTGAGTAACAGTTCTGTGTCACTGAGTAACAATTCTGTGTCCCTGAGTAACAATTCTGTGTCCCTGAGTAACAATTCTGTGTCCCTCAGTAACAATTCTGTGTCCCTCAGTAACAATTCTGTGTCTGTCCCTGAGTAACAATTCTGTGTCCCTGAGTAACAATTCTGTGTCCCTGAGTAACAATTCTGTGTCCCTCAGTAACAATTCTGTGTCTGTCCCTGAGTAACAATTCTGTGTCCCTGAGTAACAATTCTGTGTCCCTGAGTAACAATTCTGTGTCCCTCAGTAACAATTCTGTGTCCCTCAGTAACAATTCTGTGTCTGTCCCTGAGTAACAATTCTGTGTCCCTGAGTAACATTTCTGTGTCCCTGAGTAACGATTCTGTGTCCCTAAGTAACGATTCTGTGTCCCTAAGTAACGATTCTGTGGCCCTAAAGTCTCCCTGGCCCTAACTCTGTCCCTAATACAGACAGGTCTGTCTCTCTTGAATGACCGGAGGCTAATATAGAATTGTAAGATGGCCGCAATTTATAGCTCCACCATTACACAGTGCTGGCTGGCTGGCTGCTGATTGGCTAATGCGATCACATGTCATGAATGAATGCATTATGGGTCAGCGCGCCTTCCCAGAGATCCCCGCTCCGTCGCCACACATGTCGCCGCCATTTTTGGGAAAATTCGATTCGTGCATCCGAAGTTGGCTAATTTTCGGATTCGGCGCGAATCGAATATTTCCCAATATTCGAAACGAATTCCACTTCGCCATGTTCGATTCGCTCATCTCTAATTATTATTTATGTTTTTTTTAACATACTGTCACCCTAGCAGTACAGTGTCACCATAGTGACACTGTACTACTTGTGGGGGGTGATGAAGATTTTTTTTTGTTTTTTTACACTGATTGCTTTTACACCCATAAAGGCTGTAAAAGCAATAATTTCTCCTTCTCTCTGGCTCTCTAGAGAGGAGACATTGGTGGAAATGGCAGCAGAAGAGTGATTGCCTATGGATGGCCCTGGGAAGTGTTGCATCATGCTTGGAATTATGGGATAACCTGGCATCTTGTATAGCGTTTGTGGGATAATCTTGGAGGATTGTTGGCTCATTGGATCATTCTCTTAAACGTCCTTTGATTACCATATTTTTCGCTCCATAAGACGCACCTGACCATAAGACGCCTCTAGGTTTTAGAGGTGAAAAACAAGAAAAAAAATATTCTGAACCAATGGACTGCAGACACAGTACAGGGATGACCAGAGACTGCAGACACAGTACAGGGGATGACCAGAGACTGCAGACACAGTACAGGGGATGACCAGAGACTGCGGACACAGTACAGGGGATGACCAGAGACTGCGGACACAGTACAGGAGATGACCAGAGACTGCGGACACAGTACAGGGGATGACCAGAGACTGCGGACACAGTACAGGGGATGACCAGAGACTGCGCACACAGTACAGGAGATGACCAGAGACTGCGGACACAGTACAGGGGATGACCAGAGACTGCGGACACAGTACAGGGGATGACCAGAGACTGCGGACACAGTACAGGGGATGACCAGAGACTGCGGACACAGTACAGGAGATGACCAGAGACTGCGCACACAGTACAGGAGATGACCAGAGACTGCGGACACAGTACAGGGGATGACCAGAGACTGCGGACACAGTACAGGGGATGACCTGAGACTGCGGACACAGTACAGGGGATGACCAGAGACTGCGGACACAGTACAGGAGATGACCAGAGACTGACCAGAGACTGTGGACACAGTACAGGGGATGACCAGAGACTGCGGACACAGTACAGGGGATGACCAGAGACTGCGCACACAGTACAGGAGATGACCAGAGACTGCGGACACAGTACAGGGGATGACCAGAGACTGCGGACACAGTACAGGGGATGACCAGAGACTGCGGACACAGTACAGGGGATGACCAGAGACTGCGGACACAGTACAGGGGATGACCAGAGACTGCGGACACGGTACAGGGGATGACCAGAGACTGCGGACACAGTACAGGAGATGACCAGAGACTGCGGACACAGTACAGGGAATGACCAGAGACTGCGGACATAGTACAGGGAATGACCAGAGACTGCGGACACAGTACAGGGAATGACCAGAGACTGTGGACATAGTACAGATGACCAGAGACTGCAGACAGTAAAAGAGATTACCAGAGACTGCGGAGTTTTGGGGAGGGGGAACGGGTACCTGAATTCAACAGGTACCCGCTCCCACTTCCGCGGAGCTGTCCTTCCTTCTTCTTCCCGCGGCGGCTTCTGTGACAGTCGGGTGCCCACTGCGAATGCGCGAGAAGCGCTGCGCTTTGTGAATGGCCCGGAGCCTTCTGGAACCTGTATAAGTGTCAAAATATAGGGTATTAATTATTTTTTGTTATTTTTTTTGTTATTGATTTTTGTATCAGTTTATTTGGACGCCGATTTTGAATTTATTGTGTACAAACTGCTATAGTTTTAGCCTTATAAATAATGATGGTTGCAGTGATGGCTGTCTGGTGACCTCTTTTGCTCTGTGTACCTTGGCAAATATCTGTGTACAGTTTTCCAATTACAGTGATAATCTGTATATTACCCTGTTCTTTTGCTGGAGGGCTTTAAAAGCAGCCAGGTCTGTGACGAAGGCCTTGTGATTTTGCAATCCATTCTCCTGTTTATCTTCAAGCTTGTAAAGTATCACGGCTGGAGAGTGTGGCTTTCCTGTAAATAGCAATAGAAACTCAGCAGCAAAAGTCTGACAAGGGCACTGCGGGTTCCCTGAGGTGACTGGATCACCCTGAAGGCATCAAGTTGCTGTTCCCAGTGTTTGGAGGGCTTGGCGTTGTCTCTGTACAGGGGGACAGTTTGTACTGTGATTTATTAAATACGGAAGACTGATATTTAAAACACTTAACACATTATTACAGTGTACTTCATCATCACCACTTTCTGTGTCAGTCATTTAGAAGCAGTTACTTTGCGGGCCTCCTAAATAGGCCCCTTATCTATTCTTTCAAAAAAAGATGGGCATCTCGAAAAAGGCAGGCAAGAGGTATTGTTAGGGCCCTTTCACATGGGTGTTAGGCAGGCCATAGATGGCGCAAATTTCTTTTTGGCAACTATAGGTTGCAGGAAAGAAATTCGCAAGATTCCCCCATCAACACAAACAGTGCTAACATGGGAATCCCTCCTGCCAAGTTATTGTCTTCTCCTGGCAGAGGGGAGGTCAGCGGGCAGGGGAAGCCTTCCCCACCAGGAGAAGACAGTGATTTTTGCTAGGAACCTATAGCAGCCGCTAGTGATAATTGTTGTACCCAAGTTGATTGATTGATCAACTTGGTACATTCAGCCTGCCCGCACACAGTTTGAATCTCGGACAGTTCCTGTTGAACCGGCTGACATTCGAACCAACTATGGCTGGTCTTACAGTAAATCTGGATCTGTGTGTCAGTTTTTCAGGGCTATGGGAGGAAATCAGTACTGGGTGGGGAACTGAGGCTGTTGTGATAGATCTGTACTGTGGGGGATAAGAGCTTGGGGCATAGCAGGGGGTAATTTTGGTTGTATTATGTACACTAGCCTGTGTAGTGTTTTCCCTTCAAAGGACAGATAAATATTTGCCTAGATCCCCCTTGCTAGTATAGGGGCTGCCTGCCATAGACACAGTGCCAACTCACTGGCAACACAGGCTCAGTCTTGGGGATGTTTTATTGTAGATTTTATTTACAGAAACTTGAACAAGAGGGGAATTAAGGGTTCAAGATACTCCAAAACGATAGCAGAAATCAACAGGAGGACAAAATCCTCTTGAAACAGCCCTAGCTGGAGGTAATAAATATGGCTAGTAATTCTAAATCTATGTTGATATAGTGAACTTGGTGTAGAGCTATTCACCCTGAGGTCATCACAGAGGACAAGGGGGCACTCTTTACATCTGGAGGAAAAGAAATTTAATCTCCAAACACAGAAAGGTTTCTTCACAGTGAGAGCTGTGAAAATGTGGAAGAGACTTCCTCAAGAGTTGGTTCTGGCCAGCTGAGTGGATTGCTTTAAAAAAGGCCTGGATTCTTTCTTAGATATGCAGAATATAACTGGATACTAACATTTATAGGTAAAGTTGATCCAGGGAATGTCCGATTGCCTCTCGGGGAATCACGAAGGAATTTTTTTCCCTGCAGGATCAAATTTGTTCATGCTTTGCTGTTTTTTTTGCCTTCCTCTGCATCAACTGTGGGTATAGGATTATAACCTTTTTTTTTTTAATTTAATGGTTGAACTGGATGGATTTTTGTCTTTTTTTCAGCCAGACTAACTATGTAACTATGTAAGAGCAGACCCAGTCCATCCAGTAACCTCTAGCACTCAATTCCCCCTAGAACATGCAGCTTTGAGAGTCCAGAATCATGTCTTATGCAGGCCATAGATGGGTCGAAAATCGGCCGATTTTTCTTTTAAAAAAACGAACAATCGGTCGTTCAAGTGGCCGACGTTACCACCAATGGTAAAAAAAATCGGCCGATTTTCATCCCGTCTACAGCCGGCAAAAAGTGTCCCTGCAGAGAGCTTTGCTATTTCTTACAGTTCTCTGACAGTTCCTTGACATTTATAGCGGTTGCAACATTGTATCTATTTGTTTCCATTTAGGATACAGATGTTTTTATTCGGAAACAAATAGATACAATGTTGCAACCGCTATAAATGTCAAGGAACTGTCAGAGAACTGTCAAAGAAATAGCGGAGCTCTCTGCAGAGACACTTTTTGCTGGACTGGAATTCCTCTTATTTTCATCCTACTTCTTCTTCTTCTTCTTTTTCATCCTCATCCTCTTCTTCTTCATCTTCATCCTCATCCTCTTCTTCTTCTTCATCCTCTTCTTCTTCATCATCCTCATCCTCTTCTTCTTCTTCTTCTTCATCCTCATCCTCTTCTTCTTCTTCTTCTTCTTCCTCATCCTCTTCTTCTTCTTCTTCTTCATCCTCATCCTCTTCTTCTTCTTCTTCTTCTTCTTCTTCATCCTCATCCTCTTCTGCTTCTTCTTCTTCATCCTCTTCTTCTTCTTCTTCTTCTTCATCCTCATCCTCTTCTTCTTAATCCTTATCCTCATCTTCTTCTTCTTCATCATCATCATCCTCATCCTCTTCTTCTTCTTCTTCTTCTTCTTCATCCTCATCCTCTTCTTCTTCTTCTTCCTCATCCTCTTCTTCTTCTTTCTCATCCTCTTCTTCTTCTTCTTCTTCTTCATCCTCATCCTCCTCTTCTTCTTCTTCTTCTTCTTCTTCTTCATCCTCATCCTCTTCTTCTTCATCCTCATCCTCTTCTTCTTCTTCATCCTCATCCTCATCTTCTTTTTATTATTTATCCTCTTCTTCTTCTTCTTCATCCTCATCCTCTTCATCATCCTCATCCTCTTCTTCTTCTTCTTCTTCTTCTTCTTCTTCATCCTCTTCTTCTTCATCATCCTCATCCTCTTCTTCTTCTTCTTCATCCTCATCCTCTTCTTCTTCATCATCCTCTTCTTCTTCTTCTTCCCCATCCTCATCCTCTTCTTCTTCATCCTCATCCTCTTCTTCTTCATCCTCTTCTTCTTCATCATCCTCATCCTCTTCTTCTTCTTCATTCTCTTCTTCTTCTTCATCCTCCTCCTCATCCTCTTCTTCTTCTTCTTCCTCATCCTCTTCTTCTTCTTCCTCATCTTCTTCTTCTTCCTCATCCTCTTCTTCTTCATCCTCTTCTTCTTCCTCTTCTTCTTCTTCATCCTCTTCTTCATCCTCTTCTTCATCCTCTTCTTCTTTTTTTTGTCTTCCTCTTGCAGGTCACTGCTCATGCGCAGATTTTTTATCGGTAAAAAATCGGCCGATTAGCCCATTAATGCCACGAAAATCGGCCGATTGGCCGATTTTTTTCCAACTTTACCAAAAAAAAAAAACGGCCAAAATCCCGAAAAACGGCCGAACAAATAGCCCACTAACGATCCAAAAATCGGCCGATTTTACTTTCGGCCGAAAAATCGGCCGATTTTCGACCCATCTATGGCCTGCATTACTCACAGTGTGCTAAGACAGCTGCTACCACCCAATTTCCACACGACATTCTTTAGTGAGGGAGACAAATCTCCTTTTCCAGACTTAGCACCAAAATGATGTCCTTCAGCAAAAATCCTTTTAGCATATCTTTTCCAGGCCCTTAGCCCAGCACATGCTGATGCCCAAAAAGCAACTTAAGTACACAGGCTGCATCCCAGGGGCAGCAGCCCCAGGACAAGAACACTTTGAGCAGGCCTCCCAAATATTTATCACCCCTCCAGCCTCCTTCTGGGCACCCCCTTCCCATGGATTGGCTAAGGTCTGATAAATATTCATACATTGGTGGTTGACCCTCCTATTCTATATTCTGGAAGCTTCCTCCAGAAGCAGACAGGAGCAATCACCACTGACGTTAGGGAAATCCTGACCAGAAAAAAAAACAGATAAGTTCTTCACAGAATACAATGAAATAAACAAACTAAATTTAGCCTAACTTTTGGTAGGGTGCTACACCTGTGCATTACATACTTCTGAACCCTACACTCTCTAAGTTATGTATGCTATGCACTCCTGACCCATGTAATCTTTACGGTATGCACTCCTGAGCCCTGCACTCTGTATGTTACACAGTCCTGACCCCTGCACCCTATGCATTAAAGGATAAGTTCATCTTTACACAAAAAATAATAAATGCACATTTTTTTTTGCAGGTAAAACAATATGCATTTATTATTTTTGTGTTAGGAGCCTCTAAAGCAGGAGTCTTTAATTAAAATTTACGGAAGTCCGGTCAGCAAAATTTCCTTCCAACAGAGGGTCGAAACATGTTAGGGATATAAGACAGCACAGTCCCCCAGTACATTATGATCTTTAGCGTACCTTTCACATTGTAGTCCCCTCTATATCACAGTACCCTCTTTAAAGAAGTCCCACAGTGTCCTCAGTTCCCCTTCACATGACTTCCCCCCTTTACATCACAGCGCCCCTTAACAAAACACAGCATCTCCTAACACAACACAGCACCCCTTAACACAACATAGTGCCCCTTACACAACACAGCACCCCTTAACACAACACAGCACCCCTTAACACAACACAGTGCCCCTTACACAACACAGCACCCCTTAACATAACACAGCGCCTCTAACACAACACAGCACCCCTTAACACAACACAGCACACCTTAACACAACACAGCACCCCTTAACATAAAACAGCGCCCCTAAAACACACAGCACCCCTAAAAAAACAGCACCTTTTAACACAACATAGCGCCCCTAACACAACACAGAGCCCCTAACACAGCACAACGCCCCTAACATAACACAGCGCCACTAATGCAATACAGCACCCCTAACATAACACAGCACCCCTAAAACACACAGCACACCTAACACAACACAGCGCCCCTAAAACAACACAGAGCCCCTTTTAATGCAAGCCTTCCCCTGGTACCTTAGGCAGGGCAGAGACACTAATCCTTCTTGGGTGTCCTCTCCTGGGCCTCTGGCCCTTCACTGGTGTCATCCCCATGGTGGGCTAGGTGTGGGGGGCAGGAGCTGCCTAGGTTGTTGTGTTGGAAGGTGGGCGATTGCCTGGCTTGCTGGTGTGGGGGGGCTCCCGCTTTCTGTCTCAAGCTGCAGAAAACAGAGATCTTTGCATGTTGACTGGCAGGGTGGTCGCCGGCTCTTGCCCCTCAGTCCTGATCTGCAGCTCCTCACACCCCGCCCATAGAGAAGCGGTCCTGTTCAAAACACGGCCGTGCCGCTGCTGCTGCTGGGTGTCCTTTTCTGGGCCTCCTGCCGGTCGCCGGTGTCGTCCTCGCGGTGGATGGGGTGTGGAGGCTGCAGGTCGGGACTGGGGGGCGGGAGCTGGTGATTGCCCGGTTTGTTGGTGTGTGGGGACTTACGCTCTCTGCGGCTCAAGGTGGGGAGCGGGAGCCTTTTCATGTTGGAGGGGCCAAGCGATCGCCCACTTATTGACTTGGTGACTGGGGCAGCTCCAGTCCCTCGGTCCCGATCTGCAGCTCCTTGCACCCCGCCCGCTGTGGGGAAGGTGTCGGTGGCTGGGCTGGGGGCCCGTGGGAGGGCACTCGGCAGTGGCATGGCTGCGGTCTGGACAGGACTATCCCTTGGTCCGATTCCAGATTTAGTGACCGCTGCTCTAAAACATTGCACCAGTGACCAACAGATTGCTGATGCCATGCAGGTCCCCTGCAGACTGTCGTACATTCTGTATGATCAAGACGATACTTCTGACAGGAAGAATCAATGAACTACCACAGCGCTTCACAGTGTTGTGGTAGTTCCTTGAGGACTACAGGCTGACAGCCGCTAAGGCTGTCGGGACCTGTAGTCTATTCATTCACAGAGGACTGGGAGTGAATGACGCAGCCATTTGGGCAGAGCCCCGCACAGCGGCGCTGTTTTTGAAAAGTGACAGCTAATACAGAACTTCTCCCTGTACTTCTGTCATAGAGAGAGGGGGGGGGGGGCAGTGGGCAGCAGCTGCAGGATCGGGAACATGTTGCATGTTCCCAAAGGTGAACTTATCCTTTAAGCACACCTGACCCCTATATGATAGACACTATGTTGTACATTTCATATACCTGACCACTGCCCTCTGTGTGCTGGGATTTATGTGACATACCGACTACTGCACTCAAAGTACATTATACTCATGTTCTATGTTCTATCTTGGCACTTCAAGTGCTACCAGCTGCTGAAAACAGTCTCCTTGCTCTAGCTCAAAACCTTGGCAGGCTCACATTACCATTTTCCCATCTACCATCACTATTATTTTATGTATTTTTACGTTAAACATTATTTACAGATTTACATTCTTATCCTTTTCATTTTTTTATGTTTGTACATTTTTAAATTTTTTTTTTCTTCGTAAGGACATGGTGAACCAAACAGAAGCAGGGACAGAAAGACTGTAAATAAAAAAATGGATTACTGAATTTGAGAGTGTACCGCTGGCAGGAGGTGACCCAATGTAAGCTCAAGGTACTAGCCTACACTGCTGAACATGTGATGTCTGAAAGGGTCTTCAGCATTGCGGGGGAAGTTGTAACTGAGAAGCTACCTTTTATTAAAACGAATCAGACCTGGATCACAAAAGACTGCCAACCAAAACCCACTGTAAATGTTACTGAAAAGAAATCAATGCATTTATTTGATAAACATTTAACTTTGAAAAGACCAAACACTTTTCTCTTTTATTCTTGCTGTTGATGCCACTGCTTCTAGCATTTCCACCTCCTGGCACCTCTATTTACACATCTCTTTCCCTTCCCTCAAATCTTAAAAAGAACACTCTACTGTTTTTAAAGAGAACTTTCTGGGCCTATTGTCTCTTATCCAGCTTTGACCTCACTGCCTTGTGTGACTACATTTAGGAAAGAGCTTGTTGGTTTGAAAATGTGGTGCCAGTGGCCAATTTGCCCAAGACCTGAGGTGCAGAACAAGACGTGATGGACTTTGCTGCCAAACAGCTCTCAGGTTACGACCCTGGGGTACACTCAGACTGGCATCTTTTTCTCATCACTTAAAAAAATTAAATACCTGACAAAAAATACTGCCTTGTGTTTACATATTTTGGCCTACCCAAGCAGCTTACATACTTTTTTGCCTTTATTTATTTTTTTCACAAGTATATTTGATATATTAGACTGAAATTTTTATTGTAGAAAGCCCACTTGCCTGGTTTGTGTTTTCACAGGTTGGACTATCGTACCTGGATCAGGGGCGGACTGATAACTCATGGGGCCCCCAGGCAATAGGGGATCATGGAGCCCCTGTGTCCTTGCCCAAACTCAAAAAAGCCTATGAAAAAGGTACCAGGGGCATCTCATGGGGCCCCCTACTGACCCCGGGCCCTCAGGCAGTGCCCAAGTTTTCAAATGGTCAGTCCGCCCCTGACCTGGATATGTAAAACTACCATTCTGTTGGCGGTCAATTTTTTCTGAAGTACGCTTTTATGTTTAGCATAGTAAAACATCTGCCTTGAACCTAAGCCTTTTCCCTCTTCACTCTGCTCACAAAACTAGCTGTTGGTCATTATTTCGTAGGTGTGTTTGAGTCTAGCAAAACACCTGCCATGTTTGTGTTCCCACACTTTAACCTATTCTACTTGGTCACGTTAATGTACTGTTCTGTTGTCGATGATTTTTACCATTCTTTTATTTAGTGTGCAGTTAAGTGGGGAGGTTTGAAAACCTCTGCCACATTTTCTTTGCACTCTTTTACATTACTGAGGAGACACAGCAGTAATGAAACGGGGAGCTAGAACTCCAGTCAATGTTTAATTGCTGTCTGTGGCCCTACTGATAAAAAGGTCACAAGCACAATAGCAAACCTTACAAAAGAACTAACTCTACCCTATGTATCCAAAGACATATTTCGGCTTGAGATACACTTTAACCACTTGACCACTGGAAAGTTTTACCCCCTTCATGACTAGTCCATTTTTTGCTATTTAGCAATGCTCTACTTTAACTGATAATTGCCCTGCTCATGCAATGCTGCACCCAAATGAAATTTATATCACAATTTGTTATTTTCTTTTTTTAATTAACGAAAAAGGCTGAACATTTAAAAAAAACAATATTTTAACTTTCTGCTATAAAACATAACCAATAAAAAAATAAAATCTAATTCATTCTTTAATGTGGGCAAAAATGTATTCTACATGTCTTCGGTAAAAAAAATACCAGTAAGTGCATATTGATTGGTTTGTGTGAAAGTTATAGCATCTGCAAACTATGGTATACTGGAATTTTTTTTTCATACTAGTAATGGTGGTGATCAGCGACTTATAGTGGGACTAAGACAGTAATTGACAGTGACATCATCAGTGACACTAATACAGTGATCAGTGATGATACTATACACTGTCATTGTACTAATGACACTGGCTGGGAAGGGGTTAACATCTCAGGATATCAAGGGGTTAAGTTTTTGCCTACCAAGTGTTAGTGTGTGTAATATGTGCTGCTTTGTACTAAATATCTGTTTGTCCCTTCTCTCTGTTTTGCAGGGAGAAGAAACAAACAGATCGTTCCCTCTGTACAGAGTCCTGTATGTTGTCAACACAGGGCTCATTGGACACAGCCTATCAGCTGGTCTCAGTCATGAATAATTGCGGGGGGGGGGGGGGGGGGCGGTGCACACGCGCCCTGAACCCAGAAGATACTACTGACGTACAGGTACATGATTGTGCCTGTACGAGCCTCCTGCCCCCAGCCACTGCAGGTGGATGACAAGTGGTTAAATAAATATTAAGCTGGGATATTTCCAGCAGCCAGGCACATGGGAACTGCAATGTCCTTGGTTGTATAGTCTCTTTTTATGGGTTTGGGTAGACCAGTGGTCTCCAAATTGCTGCACTTTGCTAGTACTACTTTTCTCACACTGATATTAGGCAGTATTCCTACTGACACCAACAGTGGGGTGTAATTCTTGCCACTGACACCAACAATGGGGCACTATTCCTCCCACTGATACAATGATGAGGCGCTATTCTACCAACTAATACCAATGATGGGGCACTGTTCCTCCTACTGATACCAATAATGGGGCACTATTCCTTCCACTGATACCAATGATGGGGCACTATTCCTTCCACTTATACCAATGGCGTTCAAGTCAAATCGGGACTTTTATTCTTCAGGTATAAAAAGGGTCAGTACTACACGCAGTAGTAAGTGCAAGTGTGTCCTATTACTGATAGATGGCCCACATGTCATGGGCCAGTCCAGAGATCGTTAATCAAAATGGCAGACAACAGTGTTAGTGTGTGCACGGAACAGCGTGTGGTGATGACGTTTCCTGTGAACTAAGGCATTTATTACATAAACTCAAAAGTCCCTGTTTGACTAGAACGCCCCTCGTATATAGAGTATGGCCAGAGATGATGGTATACCCATAACAATATGTTATTCTTGGAGTGCCCATAATGTCCAGCACCTACGTCTAAGAGCTTCACATTGTAGAAGAATGCACCAAGGGTGAAAATAGACCACACAGCCGAGTGTGCAATATTAGACTAGAGGGGAAGCCCACAAAGTCCTAGCAGAAAGTACTTTCCTGGAATGAGATACAAGGACACACCTTCCACTGTACATGTGCAGAATTCCTAAATAGGACGGAGAACTCAACGTATCCTCTTACAGCCCTCTCCCTCCGATCATTCTGTAATGCGTGGAATGGAAAGGGAAAGTGTCACTAATCTGGGACTACACATCCAGACTGGAGCATAGGGAGAATATATATTTACTTGTTTTTCTTTGTCTGAATATCTAGTGATAGCATAAGGTTTCCAGGGAAAGTCCCCTTTGAAGTTTTGTTTCTGGAAATTCCACTTTACAGTTTTGACCAAGGGCACTGGGAAGTCCTACCTCTTCTGCATATCATGTTCAACTCCCCAGCATTTCAAAATGCAGACTATAATAAGCACTGAGAGAAATATGAAGGCTCCCACCTCTAATACTGAAAATGCCAGTGGTTTGGCTGTCACGATGATCCAATAACTCCAGTACTTTTTAAGGCACTAACTTAGAACACCTATGTTGTTTAGGAGTTCTGACTTCACACTGATCTAACCTGTAGGCCTGTAATTCAAAAGATATTTAGACAGCCAGGCAACTAACATTCTCAATATGAGGTCAGCAATGGCTGCCTATATTTTCCTGTTAGTACTGTTTTTTGTAAAAATATGGCTGCAATCCTGGTGGTGGGTTTTCTATTGTATACAATATATTACATATAAGTAATAGAAAACCTACATAAATATGGGTCCTTCAGTCTCCAACTTATGTTGGATGATATGCAGAAATTCCTCAAAGGCAAGGTCACTACCACCCTTTCTAGCACCCTAACATTATCTAAGCCAGACAGATACCTGTGCAATGAGTCCCATGGGTTTGAATGCAGACATACTCCTTTACAAGAGGTGCTAGGAGTACTTTCAGGCAGAGGTAAGTAAGAACCTGGGTGGGTTAGATTAGGTCAGGGATTACTGGCTGGTGGGTTTTGTATAAATTATATATATTTGTATGTATATATATATATATATATATATTACATGTACATATTTCTTGTCCTTAAAGTGGAAATATGGGCAAGAAAAATTACATACACTCAGCGGCCACTTTATTAGGTATACCTTTTGCCTTCAGGACTGCCTTAATTCTTCATGGTATAGATTCAACAAGGTGTTGGAATTATTCTAAGCATTATTCTGCTGGAAGTAGCCATCAGATGATAAAGGGATAGCCATTCTCCTCTGACCTCTAACGTCAACAAAGCATTTTTGTGCACACAACCGCCGCTCACTGGATCTTTTTCAGACCATTCTTTGTAAATCCTAGAGATGGTTGTGCATGAAAATCCTGGTAGACCAACAGTTTTTTTAAATACTCAGACCAGCCCGTCTGGCACCAACAACCACTCCACGTTCAGTCACTTTAATACCCTTTCTTCCCCATTCTGATGCTCGGTTTAAACTTCAGCAAGTCGTCTTCACCACGTCTAGATGCCTAAATGCATTGAGTTGCTGCTCTGTGATTGGCTGATTAGTAATTTGTGTTACCAAGCAATTGAACAGGTGTACATAATAAAGTGGCCAGTGAGTGTAAATAAAGCTGTCACTGGCATTGACAGAGTTCCAAAGAAACCAAGGCACTGTGGAGAGTGTAGTAATAGAAATATTAATAGTAATAGTGTAGTAATAGAAAGACCTCGCCAGGAGGTGTACCTTTATTGAGAAGGACCTGGCGAGGTCTTTCTATTACTACACTCTCCACAACGCCTTGGTTTCTTTGGAACTCTTTTGGATTCATTCATATGACTATCAATGACTGCAATGGTTGTTAACTAGTGAATGCACTGTTTGATTTGCTCCTATGACTAATAAAAACAGAGTGCAGCTCTAAAAATTAAGTGCAAAAGAAAATAGTCCGTGGTTAATAAATTAATTCATATGAGTAAGTCCCAAAAAAATAGCTGATGAAACCAGGAAACAATGGAAAGAATGCGCACTCACCGGACGCGCATGGAAAATGCGCATATAATGAATATCCACTGGAATCTTTATAGTAGATGAAGAGGGTAAACTTCAATCTGTAGGTCAATCAGCCTGGGAAGGTGTATGGGAAGTCCGGAGGTCCCCTTAAGGATGGTATGGTAATCAGCCAGAATCCAAAACTCCGTCCCTCTGGTGGTAATAGATGAACACTACAGGGATCCTGCAAGTTGATTTAGCTCCCAATAGGAACCAAAAAAGACAGGTGCCCATAGTGTAGTATTTCAAACAAATTTATTAAACCAAATATGGTGGTGAATACAGGGTAGTAAGGCTGTGTGAAGTAAATGATATACAGCAGAGTATGCAGCGATGGCACTGACCCTAAGTTAAAATGGACGCCGGGCTATCTCGTGGCTCCGGGCGGGAAATGACGTCATGCTCTGTCGGTTCCTCCTAAGGCCTTTCGTGCCCAAGCACATCATCAGAGGGGATACCAACCGGTGAGTGCGCATTCTTTCCATTGTTTCCTGGTTTCATCAGCTATTTTTTTGGGACTTACTCATATGAATTCATTTATTAACCACGGACTATTTTCTTTTGCACTTATTTTTTAGCGCTGCGCTCTGTTTTTATTTGTCATTTATGGGTACACTGTGATTACCTTTAGTGCTTTAGCTGCTTAGTCAGGAGCGCTCACTTTATACCATTTTTTATCTGATTTGCTCCTATGGTTGGCGCTCCATTTTGCTTAAGACCAGGGGCGGACTGACAACTCATGGGGCCCCCGGGCAATAGGGGATCATGGGGCCCCTGTGTCCTTGCCTACACTCAAAACACATCCACAAAAGCCTATGAAAGGTACCAGGGGCATCTCATGGTGCCCCCTACTGACCCCGGGCCCTCGGGCAGTGCCTGAGTTCTCGAATGGTCAGTCCGCCCCTGCTTAAGACGATGGTGTTTACTAGCATTAACAGCAGTTTTTGTTTTTCGTAGCCCCCCCATAACATTTTTTTATTACCTGTTGATCCAGCCTTTAATTCTCTAATTTTTCAACTTCCTTTAACAGACCAAGCTGGCCAGCAAAATTGGCAATCAGAGGGCTGAGGCAATCATTTACCACTGGCAGGGGCACTTACAATAGTCAGTCTGTTTCTGTTACTGCTTAAATAGTGTTAGCTGGAGTTAGGCTTTAATTTATTAGTCACTTATATAAGTCCATCTAAATCTACTAGTCTATTTTGCACTACCATCTCCACACATTTATAATGCTGCTGTTCAAGGGTGCTTACATAGCTCCTCCATAGATACATATGAGGAGCGAGAGTAGCCAACCTATGACAGTAAGGGGTTGCTTTACTTAAATAGGAGATCGCAAACTCTGGTGCAGCTCTGCACAGAAACCAATCAACTTCTAGTTGTTTTTTGTTATATTGCTTCAAATCACCGCTCCAATAATATTGCATATGTGAATGGAAAATCAAAAAAAAGACATAAAGTTGATATCACCAAATCTGTAGTGCATTCAACACAAAATATGATACAATGTGATACATACCCCAAAAAATGCTGCTGCTTTGAGTTAAATGTAATGCTCACATCAACTAAATCATTAATGCGCTGCTCACTTTTGGTGTACTAGTATTTTTTTTTTCTTTTGTCAAAGCTTAAAGGATAAGTTCACTTTTGGGAACATGTTACATGTCCCACCTATTTTTAGAATGGAACATGTAACATGTAACATGTTCCCATAGCTGCAGTCGCCGCCTCCACTCCCTCTGACAGACAGTACAAGGAGACGTCTCCCGTACTAGCTGTCGAATTGGAAACCAGTGCGGCCATGCGGGGCTCCGCCCATGTGTCCGCATCATTCATTCACGGACTTCCATGAATGAATGAACTGCAAGGTAGAATGATACCAGCACACGAGGATCACCGATATGGGTCCAAAAGTTTTAATAAACGATCACATAGTTACAGCAGGGCAACGTTTTGGAGTCTCCCAGGACCCCTTCATCAGGCAGGAATGTGTGCATTTGGATTGTACACTTGCATTCTGAATGAACTGCAAGTCCCGGCAGCCTTAGCGGCTGTCGGTTTGCAGTTTTCAATGAACTACCATGGTACTATGGAGTGACCTGGTAGATCATTGAAGCTTCCTGTCAGTATATATGCTTTCCTGCACATCCCGTGCGGCAAGCAGATATTCTGACAGTTATGAAGGAGACCTGCATGGCACCAGCGATCTATTGATCACTGGTGCAATGCTTTACAGGCTTCTGTAGACAAAAATAAAAAATGCAAATTTTTTTACCTGCAAAAAAATGTGCATTTATTATTTTTATCTAAAAGGTGATCTTATCCATTAGATGAACAAGCTGAACTTAGAAGCTGACTGGCTACCATGCACAGCTGCACTGGATTTAGTACTCTCTGGTTTTAGTAAATCAACCCCTAAGGGCCAAGTCACACTATGCCCCAAGCTGAATCACGCATTCCTGGTGCGATTTCTCTGCAGCTCTGTGCGATGCGATTTCAAGCCCATTCATTTGAATGGGATGAAATCGCACCGTGCCAAAAGTAGTGTATGCACTACGTTTTGAAAAGCATGGCAGCCGCATCGCATGGTACTTCCTACCATGCAAGTTGGTGTGGGCCAGCAATGCGCTTGCAACCTGCGTTTGGGGTGTCATGAACTTTTAACTGACCCCCACAGCAGATCACAAGGGCATTGGAATCGGAATGCGGTGTGGGAAGCCTCACGGGACTGCGACTCTCCTGCAACCGCATTCTAGTGTGAACGAGGTTTGAACACATCTTGTACATTTAAAAAGGCCCTCACCGCAGAACTCTGCCTATTTGCTGTCAAGTGTTCAGTTTGCTTCAAGTGTTCACATACTGTCCTGACAATAACCAATTTCTACCAATCACACACCAAACGTCTATGCTTAAATTGTTTGGGAGTAAATGGGAAGGGATTTCTGAAAATGTGAATCTGTGGTTATGAAGTGTTTTTGTGCATTATTTTTTATATTTTATTAAACTTTTTGAATAATGCAATATGGTACTGTGAAAAAGAATCTCAGTTTATACTATTAGACTGTTGTGCCATTGGTATGCTTTCTTATAGCATTTAGATCTAGTTTGTTACTGGCTGGATCACCAAGTGAAAATGAAGGGGAGCTTAAAAGCTTAAAAAAGAAAACTAATGTAGCCACAACATCTAAAGACTGGTAAATTACAATATATAATTTTTTTTTTTGTTTGGGGCTTAGGTACACTTTAAGTGAGCTGTGAAATATTTGTTCAGAGATGTGGCTGTACATTCGTTATGTGTGAGAGGAGCATAGGCAACATACTGTACGTAAATGTTACTGTTCTGCATTATTGTCCTGGTTGGACTTCACAGATTACCATCTTTTTTATTAATTATTTGGTGTATTTTAGAGCTATGTATTGGCAATCAAGTATTTAATGTTTAAAAAACATTTCTGAAGACCTGATACAGTGGAGATTGTGGTGGTCTCTTGGGATGATGCTGTTTACTATTGGGTGGAATATTGTAGACTGTAACCTCGTATAGAAGTCCTCTTCTCCTCCTGCGTTATCCCTCCTCCTGCGTTGTCCATATATTGCATTTGTGTGCCCTAAAATGACGTATGTTCCGCATTCACACATTTGAATTGCAAGGAATATAGCCTAAGAACCATCGATTTTGCCCCATGTGCATATAACAAATTTAGAATCTGTTTTGATGACAAACGGTGATGCAAATGTTACACCCCATGATGCATCCTTGGAAAACCCTTTTTTTGTTTTAGTTTTGTATAGGGTGGGGAAGTATTACTTTTTATTGCTGTCTACATGCCCATTGGGGAGATTCATCCCTCTATTTGTAATGGTGACTGTCAACTGGAAACAAAGTAGGGGAAATATTCCAATGGGGACACCTGTTCTGAGGACAACTGTCCAAAAGAGGAATTCCCCTCATTTTGGGAGATTTCATCTAACTTCCTGCTGCACCTCTGAAACAGGAAATTAAGGGAAATTTCCCAAATACTACACAGACCGCAAGCAATTAGCTGGCAGGGATTTTATCCCTTCCATACTTTATCCAAAACTAAAAAGCAGTTTTGGTTAAACATACACTTTAACCACTTGCCCTCCAGAGAATTTACTCCCCTTCCTGACCAGGCCATTGTTTGCGATATGGCGCTGAGTTACTTTAACTGACAGTTGCGCGGTCATGCAACACTGCACCCAAATTAAATTTGTGTCCTTTTTTCCCACAAATGGAGCTTTCTTTCGGTGATATTTGATCACCTCTGCAGTTTTTATTTTTTATGCTATAAACAAAAAAAGACTGACAATTTTGAAAAAAAAAACAATATTTTTGACTTTTTGCTATAAAACATATCCAGTCGAAAAATTATAAAAGATCAAATTTCGTAATAAATTTAGGCCAAAATGTTTTCTGTTACATGTCTTTGCTAAAAAAAAAATCCCAATACGTGTAATTTAATTGGTTTACGTGAAAGTTATAGCGTCTACAAATGGCGATATATATAATTTTTTTTTTTAATACTAGCAATGGCAGCGATAAGCTACTTATAGCAGTACTGCAGCAGGCATTTTGACACTGGGGGGAACTGACCTCAGTGACACTAATACAGTTTATACTTCAGACCTTGATGAAGTCACAGGACAGTGACGTAACGCGTGGGTCTGTTAGCAGAGCGTGGTGATGGTCGTCGCCATTTTGGTACACCCTGCAAGTATAAACCCTTATTATTACATTATGGGAGTGCTCTCTCTTTTTCCTCTGGTGTGCATCTGAGCTGGCTGATGTTCCTGTGAAAAGGATAACCAGTTTCAACACTACTGAAATCATTACGGTTATACAGTGAGGAAGGCCATATTCCTGTGATCGGTGTGATTCTATCATCTTGGATATCTATTAAGAGCCCTGGGAGTGTGGGGCCTGAAAGCTGTGTGGCCCCTTGGGGTCTTGGCGTGGAGGCGAGGAGGCACTTTAGCCGGTGACGGATTTATCATTCTTTTCACCCATTTGCTTTGTTCATTTGGAGATGGCGGTCTATTTACATGGATTTTATGCTGATTTGATGATCACTTATGTTTATTTTGATGGTCACTCATTATTTGTTATGTCACATTGCTTTAATTATTTTTTGTGCTTATTGACGCACGTTTATTTCCACTGTGCGTTTTTCACTGGCATCAATCCTGATTATAAGGCACGTTTTAGTTTCATGCACCTTGTATGATTCGTTTTGCACATATATTTTTTTGCTTTTTGATTGTCACCGTTTTTTTGTGCCCTTTTATTTGGGACGTTTTAGTCCAATTATGTTGAATACATCATTTATGTTCACTTCTTGATTATTGTGCTCGTTGTTTTCATCACAATCCATATTGCACTTAGTTTGGTCTGGTTTCAGGCCATGACATTTTTATGTATTATTTGTGATGCATTTATAGTTTCATGCACCTTGTATGATTAGTTTTGCACATATTTTTTGCCATTTGATTTTGGCACAGTTTTCTTTGCATTGTGTTTTTGTGCACTTTTATTTAGGACGTGTTAGTCCTATTATGTTGAATACATTATTTATGTTCACTTGGTGGTTATTGTTCATGTTGTATTTCATCACAATCTATATTGCACTTAGTTTGGTCTGGGTTCAGGCATTTACATTTTTATGTATTATTTATTTTCACTTGCTGATTATTACTTACGTTGTCTTTGTCACAGTTCATATTGCACCTAATTAGGTCTTATTTCAGGCCTTTATACTTATCACCTCTGTTTTGTTTTTTTTCTGTCTCCCCACTCTTCGAATTATTGTGTCCTTAGTACTGTGTAAGTACGCTGCTTTGCATTGCTCTGCTATGCAGAGCAATACAAAGCAGCATGCTGATGCTGACAGGGGAGAGATCTGTTTTGTTTACATACAGACCTCTCCCGCCAGTATTATTTAGCGATCGCCGGGTGCTGGCAAGCAATCTCTGTCTGAGACCCGGTGATTGACAGCTGTAGCCGCCAATGGCGGTGCGGGTAGGGCGCACGCACCCTCTACCCAGAAATATGAAATGACGTATAAACACATGATTTCGTGCAGCCCTGCCATCCTGTAGCAGAAAGTTCTGCTATATAACGGTTGGGAAGCAGTTAATAAAAGGGTCCATCCATGACACTCAACCTCTATAAGACCAGAAGCTGTGCTATTACATAAACAATTATGGTGTATTCAAAATAAATGTAGACGTGTTCGATCATTGTCCTCTGTACCTTGGATAGCAATCTTATCAGAATTACTGCCATGACCTCAGTGTAATGGAGGCCTTTCACCTCCAATCCTTTGCCAGGGATCAGGTCAGTCTGCTCTGGTGTTAAATTGAGCGTGCCAAGGTTACAACAGGTAATATTTGTTTTTTTTTTTACCACTATCATTCATGTAAAGCTATATGAATTTCAACACCAAGATTAGGCCTTCTCTAGAAGCTCATTGGCACTACCCACAGGAAAACTGTATTGCAACCTGTGACCTAATACACATTTCTCTGAAATGTAGCATATAGTATTTATATTTTATTAATTTAGGCAGGTAAATTTGAAGTACTACATATGCATGTATGTATCTAGAGTCAGCAGGAGGAGTTCTAGGCCTATTATCAGATGTTCACCAGGCTCAATTTAAAGAAGCGCTAAAAGCAAACATTTTTTTTTCATTATGGATAATAAACATAATCCTGTCAGTTTTTTGTTTTGTTTTTACCATCAGTGCCCATTGCAGAGATTTCCCTTTATTTCCTATCCCATAGCCAAAGCAGGAAGTGGGAAGAAAGTTCTGTAAATCAAGGAAATCTCTTGGGTCCCTAAGTCACCAGGACTAGTTATCTTCCAAAATATTAGCGGGAAACTCGATTGCTTCTTAATCCAGTTTCTTTATTGGTTACAAAATATTAGTACAAGATCGGTGAGCGCTAACGCGTTTCGGCCTTATTCATAGCATCAATGAATTGCTATGAATACTCACAGATCTTGTACTACAGTAATATTTTGTAAAGAAACTGGATTAAGAAGCAATCGAGTTGCTGGCTAATATTTTGAAAGATATCTTGGCACAAGTGGACGTTTTAGCCTGAGCACCGGTCTTCAGCTGTGATTGATTATTGAATGGTTGAGCCTGGGTGAGATTGATATACACCAGAACTAGTGTTCTTAGTGGAAGATTTCCCCTCTATTACTGTTTTTGGGACAACCCAAAATGTGTGATTTTCTTTTACTTTTACTTCCATCATAGTAAACAGGACAAATAGGGTGAATCTCACTAACTGGGGCAAAGGTAGCAATTAAATTCTGACAGGTATTCAAATCTATCTCTGTCCAAAACTTAAAGTATAACTAAAGGCAAAACTTTTTTTTTTTTTTTTAAGTGTTTTGCTGAAAAAAATACTGTTTACAGTGTCCAACAACTTAAGATAAAATTAAACACACAAGTAAATTAGTTAAGCTGGCCATACACTGATTGAGGTTTCGATCAGTATGTGGGCTCCCCCACTTGATGGAAATTGATTGCTTAACCCTTTGGCGCCGGCACCTCCCGGCCCTTTAAGGATTTCAGAAGCCAGGAGGCGGGGCAGGGTTTTAGGGTCATGTGACCACCATGATTCGCCGTCACGGCAGTCACATGATCGGGAAAGGTCCCGATCAAAAGAGGAGATCGGGACCTTTCCATGAGTACTGGATATGTGTGCTGGGAGCACACAGGGCGCGCGCTCTCATCACATATTTTTCTTAATTGCACGCAAATGTGCGGCCGCTCGGCATCAAGGCCAGCGCCAAGAGATTAAGCAACTATCGTCAAAGGGACATGTTACATAATATTTATTGATCAGCAGGTGCTGCAAATCAGCGGTAGCCACTGATCTGTGTATTCGTACAGCGGTGGGTGTAGCTGTCAGAATACAATGTCACCGCAGGGAAGGGGTCAGGATTCTTCCATCCACCTTGTTTGTGTGAATGAAGGAATCTCTGAATAGCCAGTTTTACAGGAGCAACTTATTGCCCTCCCTCCTCCTCCTGCCTATTATGTTCAGACAAGACTGCACAGATTTTAAATGAGAGAGAAACAGCCTGAAAGTACTCAGCTTATTCTGTAAATTTTCTTTAGAAAAATTTATACTGCTATGTAAATCCTGTGCCATAAGTGCACACTGTATTAAATGTTTTCTTCTTTAAATAGGAAAGGCAAATAAAAATATAAAAACATTAGTTTTAAAAAAATGACCACAAATTATTATAGTTTCCCTTTATTAATGAAAAAAATTATTGTTGCCTAATATAGCCAATATAGTTTGGATATCATAAATACTTGTTATATCTATAGTAAGGTGGAGTGAGTCACTGAGGGCAATTACAAAAGATTGGTGGTACAGTGCCTGAACAATTCCAAGCAGATACCAAGCATGTGGTAAAACCGCAGCTCATCTGTTTTTACAGTGAACCTATGCTTTGCTCACGGAGGCATTCATAACTATGAAGTTAAAACATGTAACAATGGTATTTAGCATACAATTTCCTTTTTAGGCATCATGCACATAGGGTGTCTGTTTAGCCCCTCTGAATGCTGGAACTCCCAGATGGAAAAAAAATGCTTAAAAAATTAGGTAAAAGCCAAGTATTGCATAAGCATTTAGGTGCGTTTAGGCGTGTCAAGCATTTGAGCATTAATGGATTCCATTGGCTAGGGAGGTATGATGTCAATAGAAAAAGAAATAATACTGCTTGGTTATATCATATACAACGTCCACTCCTCCAGTGAAAGCTTTCCTTCTAATACAAGCCATAAGACTGATAACACTGTGTAAATGCAACTCTTGCTTTGCCTTTTTCTGGTGCCCACCAAATTTGTTATGTCTGATACTGGCAACCTCTTTTCATTAATACAAGTGAATGATGCACCAAAAGGACTGAATGTGGTTTCTCCCAGTTTGGGTACCCAGACTGAGGCCCCATCTATACTTGATATAGTCTGCAGGATATGGAAAAGCCATAACCTTCAGTGGAAGAGGGCCAGGTTATCACTATGGTACCCCTGGGAGCTACTTTGGCACAGGTTTTCAAATATAACGGCACCCATATTCTATTGACTGACTGGGTGGAGAGATTAGAAAGTAAAATCCCTAACAGTTTATACATCAGGTGCTCAAGGGATGTGACCACACATTAATACAAAAACATCTGAATGAACCCTCTGCAATTTGCTATACATCCTTTCTAGCCAACTTTGGAAAAAAAACAGGGATTTTTAGTTATACATTGCAATACATGTTTAAGCTGGTGAACTGCATCAAAGTAATCCCTCTCTGGCCAATCCCTACACTGCACTGCAAAATGCAAATGCTTCAGTGAATATAGTGCCAATATGGCGCAAATATACACAAGATGTAGGAGAGCTACAGTTGCAGGTCTGGTCAATGACCTGTCTGCAATAAAAATAATATATACAGTACTTGTGTGCTCAAAACACAAATAGTTTATAATCTAGTAGTAGCTAAAGGGGTGTGATCACATTAACACTAACAATTCTGAATGAATTCTCTGCACACTGCTATACACCATGTCTAGCAAACTTTGCACAAAAGCAGGGATTTTTGGTTAACATATATTGCAATACATGTTTAAGCTGGCCAACTGCATCAAAGTAATTCATATCTGGCCAGTCCCTACTCTACTCTGCAAAATGCAAGTGCTCTAGTGCCAATATGGGGCAAACAGGCACAAGTTGTAGGAGAGCTACAATTGCAGGTCTGGTCACTGACCTGGACTATACAATAGAAATAAGATTCTGTATATCTGTGCTCAAATCCAAAATAGCTCATACATACAAATAATCCATCAGGTGCTAAAGAGGTGTGATGTTAACACTAAAAATTCAAAATGTACCCTCTGTACACTGCACGTTTGACCCTGATGGATAAGCTATTTGGGATTTGAGCACAGGTATATCTTATTTCTATTCAAAAAAAGGGGGGAGGTGCAGCGCTATACAAAATAACAGACACTGATGAAATTAAAAATAAAACATATAATGGATAGTGACTGTGTGCAAATAAAATAAAGCCACTAGATGGTGGCTATAAAGTGAAAGAGGTGCAAAAATAAACAAATAAAAGAGTCCAATGAAGGGGTGCTCTTAAGATCTAAGATGATCCTCAGACGTCCAATGATTGGAACAGCCAGGTGATAAATAATGTAAGGATTGCGCACTCACCAGATACGCAATCTTTATGCGCATTTGTATATCAAATCACTGGACCTCTGGTGTCATCAGATTGGTCTGGTCAGATCTGGTCATATGGCTCTTGCTGCCTGGCACTCGGATAGATGCGGCTACTCTGTAGATCTGGCTGGTTTTCACCAGAGCTTCTTGTCATATTTTCCCTTGCGCAGTCGTGGTCCTGAGTCACGCCATTTATCCTCATCAATCTTTTGTTATTCTGAAGAAAGAGCAGTTTGTTTCTGTGTCCACAAGAGCCAGGCAGCAAGAGCCATATGACCAGATCTGACCAGACCAATCTGATGACACCAGAGGTCCAGTGATTTGATATACAAATGCGCATAAAGATTGCGTATCTGGTGAGTGCGCAATCCTTACATTATTTATCACCTGGCTGTTCCAATCATTGGACGTCTGAGGATCATCTTGGATCTTAAGAGCACCCCTTCATTGGACTCTTTTATTTGTTTATTTTTGCACCTCTTTCACTTTATAGCCACCATCTAGTGGCTTTATTTTATTTGCACACAGTCACTATCCATTATATGTTTGATTTTTAATTTCATCAGTGTCTGTTATTTTGTATAGCGCTGCACCTCCCCCCTTTTTTTGAATATTAACAGAAGGTTGTATATGGTGCCTTTTTTGGTGTACAGCTGCTGTGTATTTGTTCAAGCGCTCACTAAACTCTGCTTTTCTGATATCTTATTTCTAGATTAGAAAGTAAGGCTTATGTCACGCTCCTGCATGGGGGTGTGTGGGTCATCTCTTCCCCTTGGGGGTTTGGGATAATTATGGTGATAGATGGTGGCCTTATTGAATGTAGCCATGACACACTCTTGCATAGACATATGTTTCTTTATTTTGTTTCTTTATTTTGGTCATGAAGCCATGTTTGCCTGGGCTAGGGGTTTCCATGGGAATGGTGACTAAGGAGAACCAATCTGTGGCTTGAAAAAATATTTTATTGAAAAATATCAAAATGTCAATAGTAGCTAATATCTCTCCACCCTACACAATTAAAACCAAATGACAACATTGTCATGCACAGTAAAACTACCGCCCATGCTGACAGACATACCAGCTACACACACTGGGACATGTACTAAATGCAAGAATAGAAACATGAGTAAGGCCAAAGGCAATATAATTATTGGGCTAGACCAATGGGTCAACTATGTCATCTATGACAGTATTGTAATGGAAATATGATTGTGCTGGCCCCTTTAAGAACTTTGGGCCAGAGGTATGGCCAAAAATGGCATCAATGGGCATATATATTAATAGAGGTCCATAATGTCCATCAGTCAGAGTAGATATCTTCAATCAATGCTGGAAACGCACACTTATATTGAATTGTCCATACATTCAATCAGATCATGCTATATAGATGAAAAGTATAGCATCATCAAAAAGGGCATTTAGTGCTTTTACTGTGCATGACAATGTTGTCATTTGGTTTTAATTGTGTAGGGTGGAGGGATATCAGCTACTACTGACATTTTGATATTTTTCAATAAAATATTTTTTCAAGCTGCAGATTGGTTCTCTATTGGGACTTCTTAATGTGGGTTTCTTGCTAACATATTGAGTTCTTTGTTATTCTGTACCACCATTGTTACCTCTATTTACTCTTGCCATCTTAGGCTCTTATTGGTGTATGCATATTGCACCTTTTATCTTCCCCTATTCCCTTTCCCCTCTCCCTTTCGAGGATTTGTAGAGAGTTTACAGAGGCTGAATTAGAGATATACATTCATTTTTTTTTGTACGTTTGTTTCGTAGTCTAATTGCCGTCATTATATCCACCCCCACACCTGCCCCAGAGGCTTATCTTGTGGGACCTCCTCCCCTTGTGGTGTTGTGGACCTTGACCAGTTTTGGTGAGCTATTTAATTGTTATAGATCGGATTTATGTTTAGGATACTTAAGCCGTATATTGGTATATGCATGTTTTTTTCATCAATTCCATCCTGTTTTAAGCACTCCCCTGCATCTCCTGATGAAGCGGATTACCTGTAAAATGCATTGACAGACAGACAGTGTGAGCTCAGGGACATGCACCTGGACCCACATGGATGTCCATTTGGGAGCAGTGACTGTTTCTGTGCCGCTGCTCAGTCCCAATTGACATGAATGGGACTGCCTGCATAGGGATGTATGAAACACTTGTACGTCCCTGCGTGGGTAAACACGGACCTCACATTGGTGTACGCTGTACATGTAGTGTATCACCATTTCGCAGGCAAACACAATTTTAAGACTTGACATGTTGGGTATCTATTTACTTGGCGGAACCTCGACTTTTATATTTTACAAAAAAATGGGTAATTTATTGCGTTTCTGTGCCCTAAAATTAACTTGCATATTTTTTACTGAAAATTTGTGTTTCTGTTGTGCTAATATAATATGACATACAAAATTCTAGCTACCACTATTTTATTCTCTAGGGTGTCTGCTTTCAGAAACGATATCATGTTTTGGGGGTTGTACATAATCTTCAGGCATAAAATTATTTTTTAAACGTCAAAAAAATGCAAAAAACATCCCACAATGTATATTCACTTGCCAACGAGTCACGTAACTGGCACGTCACCATTGTTCAAGTGATTGTACTGGGATGATGCAGCTGCAGGCATAATCTCGGTACCGTTATTTCAGTTAAATATTAAACCAGAAGCAACAACCTGACATCACTTCTGGTTTACTCAGAAATACACAGCACTATATTTAAAAAAATAAAAGCATTCAATCACACCGATCTTGGTGTAATTGAATGCTTTTAAGGGCAGACGAGGGATTTGGGGTCTTTTTGATCCCAGGGATCCCTCCGTAAAGTGTACCTGTCACATGCCTATTGCTGTCACAAGTAATGTTTACATTCTTTGTGACAGTAATAAAAGTGTTTAAAATTTTTTTTTTTAAAGTGACCGTGTGAAAAAAAAAAATCATAGTGCCCCCATACCCCATGCAGCAGCATAGCAGTACAGTTAAGTGAAGACGGAGAGGATATTTCTTTGACATGTGCAACATCATTCTTAGTTTGTGAGTTGTGATATCACTTTTATTAAACCATTTGCCTTTATACTACACTCAGATCAGCACTGCTGTCTTCCTCTTTCATTTTCCTTTACCCTAGGTCAGGGGTCTGCAACCTTTAAGACATAAAGAGCCACTTGGACCCGTTTCCGAGAGGGAAAAAAAGACTGGGAGCCGCAAAACCATTGCAACATTTAAAACAAATCCGACACTGCATATATTGCAAAAAGCGCTCTGGTCATGAAGGGGGTTTAAGGGCCCAGTAAGCAAAGGGTTAATCAGGGCCACAGTGTATCATCATAATCACAATCATAGCCTTAGGTCAGTGGTGGGCAACCTTTTTTTTCAACTGAGCCAAATCTCGCCAAAACCACGATTAAAATTTATTTTGAGAGCCACATTTTTAAAACTGAAAATACATCCCCCATATAGTAATTCATCCCCCATAGTAATTCATCCCCCCTATAGTAATTCATCCCCCCTATAGTAATTCATCCCCCATATAGTAATTCATCCCCCATAGTAATTCATCCCCCATATAGTAATTCATCCCCCATATAGTAATTCATCCCCCCTATAGTAATTCATCCCCCCTATAGTAATTCATTCCCATATTGTGTCAATTCACTTACCTGTACTCCGCGCGTTCCTCTCGCCGTGTTCCCGCGCAGTTCTGGTCTTCAGGGCGGACTGTGAGAGGAGAGGAGTTCGTCACGCTGCCCCGCCTACACCCTGACAGCCAATGTTTGCCACGCTCCGCGGGCCGGATTATAAGGTCCGCCGGGCCGTAGTTTGCCCATTGCTAGGCTAGCTGCAGAGTCCTGACTTTTGGGGCGGCCGCCCGAGAGGAGGGAGGGGAGCGGGCGCCCGGCACACAGAAGAGCTGCATTAACCTCCCTGGCGGTATGATTCCTTCCGATTTTTTGTGCTGAAAGCGGTACCATTTTTTCGCATGGAAATAGTTTTTTATTGTAGGCTGTAATTTTTAGGAAAATTTCCCCACAAATCATTATCACTCAATTCTGCAAGTGGTTCTGATTTACTATCGCTGTTCTCTAGCCGGTCTAAAACCGCTTTTGACCTAAAGGGACGCTTTTTGGACGCCATGGACTTTTCTAAGTTTCCAGGCAGAAAGGACAGACAAAATGCAGGCAGGGCACAGGACAAAGCACTCGGGACAAAATGTATGTGAAATGGGATGAAACAGCAATGTTTTACTATTGAGAATTGAAAAAAAAAAAAAAAGACATTTTTTTAAATTTTTTAAATTTCCCGCCGCCGGCGGCGCCCGTACGTCCCGACGTCACGGGGACCGGAACACAGAAGCCGGATGCCGGCATCGGCCGGAGGAGATGGCCGGGGACGCTGCAGGGGACACATCGCGGGAACGAAGGACAAGGTAAGTGCTGCAGGGACCCCCAGAGCAGCGCCGCATGGTAAGCCCGAGTGTAGCTCGTGGTATAGAAATTCTACCACGAACTACACTCGGGAAAACCGCCAGGGAGGTTAAAAGAGCCGCGGCTTGCCGACCACTGAGCTACGGCAACCCTATTGCCTGTCACCTGGTGGGCAGTGTGCTCCGGAGCCGCAGCAAAGGTGAAAAAGAGCCGCATGCGGCTCTGGAGCCGCGGGTTGCCGACACCCGCCCTAGGTTCACACTTAAGCGTTTTCTGCAGCGTTTGCAGAAACGCACTACAGTCCATTTAACATGATTTCCTATGGGACACATTCACATCTCCGCATTTTCACCCATTGCATTTTTGGAAAGGGTCATGGACTCTTTTGAACTCAAAACGTTGCGTTTTTGGTTCTATAGACCAATGGAAACAATGCAGAAAAGAATGTAGTGTGTTTTTGCCTAGCAACAAGAAAAAAAAAAGCAAAACGTGTCAAAAATGCAGGTGCAAAAACGCAACGCGGAAACGGGTCAAACGTAAACTGCATACGTGTGATCCTAGCCTTAGAGTTACTTCCTACTCTGACAGCCGGCTGTTCCACATAGAGTATACTTTGGTTCTACATATATGGACTTGTGATCCCACAGACTCTATTTCATATTGTTGGACTTATCATCTCGATCCCTTTGTAGTTGCCCCAGTTAATTTGCCCCCCCCCCTTTTTTTTTAAGGCCCACCTAGCGACACTTCTTTTTTCTTGTGGGGAAGAGGCCTTTACTCTCATCAACAGGAGAACAAGGTATTTTGGCAGGAAGATGTCCCTTGGCAATGTACCCCCAACATATTGAGGGTATGTGGCCTGTCATAGTTCAGGAGGAGGGCTGCACATTTTCCTCCACCTTTCCTGGCCTGCCAGGATGCATTTTTGGATAAGGGTCTTTTAAGATCCCCCCAAACACAGCAAAGTCTGCATTTTTATGGATTAAATTTATCCCACAAAGTTACATGGGGGGATGGTCTAGACCAGGGGTCTCCAAACTTTTCAAACAAAGGGCCAGTATACAGTCCTTCAGACTTCAGGATGGCCAGAGTAGGGCCAGTGACGATAGAAAATTTCCTGGGCCCAGCATCAGTGAGAATAGTCAGTAAGAGGAGGAGTGCCCCATCACTGGTTCTAGTGGAAAGGATAGTACACCATCACTGGTTTCAATGGAAGAAGTGCTGCTCCATTGTTGGTCTCAGTGGGAGGAATAGTGCCCAAAGGTCGGAAAAGGTTAAAAAGGGTCCTATCCGGCCCTCAGACCACAGTTTGGAGACCCCTGGTCTAGACTCTCCCGTTGCTGTGTTGATCACCACCCAAAGCAAGTACAAAGTATTTGGTTACCAAATTGGGTAGTTAAGCAATAATAGCAACAGCAGAAGATATTCTCTCAAAAACACCAAAAATTATAAAAATAAATGTAAAATATAATAAAATCGTCCCAGCAGGCTGCGGGTCTATTCACAAAGCACAGTGGGGAGCTGGCTGTGAAGCCGCAGGGAGTCACAGCCCACTTCCCACATCCAAGATGGTGACATCGAAGACCAGTGAAGAACCGGCCCAGGTGAATACAGAGCTGGTCTGTTTAGTAAACATCAGCGGCTACAGTACTTGTAGCTGCTGACTTTTATTTATTTAACCGCTTAAGGACCGCCCTATAGCAGATATACTGCTACAGGGTGGCACCTGTGCGCAGATTCATGTATGTATACGTCATTTTGCATTTCTGGGTATGGGGCATGCGCCCTAAACGAGCTGCCATTCGCAGCCTCGGATGTCAATCACCGGGTCCAGCGCCCGGTGATTACCGGCGATCACCTACGGGGAGGAAGATTGTTTTGTTTGTAAACAATCTTCCTCCCTGTCAGCTCGAGCACACTGCTCGGGATGGCTGTGTACAGTACAGCCATCCTGATCAGTGTGCTTACAGTGAAGCACACACCCCCCGCCCCCTAGTAAAACACTCCCAGCACACAGTTAACCCTTTGATTGCCCCTCACATTAACCCCTTCCTCCCCAGTGCCATTAGTACAGTGTCAGTGCTTTTTTTTTCAGCACTGATCACTGTATTGATGTCACTGGGGTGTCAGTGATACCAAGTTAGTTCCCCCCCAGTATCAGAATGTTAGCTGCAGTCCCGCTAAAAGTCGCTGATCGCCGCCATTACTAGTAGAAAAAAAAATCCCGTTATCTATACCGCCATTTGTAAACACTATAACTTTCACGTAAACCAATTATTTACACGTATTGGAATTTTTTTTTTAGCAAAGACATGTCGCAGAATACATTTTGGCCTAAATTTATGATGAAATTTGATTTTTTTAATTTTTTTACTGGACATGTTTAATAGCATAAAGTAAAAAATATAGTTTTTTCTAAAATGTGCCGGTTTTTTTTTGCTTATAGCTCAAAGAATAAAAAACGCACAGGCGATCAAATACCACCGAAAGAAAGCTCAATCCGTGGAAAAAAATTTAATTTGGGTTCAGTGTTGCATGACCACGCAGTCGTCAGTTAAAATAACGCAGTGCCGTAACGCAAAAACTGGCCTGGTCATGAAAGGGGGGTAAATCCTCAGAAGGGCAAGTGGTTAAGGCAAGAAGTTATACTTACCTACAGGACCGCCAAAATATGGGGGTACCACTAGTCCTCCTGCAGGGGGCCAGGGCACACAGGGGGGCCCAGAAAGCAGGGGGAAATGTGGGCAGGACAGGAAGGGGAATCAGTACGGTGGAGAGCGCAATTACAGAAATGATGCCCTGTGTGTCTCTCCCTGCAGCAGCTGAAAGCTGTTTTTTCCCCTCTCCCTCCCACTGGCTTTCAGCTGCTGCAGGGAGAGACAAAGTGCAGCGTGACTCACATATGCGCAGTGGGAAGCTGCCTGTGAAGCCACAAGAACTTACAGGCGGCTTCCCATACCCAAGGTAGTGATGCCGAGGATCCTAGGACCTGCAAAGAACCGAGTGAATACATCACTGGATCTCTAGACTGGAAAGTCTCTGTTTAGTGAAAGTCAGCAGCTGCTGACTTTAAATTTTATTTTTTGATCTATGATCCTCTTCAAGGCATGTAGGCCTTCTGGCACTTGCATGTCCCCAGGACTTAAAGTGCTTGCAAAGGGTATTGTTAAGAAACTATACTTATCTGCAGGGCTACCGATAAGGGGGTGCCATCAGTAGGGGGCCGGACAGCATGTGGATTCAGATGTAGGCAGGACAGGGGGATTGGTGCGAAGGGGGGTAAAATTACAGGAACGATGCCCTGTGTGTTTCTCCCTGCAGAAGCTGAAAGCTGGTTTCTTCCCCTCTCCCTCTCACCTGATTTCAACTGCTGCAGGGAGAGACACACATGGCATCGTTCCTGCAGTTTGCCCTTTATGTGCACGCCCCATTCCTCTCCCACCAGCTGCTGTGGGTAAACAGGGGTAAAGGGCTGGTAAATATGTAATTTACCAGCCCCTTCCTTTAGTGAATGATCTTAATGAGTTATTGGCACTGATCTCTCCTGTGTCCATTAAGAAATGAAGCATAGTAAATTGTGTATTATGCTTCAATTTATGAATGTACAGGAACCTCTGTCTCCTCCTGTTCATTCATCTTCAGTGCATCCTCATTTGATAAGTGTGCAGCTGTGGGTGAGGGGTCAGTGTTTGGCGACCATACACCTACATTCACACTCCAAATTAGGACCTAGGGCTGTGTTCATACAGCTGGTGTGTTCCCATAGCGTAACATAGGCTGTATGCACAGCCCTGCTTACCTGCTCTGTTCAACAATACTGCACAGAGCAATCCTTTACCTCTCCTTTGCTGGTTCCCCCGCCAGTGCTCCACTCTTCCTCTCTTCCAAATACCCCCATAGCAAGCAGTGTGATATGGGCGCACCTGTGCGAGCATGCTCCCCAGGTGGGCTGTGTGAGTCTATAGACACACACAGCACGGCTTGGCCATGCCCCCGCTTCACAGGATTTGACTGAAAGCAGCAGGAGCCAGCTCCCACTGCTCTCCGTGTAGCCTGTGAACTTAGAAAGAGGGGAGAGAAGAGCTGCAGCTGGGCACAGCACTAGATTGATAGAAGAGTCAGGTAAGTGTTTAGAGGCGGGGGGCTAGGATAGGTAGGGGGGTGTTTTTTACTCAAATGTAGAGAATGCATTTAAGTGGAGTTCCACTCACCCTGTAAAAAAATAAAAGTGTAGCTGCTGACTTTTAAAAAACAGCCACTTACCTGTCCCTCGGTCCTACGGTGTCCTCCCCGCAGCCCGTTTCACCGGCCGTCCTGTGTTCCAGGCGCTGGCATTTTCAGTGTGGGCACCCGGCTGTGACAGCTTGCGGCTTCACAGCCGGGTGCCCACTGCCCATGCGTGAGTAGCACTGCGCTTCCTGAATGGCCCCCCGTAGTCTGGGACCTGCCACATGTCCCAGAAAACTGTGGGGAGGGAGGGCAGGAGGACAACTTCCACTTCCGATCGCCTAGGCAATTGCGGGTACCCGCTCCGCCCCCTGCTCCCCAAGGTGTCAACCCTAAATGGGGAGCGGGGGACCAGTCTTTAAAGTGGAACTTCCCCTTTTGGGTGGAACTCCGCTTTAAGGTAAGAAATGGTTTAATTTTATAACCACTTTAAAGTATAAATTCACCTTTAGTAACATGTTACACCCGTATTTGGGGTGTAACATGTTACTAAAGAGCACGTGTATGCCCACCCCCATCCCCCCCATCCCTTAATTCCCTCTCTCTGACAGCGGGTTGGGGATCTTCATCTCACACCCGCTGTCATCATTAAAAAACAGCATGGGTGTGCGGGGCTCCGCCTGCACAGTCATGTCATTCATTCAATGGACCTGTGAATGAATGAACTGCAAGTCCCATCTGTCACCACGCCAGAAGGCTTGTAGTGAACTGCAAGGGCACTGGAGCATTCTATAGTTCAATGACACGTCCCCCAGCTTTCAGACAGAAAGTCGGTACAGAAGTATGGGCTGGAAGCTGTAGGCAGAATTTGCAAGAGCCTGGCATTGTACCCACGATCTGCTGAACGAGGGTGCAATGCTCTGCAGGCTCCTGAATAATAAATGCACATTTTTTTAACTACAAAAATATATGCATGTATTATGTCTTTAGAAAGGTGAACTTCGTTTTTAAGGCACAATGCTATATTTGCAGGGTCGGGTTGTTTCCCAGCAACCCTCAGAAGCAGAGTGTTCATATACCTTGTTAGGTGCAAAGCAGGTACGATGTGCAGGAGCAACATTAACATTAGAGAAATGTGAAAAATGGTGCCAACAGCGCAGCACCATTGTTTCTATTTTCTTGTAATTCTATCCAGGTGTATAGTTAGGTGACAGCTGCTTCCTATTCTTAGGTTATAGGTTCATTTTGCGTAGCGCAGGTGGTTCATACACTATATTAACATTAGAGAGCAATCATTTACCTCTCATTTGCTGGTTCCCCTGCCAGTGCTCTGCTCTTCCCCTCTTTCAAACACCACCATAGCAAGCAGTGTGCCATGGGGGCACCTGTGCGAGTGTGAAATGGGGAAACAGTTCTCATTGTTTGAACACTGTTTGTGTGCAGTAAATTATTGTGTGGAGTAAATTAAATGTTCTGGAATGACATTCTGTGGTTTAGCCACAAGATGCCACTGTTTTCCTAACACAGCCTCAGACTGCATAGATATTTCTATATTCAGGACAAGGTGGGGTTTTTCACACAGAGTTTAGAGAACAGGAAGGAGAGACAGCAGTCATGTTTTGGAGGATGGTGAATGCAGGAGCCGTGTGAGCAGAGAATCTGATGGCATCCAGGTGTGAGAACATCCCTCAGTAACCAGAGCTGCAGCTAAGTGAAGCTGATCCTGTCTAAGACCCTGATCCTGTTCAGAGAAAGGAAGATTGCTGCCAGGAATGCTGATGAGAGCAGAGGAAAAAAGCAACATACACTGCGATACCGCATGCTTGTTGGAGAGACATTTGTTCTGTTCAGAGTCACCAGCGGATACAAAGCAGACCCGGGTCGGTAAGATTGTGCACGCACCTCATTTCAGTGTTGGCGCCTAGAGACTGAGTCCAGGCCTATAGTTAGTTAGTTAGGGTCTCTGTTTGTGTCAGGCCACAAGTGTTATTACTGATCATTGGAAGGACTCCATAACTTAAAGTGACATTTCACATTGGAGAGCTGATAACATCCCACAAACTCAAGCCAGACTGGCGTTTTGCTCAGAAGGAATACTCAGGCACGTGCTACAGGACCAGTTATGGGAGAGGGAATACTGTAGATTTGTGTAAGATTGTAAGCTGTTGTGCTGCACCGCAGGCTAGCCCATACCATACACCCATACACTGATTCCTGCTCTTTTAGGGTAATAACGGGTAAGGTGTAGCAGCTTAGTTGTGCCCGCCAGTAGGTAAATTACTACACCTTCTACCTTCATCCATCAGGAGGCGCCAGCTCCCACTGCTCTCCGTGTAGCCTGTGAACTCAGGAAAAGGGGAGAGAAGAGCTGCAGCCAGGCACAGCACTGAATTGATAAAAGAGGAAGGGAAGTATTTAGGGGCAGGGGGCAAGGATAGGTAGGGGGGCATTTTTTACCTAAATGTAGGGTCTGCATTAAGGTAAAAAAAAATTTACATTTTAGAACCACTTTAAAAATTCACCTTTATTAACATGTCACACCCATATTTCGGATGTAACGTGTTACTAAAGAGCACTTGTCTGCCCCCCACCCCCATCCCCTGATTCCCTCTCTGTGACAGCGGTTGGGGGATCTTCTCACACCTACTGTAATAATTCAAAAACAGCATGGCTGTGCGGGGCTCCGCCTGCACAGTCATGTCATTCATTCACAGGGATATGTGAATGAATGAACTACAAGTCCCGTCTGTCACCACACCAGATGGCTTGTAGTTCTCAGTGAACTGCGAGAGCGCTGGTTACCATCCTCATGGTTCAATGACACGTCCTCCAGCTTTTAGACACAAAGCCGGTATGGAAGTATGGACTGGAAGCTGTTGGAAGAGTTTGCAAGAGCCTGACATTGTACCCATGATCTGCTGAACGAGGATGCAATGCTCTGCAGGCTTCTGAAAGAAAACTAATAAATGCACATTTTTTACCTACAAAAATATATGCATGTATTATTTCTTTAGAAAGGTGAACTTTGCTTTTAAGGCACAATGCTATATTTGCAGGGCCGGGTTGTTTCTCAGCAACTCTCAGGAGGAGAGTGTTCATATACCTTGTTAGGTGCAAGGCAGGTATGATGTGTAGGAGCGACCAGCGCTAAGAACCACATCTCGATATTATTAGAGATGGGTCTTGGGTTCAGACCAAACCCATGTTTGGTCTAAATTTTGGCCATTCATTGTTCGACCGAACAGCTGAACTAGTGAACTAGTCCTGAACCTCTGGTCTCCATGGAAAATCATTAATAGTAGTGATATTACTACCACTATTAGTATGACAGCTTCCACCAAGCACCTAAAGGCAAGTGCACTTGCATGTCCCGAGGACTTAAAAGTGCTTGTAAAGACTCATTTTTTTCTTTATTAAAATAACTGCTCTGTGAAGTGATATTGCACAGAGTGGTCCCTTAAATAAATGCTGAGCTAACGGAGCTGAGCCAGCAGAAGACAAACTGTTAGCCAAGCAAGGATCTGGGGAGGCAGCAGTCAGTAACATATATGTTATCCAGGCAGAGGTCAGGGCAATCAGCAGTAAGTAGAATAATCCATATGTAGACAAAGCTCATCCCTGAGGTATGGAGAGATACGGATGTAGAGAAAGGTGAAGACTGATACTCAGGAGTGTGCTGAGAGGTTGTCCATGCATCGAGCACAGATAAGGTCCATAAATAGGCAAGGACCAGTGAAGGAGGGAAGCAGAAGAGGCGTTTACATCGTACAGGGGTCAATCGTTACAGGAGGTAGATATGTCACATCCAATGCATTCATCCAGTAAAATGCTGCAAATTCCAACAGAAGCACGATGATGGTTGTTTTTTTGCTGCGGACACTCTGTGGAAGATTTTGCAACATACAGCACACAATGTAGTGCAAGCCGAGCCACAAAATCAGTACCTGCAGAACTTGTGGAGCCTGCAGCGTATGGTACACACCAAGCTTCACAAAGGTTCTAACAAATGTTTTCAGTCCATATGCCGTCAAATATGAAAACAAACATAGCGGTACAATGAGTATAAACATTTTGTAAAAGGGGTGCTCAACCAGAATGTGAAGTCCCTGAATGAAGTATGCGATATAGAAATGGAACATCCATCCTATAGTCAGGCTGGGTTTTGATCCCACTGCAGGCTCCAGGGAAAGATATCTGCACCCACTATTGAGATTCGGTACAAAATAATCCCATATAAATGGCAGCATGTAAATGTAGAGAAAGCACCCCACTAGTACAATAAACACTTTTACAACCGCGCCTTTAAACAGAATTTTCAACGTGGCAAAGAGGTATAGAACGCAGAACACCATAATCGGTAGATAAGTAGCCCATTGGTAGAGTCGTGACGGCTGGCCCTGTTCAGCTTCGATCAGTTTCGCCAGTCTCTCCTGTAACTCTTCTCTCGCCTGTCTCTCTTCTCTCGCTTGTCTCTCGTCTCTCTCCTGTCTCACCAGTATCTCCTCTAATCTCAGTCTCTCAAACATTTCCTCAATTTCTATTTTTTTTCTGTCCATTATTAGGGCCCTTTCCTGCATCTGTAGGGCTGTGTCCCGATCAATTGGGGTCTCAGTCTGTGAAACAATTCCTGAGTGCAGGATTCTTAAGAATAGAAGAAGAATTTGAACCAGCATCCTGAAAAACAAATAGAAGAGAACATTATTATTGGTACTTTATACCCGGAAAATTAAACATTTTCTACATAGCAGTAAAGGGAGGAATTTCAGAAAATCTCCACTTTATTATTATTATACAGTATTTATATAGCGCTAAAAGGTTTGCTCAGCGCTGTACATTATAGTGGGGGGACAGTACATGAGACAATACAGTAACAAAACAGAACACAAGGGATTCAGGGGCCCTGCTCTTTCGAGCTTACAATCTAGGAGACTTTATGATTTTTACCTACAGATAAGCCTATAGTGAAGCTTACCTGTAAATAAGATGAATATCTCCTAAACGCACACTGTTTAGGAGATATTTGTTCTTTTTGAGAACCGCCACATGCGCTCTGAAGGAACGGCATACCTGTGCATTCCTTCAGAGCACTGTGCTGTGTCCCGGGAGTGATATCATCATGGCTCTGCCAGTCACAGAACTGGAGCTCGCGAAGCCAGAAGAAGACTGGGTGAAGATGGAAGCCTCTGCAGCGGTGACAGAGCACCGCTGGAGGGCTTCATTTAAGGTAAGTCCTTCGTAAGTTCCCTCACTCACATCTTCAATCTTTCCCTCTCTACAGGTGCCTTCCCCTCCCCTCTAAAACACGCGCACATCACTCCCATATTTAAAAAACCCTCCCTAGACCCCACCAACCTGAACAACCTTAGACCCATCTCCCTGCTGCCATTTACCTCTAAACTCCTAAAACGCTTAGTCTACAATAGTCTGAGCTCCCATCTCACTGACAACAACCTTCTCAACCCTTTACAGTCTGGCTTTCGCCCTCTACACTCCACTGAAACTGCCTTGCTAAAACTCTCTAATGATCTACTAACTGCTAAAACCAACAGCCACTATTCAATACTCCTACTACTCGACCTCTCCGCGGCTTTTGACACGGTTGACCACCCCCTCCTCCTCAAAAAACTACACTCTTTTGACCTCAGAGACTCCGCTCTCTCCTGGTTCTCCTATCTATCGCAGCGCTCCTTCAGTGTTACCTATAACGCTGCCACCTCCTCCTCACTCCCTCTCTCTGTAGGGGTCCCTCAAGGTTCTGTCCTTGGACCCCTTCTCTTCTCCATCTACACCTCCTCCCTCGGTCACTTGATAAACTCCCACGGCTTTAATTACCATCTCTATACTGATGACACGCAAATCTATCTGTCTACCCCCCACCTCACCCCTTCAGTTTCCACCCGCAACGCTAGCCTACTAAGTGACATATCGGCTTGGATGTCACTCCACTTCCTCAAACTCAACCTTTCCAAAACTGAGCTCCTAGTATTCCCCCCTGCCCGTGCCCCCTCCCCTGACTTCTCCATAAACATCGATAACACCATTCTCAGTCCATCCCCTCATGCCAGGGTACTAGGTGTAATCCTAGACTCCCATCTGTCCTTCCAGCCCCAGATCCAATTGCTGACAAAATCATGTAGACTTCACCTCCGCAACATCTCCAAGATACGCCCGTTCCTAACCCCGGAAACCACTAAGCAACTCATTCACTCCCTTGTCATATCACGCCTCGACTATTGTAACTCCCTCCTCATTGGCCTACCTCACCACAGGCTATCCCCTCTTCAGTCTATCATGAACGCTGCTGCTAGACTCATCCACCTCACTAACTGTTCTGTATCTGCCACTCCTCTCTGCCAATCCCTCCACTGGCTCCCAGTTGCCCAACGGATAAAATTCAAAACACTAACAATGACATATAAAGCCATCCACAACACTGCCCCAATTTACATAACCAATCTTATCTCTAAATATCACCCAAACCATACACTCCGCTCCTCGCACGACCTCCTACTCTCTAGTTCCCTTATCTCCTCCTCCCATGCTCGTCTCCAAGACTTCTCCAGGGCGTCACCCATCCTCTGGAACTCCCTACCCCAATCTATCAGACTATCGCCTACTCTACTTACCTTTAGGCGATCACTGAAAACCTATCTCTTCAGGGAAGCCTATCCCGCCCTCTGCTAATACTGGAATCCTATACCACCAAAATAAAGCTTTATCTTTCTCAAAAAAATGCTAAAAAATTCATATGGGTACAGTGTTGCATGACCGCAAAATTGGCATTCAAAGTGTGAAAGCTGAAAATTGGCCTGGACAGGAAGGGGGTAAAAGTGTCCGGAATGGATGTGGTTAAAAAAAGTCCCGGACCCTTTCCAAAAATGCAGCAGCTCAAAAAATCATAGATGTGAACATGTTCCATAGGAAACCATGCTAAATGGACTGTAGTGTGTTTCTGCAAAAGGCACTAAAAAACGCACTGGTGTGAACAGAGCCTTATCACATATGCAGAGATGGATGTACACGATGTACAATGGCCTGTGTAATAATAATAATATAGAAAGTGTAGGATCTTACTTGTTGGTAGAAGGTGTGTAAAATGAAGAAAAGGTCAATGTAAATCCGATGAGCAGAAAGTATCAGTAATCTCCCAAATCAGCAATAGGAGATCGCACTCAGTAACAAGTGATGCTGCTCCGTCCATTGACAAGACAACCGAAGCCCCTCCCTCCACTCACCGAACTCCACAATTCTGCTACTCTGTGGAGTAATCACAGTGTGTTGCCATGGTAACCATGTTGCATGCCCACTCCATTCAAATCTGCGCATTCCAGGTAAAACGTGAGAAGTAGCTGGCTGTAGGACAGCATAGCAACTAAGGGACCAGACACCTTACAGTCAAATCAATTGCCTGCTTTAAAACAATACACATTAACACGGGTGTGATGTCTCCTGTTAATAGTTTCAAATACAGTTAAAGTTAATAAAAGATATGTGTGATAGGGGGCTGTTTATGAAAAAATGTCATTTTTTAAATTTTTTTTTTTAACAATAAAGTTTATTGCATTTTTTTCATAACAAGATACAGATCCGACAATTGCAATCAACCAAACAATATATGACCTGTCTACAAAACCAAAAGAGACCAAAAAAATATTAGAATATATATATTGGATAGGGGTCTTGCAGAGAGCCTGGAAAAGTCTCCCAGGCTCATCATTTTTATATATATATATATATATATATATATATATACACACATATATATACATATATATATATATATATATATATATACTGTACATATACAGTTGCAAGAAAAAGTATGTGGACCCCTTGGGATTACGTGGAGTTTTGCATGAATTGGGCATAAAATGTGCCCTGAAAGTCATCTAAGTCTCAACAATAGAAGAACACAGTCTGCTGAACATAATACTACACAAACATTAGATGTTGCCATGGTTTAATTGCACATAACATGTAAACATTCATGAATGAAACTCCAAAAGGGGTAATACCAGACACTCGGAAGAAATAAAAAAAACTTCATGGTGCAGTATTATTAAAAAACAGCTTCATTTATTGATGTGGGGCTTGATTGATGTGACGTCATTACGTTTCCCAGCGATCTACTGTGCATGTGCCGAGTAGCTGGGTTCGTTTTCATTGTGATTCCTATATGCTGTTAACGCTGGTGTCGGCTGGGACACCCTTTGAGATACAGTGGGGATCGAAAGTTTGGGCACCCCAGCTAAAAATTTGTATTAATGTGCATAAAGAAGCCAAGGAAAGATGGAAAAATCTCCAAAAGGCATCAAATTACAGATTAGACATTCGTATAATATGTCAACAAAAGTTAGATTTTATTTCCATCATTTACACTTTCAAAATAACAGAAAACAAAAAAATGGCGTCTGCAAAAGTTTGGGCACCCTGCAGAATTTATAGCATGCACTGCCCCCTTTGCAAAGCTGAGACCTGCCAGTGTCATGGATTGTTCTCAATCATCGTCAGCCAAGAGTCTTTCAATTCTTGTTTGAGGTATCTTTGCCCATTCTTCCTTACAAAAGTCTTCTAGTTCTTTGAGATTTCTGGGCTGTCTGTCACGCACTGCTCTTTTAAGGTCTATCCGTAGATTTTCAATTATGTTGAGGTCAGGAGATTGTGAAGGCCATGGCAAAACCTTCAATTTACGCCTCTTGATGGTGTGTTTAGGATCATTATCCATTTGTAGAAGCCATCCTCTCTTTAACTTCAGCTTTTTCACAGATGGCATCAAGTTACCATCCAAAATTTGCTGAAATTTTATTGAATCCATTTTTCCTTCTACTCGTGAGATGTTCCCTGTGCCACTGGCTGCAACACAACCCCAAAGCATGATTGATCCAACCCCATGCTTAACAGTTGGACAGAGGTTCTTTTCATTAAATTCTGTGCCCTTTCTTCTCCAAACGTACCTTTGCTCATATCGGCCAAAAAGTTCAATTTTAACCTCATCGGTCCACAGAACTTGTTTCCAAAATGCATCAGGCTTGTCTATATGTTCATTTGCAAAGTTCAAACAATGATTTTTGTGGTGAGGATGTAGAAGAGGTTTTCTTCTGATGACTCTTCCATGAAGACCATATTTGTAGAAGTATCTCTTTATAGTGGAATAGTGTACCACAACTCCAGTGTCTGCCAGATCTTTCTGGAGGGATCGTGCAGTCAAACGTGGGTTTTGAATTGTTTTTCTCACAATCCTGCGAGCTGTTCTGTCTAATATTTTTTTTGGTCTTCCAGATCTTGCTTTAACTTCCACTGTTCCTGATGACTGCCATTTCTTAATTACATTCCGAACAGAGGATATTGACATCTGAAAACGCTTTGCTATCTTCTTATAGCCTTCTCCAGCTTTGTGAGCGTCAACTATTTTCAGTTTCAGTTTTCTAGACAACTGCTTAGAAGAACCCATGGTGCTGATTGTTGGGGCAAGGTCAGATGAGTCTGGGCATTTAAAACCTTTGAGATTGACATCATCTGGTCTTCCCAGACGATGATTGAGAACAATCCATGACACTGGCAGGTCTCAGCTTTGCGAAGGGGGCAGTGCATGCTATAAATTCTGCAGGGTGCCCAAACTTTTGCAGACACCATTTTTTTGTTTTCTGTTATTTTGAAAGTGTAAATGATGGAAATAAAATCTAACTGTTGTTGACATATTATAAGAATGTCTAATCTGTAATTTGATGCCTTTTGGAGATTTTTCCATCTTTCCTTGGCTTCTTTATGCACATTAATACAAATTTTTACCTGGGGTGCCCAAACTTTCGATCCCCACTGTAAGTGCAATGAGTGCATATTAAATGAAGCTGTTTTTTATTAATACTGCACCATGAAGTTTTTTTTATTTCTTCGAGTGTCTGGTATTACCCCTTTTGGATACGATTAAAGTGATCTCTTGGAGAAGTGGATTTCCTTAGTGGTATTTAATTATAGAGCATTGCTTCATTGAAATTGGTCTGCTTGGAGCTGGGTTCTGCAGAATATTACTCCCTGAAGACACATCCATGAGTGGTTCATTACTCTACTAACACCATCGCCCCCAGAGCAATATATGCTTCAGTTTTTTTATAGCTCTGGTGAGTTTATTTAGTGCTTTTGGTGGTGGATTGTCACATTTTTTTGTGCACTTTTCTTCGGATTTGTACTACACATCTTAAATTTGGACTGTTTTTGGACACTTTTTTATATAAAATTGTTTTAATTATGTATTTATAATTATTACTCACATGGATAATATTTTTATATTTTCTTTGTTCACAGGTATATTGTAATACTTATTTACTAGCACAAATTATTTTTGTGTTATTTTTTTCACACTTTATTAATTTATGGTGGATTTTGCAGCTGGTATATCAGTTAATGACCCACAGTACAGATATGAGTGCAAAAACACATTATAGTGTGTCATAACTGGGTATTACATAGAAACCAATGTCAGATACAGAACAGCATTAGCCCACGTAATCCTGCGTAGAGCAAGTCAAATGAGCAACAAGATATCACAGCCAGAGCCACGGATGGTACCAGAGCAATGGCACAGTGAAAAAAAAGGTCAACTGAATACAATTAAAAAAAAAAAAGACATGAGTTCGTAATGCTGATTTATCAAAATTACAATGGGAAAGCTAACAAATATCAAATAACGGACCCAAAACAGAATGGAGGGCTTACCTAAACATATTGGGAAGGGGGTAGAGAGGAAAACAGGATACATAGGGGAATAGAGAAAACAGATACATGTAAAGCAAGCACAGGTGGAACAGGTAGAACAGGTAGGAACTCCACAAGGGAAAAAAAAAAAAGAAAAAGAAAGGCAAGAAGTATAGGGAAGTGGACTGAAGTGGTTCCCCCCCACCACAAAGCCAGAGAGGTGGCATCACCGAGTTACAGCCATCTCCCGTAAGTAGGAATCAGTGTATATAAAGTAATGCCATGGCCACCAAGTTTCAGTAAAGGCTTCTTCCATATTATGTAACATGGCCGAAAGATCTCCCATGTCCCTAAGTTTATTTGGAGTTCAGCTTTAAAGCCTTTTTATTAGAGTACAAGTTCTAAGGGAAGGGTAGAACTGCAATGAGAGAGGATTTTGTCAAGGGACAAGGGCAGCTTGCAGAGGACTGGAGGGAGTTGCCATCTTAATCCATCTGGCAGCACTGCTTCAGGTACAGGCCACTGTTGTCGCCAGGCTCGATTCACAGGGAGCTTCAGTGTGGACCTTTTTTACACGTCTGCTGCTGGGGTAGAATAAAAAAAAAATCTCCAAATCACCTCCATGTCCAGCATCATAATGCCAGCTTGGCAAAACTGCTGGCTTTGTAGCTTCTTCTAATCCAGCTCATGGAATTAGCCCATCTATTGTGAGTTTATGGCCTGTGCTACTTACAGTGGTAGGTACCCAGCCACCACTTATTTGTCCAGAGGGCCATCAACGTGTGAGACATAATGGGGTTTATTTACTAAAGCTGGAAAGTCCAAAATCAGACTCCCTTCTGCATAGAAACCAATCAGCTTCTAACCTCAGCTTGTTCAATGAAGCTTTGGCAATGAAACCTGGAAGCTGATTGGTTTCTATGCAGAAGTGAGTCTGATTTTGCACTCTCCAGCTTTAGTAAATAAACCCCAATGTGTCTGTGCCACTGGAAACATATGACAGTGGGTACTTGGTCCAGTGAGCATGGGCAAGGATACTACATATCCATCCTGGCAAACTAAGTCAATCTTTCCCAGCTGGTAGGAATGCAGGATGGGGACTCTGCTGGAGTTGATAATACCACCATGTGATTCGTGCGATAGTGACAGCACAGTTGCCTGTACCCTCTCCTTCTGACTGGCCTTATCCTCAAACTCCCTGAACCAGCAGTCCCCACCTTCCCCCAAGCACCTAGTGCATATATAAAACCTCAGACTAAACGCTACCATGTTGTGTTGCAGCTTGTATACCTGAGGGACAAGAGCCACACTGATTCAGAGCTATTGGAAGGCCCAAATTGAGAGGTGGTTGACCGCATGCCATCTTTAGCCAGGCAAGGTCATGCATGACAATGCCACTAGCTCTCTAGTTTCCTTTTGCTTAGGAAAAATTACATATGTACCTTGCCTGGTACATCACCTCAACCTGGTGTTACATAGTTAGTTAGTCTGCCTGAAAAAAGACAAAAGTCCATCCAGTTCAACCATAAAAAAAAAAGTTATAATCCTATACCCACAGTTGATCCAGAGGAAGGCAAAAAAAACCCCAGCAAAGCATGATCCAATTTGCTCCTGCTAGGAAAAAAAATTCCTTCCTGATACCACGAGAGGTAATTGGATATTCCCTGGATCAACATAACCTATAAATGTTAGTATCCAGTTATATTCTGTGTATCTAAGAAACAATCCAGGCCTTTTTTGAAGCAATCCACTGAGCTGGGCAGAACCAACTCTTGAGGGAGTCTATTCCACATTTTCACAGCTCTCACTGTGAAGAAACCTTTCCGTGTTTGGAGATTAAATTTCTTTTCCTCCAGACCTAAAGAGTGCCCCCTTGTCCTCTGTGATGACCTCAGGGTGAATAGCTCTACACCGAGTTCACTATATGAACCACTGATGTATTTATACATGTTGATCATATCCCCCCTTAATCTCCTCTTCTCAAGAGAGAATAAATTCAGTTCCTCTAATCTTTCCTCATAGCTGAGCTCCTCCATGCATCTTATCAGTTTGGTTGCCCTTCTCTGTTGCAACAATTCATCATGATGTACCTTGGCTTCCAGGGGGTTCTCCATCAGATCAGAAGGGTTTGTGGTGATTTTTGGCAGTCATACCCAGCCAGTGTTCACCTGGCAGAAATGCAGCACTGGCAGCTGCATTTCTATGCAGGCCATAGATGGGTCGAAAATCGGCCAATTTTTTGGCCGGAAAAAAAATTGGCCGGTTTTCGCACCGTTAATGGGTAAATTGGTCGGTCGTTTTTCTGGATTTTGGTACATTGTTTTTATTGGTAAAGCTGGAAAAAAATCAGCCGATTTTGCCGACCGGCCGATTTTCATGGCAATGATGGGCACATCGGTCGATCTTTTTACCGATAAAAAATCTGCGCATGAGCCGTGACCTGCAAGAAAAAGAGAAAAAGAAGAAGAAAAAGAAGAAGATGAAAAAGAAAAAGAAAGAGAAGAAGAAGAAGAATTCCAGTCCGCTATTATATTTGACATGAAAAAGTATTGAGGTTGCAACAATGTATCTATTTGTATCCGAATAAAAACATCTGTATCCGAAATGGATACAAATAGATATAATGTTGCAATCGCTATACTTTTTAATGTCAAATATAATAGCGGAGCTCTCTGCAAGGACAGAAGTAATTAAATGCCGGCCGTAGACGGGACGAAAATCGGCCGATTTTTCTTACCGTTGGTGGTAACGTCGGCCTATTGAACGACCGATTTTTCGTTTTTTTTTTTTTAAAAACGGCCGGTTTTCGACCCATCTATGGCCTGCACAATAAATATCACTTGTCACATTTCCTCTCTGGGGCACCATAACACTTCTTTATGTGCTGTGTGTACATGTCACTTCTGGGTGCACTGACAATGGTTATTGAAACCTGATTGGTCTTTGAAATGGATGAAAAGATTTGGTATAAAGAGTTACAATCCCAGCCTTTAATGTTCATTATTTCTAGTTTTAACCACTATTTTCCTGTCAGTTTCCACACCCTGCCATGTTTGGATCATCCATGGTCAGTATTTTCTAAATTTATGTGGATGCATTGAGACGAGTACTCACAACTTTTCATAACGCTGGGCATTAGGAAAGGTGATGCTTGCTGAAGCCACTTATAGGTGTTAGTAGACAAAGACCACAATTCTCACAAGCACAGGCATGCTTATCTACTAAGAGCATTGACAATAAACATACATGCGTGAGGTTGATTTACTAAAACTGATAACGTGCAAAATCTGGTGCAGCTGTGCATGGTAGCCAATCAGCTTCTAACTTCAGCTTGTTCAATTAAGCTTTGACAATAGAACCTGGAAGCTGATTGGTTTCTATGCAAAGCTGCACCAGATTTTGCACTCTCCAGTTTTAGTAAATCAACCCCATTGTGTTGTATATTCCAATGACAATGGGAACAATAGGTGGTCTGTAGATCACTTCTGACTGGCTGATGCTGTACTGTACTTGGGAGGTTTCATGGCCACTTTGTGATAATAGTTTTGTCAACACAAAGATGAAATGCACAATCCACAAATAAGAGGCAGCACAAGATCAAATAATTTGCTCTCCCAGTATGCATGCGTACATACAAGGATTACTAATCAAATCTATTTGGAGCAGAAACACATTATGGTCTCTTCCTATACTGACGTGGTTGCTATAAATACTGGACAAAAAATGGTATATTGAGGTTACTGTGTTAAAGGAACAAATCTGTATTCTTAGATGCAGTTGTTTAGCCACCTACACAACTATACTAAAATAACCACATAAATCAATACAAAAGAATAACCTGTAGTAATGAATGAAAAACCATTTTCCATTGACCTGATTTCTGTATTATGATTGGGTGGTTAGGGTCACTGCCTATTTTGTTAGCCTTTTCTTAGAAGTAATATGCTTGTGGATGCCAAAGGACGGATTTCTATAAAACTTCAGAGCTATTTATCCTGTAAAACTTCATGGCCTGTGAGAATGGGGCAAAACTGAATGCTATAAGATTATTTTCTTTCCAAGTCAAAGGTTATTGATTCATACAGAATAGAATGAATCAGAAATATAATGAAGTATGGCCACTAGATGGAGCTAATGGTCCTAGGAAATAAATAACTATTTTCTATGATCTTCAGCTAAATCTAGTGGCCACAATGAGGTATTTTACTGAACCATTTTTTAAAGAATAACATTTGACCTGGAGAGAATTTAATCTAGGAACATTTGATTTGACTCTTTTGCACAGAGTGAATGTACATGCAGTTTCAAAGGTCTCGATTGAATGTTGCTATTGGGTTCTGTATATGGAGATTTTCTAGGTATTTTTTTCTATTAGTTGAACTTTATTCATGTGCGTTTTCGTTAGTTTTTTTTAAACCTATGTAGCTATGATTTTTTTTACATGTTTACCTTCCTGCTCCAGAAAATGATAATCCAGCTGGATATCTCGAGGTGACACATCTTCCATTTCATGGAGCATCTTTGCAAGAGAGACCAATTTTTTTTTTTTTTGCTCATCAAGGTAGTAGAAACTAGGAGCAGTGTGACAGACTGCCTTTAAAACCAAAGCTTGATTCATATATTTCCTTCATGCAAACAATTTTGTTGGTAAGTTGTTTGACAATATCCCTGTTTGCCAAACATTGCCTACCAGAGTTGAAGGAGTGGAAGGTGACCCCGCAACAGATGGAGCCATTAAAAAGGACCTGAACTTTGAAAGATGTGCCCAAAAAAGTGTCAGAAAATGTCTAGTCACCAGTATTGTCTGTAGTCTCCCTCCTGATGGTCCTTTTCCTACTGATTGACTGACCATGGCTTGTTCTAAACAGTGTCTCGCTCTGGAGGCAGCCATCTTGGTAGACACAGGGTTTTGCTTCTTTACATTAGAGTGGAAGCACCCCCCCACCGATGCCCGGTGATCCGATAGATGCATATATGTTGCTCACATATAAAAAAGGTGCAGCGCTTATCTATTAAAACATGCAAGATATCAAAAATGCAAGAGTGTTTCCCTGCAAAACGCAGGCAGGGTATAGTTATTATACTGCCCCTTATAGTCTCAAATAGCACACAGATATATAGTTCACAATCTCCCAGTGGGTAGGGTGAGGTGAAAGATCAGATGGATCTCTATTGACACACGGTGATAGCCAAAAAGTGATGTATGGTGATATCCAAAACTGGTAAAAGATTGTGCACTCACCAGATGCACAACCAATATGCGCATGTAAGAGATAACCCCTCTCAAGGTATGGTTCCAAGACTCATCAAAGGCAAGGTCTGGTCAAACTTTACGATGTGGACCCTCAGCTGTCATGCATGGCTCTGTCCCCTATAGCTCTTTACTCTGCAGGTAATTGGAAGCTCACCAGAGAGCCCCAGAAAGAAACAAGGAGGCCAGAATAGCGTAATACCGCTTAAGCATGCGTGCGTTTATTTCATCCAGCAACAGGGTATAATAAAAACAATACTGACCAGACAATAAAGTTGGCCGCCGGGACCCCAATGGTGCCGGCGGTGGTAAACGTCACTGTGCCGCAGTTCCTCCCTGAGGAAATCGTAAAGTTTGACCAGACCTTGCCTTTGATGAGTCTTGGAACCATACCTTGAGAGGGGTTATCTCTTACATGCGCATATTGGTTGTGCATCTGGTGAGTGCACAATCTTTTACCAGTTTTGGATATCACCATACATCACTTTTTGGCTATCACCGTGTGTCAATAGAGATACATCTGATCTTTCACCTCACCCTACCCACTGGGAGATTGTGAACTATATATCTGTGTGCTATTTGAGACTATAAGGGGCAGTATAATAACTATACCCTGCCTGCGTTTTGCAGGGATACACTCTTGCATTTTTGATATCTTGCATGTTTTAATAGATAAGCGCTGCACCTTTTTTATATGTGAGTTTCTGGAGGTTTTGTGGTACCTTTTGTGTTCAGCAGCTTTGTTATCTTTAGCGCTCACTTATACCTATTTTTACAGCATGTATGTTGCTGCTCAGAGTTAAAGCACACCTGCTGTGAGGCCGCATATATGTGTGCGGCTGGCGGGAAGTGGTTAAACCTACAATGGACAAATAACCAACAGGTTAACATGAGCAACAAGAAACAAGGGCATTGCACAACACAAAAACAAAAAGAGTTCACAGCATAATTACCAGCTAGCCTGCAATTAAAGCAAAATTACCCTGTCTAACAATTTACATTAAAAACAGAGTTTTAGTTGCACACATTTGCAAATATATGTGGAAGCCACACTGCCTCGCCAAGGCTCCTCTGTAAAGTGCGGTCCTAACTCTTATATATGAGAGTCCCCATATTGGAGCATACAATGGGGATCGAAAGTTTGGGCACCCCAGCTAAACATTTGTATTAATGTGCATAAAGAAGCCAAGGAAAGATGGAAAAATCTCCAAAAGGCAGCAAATTACAGATTAGACATTCTTATAATATGTCAACAAAAGTTAGATTTTATTTCCATCATTTACACTTTCAAAATAACAGAAAACAAAAAAATGGCGTCTGCAAAAGTTTGGGCACCCTGCAGAATTTATAGCATGCACTGCCCCCTTTGCCAAGCTGAGACCTGCCAGTGTCATGGATTGTTCTCAATCATCGTCTGGGAAGACCAGGTGATGTCAATCTCAAAGGTTTTAAATGCCCAGACTCATCTGACCTTGCCCCAACAATCAGCACCATGGGTTCTTCTAAGCAGTTGTCTAGAAAACTGAAACTGAAAATAGTTGACGCTCACAAAGCTGGAGAAGGCTATAAGAAGATAGCAAAGCATTTTCAGATGTCAATATCCTCTGTTCGGAATGTAATTAAGAAATGGCAGTCATCAGGAACAGTGGAAGTTAAAGCAAGATCTGGAAGACCAAGAAAAATATCAGACAGAACAGCTCGCAGGATTGTGAGAAAAACAATTCAAAACCCACGTTTGACTGCACGATCCCTCCAGAAAGATCTGGCAGACACTGGAGTTGTGGTACACTATTCCACTATAAAGAGATACTTGTACAAATATGGTCTTCATGGAAGAGTCATCAGAAGAAAACCTCTTCTACGTCCTCACCACAAAAATCATCGTTTGAACTTTGCAAATGAACATATAGACAAGCCTGATGCATTTTGGAAACAAGTTCTGTGGACCGATGAGGTTAAAATTGAACTTTTTGGCCGGAATGAGCAAAGGTACGTTTGGAGAAGAAGGGGCACAGAATTTAATGAAAAGAACCTCTGTCCAACTGTTAAGCATGGGGTTGGATCAATCATGCTTTGGGGTTGTGTTGCAGCCAGTGGCACAGGGAACATCTCACGAGTAGAAGGAAAAATGGATTCAATAAAATTTCAGCAAATTTTGGATGGTAACTTGATGCCATCTGTGAAAAAGCTGAAGTTAAAGAGAGGATGGCTTCTACAAATGGATAATGATCCTAAACACACTTCGAAATCCACGGGGGATTACATCAAGAGGCGTAAACTGAAGGTTTTGCCATGGCCTTCACAATCTCCTGACCTCAACATAATTGAAAATCTATGGATAGACCTTAAAAGAGCAGTGCGTGACAGACAGCCCAGAAATCTCAAAGAACTGGAAGACTTTTGTAAGGAAGAATGGGCAAAGATACCTCAAACAAGAATTGAAAGACTCTTGGCTGGCTACAAAAAGCATTTACAAGCTGTGATACTTGCCAAAGGGGGCAGTACAAGATATTAACTCTGCAGGGTGCCCAAACTTTTGCAGACGCCATTTTTTTGTTTTCTGTTATTTTGAAAGTGTAAATGATGGAAATAAAATCTAACTTTTGTTGACATATTATAAGAATGTCTAATCTGTAATTTGCTGCCTTTTGGAGATTTTTCCATCTTTCCTTGGCTTCTTTATGCACATTAATACAACTTTTTAGCTGGGGTGCCCAAACTTTCGATCCCCACAGTACATAGCAGTGGATAAATTAGGGGCAGGCATGCCTGGAGGGAGCCCATTCCTCCGTAAAGGCACAGGGATACATTAGAAGCCCAGCAAGAGCTGAAGGTGTCCAATGTGTCCCCACACCAAAATCAGTGAGCAAGCTATACGAGAATGGCAACCACCCCAATTTATAACTAGCTTTTAAGGTAAGATGCACATGGAAGGGCATTGCACAATACAAAACAAAAAGATTTCCCAGCACACTTACTAGCTAGTCTGCAGATAACACAAATTGGCCCTCTATTAGTTTACATTAAAAAATAGAGGGTTTAGTTGTACACATTTGCAAATATATGTGGAAGCTGCAGTGCCTCAACAAGGTTCCTCTGTAAAGTGCAGTTTTTTGTCCGCACTAGAATTGGATCGCATGGGTATTCACACCTATGCGATCCGATTACTTATATCGCACTGCGTTTTGCTAACTGATTTCGGGGTGTTGTTAACATACACACATGCAGTGGTTCGCATGAACGGGGTGCGATTATGATGTGGTGTGAAATTTGCACAGAAACTGATGTGAATTCTGCACCGCATCAGTGCGAACCCAGGCTTAAGGTAAAAATTGCCCCATTACTTGTCCCACACCTTCAGCCCTAAACCGTTACCTGACTAATGTCATTCTCCAGTGCTGTCTTGGCTGCAGCACAGCTCCCCTCACTTCCTGATCTCACAGGAGACACCAAGGGCAGTGGAAGCCATAGGCTCCTGCTGTGGTCAGTCAAACTACTGTGAGGAGGGAGCAGGGGCTGGGCTTACAGACTTTTTGGTTGTCTATAAACATACACAGCCTGGTTCGGGACATGCACAGATGCCACCTTAGCACCCATCTCCCGAAAAGGCACCTGGAGGAGGAAGAAGTGGAGAACACTGGTAGGGACTGCCAAAAGAGGAGGTAATGGGCTTTCTATGCAATATTGTTACACAGAGCAGTTAAGTATTTCCTCCTTTTTATTTTAATCCTTAAAAAAATAGTCTTTAGTATCACTTTAATTGTTCATTAAAGTGGTTGTAAATCCTTACATATACCCAGTGAAGTGAGTGGCCTCAAGTGATACACAGAGATTAAACAAATCCTCCTACATGAGTTGTACCTGTCTATCTGCAGTATTCTCTTCTCTACATCTAATTAAAGTTCTGAATTTATAAAGCTTGTCTGAGAGTTCAGAATGCATGGGGCGGAGAGCTGAAATTACACTCTGCAGAGCTCAGTGAGGAGAGGTTTGAGAGTTGATTGGACGGAAGAGACACACCCCTCTTCACACAGCTCACAGGAACAGAGCTGAAGCTGTCAATCTGCTGGAGGTCCCTCCCCTGTCACCATTTTTCTCTTGGTCTCAGGAAAACTTGTCAGAAGTGATTTATGCTGATAGTAGATATACGAGGCAGCAGACAGAAATTACACTTATTGCTCTTAATTGAGACAAATACACACTATAGAGGGATATGCTTTGCTCATATTTCATCCCAAACCCCCCCTCCCTATCCTTCTCCTCCTTCGAGGCCCACTGCGTCCGACTATTCTCCCCAACCCCCCTGAAGATTGCTGTGATATACCGGCCTCCTGGATCCATACCCCGCTTCCTGGATGACTTCTCCTCCTGGCTACCCTTCTTCCTCTCCTCTGAGCTACCCACCATCATCCTTGGGGATTTCAACATCCCTGTCAACCTCGACAACCCGGACACAGCCCGTCTCCTCCACTTAACCTCCTCCTTTGCACTTGCACAGTGCATACAATCCACCACCCACTCTGACGGTAATATCCTTGATCTTGTCTTCTCCAACAGCTGCGCTCCCCACAACCTCACTAACACCCCCTTCCCTCTCTCTGACCACAACCTGATCACCTTCTCTATCTCCTCGTCCTCCAACGCCTACCCCTCCAAATGTCACACTACTACCAGCCGTAACCTCCGCAACCTTAACCCTGCCCCCCTCCACTCTGCAGCTGATCAACTCCACGACTGCATCCTCCCCCTGTCCTGCCCTGACTTGGCTATGACTGCCTACAACAACGCGCTCTCAACAGCCCTTGACTCACTAGCGCCTTTAACTACACGCAACATCAGACCCCGACCGCTCCAGCCCTGGCAGACTGATCACACCAAAACCCTCAAACGACACAGTCGTGCCCTGGAGCGACTATGGCACAAAACAAAATCCCAACAAGCCTTCACCCGCTACAAATCTGCCTTCCACACCTACACCTCCTCCCTCCATGCTGCCAAACAAGCCTACTTCCTGACCCTCATCAAGGCCCTCTCCTCCAATCCTCGCCGACTCTTCTCCGCCTTCAACTCTCTACTCTCTCCACCCCCACCTCCACCCAGCACCTCACTCACTGCCCTTGAGATTGCCAATCACTTCAAAAACAAGATTGACACAATTCGCAAGGACATTGCCGCAACTCACACACCCTCTCAACCCGTCCCCTCTCACACAGCTACCCCCTTATCCCCCCTCCCCCTCGACATAACCCGCAGGGACTTCGTCGCTGCTCAAACTCTCTCCAACCCCCTTCACCCTCACTTAGCTACCCCCTCCCCTTTCCCCTCCCCTCTGAAACATGCACACATCACCCCTATACTTAAAAAGCCCTCCCTGGACCCCAATGACCCGAACAACCTCAGACCCATCTCCCTGCTCCCATTTACATCTAAACTCCTCGAGCGCCTAGTCTACACCCGCCTATGCTCTCACCTCAACGACAACAACCTCCTTGATCCCCTACAGTCCGGCTTCCATCCCCTACACTCCACCGAAACTGCCTTACTCAAACTCTCCAACGACCTGCTAACCGCCAAAGCTAATGGCCACTATTCAGTGCTCCTACTCCTTGACCTCTCTGCGGTCTTCGACACAGTCGACCACCCCCTCCTCCTCAAAAAACTACACTCCCTCGGCCTCAGAGATTCTGCTCTCTCCTGGCTCTCATCCTACCTGTCACAACGCTCCTTCAGCGTTACCTATAATGCTACCACCTCCCCCTCACTCCCCCTCTCTGTTGGGGTCCCTCAAGGCTCTGTCTTCAGGCCCCTTCTCTTCTCCATCTATACCTCCTCCCTTGGCCAACTCATACACTCTCACGGCTTCAACTACCACCTCTATGCCGACGACACACAAATCTATCTCTCAACCCCCCACCTCACCCCATTGGTCTCAGCCCGAATCACACACCTACTGAGCGACATATCAGACTGGATGTCACTCCACTTCCTTAAATTGAACCTCTCCAAAACCGAGTTTCTTGTCTTCCCCCCAGCCCGGACACCACCCCCCATTGATTTCTCCTTCACATCCGACAACGCTACCATCAAACCCGCCCTGCAGGCCAGAGTACTTGGTGTAATTCTGGACTCCAACCTATTCTTTCAACCCCAAGTCCAATCTTTAACAAACTCGTGCAGACTCCACCTCCGCAACATCGCCAAAATCCGCACGTTCCTAACCCCAGAAACCACTAAACAGCTCATCCACTCTCTCATCATATCACGACTCGACTACTGCAACTCCCTCCTCACTGGCCTGCCTCGCCGCTGGCTATCCCCGCTTCAGTCGATCCTGAATACGGCTGCCAGACTCATTCACCTTTCCAACCGCTCCATCTCCGCCACCCCCCTCTGCCAATCCCTCCACTGGCTTCCGATTGCGCAACGGATCAAATTCAAAATCCTAACACTGACGTACAAAGCCGTCCACCATACTGCCCCGTACTACATCACTGACCTAATATCCAAGTACCGCCCAGCACGCACACTCCGCTCCACACAAGACCTCCTTCTCTCTAGTTCCCTGGTCTCCTCCTCCCATGCCCGCGTCCAGGACTTTTCCAGGGTGTCACCCATCCTCTGGAACTCCCTTCCCCAACCCATCAGATTATCACCTACTCTCCTCTCCCTTAGGCGCACCCTGAAAACCCATCTCTTCAGGGAAGCCTACCCCACCCCCTGCTAACTTGCCGACCTCCTCCACTCTTCCTACCACTCCATCCCCCACAGTTATCTCCTCCTGTGCCACCATCCCCTCCCTCCTAGATTGTAAGCTCGAAAGAGCAGGGTCCTCGATCCCCTCATGTTTTGCATTGTATTGGTATTGTTCTGTCACATGTTCTGTCCCCCTTTGTAATGTACAGCGCTGAGTGAACTATTGGCGCTTTATAAATACTGTATAATAATAATAATAATAATACCTGAGGTTTACAATCACTTTAAAGGACACAGGTTCAGCACACACACTAGAGGGTGCTACACAATCACTCTTTGGGACCATGGATGTGGCAATTTAAAATGTGTGCCCCCTATATTGTTCCTACGCTACACTGACCTGTGTGTGCATGCGCCTGGGTTCTTGGTGCTGGCACGTACTGCTTGGCATGTACCACTGTTTCTTCCACCCTCAGTACGAGGTGAATAACTGCCTGCTTCTCACAAGGAACAGTGTCCGTCCTCATTGCTGCTGCCTACAGTGATTGGTCACAGACAGTCATATGATCTCTCCTGCCTTAGCAGGTAAATTAGGAGTACTCCCTGATGGGAATCTTCTCACCTTTTGCATGCTAGAATTATGGAGGATCATAAGCACAAGGGAAGCAGTCCTGGGGGATTTTCCAGTTCACAATCCACTAACAGCTCCAGGGTAGCTTGTAGTATCATTTCTCAGGCCTGATTCCAATTTTTGCATTTTTTTTTAGCCCACTCGGTACCGCACAAAGTCTAAACACCAAAAGTTAAACAAAGAGCTCTTAGGGCATGTCTTATAGTCTCCTCAAGGGGGTACGGCACACTCAGGTCTACCTAAGCCAAAAGGCCTGGCAGACTCCTCTCTCCATGATCACCCAAGACCAACCAACGAGTACTAAGTGGGAGAAGAAAAACTTGAACTAAGAATCATAACTCTGTTTGGCACAAAAGATAATGGAATAAATGTAGACCTCAGTTTTTTTTACGACTCCTTCTCACCTCTGTAAAGCCAACCATAGATAATGCATTTTTTTTTCCTGCAACCAGGGGCCGCTTCATTACCCCATCAACACAATTCCACCCACAGAGCTATAGTGTTCTCCCAGCAGGAAGGCGGGGGGGGGGGGGGGGGGTGAGCTGTCCCTGCCGGGAAAACACACTGATTATTGCTAGTGGCTATAACCTCTGGCAATAATTCCATGAAAAATCAGGCAGGCTGGTTCTACCTAGCTCATACAACATTCGAATTGGATACAATCAGCTTGCCCAAAGATGGTTTGAATCATGGCTGGTCGATGCTGAACCAGCTGAGATTACAACCATGTATGGCCGGCTTTACTCCCCCACCCAGTCTATAACTCGTTTTCTGCCTTATCTCACTAACTACCCATGTGTACGTTTGTGGGTTTTATTCTCTTTTTTCCTTAACATTCTGATAATACTTTGTGAATTAGTAGTGCTTGGACCTTGAAGAAGGGAGCACACCCCAAAAGTTTATCCTGAAAATTGTGATGTTAGTGCAGATAAAAAAGTATCACTGATTGTACTCAATTGTTCTTGGTAAATTTATCACAATTCAAGCTGTGGGTGGCCCGTGCCTGCCCCACAAAGTTGAATTTTCGACTTATGTTGAAGGATCCAGGCCGAAAAAGTCTTGCCTGAACAGCGAGTGCATTCAGGGGTTCAGGAGTGTGTATCACATGTGGGGACAGGGCTCAGAGGTGTGTATCACATAGGACGCAGGGTTCAGGAGTGTGTATCACATAGGGTACAGGGCTCAGGAGTCAGGAGTATGTATCACATGGGGCGCAGGGCTTAGAGCTGTGTATCACATAGGACGCAGGGTTCAGGAGTGTGTATCACATAGGATACAGGGCTCACGAGTGTGTATCACATGGGGCTCAGGGCTCGGCAGGAGTCTGTATTGCATACGACATAGGGTTGAGGTGTGTGCATCACATGGGGCTCAGGGCTCGGGAGGAGTGTGTATCGCATAGGATGTAGGGTTCAGGTGTGTGTATCACATGGGGCTTAGGGCTCGGGGGGAGTGTGTATCTCATAGGATGTAGGGTTCAGGTGTTTGTATCACATGGGGCTCAGGGCTCGGGAGGGGTGTGTATCGCATAGGATGTAGGGTTCAGGTGTTTGTATCACATGGGGCTCAGGGCTCGGGAGGGGTGTGTATCGCATAGGGTGTAGGGTTGAGGTGTTTGTATCACATGGGGCTCATGGCTCGGGAGGAGTGTATATCACATAGGACGTGGGGTTCAGGTGTTTGTATCACATGGGGCTCAAGACTCGGGAGGAGAGTGTAACGCATAAGGCGTAGGGTTCAGGTGTGTGTATCACATGGCGTTCAGGCTCAGTAGCATGTATCGCATAGGATGCAGGGTTCAGGCTTGTGTATGACATGGGAAACAGGGCTCATGAGTGTGCATTGCATAGGACACAGGGTTCAGGAGTGTGTATCACACAGGGCACAGGGCTCAGAAATGTGTATTGCATAGGATACAGGGTTCAAGAGTGTGTACTACATGGGGTACACAGCTCAGGAGCATGTATCGCATAGGATGCAGGGTTCAGGGTTGTGTATCACATAGGATGCAGGATTCAGGATTGTTAATCACATGGGGAGCAGGGCTCAGAAGTACATATCACACAGGGTTTATAATGGTGTACTGCATAGGGAGCAGGGCTCTTCAGTGCATATTGTGGAATGCTCAGGAGTATGTATTGCACAGGGCTCAGGAGTGCATATTACACAGGGTGAAGGGCTCTGGAGTGTGTATTGCACAGGACTCAAGAGTGCAAGTCTCACACGGTGTGCAAGGCTCAGGAGTCAGTAACAGGCTAGTGTACAACCAAAAATTACCTTCTCCCAACGTCTTCCCTGCAGAGTTGTCCTGCCAACCCTTAGTGCAGAGGAGGGCTGCTAGTACTTACCTGAGAGTCTCAAGGAGAAGTCCTCAGAGCTGGCATGGGCTGCAAGAGGAGCCACTGTTGGTGCAGCTCACCTCCTCCTGTCATATGGGCAAGGAGTGTTCTGTACCTGAGCTGCTCAAGGATGCGTGCTATCTCTGGTAAACACAGAAGCTGGCAGAAGAAGAGAGTAGTACAGAAAACCTGAACTGTATGTAAAGGTGTCATGGAATTGTTTAAAAAATTTTAAACTGTAAAGTGAGTTTTCACTAATGGTGTTTATGGCTAATTTTCAACTAGAGCTTTGTGCAAGATTTTTTTAAATATAAGTACAGAAAACATCCTCTGCCAGCTTCTGTGTTTACCAAGGACAAGTAAGTGAGATCAGAGCCGTGCCGGAGACAGGCGGACTGACCATTTGGAGACTCGGGCACTGCCCGAGGGCCCGTGGTCGGTAGGGGGCCCCATGAGATGCCCCTGGTACCTTTTTCACAGGCTTTTTTGTTTGGGCAAGGACACAGGGGCCCCATGACCCCCTATTGCCCCGGGGGCCCCATGAGTTGTCAGTCCACCCCTGGCCAGAGGTGTCGATACTTGAGTACCACTGGACATTAATAGAGCTTGCACGCACGCAGGGCATCTGTTTAGTCCCTCTGCATACCAGAACTCCTGGCAGTTGAAATGCTGCTTAAAAAATGTAAAAGCCAAGTATTGCACACACATTTAGGTGCGATTTTTGTGCTAATGGATTTCATTGGCCAGAATATTTCTTCTGGGCATTGGAATGCATTTATGCTCAAACTTTAGATGGGTCCAGTGTTTTGGTGCCATAAGATGCATTTATACGCATTAGACACGTTCAGTGGTTTTTTCTGCTCTTCAGCTCCTATGCTGAACGCGCCTTTGGTATTTTTTTTATTTTTCTGCCTTTAAACTCTCCTCTTCAGATATGCCTGTAAATGCCTACGTGTACATGGACACATAGGCTTATATAGAGGTGATTTTACAGGCTGAAAATAAAACAAAAAAAACTCAAGGCCTGTAACAGTGGCGTGTGCCCTTATAGTTGACATGCCTTTATTTTATATTTTTCACATTTACATGCAGAATGTGCTGTCAAGCAAAGGAGTCAGTGCTTGGGACAAACTATATCTCCGCCAATAGTGCAGTGAGTTTTTCTAATGATATGCAAAGTGCGGTGATGGTTCCATATGCGACGTGATCATTTCATATGTGATCTGCAAAGCCCTAAGAAACGTACCTGTTTAGGGCCGTTTCGTTCAGTATGTCCGTTTTTCATCTGCTTACGGATGAAAAACGGACACCCATGTATTTCTATGGACTAGCGGATGTAAATGGATGATCATACAGCAACAATACAGTTTAATACAAGAGGGATAGGAGAGCCCTGCTCCTTGGAGCTTACAATCTAGTTAATGTCCGCATCTGTGAACATCCACTTTTTTGAACGAAAGAAAACCCTATATTTCTTCTGTAAAAAATAAATGTAACGGAAGCTTATATCCGGTCTGCTAACATCCGTTTTTCTGCAAATTAGCATCTTTTTTTTTAATTTTCAATAAAACAATAATAATAAAATAAAAATAATAATTTGAATATTAATAAAAAAATAATAAAACAATAATGAAAAAAAATTACAAAATAAAAAAAAGCAAAATCACAGGAAAGACACAGGAAGCACAATGCATGCTGGGTTAGAGCAAAGTGTCTTGGGAAATTTCCATGACTCATGAAAAAAACAGATGGAAAGCAGATGTGAACGGATCGCATTTTGCTCAAAAACGGAAGTAATTGGATCAAAAACAGATAAAAATGGATGTAAATGGATAAAACCAGATGTGAACAGATCAAAAACGGATGTAAATGGATATGAATGGATATAAAAACGGAGGTAAAAAATGAAGTCTTGATCCATTTAGCTTCGATTTTGAAAAAAAAAAAAAAACGCGACTAAAGAAAAAAACAGAACGCCTGTGTGAAAGGACCCTTAGGTGAAAGTTGCACTGGGGTAATCGGAACTGGTTTTGCAAGGCAGAAAACAAGAACTGACAACTTTCCTGGAAACACTGAGCACCCCTGGTGTCAGCAGCTCATGCATAGTATCTTTTCTCCCTATTTGTGGACCTGTACTATGGTCATAAAGAATGTCTGCAGTATTCCACTAGTGACACCTACTGGCATGAAATGGAATATTTTCTACTTCGCCTATTTCTACCATCAGTCATGCGGTACCAAGCAAACTTCTCTGATTCATTCATGAGTTTGTAAACATTTAGTCATGTAAATTTAATTTGCTATGTTTAAAATGTGATGTGATCTTTTATTAATAAGGAATCTAATTGACAAGGATGTCAGAAGTGTGAATTAATATGCATCTTTTAATAGGGAAGTTTAGATAATATAAATTAAAGGAAAGAAACAGGAGGAGCCCATTTAAGTGTAGTAATTAAAACCGTGTTTAATGGTAAAGGATAAAAAACACTCACAAGAGTAATAAATAGAACAAGCTCATCTGTATGTGAGAGGGATGATCGTTCTTCAGCGTCCTGCAGGCACCACCGATGGCATGGGGGGATGTATGCTGGGCTGATGGTGATGTGTGAAGGCACAATGGCGGTCTGTCCTGTACAGTAATGGTGCTGTGAAGCCGATCCAGTGGCGTCTGTACAGGAAGAGACCTACAACCAGCTTGGAGCACACCGGTGGAAGTGACGTCACCGAGACAGGCAGAGAGTCAGTCCGATCAGGAGGCACAGGCGTGGGACAAGCAGGCTACGCGCTCGGAGCCTCTAGCTCCTTCAATTGGCCTGAGAGACATCCAAAAAAGACTTTTGTTTTTTTTGGACATTATTCTATATTTCACAGTGTTTTACATCATTGCTATTCCTTACATCACTCTCTCTATATATTGTTTACCTCATCTCTGTGCGCCATAATTACTTTTTTACTGGATAATATAAACTGTTCAATAAAAATATTTTATTTCAGGTACTTATATAGAGCCATCAATTTACACAGCGCTTTACATATATATTGTACATTCACATCAGTCCCTAACCTTCAAGGGGCGTACAATCTAAGGTCCCTAACTCACATTCATACATACACATACTAGGGCCAATTTAGACAGGATCCAATTAACCTACCAGCATGTCTCTGGAGGGAGGAAACTGGAGTACCTGGAGGAAACTCACACAGGCTGAACATGCAAACTCCAGGCAGGTGGTGCCCTGGTTGGGATTTGAACCAGCAACCCTAGTCCTGCCAGGCCGAAGTGCTGACCATTTAGCCACTGTGCTGCCCAATATGGTGTCTTTACTGGCTGGCTCTAATTTCCAGGGGCAATATTGACCAACAATTCTAAGAGCTAAAACTGAAGGTTAGGCATGGCGATTTCCATCTTAGATAAATGTAAGTATGGGTGTGCCATACCTGTGGGATCCCCGTGGAATCTGGAAATCACTGGTGATCTCCACTGTTTTTTTTTTTTGTTAAACTTTTGAAATGGTGGGTTTAGTTTCGCTTTAAAGGCAGCAGAAAAATAACAGACTTACTGGTCAGATCAGCAGGTGAAAATAAAGGAAAAACTAAAAGGCGAAAAACGAATACAGCCACATCTAAGAATTGTTTTGGGGGTTAATACCGCTTTAAATGTGGTGGTTGCATTAGTTTTCTTCTTTTAGGCTATTTTTCCTTTTATTTTCACCTGGTGATCTGGCCAGTAACACACCTCCTGCATTACAGTGCCCCCACTCTGGATGAAGGAGCAACAGAGACACCTTTGGACAGCAGCATTATCAGTCTGGGGGGAGGAGAGTATTAAAAGCACTAGCAGATTTAGATGGACTAACAAACTGCAGCTGAAATAAATCCTCCTATCCTTTACAGAAGAGAAAGCTGTCATCTTAGACTCTGATGCACATGTGCAGCTTAGTTTACATTCTGGCACACTCCCTGTGTGCCTGGATGACTGCATTCCTTCACATATGCGGGGTGACGTCATTCTGTACCAGCCAAGCAGGCGGCTAAAGACCGGTGTCTACTTTAAAGGGGAACTAAACCCATCAATGTAACTATTTCCCACACCTGTTTCATTTAAGGCATGCTGGGAATGATGACTGTCACAGTTGCTTATGCACTCAACCAATCTGTCAAGCCATCAAATGTCTGCTTATGTACAAATGTGGGTGCTGCTCAGGCTACTACATGATCCCAATCAATTGCCAACTGCTGGGAGTGCTGGCTGGGAATGGAGCTCATCTCATTAGCATGTAGTGAACGAGAAGTTCTGCAAGCCGCACATTGCTGCAAATCCACTCATGGAAAAGTATGTGGCTGTCTCAGCCTGAGCCCTGTCCAGGCCACGCCTCCAACACATTTCGCTCCGCCCCCAGGGCTTAATCATGATCACCAAATTAGTGGACTTCTCCTTCAATACATAAACTGTCTGTTGTCATACCTGATCACATTTGTAGCACTATGGCAATTGCAGATCACACAGACTAAGATGGCAACTTCCTTGGCTAAGAGGGATGGTTTAGTTGCAATTTAAAGCGGAGTTCCACCCAAAAAGGGAAGTTCAGTTTTAAAGAATGGTCCCCCCGCTCCCCATTAAGGATTGGCACCTTTGGGGAGTGGGGGGGGGGGTGATGGGTACCTGAATTTGACAGGTTTCCGCTGCAATCGCCTAGGCGGTTGGAAATGGAAGTTGTCCTCCTACCCTCCCTCCCCGTAGTCTTGTGGGACACGTGACAGGTCCCAGAAGATGATGGGGCCATTCAGGAAGCGCAGCACTACCCGCGCATGCGCAGTGGGCACCCAGCTGTGAAGCCGCAAGCTGTCACAGCCGGGTGCCCACACTGAAGATGCCGGCCTCTTGGAATACAGGACAACTGGAGAAACGGGCTGCAGCGGGGGCAACGCGGGATCACGGGATATGTGAGTGGCTGTTTTTTAAAAGTCAGCAGCTACAGTTTTTGTAGCTGCTGACTTTTAATTTTTTAGAGTGAGTGGAACTCCGCTTTAAGTTTGAACTCCAGCGAACACTCTTTAAAACAAAACCAAATCCTACGTTTTACAGCCAAGGAAGCTGCCATGTTAGCCTCTGTTTTATCTGCAGCTGCCATGGAGCTGTACATGCCACCAATCATTTGATGGCATGACAGTTCAGATGAGCATACAAGCAACTGTGACAGTTATCATTCCCAGCATTAGATAAAAAGATATATGGAGGAGAGCCCCCATAGAAAAGAAGGTACTCTCATGTGACCCAGGTAGTTTTAACGATATAAACCTTTATTGAATCACATATAACACATTTGCACAAGCATGTACAAAAATGTAAGATAGTCTCCACCCATCACCATTAACATATGACAATGTTGTCACTTAAAACTAGGAAAGCCTGGGTAAGATGTAAAATTGTAAGATGTCAATCCCCAAAATGATATATCACAAGGCTCACATTCACCACCACAAAGACATCCCATAGGACCTGGTTAAAGTAGATTTGTGGGAGCGGAACACAGACATAGCCAATAGGGGAATAACTAAACATAAAGAGATGAAATCATGCATATAAATCAATGTTAGTGTCAATCGAGATGATATAATTCTCAGCCATGTATATAATTGCAGAAATTCACCACTTCAATTAGGAACTCAAAAACCTAAAAGTCCTATCACCCTCATAAAAGTTGTGCTGTGAGTGATGTCAGAGGGACAAGATCCAGACTTGGAATCAATAGATGTTCCAGGCAAACCAATCAGTAAGGAAAATGCCCTCTGATGGATAGCTGTAGTCAGTCATGAAATTATTTTGGAGGAGGAGGTCTGTGTGAAAAACAGATTATAAAGTTGAACGGACTCAGCATGGACGTTCACTCAGATTGTAATTAATCAACTTGTCTCCAATTGAAACCATCAATCCACCGCATCAGCGGATAGTTAGGCTGTATAGTGGGAAAGCAATCTACAATCAGTGGCTCATCCACCTTCTGCCACCTTTTTTTTTCTTTTCTATTTCATCATTGCCAGCATACCTTGAATGTAACTGCTTTTTTTTTTAAACCAGTAAATCAATGGGTTTAGTTCCACTTTAAGCAGTTACAGCAACAGCTGTTTTTTTGTTTTTCAAATGAAAATGTTTTACTTAAGTGTCAGTGGTAAATAGTGTGTCTCAACTGCCACTTGTGCTGGACAGCTTGGTCTGGTAAAGTTGAAAAGTTTATTTATTTCAGATACTTATATAGCGCCGTAAATTTACACAGCGCTTTATATATATATTGTACATTCACATCAGTCCCTAACCCTCAAGGAGCATACAATTCTAAGGTCCCTAACTCACATTCATACATACACATACTAGGGCCAATTTAGGCAGGAGCCAATTAACCTAACAGCATGTCTTTGGAGAGTTGGAGGAAACCGGAGTATCCGGAGGAAACCCACGCAGGCACAGGGAGAACATGCAAACTCCAGGCAGGTGGTGCCGTGGTCGGGATTTGAACCAGCGACCCTACTACTGCCAGGCGGAAGTGCTAACCATTTAGCCACTGTGCTGCCCCAGACCTACTGGCCGTATCACCAGGAAAAATAAAAAACCCCACAACAGAAAACTAACGCAGCCATCAAATCTAAGAACTGATAAGCTGCAATAAAATACATTTGTTTTTGGGTTTCATACTGCTGGAACTAATCTAGTTTCTACAAACTAAATTATTTGCTATATTTCTTTTATACTTTTCTTTTTTTTCCCTTTTTATGTTTTTTGTTGTTACCTCTGACCTAATATATGGATTTATGAGGGATTTTTCTGCGAAGAATGTTCATTCAGTAGGAAGCTGTATGGGGCGCTGTCTTTCTCAGAGACGATAATGGCAGTCATCTCTGACAGTCTCTTGTATTGTGTCCCCAGTCTCTGGCAGTCTCCTGCAGCACATCTCTAGACTGCAGCTACTCTTGTAGTAGGTCTGCAGTCTCTGACCGTCCCCTGAAATATGAAGAGTGACTCACAGTGCTTTTTTTTTGTTGTTGAAAACATATGCTTTATTTTTATATAGATATATATAAAAAAAAAAAAAGATACTTAATCGGGGTACATTCCACCCTGTACTGCAACACAGTGCATAAATACACTACATAACAATACAGTCACAATCATACAATACATTCACCCAGCGGTAACTCACTCCTTGGTTATCTCTCGCCCCGACTACTACAACTCCCTCATTGGCTTCCCTTTACATAGGCTATTCCTCCCTTCAGTCCATCATAAATACTGCTGCCAGACTCATCCACTTTACCAACCATTTAGTGTCTGCTACCCCTCTCTGCCAATATCTCCACTGGCTTCCAATCAGTGTCCTCCACCCCTGTCTGCCAATCCCTCCACTGGCCTCCAATCAGTGTCCTCCACCCCTCTCTGCCAATCCCTCCACTGGCTTCCAATCAGTGTCCTCCTCCCCTCTCTGCCAATCCCTCCACTGGCTTCCAGTGTCCTCCACCTCTCTCTGCCAATCCCTCCACTGGCTTCCAGTGTCCTCCACCCCTCTCTGCCAATCCCTCCACTGGCTTCCAATCAGTGTCCTCCACCCCTCTCTGCCAATCCTTCCACTCACCCGACCAATAAAATTCAAAATACTAACAACTTACAAAGCCATCCACAACTCTGTCCCCAGATACAGCACCAACCTGGTCTCAAAATACCAACCAAACAGCTCTCTTCTATCCTCCCAAGACCATCTGCTCTCTAGTTCCTGTGTCACCTCCTCCCATGCTCGCCTCCAGGACTTCTCCCATCCTATGGAACTCCCTACCCCAATCTGTCAGACTGTCTCCTAATCTATCCACCTTTATACGATCCCAGAAAACCCTTCTCTTGAAAGAAGCCTATCCTGCTTCTAACGAGTATACTGCTTTTTATTTCTTCCATCAGCTCATCCCCCCACAGCTATTACCTTTTGTATCACTCAATCCTTTCTCTAAGATTGTAAGCTCTAACGAGCAGGGCCCTCTGTTTCCTCTTGTACCAAATTGTATTGTAATCTACCTTCATTTTATAAAGCGCTCAGCAACCTGTTGGCGTTATATAAATCCTGTATAATAATAATAATAATAATGATGCCAAACATGATGTGCGGAGAAAAAAGTTCCCCGAACCATCACGTCATGCCGCTTATCGTGAAACCGTATTTTTTTCAGTTTTAGACAAAGTGGAGAGGGATTCGAACTTGTGTCAAGTTTTATTGCTGTGTCCCCCATTAGGGAGATTCTTCCTATTTGTCCTGTTTACCATTATCATTGAAAGCAAATCCTGAATTTTGGGTTGAAATCAGAACAGGAAAAGGGCCGAAATCTTCCAATGGGACACTAGTTCTGGTGACATCTCAGCATTCTCTCACTTTGGAGGAAATTCCTTTCACTTCCTGTATTGGCTATGGGACAGGAAGTGAAGGGAAATCTCTGTAATGGGAGACAGATGAAAAAAAAAGTGACAGGCGTAAGGCCAGGTTCACATCTGTGCAGTTGTAAGGGCCGTGATTTGCGCGGGCACAAGAGCCCATTCATTTTAATGGACTTCCGTGCCTCGAGACATGCAGGGAAGTCCCTGCACTTCTTTGGAAATCGCAGCCCACTCGAGAACAGAGATTCCCAGTATGGTTGCGATTTCCAGTGCAGGGGGCAAGCCATTAGAATTAATGGCACCCGCATTCCTCTGTGTGGGTGGTGCAGCTGCAGGTATTTGTGCGGGTCCTGCCTTGCTCTGTGTGGGTGGTGTGGCTGCAGGGATTTGTGAGGGTCCCGCATTCGTCTTTGTGGGCAGTGCTGCTGCAGGGATTTGTGCATGTCCCGCCTTCCTCTGTGCAGCTGCAGGGATTTGTGCGGGTCCCGCCTTCCTCTGTGCGGCTGCAGGGGTTTGTGCGGGTCCCGCCTTCCTCTGTGCGGCTGCAGGGGTTTGTGCGGGTCCCGCCTTCCTCTGTGCGGCTGCAGGGGTTTGTGCGGGTCCCGCCTTCCTCTGTGCGGCTGCAGGGGTTTGTGCGGGTCCCGCCTTCCTCTGTGCGGCTGCAGGGGTTTGTGCGGGTCCCGCCTTCCTCTGTGCGGCTGCAGGGGTTTGTGCGGGTCCCGCCTTCCTCTGTGCGGCTGCAGGGGTTTGTGCGGGTCCCGCCTTCCTCTGTGCGGCTGCAGGGGTTTGTGCGGGTCCCGCCTTCCTCTGTGCGGCTGCAGGGGTTTGTGCGGGTCCCGCCTTTCTCTGTGCGGCTGCAGGGGTTTGTGTGGGTCCCGCCTTCCTCTGTGCGGCTGCAGGGATTTGTGCGGGTCCCGCCGTCCTCTGTGCGGCTGCAGGGATTTGTGCGGGTCCCGCCTTCCTCTGTGTGAGTCGTGCGGCTGCAGGGATTTGTGCAGGTCCCGCCTTCCTCTGTGCGGCTGCAGAGATTTGCGCGGGTCCCGCCGTCCTCTCTGCGGCTGCAGGGGTTTGCGCGGGTTCCGCCTTCCTCTGTGCGGCTGCAGGGGTTTGCGCGGGTTCCGCCTTCCTCTGTGCGGCTGCAGGGGTTTGTGCGGGTTCCGCCTTCCTCTGTGCGGCTGCAGGGATTTGCGCGGGTCCCGCCTTCTTCTGTGCGGCTGCAGGGATTTGCGCGGGTCCCGCCGTCCTCTGTGCGGCTGCAGGGATTTGCGCGGGTCCCGCCGTCCTCTCTGCGGCTGCAGGGATTTGCGCGGGTCCCGCCGTCCTCTCTGCGGCTGCAGGGATTTGCGCGGGTCCCGCCATCCTCTGTGAGGCTGAAGGGATTTGTGCAGGTCCCGCCTTCCTCTGTGCAGCTGCAGGGATTTGCACGCCCGCAGCGACACCACCCGCACAGATGTGAACCAAGCGCCTTGTAATCCTCCATTATATTATCCAACATTTAGAAGAAATAGGTTTGCCCATAGTAACACTCCCATTGCGTTCACCAGGCCTGCTTCCTGTAGGATTACATGCAATGAATGCTGTTTAGCCCTTTGATGACGTCATGCAGGTAAAGCGACTCCCGCTGCTCTACAGCTAAAGAACACTCGCTCTGCGTCCTCCTCACCACGTCGCGTCCGCCCCGCCCGGAGGCTGGCACAAATCTCGCGCCTGCGCAACCAGACCTCCGAAGCCCACTGCTTCTGGCCAATCAGAAAGCGCTTTGGAGGACCCTCCCGGCCGGCGAGGCCTACCACAGCCATCCAATCGCGGAGAAGCTTGCATCCCCCGCTGAGGTCCTGGTGGGAGGAGGAGGAGGGGAGAAGCAGACTGCTTGGAGGCGGCAAGATGGCGGCCGGATACTGAGGGCTTCGCCGATTTCCAGCCGGTGTCGGATGTAGTTTTCGCGGCTGGCGAAAAATCAGCAAAAGAGAAGAGAAGGGAGGAGCGCGTAGCCGAGGCCGGCTTTGTCTGGCGGTAGAGCGGGAGGAAAGGCCGAGGCTCCGCCTCGTACGGCGGCCAGCAGACATCTTCTTCCCATAGTCCTATTAATAATCCTCGGCGGACCCGCCATGACTTCCATTCACTTCGTGGTCCATCCGCTGCCCGGGACCGAGGACCAGCTCAATGACCGGTAATCCCCTCCCTCCCCCATTCCTTTCCCTCCTTCATAGGCTGAGGCCTGGGGCCCGTGCGACAATAGAGGGGCCCCAGCCAATGAGAGGCCGACCTTCCCGCACATGGGGCCCACATTTCCCTGATGAGGAATGGGGCTTCATGTACGAAGGCTGGAGCCAATCAGAGCTTCTTGTAGTGTACGGATGTATTTGGCGCCCTTATCTCCGTGTCTTAGCGGATTTACGCCGCCATTGGCGATTATTTTTTTTTCCACGGTCGCTTCGTTCTTTGTCACCAAAGTAAAGATGACCCCTGTGCTTTCCGCGAGTTCGAATACAGGAGGTGCGCTGGGTAGATGGTTGACGAGGATGGGGCCTAGAGACCCTTTCGGGGGGTTCGCTTGGTGGCTCCCCATCCATACAGGCCGCCCTTATAGAAAGGTAAAACAGAAGCTCTCCCGGTGCCGCCATCTTCACCCGCTCCTCCTCCTGGGTGTGGATGGAATGGCTGGGCTGTGATGACATCACTCCTGCACATGCACACATGAGCCAGTGTAGCGGCACGGCGCTCTGCATTCATGGCACACCCAATGTTCCCGGACTGCAGAGCACATGGTGCAAGGACAAAAAAGAAGCGCACCAACCTTGCGCATTCTCAGTAGACCAAATAATTATTTAATACAAAAATATACTCAAAAACAATGAAGTATTTCAAGAAGCTCTGATGAAGGAACGTGTCAGCTGTTCCCTGAGTGTCCACCCCTATGATGGGACTCACGCAAGTCTTACCATTCCATAGTTCCTTTGAGAACTGACGTGCTTGAAATACTTCATTGTTTGTAAGTATATTTTTGTATTCAATAAATATTTGGTCTACTGAGGTAATGCGCAAGGTTGGTGCGCTTCTTTTTTGCTTTTGCTTCACCGTATTGGTCGGGCTTCCCCAGCCTTGTTTGGAGCTGCACAACCCCATATGCACAGGTGGTCGAATTTTTTCAAGTTCTGGTTCCATCTATCCACCTCTTTTGGGTCTCAGAGCGCAGGAGAGTTCGTTTCTATTTGACATGCGTAAGGACGTCACCGGCTAGAGCCAATGTGAATGTCTCCTGAACGGCACACGTTTCGGAGATGTATTCCTTACCTACAGGTAAGGCCCTTTTCACGTGGGGCCGAGTCCGTATGCTCAGCAGGGGATCTATCTGCTGATCCCGCGGAGTGGGCGGATTACAGCATAAGCGGAGCACACAGGACTCTGCGCTCTGTGGACGGCAAGGTGTAAATAGATCAGCTGTCCGTTTACACCAGACTGCCCTCAGATCCGATCCGCCCAGACGGAGGGGGAACAGATCCCCTTCTATTTGTTTTTAGCAGATTGCAGGTAGGTGGGTGTAGACACACAAGTCGGTATACACCTGGCCTCCCATTGAGGAGAATGGAGGGTTCGATCAGGTCTGTCTGAAAAATGGATAGGCAGACTTGATCTGACTGACCGTGTGAAAGGGTCCTACGACTTATTGTAAGCTCACCTGTTAATGCATGTTTAACCTCTTCCTGGCGGCCTCTAGGAGGCTGGGCTTGAACACAGCGAGGCTGCATAAATGCTTCCCAAATATAAATATTTCTGTGCTGAGTGCGCACTCCCGGCACAGTTACCGGCAGGATTTCTTTCTATTTTGAGCTCTCCAGCAATGCGATAGCCAATAACGGCAGTCACATGATTGGAATGTCCACCTCCCAGTGTCTAGAACAGCCTTTCTCAACCAGGGTGCCCAGGCACCTTGGGGTGCCTTGATGTTTCTTCAGGGGTTCCTTGGCAAACTGCCTAAACATTGCCCAAAAATTGTATACAAGCCGGTGGATGGATCAAGCCAACCTTTAGTTACACAAACTGACAGGTTTTCATTGTGCACCATTACAACCTTCTAGCGCCAGCATCCTCACAACCAATGACGCCATCAGTTGATATGAAGGATGTTTGTCGCATGCATGGCATCCTTGTTTGACCCTCCCCTGCCCCTCTCTATCAGTAATGGGCGCAAATTAGCTGAGTGATAGAGAGAACTTGAGGGAGAAGAGAATCATTGGAATACTATTCAAGCCAGTGTGCAAAAGTGTATTTGCATTGGAAGAATAAATCCCCTCTAACATTGGGTGTTCTACATGTGTGGGTGTTGCTGCACTAAGTAAAACTATTAGAATAGGTTTTTTACATTTTAGTATGGGATTCCTTGAGACCGTGCCTCAAGAGGGTTCATAACCTTAAAGGGTGCCTTGACTGAAAAAAGGTTGAGAAACGTTGGTCTTAAAGGGCCAGGAGGTAGCGCAGGAAGGGGTTAAAGTAGTAGTTCATTATGGGCTTAATAAGCAGGATATACACGTAAATACTTCTCATGCACCATCCCACCATCCACACCAAAGACGTAGATGGAGGAACCTCCCCTGCCCGTAACTATGGTTATCGGAATACATGAACAGTGGTTGCAGCCAACTATTATCACTCCTTCAGTTTTTCAAAGTTCTGCTCTGTGGTGCCGAACGGTGCCACTCTTGGCTTGGATGTTGGCTGATTCACTGGATCTCAAACTGTGTATGTTCAGATTTAGATGTAGCTACTAAGCCGACTTGTTTCCAGGGATAAAGTCCCTGAGGAAGTCTGGACTGCTGAGTGCGATTAGTCAGGAAATCTCTATTCGTAGTTGCATAGTTTAGTCTGGCTGAAAACTTTCCTCCAGTTCAACCAAACAAAAATATAAAGTTATAAGTCTACACCCAGAGTTGATCCAGAGGAAGGCAAAAAAACCCCAGCAAAGCATGATTCAATTTGCTCCTGTAGGGGAAACAATTTCTTCCTGATCCCCCGAGAGGCAATCGGATATTCCCTGGATCAACGTTGCCTATAAATCTTAGCAACCAGTTATATTCTGTGTATCTAAGAAAGAATCCAGGCCTTTTTTAACCACTTCAAGTCCTGACACTTTCACCCCCTTCCTGTCCAGGCCAATTTTCAGCTTTCAGTGCTATCACACTTTGAATGACAATTGTGCGGTCATGCAACACTGTACCCATATGAATTTTTTGAGACCGACAAAACTTTATTTTGGTGGTGTTTATTCACCACTGGGATTTTTTTTTTTTTTGCTATATAAATGAAAGTCCCAAATTTTTGGAAAAAGGTGTTTTTTCTTATAAAAGTTAGCAAATAAACAATCTTTCTTCATAAATCTTTGCCAAAATTTATTCAGTTATCGTTTTAGTAAAAAAAAAAAACAAATTAGTTTATAAGCAAAAATTATAAATTTTCAAAATTTTTCTTTACATTTTTATTTTATTTTTTTATATTTTTTTTTTTTGGGGGGGGGCGGTGATTTTTCATTTTTTACACTGATTGCTTTTACACCCATGAAGGCTGTAAAAGCAATCATTTCTCCTCTCTGGCTGCATTTTTGCACCCATTGAGAAATATTGAGAGCTGTGATTGGTCACAGCTTGTCACATGGTACAGGGCTGTTGTGAATAGCCTTGTATCCTGTGACCTCTGTGATTCACAGATTTCACACATAGTAAGCAATGATGCCAGGAAGTGACATCTTGCTTACTACTATTCATGTGATCACTGATTGGCCAATCAGTGATCACATGAATTGGGACCTCACACAGAGGGTACAGTACAGTGATTGGTGTTCCGCTGTGTCCAGAGGACATAGCGAGCACTGGATTGCGGTGTCGTGTACTCCCAGGGAGCGCGCACAGGCTGTGAATGCAGGTGCCGTTTATAAATGGCAACCCGCTCCTGCATTGCTTCCGTCCAGCCATTTATGTACTAGGGCCGGACAGGAAGTGGTTAAAGCAATCCACTGAGCTGGCCAAAACCAACTCTTGAGGGAGTCTATTCCACATTTTCACAGCTTTTCTTTGAAGAAACCTTTCCATATTTGGAGGTTAAAATTCTTCATAGTCCAGTGGTTCTCCGGCTTGCCTGATGAAGGGGGAGTTTTTTTTTTTAGCCCCTGAAAAGCATTGGCTTCCTTTGTTGACCTCCACTCCTAATAAAGACCATCTTGTACACTTTCTAGCGGGTTGGTGGACCTTCACCCTATTCAACAAGTTGACATAATTCCCCCCCCCCCACCCATTCCTTTTTAGGTCTTGTTCACACTAGCAGTTAAATGGGTAGCTTTAAAACCCTTCTTTTGTGCCCCGTTTTTTTACCACCCCTTGACCACTGCAGCAGCTATGGCTGTACACATGCTGCAGCTACAATGCTTTGTGGCTGTGGAAAGAATTGTGCCCCCTGTAGCTTTTGGTTGGTGTTACATCTCCACTTCCCCCCACTACCTGAAGCCTCCAGATTTAACACGTCATGTGCCTCCTAGGAAGCTTAAGGGCATTCAACACACTAGGCATGTGCCACAGTGCATCATCAGGGGGCTGCATGTCTCTTCCAGTCATTCCCCTGATGGTGGACTATAAGAAGAGAAGATGGTGGTGTAGGACTTGGTGTGCAGTGACAAAGTTGAAGATTACACCAGAACACTGGTTTACCTGGGTATGTGAGTATGGTTTTTGAGGACAACCCCATACAAGATGACCCTAACAAATTGTTAGTAATATGTGCGATTACCCCATACCCCTCCGTGGAAATAATTTGTTCTCTTACTGGAACCTTGTCCAAGAGTTTCATCCCGGCAATCTTTGGCAATGAGACGACAGGCAGTTCTATAACAGGAGGTGCAGTTCGCTGTTCCATTAACATAGTCAGGAAGTTAGGCCCCCTTTCAGATGAGTGTTCCGATCAGGTCCGCCTTTTAGTTTTTCAGGTGGACCTGACTAGAAGGTCCATTCATCTCTATGGGCGGGTCGGTGCAAGCGGCCTTATGTCAGTTTACACCTGACTACCTCTGGGTCTGGTCAAGCCTGCTTAAAAAAACAAAAAATGGAGACGATTCTGTCTTCTTCTGTGTAGGCAGAGCAGATTGGTGGTAGCCGGGTGTAAATAGACAGCAGAGTCCATTTACTGCTGGCTGCCCATAGATCAGAGCAAACTTTGCCCATGTCTGTTCTGCAGATACTGAGCAGACTTGGATATGTCGTCCCCCCGCTCTGTTCTGATCAGCAGGGGATCGGATTGGCTCACAGATGCCCTGCTGATTGTAATGGGATCCGCCACGTGTGAAAGGGGCGTAAGTATGTCTAAAGCCAAACCCTTTTTTATTTATATTTAATGTTCCGTAGGGTCAATTTGCCTTTATTTCCTGTCTGTTAGACACATCAGGATGTGGGGAAATATCTCCAAAGTAAGGGAAATCTCTTGACAGTTGGCATTGACTGGGTGACTCCATAGACAGGTTTCCTTCCATCCTTGTTATGGTGACAACTCAGTGATGAGGGTCACAATTTTGAGTCCCTAAGACAGTGGTCACTAGAAGAAGTAGAGTGAATCACCCCAACACAGGGAGCAATAAAAACTGGAAAAAGGGCACAATCCTTCTCATGCCTTAAAACCTGAAGCAGAATTTGGTCTTGGCAGCTGGGCACATTGGGGGGTAAAAGGGCCAGGTAAAGGAAGTACAGGCACAACTCAAACATCTTAAATGACTTTGCTGTTGACTTGCATGTGCCAGGCTTGTTATGTACAAAGATGTGATCAGGATCTCTGTACCAGCTTTGGAGGAAAAGCCATGGACATGTAGATCTTTATCTCACTTGGTGGGAGATCTTTATGCGTATATAGTCAATAGCCCACCAAATAGAACACATTGAGATCTTCTTTATTTTAACAGCTGTCATGTCTTTCAACTTGTTTCACTTACTGAAGGGTATTTGTGCAGTAAAATGACTGTTCCCGTTTTGGTTGAAGACTGGTTAAAATTAAAGCAGCAATCTTTTTACTGCACATGGAGTTAATCAGTAAAACGTAGGAACTATAATTGAGTACATACTCCTAGCGCTACTGCAGGGCTACATGCTACCCATGCATGCTGTGTGCAGACATCTGTTTCACTTGTATGCTGATCCTGGCTTTCTGGAGCACAGTGAAAGGTTGCAGCTTGATTCCTTAGTTCCATGTATTGAAACTCAAGCATAGCAGTGCAGCAGAATAAAACCTGCCCCTCACCATTTTTTAAAGTGGTATTAAATACAGAAACACATTTCTTATATTTCAGCTTGGCAGTTCCTGTTTTATTATTTTTTTCTATTTTTAGTTTTTTCCCTTCTCATCTGGTTTTTCAACTTCCTTTTTAACAGAGTAATCTGTCCAGCAAAAGTAGCAGTTAGAGGGTTGAGGCAAATCATTTACCACTAATAGGGATGCTTACAATGATCAGCTTTTATTTATGTAAAACCTTTATCCTAAAGAAGAAAATCTATTGCTGTACCTGCTTCAAAAGTGTTAGCTGGCGGTAGGCTTTAATTTGTTAGACAAGTCCGCCCAAGGCTAGGTTCACACCTTGTGCAGGGCTTGCCAAATCTCAGGCGCCAGCCCACCCATCACTGGCACCAGGCATGAGCAATGCTTGACACCCCAGACATGTAATTTTGGGTGGTGGGCAGCCGACCCAGTTCAAACATCCAAAAACAAACAAACAAATCCAGCTCTGCTGCTTACTCGCAACAGAACCAAAGTTTTCTCTCTCCTCCCCACACACTGGCACCCAGTGCACTTTCTGTCCCCTCTCCCAGCAGGCCCATTGCCATTGTGCAGAAAGGTTCCCTCACACTCCCCAAACCCTTAGCACCCCCTAATCCACGCGCACTGTGGCCCAACCCTCCTCGCCAGTCCCGGCGCCAGAGACTAACTGGAGGGTGAGCAGAGTCCAGCCCACACAGCATGCCGCACACCACAGCACACACACCAAAACCTCCTGCTTCGACAACCTCCAGTGTCAAATCCCCACACCCCGAGAGCCCCAAAGGGACACGCATCCTCCGAAACCACCCAGTGAGTAATCTGTCCCACCCAGCAGCACCGCAAACGAATGAGACCGCCTGACCCCAAATAAATATATATTTTTTTTCCCGTTAAAAGAAAAACTGGCTCCTATATTTTTTTTTTTTTTTTTTTTTTTAGCCAGTTCCTAGATTCAAACCAAATTTGTCAAGCCCTGATGTCAAGTGTGTGCGCAAAATTGCTTGCTTTTCCGACATGCACAGAAACATGCTGCCCTTTAGCAGACATATCTGCTAATGCGTGCACCATGCCACATGGTGCTGCAGTGCATTTGTGGAAAAGGGTCAGGAACGTTTTACGCATTTCTTGCAAGTAGAGCAGCCAGTTGAAATGAATGGGGGCCGCCTTACACACAATGTGTGGAACAGCACAGGCTCCATCACTTTATGGTGTGGACCCAGCCTGAATCTGCTACTGCATCTAACACTGCCCTATCCACAGTCTAATATTCTGCGGTAAATCTATCTCATTAAACTGGCAATAGATTCTGATTTTCTTGCCTTCCACCACGGGTGGAAGGAAAGAAAATCGCTAGATTCCCCCATCAACATACTCTGTGTTGATGGCGGAATGCTTCCCGTGGAGCTATTGTGTTCTGCTGGCAGGGGTCCTCCCCGGTCAGCAGAACGTGATTACTGCTTGTGGCTATAGCTGCCAGCTGTAAACACATGTACAAAAAAATCCGACAGGCTGGTTGTACCCAACTTGGATACAAGCAGCCTGCCCATAGATGGATCAAATCTTGGCCGGTTCCTGCTGAACTGGTCGAGGTTCGATCCATCTATGACTGGCTTTAGACTATTCAGGGATGCGGTCACTGTTTGGGTATTCGGACAACGGAGGATTTCTGAATACAATAGCTGTTAGTGTAGATTCCTCCATCCATGCTGTTTGGTGTTGGTGGAAGAATCTATTGATTTTCTTTTGTTCAACCCACTGGCTTAAAGAGAAAAATCTAGCCAGCAGCTTAATTATGTTTCCAAGTTGGACGATTACTGTCCCTCGGATATGTTTCACTTGAGAGTAGTATGTGTGTGTGAGATATATAGATATATAGATATATATATATTACATTACACACAACCAGCCTTAATTCTTATAACAAAACAGGTCTTGAAATGCTGTAAGCAAATGATGGGCAAACAGCCGTTTCCCAGCCGTGGGAGTTGCAGTTCCTCAATAACCTGGAGATATGTCACATGCTATGCAGCTATTAGAAAAGCACACACTCCTTTGTTTCCAACAGAATATTGCTCCCCTCTGTTACACATTCAGCATCATCTTTTGTCATGTTGGTAATTTGGGTATTTTTTCCTGAAGTCCTTTGCTGTCATGTCCTATTTGTGGATGTTGCAAGGACTGAAGGGCAGAGGATGGTTATGTATATGTACGTTATGTGATAATTATCTTCTTGTCTTGACAGGATGATGGTTAGCTCATGTGCTTTGATGTATCTCACGTGCTTTGGCTTCTTGTTTGTTTTTTTAACATCAATTTCATTTACCTGTGATATTCTTGTGTCTTGGGATTAGCTAGTGTGACATGGATTATTTGAGGTTACATGGCAGATAAATTGGGGTTTGATTTTATTACTGTAAAGGATTTCTTTCTTGTATTTTGTGCATATCGACTGAGCTAGGAAACTGCTTACATATTGAAATCTTAGTGTTTCTAAGATGTTTTGCTTTTTTGGTTGCTGTAGAATTGAAACCCTTCCATTACTGTATCCTCTGCTTGAGAGAACGTAGTAATTCAGGGAATACTTTTTTTACAATGAAATGTCTTTTCGAAAAAGGAGGAAGCTTGGTATGTTTTGAATAATTGGCTTTTATTCCATTTCATATGAAAAGACACACTTTTTTGTGAATGTGAGTGTTCTGTTAATATACTGTCTGTAGAGAGAAGCAATGTAGAAGTTGTACGCTGCGAATATATAATCTCCCAGCAGTTCAGCGTTGCAGGTCTGTCAGAAGTTTTTGCTCTGACCTGGTGACACATTTCCATGCTGCCTTGTCACGTGTTAGCTGGAAGAGGCCTAGCCTCATGGAGTCTGCTTTCATCCATCTGCAGGGCTTTCTGTTTCAGCCATTAGTTTTTAGCTGTTGCAGATGTCATTTTTTTTTCTTTTTTGCTTCCTGTTACATTATTGATATTACTTCATAATGTTTTATCCTGAAAGTGTCACTAAACCCAATAAGACAAAAAAATATTTAATTTGATACATTTTATCTGTTTTCACTTTTGTACCTCCTTGTAGCAGCCTCTGGCAGAAGAATAAAGACTTGTCTGCTCTGCTCCAACTTCATTAAGGAAGTTGCTCTACGTTCAGTCTCTGTGGTTCCACTGTATATGGGGGAATATCTCCCCCTACTCTACTCGCTTTCAACAACAGTAGTGGTGTGAATGAGAGGCCCTTACACGTTGGCACTGACTGCATCCTCTATTCATAATATCATCGCCCAGACAGAGCAGTACATGTATTTGTATCAGCAAGTGCAATGATTACTGATGTGTGTAGTTTGCAGAGAGCAGTGCAAATGACTGCAATGGATGTGCGCTGCTTGTATCCAAGAAGAAGTCAAGGAAAAAGAATCTGTGGGGAGCATTCCAAGAGACCACTTTAAGAAAAGAGATGTGTTCACAGTGGTGCAAATTGTCATGTGATTTGACTGTTCCAAATCACATGACAAGATGCTCCCTATCTGTGCCCATTGAACCGTTCAAACCGGTGCAACTCCAACTTTGCGCTACGGCACCAATTTTGAAAAACCGTTTCCTGCACTATTTTTGGCGATTTCATGTGTGACTTGCACAGGGTGGATTTGATTTAAATCACTAGTCAGTAAGGCTTGATTTAAATCCTAGGTTTTTACATAAAGACTAATTCTTGCTGGTATAACTTTAATATGCAAGTAGATGAAGATTTTTAGAATAACAACTTTTCATAGTTTTTTTTTTATCCCCAGTTTAATAGGTTAATCATTCGTATTTGGACAACTTTTCTGTTGTACTTAGGAAGGAGAAAAATAATCATTACCTTAATAATAACAATTTAAATAGATTTATTCAACTGAAACAATAACATTCCAGCATATGTTATTCGCTTAAACATCCATGTTTGTTAACTAATTTGGCTAAACAAAATATATATATTTTAAGAAACTTAGACTGTCAGCCCCTTCCTCCTCACACTTAGTTTCACTTTCTTCTTGTGCGGATCTATTCCACTCCAAACAATCAGAAAAATATTGTTTATTCTATTCGCTGAACTTCTTGAAACTTAGCACTGAAGGGGTTGATTCTGTATTCATAGGTTTGTAGAAGTTAGGATTAAGGTCTTTTTCTTAACTCTGTTCATGTTATAACATTTTTGCTGTGAAGAAGAGGCATGTGATCTCCGCTGAGTCAAATTCAGTTTTGAGAACTGCAAAAGTAAACCGAGCATCTGTGATAATATCTTGTAGGCAGAGAAACTGCCCAATAATCTTACAGAAACCTCTGGAAGAGCATGACATTGTGAATGGATTCGTGGAATTTATTTACCAAAAAAATTAAACATACAGCCTTATTCTACATAATTAGAAAACTAATCTTTATTTCATGATGGAATAACCTTTGGATGGTAATATATTTTCCTCAAAAAGCATTTTATTTAAAAAAAATCCGATTTAAATAAAAAAAAATTCGATAATTTTTTTTGTTTTTTTTAAATCATTGATTTTTATCCACCCTGGACTTGCATAGACATCTGTTCACGAAGTCACACAGATATCAGGCAGGCCACACGTGAAACCCACTGATCAGCGGCTATGACATTGCACCAAGTTAAGTGAGTGATTTCAAAGCCGCATTCCGTGTGAACCAGGGCTAAAAGTCATTTTTAAGATTCTAAAAAAAAAAAAAAGCTGTGGTTTAGGACATTATGCTGGATTAAGGTGGAGCATTTGGTGACCCTTTTAAAATGGAAAATAGTTCTTGGGCTCAATTGACACAAGGAAAAATCTTGTTTTCTTTCCTTGTCTAATCTTCAGATCTTATTGATCTCCGCTGAATATAGCTGTCACATTCTTTTGAAAATAAGGCTGTTTAGACCGGGTTTACACCGACATCAAAAGCGCATCAAATAGAAGTCAAAGGGAGCGCACCTAAACCTACGGGTAAACCACACATACAGACGTGCTGCAGCCACACTGCAGCACACCAGTGTGAATCCGCTGTTTTGGGTTCATGCATGCAACTACCTGGAGTTGTACAATTCAGGTGTTTCCATGCCCGGGAGCCACAGGTGCTGCCTACAGCTACCCCATAGACATGAATGGTTGTATGCGGGTACACAGTGGTATTTACTTAAACCTGTGTATACCTACAGATGTAAAACACTGTTACAGACATCAGGTCATATATATAATTGTTTTGGATATGCAGGGAAATGGATCAGCTTGATATAAATATCCATGTGTTGTTTAAGGCCTCTTACACACAGGAAGAACCCATCAGCAGATTTGATTGCTCAGGTCTGTCCGCTCTGCATAAGCACAGCCTGCTGTCCTCTATGGGCTGTCAGATGGAAAGGGACAGTCTGTCCGTTTCCATCCAACTGTTATCCAATCTACCAGACGGATGGTGAACGGATCCCCATCCATTGTGTTTTTAGCAGACAGGATCAGATGCAGGCTGGGTGTAAATGAACACATCTGTTTACACCTGCTGCTCCATAGAGAGAAATGGAACATCTGATCAGGTCTGCTTGAAGAAAGGACAGGCAGACCCGATCGGTCCACTCATGTGAAAGGGGCTTTAGAAGCATTACAATGTTACACACTGGTAGTTTAAAAACATTTGTTACAGATTTGGTTTTGAAAGCAATACAGTGTTACAGATCATTTAGCAACAAATGTACTTGTCTGCTTAACTTGAACTAATCAACCATCAGAAGTTGAGTCCCCCTACTCTCCCTTACAGCACAGTGCAACACCCCTGCCCTCTTCCCCCCCATTACCTTGTGCTGCTGCTGGGGGTGGAGCTGGGAAGCAGTGCAGGGTCCGTAGGAGGGACCACAAGAGGGCTGGAGTCAGCTGCCGGAGACTGCCGAATGCTGAGACCAGAGGAGGCAGAGACGAGGGGGTGCTGCAGCTGCACAGAGCGATGCAGAATCTGTTGCAGTCCTGTCTGATGTTGACTGCTGGGACAAGTGGGGCAGAGATGTGCAGGATCTGGCAGAGGAGTTCTGTCCTCTTCTCTGCTGCTGACTCCAGAGACAAGGTGGTCACGGAGAGGAGGAGGGTGCCGCAGCTGCATGAGAAGTGCAAGGGTCACATTAAATGGCCTGACAGGCTGGGATCGACCCTCTGGCGTTTTGTTTGACACTAGAGGGCAAATCTCCAGATCTAAGTTTAGAAACAATGGTTACTGTAGATGAAGTAAAAAGTTATAAAACAAACAAATTAAAAGCACCCTGCCAGTCTTCCCACACACATACCCATGTATTGAGTGCACGTGTATACAAGCAATTTTGCCACACATAATATAGATCACCTTGCACACCAGAGTGAGAAAACGAATTGTACATCCCTCCCTGGTTAACACTAAGCTGATGAGCTGTAAAGGCTTTTAAAGTGTCATGTATTCATAGTTGGGACCATCATTTTTTGCACTGTACTTTTTTGCCATTTCCCTTGCACACAGTTTTGAGGCCTGCAATATTTGGTAACACTACCCCATCTTTTATGTAGTACCAAAAATTCTGGATTAAAGGATAATTTCACCTTTTTCTAACATGTTACACCCATATTCAGGGTGTAACTTGTAACATGTTACTCTAAGACCAGCCCCCGCACCCCCCAATCCCCTGTTTTGTGAGTGGGAAGGCTACAAGTCCCGACAGCCTTTGCGGCTGGCTGTCTGCTTGTAATTATCAATTACCATGGTCCTGTTGAGTTCTGTGGTACTTCATTGATTCTTCTTGTCAGTGTGTATCTGCTTTGCCTGTATGTGATAGGAGTAGACAGATACACTGGTAACACAAGTCTGCAGGAGCCCTGCATTGCACCAGCAATCTAATGATCGCTTGTGCTGTGCTTTCCAGGTGCCTAAAACGAAAGATAGTAAATGCACATATTTTTTGCCTGCAAAAAAATGTTCATTTATTATTTTTTGTTTTAAAGAAACTATTCATATACATTTTTTGTGTGCATTAAATTTCATTTTAGTGTATTCTGCAAAAAAAATAAATAAATTGATATATAGTTGCACAAATATTACTACTACTGTCTTTATACAACAGGGCTTCTGTATTCACAAAATATATAATGTTCTGAATTTTATAGCCAAAAATGCTAATACTTAACATCTGTTAAAATGCTCCACAGGGAAAGTGGTTCTAAACTCTAATTTTTATTTTCTTTTTCTAGCTTAATGCATTTTCTGCATTAAGCTTAAAAAAAAAAAAAAAAACAACCCTCCTACCCCCAAAAAAACTTTTTTTTTTCCTTCTCTAATACGTATCTGACTCTGGTATCATTCCAGCACTGTGCCCAGCTGTCAGTTTTCTATCCTTGCTCTCACAGGCACAGTGGCCAGCAGAGGATGAGCCATTGGCTTCTGTTAGTCAAATCCTTTTAGGGGGGTGAGGGGGCATGGCCAAACGTGCCCCGTATGTGTCTATGGATGCACAAAGCCTGGCTTGAGCGCACGGCCACACGTATGCCCCCATACTAAGTGGCTTGCTGTGGTGTCACACGGAAAAGGAGCAGAGATTGCTGGCAGGGGACCCCAGAATAGGTGGTAGGGCTCTACTTTGTGCAATATCCTTGAACAGAGCTTGTAAGTATAAACCTGTTTTTTAATTTTTTTTTTTTAAAAAACACTTTACAACTGCTTTAAAATTACTAATATTATGTTTTTTATTACAAATCACTGTGTGCACAATACCGTGTGTATATAGGTGATTTTTCACTTCTGGGTAGGGGGCTGTTCACACCCGCCCACGTCGCCATTCACGGCGGTGGCTGTTAGTCACCGGGTCCCAGCCGGTGATTACTTGCTGGCGTGAAGTGATTGCCGAGGATCTCTGCGGGGGAGGGGGGGGAGGGCTGTTAGTAAACAAAACCGGTCTCCTTCCTGTCAGCACCTGCACACTGCATTGCAAGGCTCTGCATAGCACAGCCATACAAAGGAGTGTGCTTACAGTAAAGCACAAGCACAGCCCATGATGTAAAACAGCACACAGTTAACCCTTTGATTGCCCGAGATGTTAACCCCTTCATGCCCAGTGCCATTTAGTACAGTGTCGGTGCTTTTTATTAGCACTGATCACTGTATTGGTGACACTGGGGATGTCATTGACATCAACTCAGTTCCCCCCAGTGTCAGAATGCCTGCCACAGTCCCGCTATAAGTCACTTATCGCCACCATTACTAGTTTAAAAAAAAAAAAGCCCAGTTTATGTACTGCCATTTGTAAACACTATAACTTTCACATAAACCAGTTATTTACACATATTGGGATTTTTTTTTTTTTTTTTTTAGCAAAGATATGTAGCAGAATATATTTTGGCCTAAATTTGAGTAAATTTAGATTTTTTTCAAAAACTGTTTACTGGACATGTTTAATAGCAAAAAGTAAAAAATATTCTTTTTTTCTCAAATTTGTCAGTCCTTCCTTTTTTTTTTTTTTTTCTTTTTTCTTTTTTTCATAGCACAAAAAATAAAAATCGCACAGGCGAGATCAAATACCACCAAAAGAAAGCTCTATTCTATTTGTGGGGAAACAAGGATGTAAATTTCATTTAGGTGCAGCATTGCATGACCGCATGATTGTCAGTTAAAGTAACGCAGCGCCGTAACGCAAAAAATGTCCAGGTCAGAAAAGGAGGTAAATCCTCTGGAGGGCAAGTGGTTAACAGTTATGTACCTCTCTCTTTTCTAAACAGTGTTTGTAAACATTGTTATACTTTTTTTTTTTTTTTATATAATACAGTAGCAGATTCCACAGCTGCTCTATTTACACTGCAGTTCCCACCTGTCTTGACAGCCAGGTGTGGGAGGGAGTGCAGCAGAAGGATGGTGTGTATTATACATGCCCTATGTACTGTTATGAAACTTTTCAGAACTTGGTTGTGGAAGTAAAACTTTAATTTTTTCTGCTAAAAACTTATTACAAAGTTTCTGTGGCATAACATATATAGTTTGAGGTCAACATCATACTAAAGTTAATTTTTGAATTGCATTTGGCGGTAAGGTTGTGACTTGCAGTTTAGGGGAACCCTGAAAATAGTTATAGTCTGGCTGAAAAAAAGTCCATCAAGTTCAACCATTTAAAAAAAAATAGTTATAATCCTATACCCACAGTTGATCCAGAGGAAGGCAAAAAAACCCAGAAAAGCATGATCCAATTTGCTCCTGAAGGGGAAAAAAATCCTTCCTGATCCCCTGAGAGGCAATCGGATATTCCCTGGATCAACTTTACCTATAAATGTTAGTATCCAGTTATATTCTGTGAAGAAAGAATCCAGGCCTTTTTTAAAGCAATACACTGAGCTGACGAGAACCAATAGGGAGTCTATTTTATTCCACATTTTCACAGCTCTTACTGTAAAGAAACCTTTCCGTGTTTGGAGATTAAATTTCTTTTCCTCCAGATGTAAAGAGTGCCCCCTTGTCCTCTGTGATGACCTCAGGGTGAATAGCTCTACACCGAGTTCACTATATGAACCACTGATGTATTATACATGTTGATCATATCCCCCCTTAATCTCCTCTTCTCAAGAGAAGAAATTCAGTTCCTCTAATCTTTCCTCATAGCTGAGCTCCTCCATGCCTCGTATCAGTTTGGTTGCCCTTCTCTGTACTTTCTCCAGTTCCCCAATGTTCTTTTTGTGAATTGGTGCCCAAAACTGAACTGCATATTCCAGATGAGGTTTTACTAATGATTTGTACCGGGGTAATATGATATCTCTCTCTGGAGTTTATATCTTTTAATACAAGAGAGGATTTTACTCGATTTAGAAGCCGCAGCTTGGCATTGCATGACATTATTAAGCTTGTGATCTACCAGAACCCCCAGATCCTTCTCCACCATTGATTCCCCCAGTTGTACCCCCCCCCCCTAGTATGTATGATGCATGCATATTCTTAGCCCCCAAGTGCATAACCTTACATTTATCAACATTAAACCTCATTTGCCACATAGTTGCCCAATTAAACAGTGCATTAAGGTCAGCTTGTAAGTTGGAGACATCCTGTAAGGACATTATTCCACTGCACAGCTTGGTGTCATCTGCAAAGACTGAAATGGGATTTATAATCCCAGACCCTATATTGTTTATAAATATATTAAAAAGTAAGGGTCTCAACACTGAACCTTGGGGTACACCCCTGACAACCCTAGACCATTCATAGTATGAATCATTAACCACTACTCTCTGAATACGATCTTTTAGCCAGTTTTCTACCCATTTACATACAGATTTTTCCAAGCCTGTCCAAGGTTATGCTCACCTCCTCATAAAAAGAAATCAGATTTGTTCGACAACTTCTGTCTTTCATGAATCCATGCTGTCTAGCAAATAGCATTTGACCTGATGTATAGCGAATTGTCTTTTTAAATGTCTTTTTTGCAGAACTGCACACTGATGTATAACATACTGCAGCCTCTAGAATGCATTATAAAGTCTTCTAGAAAGCATTGCTCAGTCAATCACAGGAAGGTTTGTATTTTTTATCAATGAATATAAGCCTTCCACTAAATGACTGAGGGGGAGATTGTGATGCCATCTGCCTGCCTCTCCACCTTAGCCATTCAGAGGAAGCCTTGTATTCATTGATAAAAATACAAGATTTCCTGTGAATGGCTGAGCAGTGGGTAGTCACTCAGTTTTTTTCTGGCAGCAGATTGGGAAGTTACCATACTGCTACTGGAAAGCAGTGCTACATACAGTTTATACAGTGCAGGCAGTGGGCACAGCAGTTAGTAAAAGAAAAGGTTTGTGCAAGCTTTGCCCAAATTAAGTATTTACAATAACAAAGCTGTAGTTAAGCTGGCCATAGATGGTTCAAATCTTGGCTGGTTCAGCAGGGGCTGGCCGCGATTTGAACCATCTATGGGTAGGCTGGTTGTACCCAATTCATTTGTTGTACGACTTGGGTACAACCAGCATGTCGGATTTTTACATGCGGTTATTGCTAGTGACTATAGCTGCATCCGGTGTTGATGGGGAAATCAAGTGATTTTCTTTTCGGAAGCCTGTGGTTGCAGGAAAGAAAATCACATCATCTACCTTGGGGTTTGGGGCATGCATGGCTTGGGGGCACTACAAATACCCACCATCAGAAGGGATCTATGACCGTGTAGAGAAGTTTGACTTTACAGGTTTGATCAAATGTTTACATAAGTGATCAGTCCTGTTTTTTTTCCTTTTACAGGTTAAGAGAAGTTTCGGAGAAGCTAAATAAATATAATTTAAGCAGGTAAATGAATTAATTTCTTTCATCGTGACGTGGAATATTAGAAACAATGTATGGCCATTGCTTAACACTGTAAGTGGACTTGGTTATCTTTTTTTATTCCATTGCTGTTTAAAGCTAAACTTCAGGCACGCAAATTGTTATTAAACCCACAACAGTAAAATCAGTCTGTATGTGCAGTAAAGCATGCTTGTTATTCTCGCTGTGGAACCTAAGGGGTAATCCTCTGCATTGTGTAAAAAAAAAAAAGCTGTTTGATCCTGTCTTCTCTGATCCTCCTTCCACAGTCCCCAGTCCATCTGCTGATAGTACAGCGCCCTAAGAGGCACTCTGCACATGCTCAGTTTGGTGTGTATTGCTAGAGGGTTTTTTTGGTGTTTTTTTTTTTGAGGGTGTGTGGGATCGGGACCAATCGGCACTGTCCAAAGGGTCAGGGGTCATGCAGCCTCGTAGGACAGTCAGAGCAGAATGAAAACTCCAAGCTTTAACCAGTGCTCAGCTGAACACTGATAGAGAGAAGGTATTTAGCAGTTTATATTTACTAAAATAATTGCATTTCCGTGTACTGTGGAAGACCAGAAATAGTGAATGCAGGGTCCTGGGTTTTGTAACGCATTAAATATATTTCTTAGTAGCCACAAGGAATATAAATCCAGTTTTTGTTGACCAAATACCTTTTGCCAAAACAGAAATTATCTTGTAAAAATAGCAGTAGCATTCATTTCTATGCTGCACATAATCTGTGCAGAAAGCAGAGCTGTGGGAGGGACCCAGCTGGCCATCCCACCACTGGCTGCCTGCTGAACACTACTGAAGGGGGTGGAGACGAGACTAGTTATCCTGCATGAGGAAAGAGCAGCAGTGACAGGTCTTTATTACAGGAAATATTTTTTCCAGCTGGATTAATGCACTAATCTGGAGGAAATACACAAAGGACACCAAAATTCTAGTAAGAATACACAGTCCTTTTTGTATGTAGACCATTTTATTTAGCCCAGGTTTCAACTTTAAGGAGAATGTTAAATAGCTAATATGGGCAATGGGTAATATTTCACTAACTTATTTTCAGCAGTGATCATTGATGAGAACTAAATAGCAGTGATGAGAATGGAGTAACTGCTATAGTTTAGTGAATTTGGTTCATAGAAATACATTGGGTGAGTGCTGTTGAATGTTCCGGCCTGCCAACATCTATATGAAGGTGAGAGACTATTCTATGGACTTTATGTAGTTAAAGTGGATACTACAGGACAGATCATACAAATGAAAAACATCTGTCTTGGACATTTTAGCCAGAAAATAGCTGTCATGGCTGCTGTCAGGATATTGATCGGTCTGCCCACATTTTTAGACTTGCATAGGCTATGCTCCTGGAGTCAGCCATGCTGGATAGAAGTGCTGACTTGCACAAGAGGTCTTCTATTTTCATAGACTGACCACCTAAAATGTCATTTAGCTTTTCCTGGAGGTATAGAACTGCAAAAATTAATTTTACATGTCACTTTCTTTTTTATGACTTTCAGATATGGTTATATTTTTTTTCCTTTACACAGTCACCCCCCATTGAATGTACTGGAGCAGACGACCATAAAACAGTGTGTGGTTGGACCGAATCATGCTGCTTTCCTCTTAGAGGTACCCTGCCTGTGTATTTGTTTCTGTTTTCATTTGTTTTAGTTCCCCAAACACTGTTTTGATGTTTATGCTTTATTTCTTATTAGGATGGAAGAGTTTGCAGAATTGGCTTCCTAGTCCAGCCAGACAGACTTGAATTGAGTAAACCAGAGAATAATGATGGGTAAGATTTAATTTAAAAAGCAGATGGCATTTGTATTTGATTTAAGAACCCCTGTACATGGGATAATAGAGATCAGTCATCCCACCTGTTGCTGTGACAGCTGGCATTTATCTCAGTGGTAAACACGGGCTGTAAGGCAGTGGCCTGTAAGTCACTGTAGTGTCTCAAGCAACCTGTTGTACAAAAGAGCCTTCAAACAGGCTTGGTTTTGCAAAACAGAATACACTGTGTTATGACCCTGTTCTATGTGTACATGGACACCTCTGTTTCCCATGTGCAGGGTCCCTAAATATGAAAAATAACCAGTGATGAGAGAAGTATTGGGCTGACATTACAGAACTGAATATGCTGGCTTGTCATTCAGTTCTTTCATCTTCAGTACCCTTTGAGTAATTGACCTGAAACTAGTATATGGCAAGTGCAATCAGAGTGAAGTTTGACTCCAGATCTGCATGCTTGTTCTGGGTCTTTGACTTGGGTAGAGAAATAATTATACCATTGTGACAGCCATGAAACTGTTTTTTGGAGGATTAGCAATGGCAGCTTCAAAGCACATGTTTTCTTTTAAGAAACATTGATCCAGCAACAAAATTAGGATAAAGTTCTTAATTTTGTCTTTAAAACTAGGCAGTATTTTAAGGCAGAATATGTGATCTCTAAGGGTGACCTTTAGGTGTAGCCAGTTAATTGGTGGTTCTGCCTGAATGCAGTTTCTGCCTTCTTGTAGAGACCACATGCCCACTGCCAAGGCTGTGCTCGGATGCCAGCAACTGGTACTAAAATGGAGCTGCTAATGGGTAAATATGGCCATGCATATTTTTTGTTTAAGTTTTATATTACAGCAGAGGTAGGTTTAAAGTGGAACTTTTAGGTAAAAAAAATTAAAAATGGGCGTACAGGCAGGATTTATAATGCAGAAGAGACATGCTTTGTCTCTTCTACATTAAAGCGAATTACCTGCCTGCCCACCCCTGTACAGTGAGGTGCACAGGCGCAGTTCACTGTACAAATTCGGCAATGCTTCACATGCACTGGTGTGATATCATCGCGCAGCCAATGACAGCCGCTGACATTCGGGATCTGGAAGTTAGCCGCCCGAAGATGTGAGCAGCCAGGCGGGGAGCTCTGGGACAGCATGTGGGATCAGAGGTGAGTATAGTTACGCTTTAATGTAGATTGCTTACAGCAGGGCTTAGGTTTGCTTCTCATCTTAGAGCATGTAACGGGCAGATAAAAAATAGGCTCATGATTTTCAGGGCTAACTATGCAGAGTTCTAAATCCTTTGGTAGATAAAGTATTCAGATAAGGGCTTCTGTGAATCTACAGCAACACCACATTACATAGACTATTGGGATCGGATCTCCTATTACATGTCAAATGTATCAGTACAGTTGACTTCACTTTTTAATGTTTACATTAAATGGCAGCTGCAATAATTGCCTTCATCAGGAAATCTATCTATTCTATTTAATACCTGTGGTCATTCATTTTAAAGTCTGTATTAGATGTGAACACTGTCTAGTAATTCAGTAAAAGATTGAGGCTATTACAACAAACTGACCAAGCTTTCTGTATCAGGAATATTTACATTTTTAATCAAAACTTTCTTGCAACGGTTTGATTCAGGTTCAGAAATCCTTTGTACTCCTTATTAAATCCTGTTCAGCTTCTAGCCTACAGTAACTCCAAACCACCAACTGCTATAATATCTACATTACTTCCCTCTTGACACTCTTCTTATTAATTGCCATAAAGTGACTTGTATATTGTCTTATTAAAGTCATAATAATGGGTTCACTCTTTACCTTTGCACTTCACCTTTATTTCTCCTCCTAATCATACCTAAAGGATTACTATACTTTTATAGAAAGTACCTTTTAACTTTTTGCCCCCTTAACCTAAAAGTACACCCCCCCCCCCCCACAAATGTATACTCTTCTGGACTGGACAACGGTGGTTTAACGGAATCTTTAGCGCCTCCTGGATGAAATCATTTATCCTGGGTGCTCTTGCTGACTTCTATGAGGTAATCTCCCTAAACTGGGAGACAACCCAATAGAAAACAGTGAGGTCCTATTGGGTTCACACCAAAGGTTCCTGCAGGCCGCAGTTGTCCAGTCCATTGGCCATTTTAGGAGGGGGTTGGGTTTTTAGAACAGGTAGTTGAAAGGATAACTGTACTATCTATGAAAGACTAGTTCAGTTTTTTTTTTACAAGCGGTAACCAAAAAAGCGTTCCTTTTTCCAGTGTTTGTAGCTTGTATATATTCCATAAAAATCACTGTTCAGATAGGGTGATAGAATTACGGATTGAACTTAAGCCCCATACGCATGGGCCGAATATCGGGTCGAATTAGCTGGTTCAACAGAAACCGGTCGTTATTGGTCCGTGTGTACAGCAGCTGGTCTGACAGAAGCCAGACGTTCGTCTGTATTCTGTCAAAGGGGCATGACCGAAAAAAGGTCTTCCAATCAGATTTTGATGAGCTCCCTCTCAGCCAGTGTTTGAGTACACTGACTGGTGTGTTATGGCGGGGGTAGTCCCCCTGTCAGAACACAATAGCATGGCAGGGGACTTCGCTGTACCAACACTACTAGTGTTAGTACAGCGATCTGTCGTGTTTTTTTCATTTAGCCCCCTAATAGTGTCTATGGGGCATTAGGTTTGGTAGTAAGTAGTCAAGGTACTGTAAAACTGCTTTTAATTATATTGCATGCTGTAACCTGGACTTAATAGCAACATCACTCCACAGTCTTGGGACTCTTTACAAAGTATCAAAGAAATACCCAGATAGTGCAGGTCATGGTGTTATACATAGCTGTTACAAGTAGTATGTGAATCCTCAGTGTTAGTGAGTATCTGTGTCTTTTATGCAATAATTGGGAAACTGTCACCACAAAGATCCCAAGGGTGTTGCTTATGCTTGTATGTTGCCAGAATAAGTCCTTGAGCATTTGTACCTGGAGTTCCAGGCCTTAAATTACATCCCAGATGGTGGTGGCTTTCTTTATTCCATTACATTTTTTTGACTGATATGCCCTCTTTTGTTTTCAGTTCAAAGTTGAACAGTGGCTCAGGGGCAGGAAGGACATCCAGGCCAGGCAGGACTAGTGACTCTCCCTGGTTTTTGTCTGGTTCTGAGACTCTGGGCAGACTGGCAGGCAACACCCTTGGGTAAGTTCTAATAGGGATAAGGCTGAAGATGTTTTCGTTCCAAATAGCTAAACTTCCATCTACAGTATATACAAAGGAGTAATGAGAGACCCCCTGAACATTTACAGCTGTGGGAAAGAGTCACAAATGGCTTACCCATTATATATCTGCAGCGTTTATACTGTATCGGTGGATCTCCAGAAAGTGAATTCTGTTTTGCTTTTTTCATGATAATGAGTGATCTTGGTTAACATTTTGAAGATTTTTTTCTTGTTTGAAATCTGATACTATAAAATATTTTCTTCATATAATTTTAGCACTGTGCTCTTAACTCAAATATATTCTTTGCATCCATTTTGCTAGCAGTCGATGGAGCTCTGGTGTAGGTGGAAGTGGTGGCGGATCCTCTGGGCGCTCATCAGCCGGGGCTCGCGACTCTCGGAGACAGACGCGAGTCATTCGTACAGGGCGAGACAGGGGCTCCGGTCTCCTGGGTAGTCAACCACAGCCGGTGATTCCAGCTTCAGTGATACCGGAAGAACTTATATCACAGGTATACACATGATAGCTCTGCGCTTCAGAATATGGTATATCTTTGTTTAGTGTAACTCTTGTCTTCAGATAATGTAGTTGGTCAAAAATAATGAAACTGATTTGATTGTATCAAAAAAAAAATTAATCTTCGTATTTTAGCCCTTATGTCCTAAGGCATTTCAAATCCTTTTTTTTAGAATGCTGTTGACTCGAATAATTTCCAGCTTTGTGTGCATATATAGTGCCTGCCGCTTTCCCCTTGGTGTTGCCTTTTCCCTGTTTTTGTACACCTTTTTCATTTTGTTTTCTTGTACAGCTGATTATAACGCTGACCTTTTGGGTTTTCTTAAACCTCTGTTTCTGAATTACAGGCACAAGTTGTCCTTCAAGGAAAGTCTAGAAGTGTTATAATTAGAGAACTCCAGAGAACAAACCTTGATGTGAACTTGGCTGTAAATAATCTCCTGAGCCGAGATGACGAGGATGGAGATGACGGGGATGACACTGCCAGTGAATCCTACTTACCTGGAGGTTAGTGCCTGGTTGCTTGGCCCAAGTGCAGTACCACATGAGGTGGTCTTATTTCTGCAAGCCTAGTTTTAATAATCCGCATAGGCAGTTACCAGAAGAAACAAAACCTCCTTCTGTTCACACTGTTTTTGCTTGCGTGTGCTCAGATGGAGGATATTCATGACTGTAGTGTAATATATCATGGCATTCTGTTTTCATGTTGTGCTTAATGATGGCTTGTGATCCTTGTGTTTATAGAGGATCTTATGTCACTGCTGGATGCTGACATTCATTCTGCTCACCCAAGTGTCATAATTGATGCTGATGCTATGTTTTCAGAAGATATTAGCTACTTTGGTTATCCATCCTTTCGGCGCTCTTCACTTTCCAGGATAGGCTCATCTAGAGGTAATTCTGTGCCTTTGTCTTCTTAGAAATTAGCCGTGTTATGTTCTGGACTATAAGCATTCCCTTGTGATATGGCTGACCTAGTACATACTGTAGACGTAAGAGTAGAACTTGACAACAGTCCCAGAGGTTGTTGATGGACCAGTTAAATCAAAAGGTGTTCATTGGTTATAGGAATTTCAATTTTTAGATTTCAGAAATGTAGCATCATGCATATGATTTATTTCAACTTTAACAGATGCACTCACCTAGTGTACAAAATATGATTTTGTAAGTCTTCTTGATTTTTTTTTTTTTTTTTTTTTTAGTTTGTTTTTGTTTTTTTGTTTTTTTAAGCCCTACGCCGAGCAAAAAAAAAAAGTTTTCCCATGCAGTAGGGTTGAGGAGAAAGCTTATGCTCACCCGATCCTTCGTTCCACTGATAAATGGCGCTCCCCCACTGTCCAGAGGTGGACTGTTCCCGCTCTATGGAGCCTATTCTGGGCTTTATGATGTCAGGAACAGTCCACAACTCAGGACTGCTGGAGCGCGTAGGTGCCAGACTGGTCGTGTGCGGGGAGGATTAGGTAAGTATATCTCCTTTCTCCTCTCTCCTATATAAAAAATGATCAGTTAACCCGTGCAGTGCAGGCACAGCCCCCACTGCATGGGAAAACGTTTTTTTTTTTTTTATTTTGCCCGAAGGTGGGTTTTAAATCAAAATTGCATTACTGGTACACCATGACGCCTGTAACAGTCAACACATTTTCTACAATACCTGATCTGTAATAATGTGGTACTGCAAACCACATATGTTGAGGGTATTGAGGCAATGGGCAGATTGATGCTCATGACCATTGACCTACTGGCTCTTGTAACCAGCTTACAGAATGGGTTTTTCTTTAGGCTTCAAAATCAAAATGTACATCTTGACAAGTTACCAGTTGGGAACAATACTTCCATCTAGAACTGCCTTAATGAGTGATTAACCTATTAGTCTAATGGTGAGATTTTTAGATTTCTATTTCATTTAACACATCTGCCATCTTTGTGATATCAAGCTAAGGCAGTGATGGCGAGCCTTTTTAGAGACCCTGCCCAAACTGCAACCCAAGACCCACGTATTTATTGCAAAGTGCCAACACTGCAATTAAACTTGAATACTGGGGTTTTGGTTTTGAAAAAACTCATATTAACATCTTTTGTCTTAAAAGAAAAACACAATAACAGAGCTTCCACTGACCACCAGCACAAGGGGGGCAAAGTTTCACCGACCACCAGCACTCCCTGCCAGTTATATATATCTATCATCTTTGCGCACTGACTGGCCACGCGAAAGCTCGGACGAGTCATGGCTAATGAGTCATGGCTCGTGACATGATAGCCTGCCGCCGCTACTCTTTTCCGAGCATGCGCATGGCCCCTATGTGTGCTGTTATCTGATGCTTGGCTGCTGGGGCGACTTGGTTCGTGTGCCGACAGAGTGATCTGCATGCCCACGGCGGCACACGTGCCATAGGTTCGCACCACTGAGCTAAGGTGTCCAAGTTTCTCCTACTGGAATTTTAGTCTGATCTGTAAAAAGTGATAATAGAGCTTCATTGGTATGTCCTTGGCCAGACAAGTGAACAAATGTCAGTGGGGAGACATTGCTTTTGTAATCTGCAAGATTTTAAAGAAACAGATTGGTTAGGCAGTCTGCTGCCTTACCCATCATGTATTTTATTGAAAGACTGTTACTAAATGGGCAGTGGGTTTTTTTTTTTTTTGTTTTTTTTTGTTTTGGTTCCTTTTTTAATGTAACTGGTCCATTAACTATTTATATGTATATTAGTGTACCTATATTTTGGTTCTGATTTTAAAATTTTGATTTTATCTGATAATTTAGCCTTGCATTAAACATCCCATTTAGGACTAAGCCATGCTCTTACTAAACAGCCCATAATTCAAGCTTCAGTTGACCCTGGAAATGGTAGCAGTGGAGATAATTTCTGTAGAGCATACATAAGCTTTACTTGCTGCTAGATAAGAAGGGTCTTAAATAGAGATTGGCTTACTTTTATCCCACTGGTGTGACCCAATTGCATACCAGTTCTCCTTCTTCCCTTAGAAAGAGACTCTGAACTGTTGCGTGAACGTGAGTCAGTTTTACGCTTGCGTGAGAGGCGGTGGCTTGATGGGGCCTCATTTGATAATGAACGGGGCTCCACAAGTAAAGAAGGTGAGCCCAGTTTGGACAAGAAGAACACCCCAATACTGAGTCCAGTGTCACTGGGAGAAGACTTGCAGTGGTGGCCAGAAAAGGTAATCTGTGATCAATGTTTTTGAAATTGGAATAGTGATTATGCCAAATTATCAAGGAAAACCTTTGTGTATCAGTCCTTTAGGGCTCGTTCACACCATGGTGCAGAAACATCAGTTTTTCTGACCGTGTTCTGCAAGGGTACAGCGAAATAAAATTTTCTCTATGTGCCCTATTCACACCACAACACTAATATCATGTGCAGATTTTTTTTTCTGAGTGGGAATCTGCATCTTGTATAAAATTCATTGATGCACGCATGAAAACTGATGTCTTTGCAAGTGAAATCTGCGTGTCTGTTTTTCTGCACATATAGTGTGAACGAGGCTTTAATTGTGACACTGTTGGTATTGTCTGGTAGTGATTTAGATATGTGATCTTATCTATTTAGAATGATGTATAGCATATGGGGACAATATTTATACTAACTTTAAAGAGCCTGTTATGACTAACGTTATGAAAGGATATAGATTTACATGAATTATTTGAACATTCTTATATTGTAATAGTCTTGGGATGTTGACCTTGTGAGTCTTGTATCTGTCATCTGTGGTATCTTTCTTTCCAGTATAGAGTGGATTATAAGCTATGGTTCTCACAAGAGATCACATTTCCAGGGGGTGCTTGTGCAAGAGACTGGTGACAGGTTGTTACCAGGAGTTAATATTTTGAAAAGAGCAGTGATTTGTGATGGCCCAGAGCAGTGTCTGCTAGGACAGTTTTAGCTGCTCTGGGTTACTGTAAGTTCCTGTTCACTACCATTAAAGGCCCATACTGTATTTTCTTTGCTTTAAAAGACAAGATTGTTAGATATTATTTATATACTATTTATGCAAACTGATTTCTATGGTTTTGTATTCTTTTATATAGGATGGAACTAAATTTGTTGCCATTGGGGCACTATATTCTGAGCTAGTTGCTGTAAGTAGCAAAGGAGAGCTTTATCAGTGGAAGTGGTTAGAATCTGAACCATACAGGAACCCACAGGTATGTTGTGAATTGCAGTAGCATATCAACATATGTTCTTGGTATGTTATTTCTCTCTAGAAATTTTGGTTTACAAGGGCACTTTTTTCCCCTGCAGAACCCCTTGATTCATCATCCAAGGACAAGTTTTCTAGGTTTGACAAATGAAAAGATTGTCCTCCTTTCTGCAAATAGCATACGAGCTACTGTCGCTACAGAAAGCAACAAGGTTTGGAGCACTTATTCTTCCCTTTTTACTTCATTTGTTCAGTGTGTTTTTGTATATTTTTTGTTCCTTTGTATAAAATGCTTAGTGGAAACCTGCTAGCTATTGTATGCTTTAATAACAGATAATCCATCTGTAATATTTTATAAAGTGTAAAACTTACACTTGTCTGAGTTTGTTTAAAGTGTGTATGTCTGGACAGATCTTATTTTGGATAAGAGTAGGGCTGGCTTAAAACCCCTGCCATCTGTGTAGCAATAGGGAAATGTCTCTTACTTGCTGTCTCAGATTCGCAACAGTAAGTTAGAGGGCAGCTGTGATCTGCCAGTTTATTTGCTATGTAGCATTGGGGAGGTTTTCACATTGCATCCTGTTTCAGAGGCGCAACAGGAAGTGAGAAAAAAAATCTCTGAAATTGAGTGGAAGTGTCCTCAAAATAGGTGTGTCCATTGGAAGATTTCCTTTTATTTCTTCTGGGAATATCTCTAAAATATTGGAATCCCCTCATTTTCTTAGAGACAATGGTCACCGGTACAAATAGAGGGGTAGATCTCCCCAGTAGGGACACAGTCAGCCATAAAAACTTTGTAAGTGTTTAACCCTTCCCCTCACGCTATCCAAATCTAAAAATTAAAGGTTACCTAGATGTGCACTTTAACAATGTGGCTTTCATCGCCTGACTCCTCAGCCTTTTGTTACATGCACTCATTTTAAGAGGTGTTTTTATTTTTTTTTAGGTTGCCACTTGGGTTGATGAAACTCTTAGTTCTGTGGCTACAAAATTAGAACACACAGCCCAGGTATTCCCTGAATTACAGGGAGAGAAGATTGTATCTCTACACTGCTGTGCACTTTACACCTGTGCCCAACTAGAAAATAACCTCTATTGGTGGTAAGTAGAAATTATTTTTTTATGGCATTCTTTATAGATTTATGTTTACATCCCAAAAAAAGGAAACAAGCCAGAGAGGAATAGAGAAGGTACATTGGTTGACAATTTTAAGCTTTGCATCATAAACACAATTTTAAGACGCACAAATGTGTGTATATGTATTTGTAGTATCTATTATATTTGTGGTATAAAAAAGATGCTTTCTCTGTTCATGCATTGTGCACAGCCTTACCCCTGATTGTATATGCCAGTTCATTTAAGGCTGAGTAGAAAGTATCGCCTTGAGATGTATCCTTTCCCTGAGCTCCATCTGCTTTATATTGGAGTCTGCAGATGTATGAAGACCATAAACAGGGTGGCATGCAAGAAAAGAGGCTCGTTTATCTGCAGGGCTGAACAGAGCTGCTACTGGATATTTGAGGGGAAAATGGTGCCCAGAGGTGGGAAGGGAGGGGAGTGGCAGAATGTAGCACTGCTGCAGTGGGCTGAACCAATTTTCAGATGGCAAAGAATAGCTATGTTTTAATCTTACCTATGTAATCTTCTCAGGAAAACTAGAGAGAAGAAAAAAAGCAAAAGATCTGCGAGTATCTACCCAAGACATTAAAGCAATATCTGACTAGTGAGCTCTGACTGAGCTGTTACGTTATTCTAAGCCCTTTTCCACTGTTTCGTTCCTCTGTATGCAAAAGCAATTTTATTTTTTATTTTTTTTTTCGCTGCTGGAGCAATTAAAACATTTTTTTAAAAGCTTTAACTTCGACTTTGGCAGTGACAATGTTCATATGTGACTCCTCCCTAGGCTTTGATCCCCTCTCTGTCACCCCTTTCTTCAATGTACAGTCAATGACCAAATCCTTCTAGTGGAACACGATTAGCTGTGTCTCCTCTCTACCTACACCCCTCTCAATTTATGATCTCCCATCTTTTCCTCTGCCCCCTGCAATGCTTACCCCTAACTTACCCATTCTCCTATATGCATGATCAGATTTTTTATTTTGCCTTCTGTTTTTTCCCTCAGTCTTGCAATCTTTTGTCTCCAATCCTTCATTTCCACTTGCCCTTGATTCCAAGCACTGGATCAGCTTACCCTGTGCCTCCTCTGTCCTTACGTCATGATTATCTGCTATTCTGCTTTCCCAATGTAATGCTCAGTCTCTACATTTATGCCTCACTGGTTCACACCCAGTTGCCATTCTGCTTCTTTCCTCTATTCCCATGTTTTGGCCATCATTTTTGCATTATTTTTCTTCACTTGCGGTCCATAATCACCTCCTGCTCTACCTCTTTCACAAACAGGCAGACTTCCCACACGTGGGGGTTTTTTGTTTTGTTTTTTGTTTTTTTACTTGATAGTCATAGGAGATAATTAGGTTTAGGTGGAGTTTGTTACTGTCTGGGGTTGTGTAATGAGGAAAATCTTGGAGTGGAGACATGCTCATGCCAAATGTGTCTTTTTGTTAATATCCCAGTGTCCCCTCTACCACTTCTGCCATCTGTAAGGCATACATGACTTACAACTTCTTTTGTCCTCTAGGGGAGTTGTACCTTTCAGTCAGAGGAAGAAGATGCTTGAAAAAGCACGAGCAAAAAATAAAAAACCCAAATCCAGTGCTGGAATTTCTTCACTTCCAAATATCACAGTTGGTACCCAGGTGAGGACATTTTATTTAAAATGCATTTTATGTAAGGATGCACCAATACCAGTTTTAAGACTGTTTCTCAAGTACTGGCTGATACCAATTATCGATACCTATATTTTTTTTTTTTTTATGTTGTGACACCCCTGCCAGACCATATCCTCTGTATAGGGAGTCCTCAATACAGGCCCCTCTTAGTACAGAATGCCCTTCCTGGGGCCACTGACACAATGTGCCGCACAGGCCTCTTGGAGCAGGGTGGCAGTTGTGACCCCAGTAGCTACGCCAGTGCTTGAAGGTATCTGTTTTAGTATGGGAGCATTTGCTCAGTACTCGTGCAAATGCTTAGTATTGGTGCAACGCTTATTTAATAGAATGGTAATTTCAGTCAGTACTAGTAATATTCTGTGTGCTCTTAATCCTAATAATGCCTTTGGTAAACTGTCCACATTAACACAGGTTGTTTCAAGCTTACTTGCAGACTGAAATAGGATATTTGTATTGGTAGAATCTGCAAAAACGTAATATGTACAGTTTTGAGGAAAGGGGGACATAACTGAAACCTTTTAGGCCTCGTTCACACCATACAAAAAAACTGATGGAAACTGACGCGTAGATTTCACTTGCAGAGACATCTGTTTTTATGCACGCTTCAATGAGTTTTATACATATTGCAGATTCCTTCACAGAAAAAATCTGCACGCAATACTAGTGTTTTGTTGTGAACAGGGCATATAGAGAACAATTGATTTTGTTGTGCCTTTGCAGAACACGTGCAGAAGAACTGACGTCTCTGCATCATGGTGTGAACAACATTCAAGAGGGCAGTATTTTTTTTATAGGAACTTAAGATCAAAAACATGGGGACATGACATCAAACTAGTGGGATGAAAGCTCAAATCTAACCTTAGCATTTTTACAGAAAGCGTAGTTTGCGCTTGAAACCGACTTCTACAGAGGTAGTTAGGAATAAGTGAATATAAACATACCTGGGAGAAACATAGATCCTATACCAGGGGTGGGCAAACTTTTTGACTTGAGGGCCGCAATGGGTTCATATATTGGACCCGGGGGCCGGACCAAGAGTAGATGAATGATGTGTATGTGTCATCCATAGTAAGTATAGTAATATTCCCCCATAGTAAGCATAGTAATTCATCCCCTATAGTAATTCATCCCCCCTATAGTAATTCATTCCCCATATTAATTCATTCCCCATATTAAGTCCCCAAGTCCCCCCTGTGTCAATTCACTTACCTTTGCTCCGCGCGTTCCTCTCGCCGTGCTCCCGCGCCGTTCCGGTGTAGCATGAAAATCTGTCTCCTATGAGGATCTGTCCCCCTCGACGTATCTGCGCATGTGCCAGTTTCAGGCATTAGCAGCTGATCGGCGATCTCCGGCACATGCGCAGGTACGTCGAGGGGGACAGATCCTCATAGGAGACAGATTTTCATGCTACACCGGTCTTCAGGGCGGACTGTGAGAGGAGCCTAGCGGGAGCCTAGTTCCGCGGGCCGGATTAAAAGGTCCGCCGGGCCATATACGGCCCGCGGGCCGTAGTTTGCCCATTGCTGTCCTATACTCACTCAAGCAAAAAGTTGAAGGAAAAAACAGTGGGCGGGGGGAAGACTTTATCTATCACTGTGTCTTTCTGCCATCAGTCTGTATTTTAATTTCTAGTAATATGTGCTTTTGGCTGCTAATAGGGCAAATAAGATTTCTGTGTATGCTTGCTTGTCTCGGTTTGTGAAGGCCTATCCCAAATGTCTTGTGTATTTGATAGGTTTGCTTGAGAAATAACCCGCTGTATCATGCGGGTGCAGTGGCGTTTTCCATCAGTGCTGGCATTCCAAAAGTTGGTGTCCTAATGGAGTCAGTGTGGAATATGAATGATAGTTGCCGGTTCCAGCTGAGGTCTCCAGAGAGCTTGAAGAACATGGAGAAGTCCAGCAAGACCACAGAAGCCAAGTGAGATCCCTATTCAGTTTAGGAAAGACTTTTGTCTCAGCAGTGTTCAAAACATTAATTTATTATGTTTACAGATGTAGAATTTCTTAAATCATCATTAAAGAAAATCTATACCAAGAGAAAAAGTAGTCTGCCACCGTTTACCCCTCCTTTATGCAGTTGCTAGCTTTTATGCTGTTTAGAATGGCTTCAGAACCTTTTGTGTCAGTAGCCTAAAACAAGTGTGCAAATAATTTTACCTGCTGACACCACCCTATGATCCCATTGTATACTGTTCCCATAAGCCTTAGTTGTCTTTAGTTAGAACAGTAGGGTGAGCACAACTGATTATCAAATATGATCACAAGTCTTAGTATTGTAAATTCTGTGCCAACATTTTTAATTTTGTGTTTTGTTGGTTGGCAGTAGTAGCTTTTATATCATCTTTCCATGAAGGAAGCCATATATAGTTTTTATTTTTAGATTTTTTCTTTTTGTGTCTTGGTGCAAAGACCATAGACTTTGGAAAGCTACTTTTCTTATGCGTACATCACCAGACACAGAAGAGTTAATATTCATGACTACGTGCTGCTACTGTCAGGTGAATGGACTCTAGCCAAATAAAGAGACATTCCCACCCAGGCATAATCCTTTCCAGCTCAGTTAAGCCCCAGTTTTTAGCAGTCTTTAAGTGATTGCTCTGTCTACAAATGTCTGAAGATTTCCTGGCTTGTTCCTAACATCACTGATTGGAAAGGACTAAATCTGTCACTATGGATCAATGGCCAAAAGGAACTGTACCCAGGTCCTGCATGCAAGAATGGGGGCAGCCTGTAATGTCAGTAAAAGTTCAGAGGCGTCATCCCTCCGCAGGCGAGTTGAGTTGCAGGATACCCCTGCGCATAATGAGTGTCAATTGTTGACCTTCCTGACCCTGAAATTATGGACTGGGGATTGTCTCTGATGTTAACTGGATCATATGGCAGTGTTCCTGTGTTATGGGGCAATATGTGGTAGAGTGGACAAGGTTATTGCGTATGTATGCATAAACTTTAATAGACCCCAGTAGTAGCAAATGCTTGCTCAGGAGCTCCTGGTCCTGCACTGTTTGCACCACACTGTGGGATCTACTCTGATTCGGCACCTTCAGCCCAACATCGTCACAGTTACCGCTACTTCAGCAACGAGCACAAAAAAGATTTAGACACTTGTTTACTTATGGAGACTTGCCACATGGTTATTTTGGCATAAGCAGACACTACTGTCAGCTGGGTGTCTTCCATCTGGGGTTCAGACCTTTTTAAAAGCTCAGCAGCTGCAACACTTTCTTTGTGTCAAGTGTTGAATTTTCTGTAGCTTAGGCATATCTTGCCTGCATGATCAGCTGTTAGGATTTTCACTGCTTTGGAACGCCTGGGACACAAACCTAGGAGCTCTTCTCTATTTTAGTGAGGCTAAGCAATCGGAGGAAACTGGTGAGAAAGATCTGACTAAGCCTGTAAAGTTGAAACACTCGCCGCTGCCCCCAGAGTGTTTACCAAGGTGCTGGCTCTGGTTCTGGGGCTGTTGAGGACCCGGTGTATCCTCATTGTGAGGTAACTGTATAACCGGCTTCTCAGGTAGAAATCTGCTTAGAAACTGTAACAAATGTTCAGCAATATGGCAGTCCTGCAGAGGTTTTCCTGGGTGCAGAAGTTGGCCTTTTTTCAGACCGAGAATCTGGGATACGTAGGCTTGGTACTCGACACGGTACAGGCAAAGATACGGCTTCCACAGGAGAAATGCCTGTCTTTGAGCCTAGAAGGAATTCCTGAAGTTGTTGGAACATGCATGAAGGTATTGGGGAAGATGGTAGCAATGACCAAATCCTCCTAGTGGAACACAGTCCCTACACCCCTCACAACAATTTCTGATCTCTCATCTTTCCCTCTGTTCCTGTGATGCTTACCCCTAACTAAAGGGGTAGTCTATTTCTCACTGCTTGTTACACAATCAGGCTGGGAGGGGTTATGCCTTGGTGGGGATTACTTTTTTTTTGGGCCAGTGTCCGTTCACTTGTGGCTGCATGTAACCCGAGTAGTCATGAATATGAATTCCTCTGTCCTGTTATGTAATCCAAGAAAATGATTTTATTGGTAAGCCAAAAGTCCTAATTTATCGTGTCTTTAAAGTATAAACCATAGAGGAGGAACTTCCTATTGGTCCTATATAGGCAGTTCACATAGGACTGCTTTTTAAAATTTCTTTCTGTATGGTGCATATAACATGGCTGTAGAATTGTGGATATGTGGAGTGAAGTATATGTTCAAATTTGTGATCTATATCATTTTTTATTTTTTTTTATTTCACTAAGGCCCGAAAGTAAACAAGAACCTGTAAAGACAGAAATGGGGCCTCCTCCATCTCCAGCATCTACCTGTAGTGATGCTTCTTCAATTGCCAGCAGTGCTTCAATGCCTTACAGTAAGTCCATAGCGGAGTGTTTGGGGTATGTTTTCCTTATCTTTTCTATCTTGTTAACAACCACATGGACTGTAGCATGTTTGCTGAAAGTGCAATCCTTGTTATTATTCAGGACTTGTATAATGCCAACAGTTTGCGCAGTGCTTTACAATATAAAGAGACAGTACAGCTACAGTACAAACAAAACAAGAGGATTAAAGTGTTACTAAACCCACAACAGTAAAAGCAGTCTGTATCTGGAGTAAAGCATGTTTGTTATACTCACTGTGAAACCTAAGGAGTTAATCCTCTGCTTTGTGTAAAAATCAATTTCTGATCCTCCCCTTCTTCCAGTGTCTCCCTCTTATCTCCTGATAAGACATATCATGGAGACACTCTGCACATGCTCAGTTTTAGTGTACATTGCTAGAGAGGTTTTTTTTTTTTCTTCTTCTTCTTGGGAGGTGCATGTGATCAGCACAGGGCCAATCGGCACTGGCCAGACAGAGGTCAGGGGTTTTGCATTCTCCTAGAGCAGAAAAGAAAACTCCTACAGGCTGTAACCAGTGCTCTGCTGGACACTGATAGAAGTCACAAGACTGCTCTAAGTGCTGATGAAAAAAGGTATTTAGCAATTTATATTTAGTAAAATAATTGCACTTCCATGTTGTGTGTACTGTGGGAGACCAGATATAGTGAATGCAGGGTCCTGGGTTTAGTAACACTTTAAGAGTTTACAATCTAATAGGGTGGGGCAAGTGGTACAAAAGGTTCTAACTGTGGGAGATGAGCTGATGGAAGTGATGTGTATTCGGAGGCATGATGGGCTTCCCTGAAGAGATGAGTTTTCGGGGATTGCCTAAAGGGAGCCAGAGTAGGGGATAGCCAGGCAGACTAAGGTAGAGTGGGTTCCAGAGTATGGGAGGCTCTGGCAAACTCCTGGTGACCAGCATGGGAGGAGGAGACTTGAGAGCTGGAGGTCACGAGAGGAGTGGAGAGGACGGTTTGGGTGATATTTGGAGACAAGATTGGTGATTTAGCTCAGTGGAGAGTTGTGAATGGCTTTGTATGTTGTTGCTAACGTTTTGAATTTAATTCGGTGGGCAATTGGAAGCCAGTGGAGGGAATGGCTGAGGGGTGTGGCACACTGAGCGGTTGGTAAGGTAGATGATTCTGCCAGCAGCATTCATGCATAGAGGTGGTCAGTAGCAGAATAGAGAAGTGAAGGGTTAAAGTGGTGCAGGTTTCTGTGATCAGAGAGAGGAAAGGGGGTGTTTGTAAGGTTGCCAGGAGTGCAGAGATGGGAGAATAGAATAGAAGGTCAAGGGTATTAACATTGGAGTGAAAATGTGTCCATTGTCTTGGGTCAAAAGATGAGGTTGAGCAGTAGCAGGGATGTTAGTCACCAAGTAGTGGGTATTGCAGCAGAGAAGAGGTAGGGAAGCCAGGCAGAGAAGTCATAAAAAAAAGTGTAATACTTGAATTGATCTTCCCTGTGGGCCCAACTATTGGCTGTCAGCTAAGGACCTGTATACCCCCAGCCTTACTATCATAGCTTTACAAATGCTAAAATCCCTCAGTTGCTAAGGGCTGGGAATAAAATTACCAAGACGCTTGACTAAAAGGAAACCCTTTTAGTTTCCCAGTAAGAGGAAGTCATCCACTTCATAGTAAAATATTGGTGTCTAAGATGGCTTTTTGTATAGTGTGTATAAAGTTTGTTCTTTTAGAACGCAGGCGATCCACACCAGCTCCTAAGGAGGAAGAGAAGGTTAATGAAGAACAGTGGTCTCTCAGGGAGGTGGTCTTTGTTGAGGATGTCAAAAATGTACCCGTGGGCAAGGTTCGTATCTCCTGTCTTTTTCATATTTCTAGCTTTTGAAATTCTATGCAGTTTATTTCAATTAAACGTTTCTCTTATTCAAAATGTTTTAGCAGTGTATGCAGCAGCTTTTGACTAAGGTTTTTTTTTTTTTTATAACTGCATGACTAACTTAATCTTTACTTTGATTTTAGGTACTGAAGGTGGATGGTGCCTATGTTGCTGTGAAGTTCCCTGGTACATCAAATAGTACCAGCAGTCAGTGCACTCCTGGCTGTGATCCTGACCCGTCTTCACTTCTCCAAGATTGTCGACTCCTGAGGATAGATGAACTTCAGGTAGGTGACCACTACGACATTAAACTTTCTTTTTACTGAACATTAAACTTGTAAGCAAAATTTTCTATACATTTTCTTTTACATGTCTAATCGTTTTACTAAAGGTCTCTGATAGGATACTTAACATGTGGTTGGATGTTGTATAGTGATGAATTTTATCATGCAGTAATTAGCTTTGAAACTGTTGTAGGTGGTGAAAACAGGTGGAACACCCAAGGTCCCTGACTGTTTCCAGAGAACACCCAAAAAGTTGTGTATTCCTGAAAAGACTGAAATCTTGGCTGTGAACGTGGATTCTAAAGGTAATTTTTAAAACCAGACACAATTGAGGTTCCCTCTTATATTTTTACATGGCACACAGAAGACCCTTTTGTGGTATAGGACCTACCATTGACAGGATGGACATTAAGAAAGGAATTGATCCTCTCCCAAGTCTATACTCGTGCCTAGGTTTCAGCTTGGTGCACTAAGAGGTCAGGCACATCGGCATATTTTTTTTAACTTCGTGTTTGCTCATGGCTTCTGCAAATGTGTTTTTTGACTGTATATTGTTTAATAATTAGAATTATTTAGAGGTGATTATGTTGTTAGAGGAAAAACCCTAGATAATTGTGACCTACAGCAAAGGTCAGCCTTCCTGACATGGACCTTTTTAGCCAAAGTTTCCAAATGCAGCACTAATAGCTAGGCTCATGGCTCAAGCTAAAGATTATTTAGTATCACTGAAGGCATGCTGTGGCTCTTTTACTTTGCGTGACTTTCCCAAATTAGCTCAGCCCAAAAAACAGAGCATGGGACCATCCCAGGGACTGAAGCTTTGTTCCTTAGTAAGAATCTGTCAGGATAGGAATAAGGGAGCTGCAGGTATAGGCATGCTGTTGAAAAAGCCTGTTTGGTAGGAAAAAGGTTAGTACATCTCTCAGAAGTTCCAGCCCTTCTCCACCTTATCTAAAACATAAATTCAGTAGACCCTCGGTTTTATCCAGTATCAGTTGTGTACATTGTAAAGCAGAACCAAAGGCAAGATTTGCCTATGCTGCCATAAGCTCCTTCACCAGCATCTTCTCCACAACTTCTTCTGGGTGCTGGTCTTCGGCCATCGTGATTGGTCAGTGCAGGATGTCACACCCGCACGTGTGGGAGTCATTCATTCCGACACATTAGCATTGTGCCAGAAATGTATAGGAGCTGCACATGTGTCTTCTGCAGTAAGGAACCTGCCTGTCCACAATTTTTGTATTTTATTTTGCATTTAGTTGCACTTTAATGCTTGTTTTACGCTGGTTTGTGTTGTCCTCATCTTGAAGCTGTTTTGTTTTATTGCTGTGTTCAGGGGTTCATGCTGTTTTGAAGACTGGAACATGGGTGCGGTACTGTATTTTTGATCTTGCTACTGGGAAAGCTGAACAAGAAAACAATTTCCCAACCAGCAGCATTGCTTTTCTCGGTCAGAATGAGAGAAATGTGGCTATATTCACAGCTGGACAGGTCTGTAATTTACCTTTTGGAACCTTTTTATTTGCCTTTATGAAGTCCTGGAATAAATGAATACATGTGGTTTTGTTTTAGGAGTCTCCTATTATTCTAAGAGATGGAAATGGAACAATTTATCCCATGGCAAAAGACTGCATGGGTGGCATCAGAGACCCTGATTGGTTGGACCTTCCCCCAATCAGCAGTCTTGGTATGGGAGTTCACTCCCTGGCTAATCTCCCAGCAAACTCTACCATCAAGAAGAAGGCTGCGATTATTATCATGGCTGTTGAGGTATAAATTGTTACATCCAGTTGTTTGACCTCTTTACTGTAATCTATCAGTCACCAGTGCTTACGCATTTCAGTTGATTTCTGAATGTTTAAACTAGTACAAAAAACTTTGTAATGTTAGTATTCTGGTCTTCTAAGCTTTACCTTTTAACTGATGTTTTTTTTCTGTTGCAAAAAAGTATTTCTCTTATTCTTTTGTCAATTTTTTCCTGGTGTTTCAGAAACAAACCTTGATGCAACATATTTTGCGCTGTGATTATGAGGCCTGCAGGCAGTACCTAGTGAACTTGGAGCAAGGAGTGGTTCTGGATCAAAACACCCAGATGTTGCAGACCTTCCTCAGCCACCGGTGTGATGGCAATCGAAACATCTTGCACGCCTGTGTGTCTGTGTGTTTTCCAACGAGCAACAAGGAGACTAAAGAGGAGGAGGGTAGGGGTAAACAAACAAACTTAAGTTTTATTTCAACTATATAAAGAGGTCCAGAGATTGAGTTCACTCATTTATTAGCATGGTTTTAGTTACAAGGAGTAACAAAATTAGTGGTAGCATATTGTCTATAGTGACTATTCCACTTTTGCCTCATTAAGTGCAGTAAGCATGTTAAAAATGTATTTCTGCAACTTTTGTGTGTGCACTAGTGTGCAGTCTGGGGGAGGAGCTAAAGGAAGCTACACAATACAAGATTTAGGCTTTTTTTCCACTTTAATTTCTAACTTAAACCTGTTCCCTCCGCCATCCTCCTAACTGACCTGTATAAAAAGAAAAAGTGTACTTATTTTTAATACGCTCTGGTCCTGTCATGTGATCCTGCAGCTCTGGCTCAGGGAGCGTTCAACTTTTGGGAATTCCCGGAGCCGTGATGTTACACATAGTGTCCCATATCCCAGCTAGTGTCTGCGCAACCTCCTCTCCCTTGCAGCAGCCATTCACTGACACAGGGAGCCAGAACTGCGAGGTCATGTGACCAGAACGGATTCAGAATAAGTATACAAATAATTTTTTGTACAGTTAGATCGGAGGAGGAGAGAACAATTTTAAGAATAGTTACTTCGGCTTTTCTTCCACTTTGTCCCTCTCATAAAGATTTTTGGTTTGTATGTACAGCAGTACGTGTTCAGATCGGCTAGCTGCATCAAATACATTTATGCACATATATAAGTTTTTGGCATTTGCTATTAGAGTTGTAACTGTCAGAGAGGTCACTTTGATGCAGTTGAGCCAACAGAACGTGAGTATAACAAGAATCCGTTTTTTTTAAGATATTTTTACTGTTATACTTGCATTAGAATGAGGGTTATTTGAGTCTACTATTTCATATTTATTTTTTTGTTGTTGTGACTAACCACCAGCGGTGTCTGCTATAGGAGAACTATCGTACTTCTCAGACAGCCTGTGTCTCCTGTTTTTTCCTCTGTTCCACCCTCGGGCAGCATTCAAAACTTCCTATTGTGCTCTCTCTCTCCCCCCCGCCCTCTATGTCCACTGTTGTGTCCTGGAGTGATGTAAGAGTGTTGGAAGAAGAACCATAAACCAGGTTTGGGGAACACAGACTTCTGTTACTCCTGTGTTGAAAGCTGAAAAGTCTGGGCTGCAGTGTTGAAAAGGAAAAAAATGTTTTTCTACCAGCCTGCCACTGGCTGGTTTACTTTGTATGGTTTTCACACACGTTAACACAGGGCAAAAACAAAAGCGCATAGGGACAGCCCAAATGCTGAAGCTTTCTTTAGAGGAATCTGTAAAATTTTTCCTACTTTTGCCTGACAGGCAGGGAGATGGGCCCCATAGACTTCTGTGGGACTTTACTGCGCTGACATGGGCAGAAAATACTTGTGGCATGGGATGTAAACAATCCTCTGGGGACATAGGGCATCTGATCTTAAGTATGCACCTGCATGGAGGGGGAGGATGAGATCAATTATCTGAGGGCACGGATGAAATGAGTAAGCACATTTTGTTTGTGCACTTAAGTGGCTTTTGGCTGCTGGTATACGGTATGGTCAGAGAGAAATTGATTTAGATGCAGTTAGTCAATGTAAACATGTAACCTGTGCAAACCAATAATCCCTGTTTTTTCATGAACATTTTTCTAGAAGTGTAGGTTGTGTAGGATTATGCAGTGGGTTCTTTGGGAATAATGTTACCTGTGATCACATCCCTCTTATGTATATGTACACACACTTGCACTTCTTTGTACGTTATTTTGAGTGGTACAATTTTGATCACCCAAAAGAACAGCTTAATTACAATATACAGGGTGAGGTGAGCTCTGTTTTGGTTTGGAGAATAAACTATTGATTGCTATCACACGGAGCTAAAGAGTGATTTATTTATATATATATATATATATATATATATATATATATATATATATTAACATATTCTGAGCAGCACTATTCTGTATAATTCTTGTAAGTTTCACATATTTACAAGTAAGGGAAAAATAAAAAAAAAATGAAAACAATGCAAATTTCTACAGAATTAGTAGACAGTGGAGATAAGTACACTCACCATACCCCTAGATTTATAAAGTACAATAGACATTATGGTATGAAACAGCATGTGACGTAACATATCAGGAAACAAAAGGTTCGCACGATATCTAAGATCAAAGGCAAACAGACTAGGTTATAGCACTTCAACCTAGCAGGGTTAGGGAGCACATAAGGCACATGGCTTCAGTACTGATTAACTATGAAGCAAGGAAAGTGCTTTATTGGAATACTTGAGACTGATTCCTGCATAGACCAAACAGCATTCATGCAGGATGTGGTATTGATTCATAGAGAAAAAGAAATTGCAGTAGACTAGGATGGTTCAAGGACTGACGCTGTCATGAACCATCAAGATGTGTTCTGTCTCTCATTTAATGTTAAAAGGGGGAGAGAGGGGAAAGGAAAGAGGGAAGGGAAAGGAATAACAGGGATAAATTCAAGTTGGTGTTTTAAATGGACAAACCCGTCTCTGATTCTCATCTGGTCAAAAATGAAAGTTCTTCAGAAGAGTATACAGCTATTAACATTTTGTAAATGGTGGAGGACATGGGTAGGTCTCTGCTCCTGTAACAAGAAGTGCTTGAAGTTCCACAGAGGTCTGTTGAACTGTTCAGAGAATTGATACAAGTCCAAAGCTGACCATACTGTAGCCAATTCATACCTTGTTGGGAGTTCTACAAGTCAATGAGCTAAGTGGGGGAATTTTGCCATTGACCAGAGTCTGGACCAGCGTGGTATTATCACTGGACCACAAAAGAAAGCATTGGATTCCTAGTTCTGGTGGAAAGTCCGGGTTAGAAAATTGGGGAGTTGTGGGTCCTATCCTTGTGAATAGTGTCTGTTTCTGTAAACGGATATGCTATATGTGGGGTATAGCTCAAAACCAACAACTTGGAGAGATCACAGGGGATGTAGATACCCAACTATTTAATGGGAACAGGCTGCCATTTGAAAGGGAAGTTTTTGTGTCACCGCTATTATGAAAGGTGTAAGAGATGGCCTGCTTTAAATACTACACACTGGGAAAAATTTCCTGAAACTGGTGCATTCAGAATCGAGTGCAGCTGTGCATGGTAGCCAATCCGTTTCTAACTTCAGCTTGTTCAGTTTAGGTTTGGCAATAAAACTTGGAACCTATGCAGAGTTACACTCGATTTTTCACTCTCCAGTTTTTGTAAATGACTTCCATTGTAGTTTAGTTATCTTAAGGATGGTCGTAAGGAATGAATAATCTAGGGAAGCATGTTTCTAAAGAATGCAAATGATTGTTCTCTTTGTTTCAGAAGCAGAGCGCTCAGAGAGGAACACATTTGCAGAGAGATTATCTGCTGTAGAAGCTATAGCTAATGCCATCTCTGTCGTGTCCAGCAATGGTCCTGGGAATCGAGCTGGATCCTCTAGTAGCCGCAGGTAAGACTGAGAATTCTTATGCAGTTCATGCTGCAGACTATATAATCTCTGAAATACTGTGTTCAAATGTGTGGTTAGAAAATCCATTTATGCAGACATCTGATATGATTTAAGCAGATTTTGGTGTTTCTGTTCTTTTGAAAACTTTCAGCATGAATTTTGCTAGTAAAGATTCTTTTCTGGGTGATGTAGACTTTAGTGTGTTGCTTTGCCATTTTTGGAGTACTTTTAGCTAGAGTTCAAAGTATATATTGGTGTGCAGGAAACTGCTGCAGCTGTGGCAAGTAATTGGCTTTGTTACTGCTTCCTGGGCATCTGCTTTTAAGGCTTTTGGTTGCCACGTTTAAAAAATTATTTTAGGCCTGAAGATTACAAAGACCCTGGATGGCTCCAATGAGTGTAAAGCAATGCAGATCGCATTGCATTACATTCTTTTCCAGCCACACTGGTTGGGTGGGTGCTTCCATCTGACAAGCAGCAGTCTGCTTGTCAGATTTACACATCCTGGTCACTGCAGCGCACGGACCTTGCAGTGATAGGGTTATTTTATCTTGATGTATAGAGTACAGCATTACATTTTGGATATTTTCACACTTTTTTTGTAGTGATATATCGTGTGTGTGTGTGTGTGTGTGTTTTATTACTTGGGAAATAGTAACTGTTATTGCATAGCAATCATATATTCTGCTGTAAAAGATGTTTCAATACTGTTGTGATCTCTTGTCAGTTTAAGACTGAGGGAAATGATGAGACGGTCTCTTCGCGCGGCAGGACTGGGGAGACATGAAGCTGGAGCTTCAAGTGATCACCAGGATCCAGTGTCTCCTCCTATAGCTCCACCAAGCTGGGTGCCAGACCCACCTGCTATGGATCCAGGTGAGTGCTATAGGATAAATGGGTTTGATCAATGGGGGGTCACAAGTTTTACTGTACAAATGTGAAACTACAGTGGTGAATATACTTCATGGTTTGTTGGACAATTAATTTCTGTCCTATATTTTTAATGGTAACCCAACTATTTGAATTGCAGGGGTTCTGTCCCTAAGAACTCCCTCTTGCACAAATTCCTTGACATAAATAAAACCTTTGAAGAACTCTTTAGTCTCTTTGTACACAAAGTTGCAGTTAAGTTTTTTTTTAAATATATATTTCACCTGATTGGGAGCTGTGGGGCTTGAAACTGGTGGGAGGTAGTTCATCAATAAATATCCCACCGGAGGTTTCATGTATGTTTTTTGCTTGTGTGCTTTCGTATATTCTCAATAGTAAAATGCGTTGCTTTTTATTACTGAGAAAATCAAATACATGATGGTTGGTTCTTTGATCTTTCTGTTTTGTTGTTTATCATTGTGCTTTCTGCAAAATATGTAGATGTGGGGAATACATCCAGGATTGTAAATGACTCATGTGTTGGTAAACATCATGCTGTTCTCTTTTCTGAAAGATGGTGATATAGATTTTATCCTGGCCCCTGCAGTAGGATCCCTTACCACAGCATCCACTGGCACAGGTCAAGGGCCTAGTACATCAACCATACCAGGTGAAACTGCTTTTACTTTTCTATAAGCTCTCAATCCAATCCCTCTACTCGTTAATGTAATGCAGTTTAGCTTGGTGTACAAATTTGCTATTCTGGAATTACTGTTGCTGTATACAGCCTTGATTTTATGTTTCCATGATTTTACACTCAGTATATTTTTGTTGTAGGTCCTTCTTCAGAGCCTTCTGTAGTGGAGTCCAAGGATCGCAAAGCTAATGCTCACTTCATCCTGAAATTATTGTGTGATAGCATAGTTCTGCAGCCATACCTCAGAGACCTTCTTTCTGCTAAGTATGTCCCTCTCATTGAATGAATGAAATCTTTATGAATTAACATGTATGTGAAATTTGAGTCACATATGGAATAATTGGTTTTCAGTACAAGTGTATAAACAGTGTTCCTACCACTGATTTGTGCGGAAGTAAAGAGAAGCAGGAAAACGCAAGACTGTTACCCTTCAGGATCTAGGAAGGGGTTCCTTCATATAAGCAACCAGCCTTGGACTCTAAAGTAGAAGCCTACATCCCAGTTCTGTAAGAAATACTGAACTTCCAATTCCTCCAATTCTAAATGCATATCCTGCTCATAATGAAGCAGCATTTCTACTAGCGAGGATGTGGAGATGCTTACGGCTCTTAACGGCCACCTAGACTCGGGATGTCACAGGCTAATGGGTCTACAGCATAGTATCCTGAGGCTATGAACTTGAATTTTGCTGCTTTTCTTTCTCCATGCTTTATGCGCTAAAAGTGGTTTTTAAAGGCAGAACTTAAAGCGCAGTTCTGCTCACCCTGTCAAAAAATAAAAGAAGTTACAAAAACTGTTGACTTTTAGAAAACAGCCACTTACTCGTCTCTCGGTGTGCCCCCTGCAGTCCGTTTCACCTGCCGTCCTGTATTCCTGGAGGCCGCCATCTTCATTGTGGGCACCCGGCTGTGACTGCTTGCGGCTTCATAGCCGGGTACCCACTGCGCATGAGCGAGTAGTGCTGCGCTTCATGAATGGTCCTGTAGTCTTCTGGGACCTGTCACGTGTCCCAAAAGACGACAGGGAGGGCGTACACCTTCCGTTTCCGATCGCCTAGGTGATCGGACCAGAAGTGGGAAGCGGGTACCTGTCAAAAACTGTAAATGCACAGTTTTTATCAAAATCACTTTAAGGGTATCTTCAGGGACACAATATAGGTGTCTCAGCTTTTATTCCAACCTGTCTGTTTCCAAGCGAAACAGACATCCAGCCTATTTTTGACCTCAAGGGTCTATACAGATTCCTGAAAGTACAGAAGTTCAGGATCGAATCCATCTGGCTAGTGATTACTTCAACAGGGTAACTTCCAGATGTTGGTGGATACAGAGGATGCTATTTTTCATAATCTGATTTTAAAGCCTCACCAATGATTTCTCTGATTCTCAGTAGAGGATTGTCTCTCGATTTGTGGCATTGCCTTTCAGGCCTGTTCATGGCACCAAGAGTGTTACCAAGGTGTTTTCTCCAGTTGTTGTTGTTGTGGACATTCAGATCAGAAACTGATATTCAATGTCCAGCAGACAGTTCAAATCCTAGAGAAGTTTGGCTGGGTGCTGAACCTCCAAAAGGATGCGTTAGGGCTCGTTCACACTTGACTTTATTTCTAACTCTTGCCAAACGCCCCTATAGCATTTGACAGGCATTAGGCATTTGGGAAGCGTTTTTAATGCTCCCCAAACGCCCGATGCGTGGTTTTGAGTTGGATGATAGGCATTTGCCAAGCGTTAAAACCGCACCACAAACGCCTATAGTGAAGTTAAATGGTATTAACACTCCTACATCTTTTACACTCCACTTTAATGGTATTAACACGCCTTTCAACCACACCGCAAACGCCAGGCGTTTACGGAGCGGCACCATAGACTGCGGTTTAAAAAATAAATATATATTTATTTATTAAAGCATGCTTATACTTTCTGTGGAACCTAATCCTCTGCATTGTGTTTAAAACACTGTTTGATCCTGACTTCTGATCCTCCCCTTCTTCCAGTGCCCTTTTATCTCCTGATAAGTCCTCATGCGTACTTGACGTTTTTACAGCGATTGTTTTTGGCTTTCGTTTTTTTTTTCTACAGCCAGTAAACCCCCCAGCATGTTGTCCTGTGTGTGCACACACAGACTGTAATCAATGTTTTTTGGCTGGAAAAACGCTCTAACGTAACGTAAAATGTCGCAAACCAGCGCTTTTGGACTTTTTTGACAAAAAACCCCCACTAAACGCTGAATGCAAACACAGAAAAACATGAGAAACCACCACTAATCGCGGCTAAACGCTAATGCAAAAACGCTAAAAAAAAAGGCTGAAAGAGTCACGTTTTTAATGTGACTTTACACAGCTAACGTTACTAGTGTTATCAAAAAGCCCCGTGTGCATGAAGCCTTAGACATATCATGTGTAGTCACTCTGCACATGCTCGGTTTGGTATGTATTGCTAGGGGTGTGTTTTTTTGTTTTGTTTTTTGTTTTTCCTTGGGAGAGTGCAAATGATCAGCACTGTCCAGACAGAGGTCAGGGAGCAGAATGAAAATTCATCCTACAAGCTTTAGCAAGTGCTCAGCTGGACATTAATAGAAGTCACAAGACTGTTCTGTGTACTGTGGGAGACCAGATATAGTGAATGCAGGGTCCTGGTTTTAGTAACACTTTTTAATGGTATGGCTGTTTAGTTACAAGTCCTGGGGGTTGGGATGTATGTTATCCCCCTCCCTCCTCAAGGCTAGAAAGTCAGCCTCTAGAAAGGTGTACTATTGTACATGGAACTTTTACTTCACTGGGTGTAAAGCCTGTACATTTCATCCGACACAGTATGTTGTGAGGTGCATTTTGGATTTTCTCCTGCGTGCCTTCAAGTACCATCAAGGTACAAATCTCAGCCTTGGTAGTTTTTCATTTCAGAGACCTTGCATCTCAGTGTAAAAAGATTGATCTGCTCGTGAAGCCCCCTTGTCCCTGTGGGACCTTGACTTGTTCTTGTTTGTTTTGCATTCTTCTCACTTTTAAACCCCTGAGAGATTCCCTGGTCACTACTTATTTGCAAGGTGGTCCATTTGACAGTCATTACCTCGGTTTTCAGGGCTTTGGAGTTGTGCTTTCCTGCAAGTAACCCTTCCTGGTTCTTCAGCAAATTGTCACAGTACCCGGAGTTCAGCTTTAAACCTGTGGCGTGAACCATAGCTGTGATTACTGACCACCTCTGTTTGAAATGCTTCATGTTGATGACAATGCAGGGTTTCCTTTAACCACCAGTGTACAAGGCACTTATACAACCTTCCTGCCCAGGCCAATTTCCAGCTTTCAGAACTGTCACACTTTGAATGACAATTGCACGTTCATGCAACACTGTACCCATATGACATTTTTATCATTTTTTTGTGACAGAGCTTTATTTTGGTGGTATTTTAATCACCTCTGGGTTTTTTATTTCTTCTTAAACCAAAAACCACTGAAAATGTTGAAAAAAAATTATTATTTTTTCTTAGTTTTTGTTATAAAATTTTGTAAATAAGTGATTTTTCTCCTTCACTGATGTGCGCTAATGAGGCTGCACTGATGGGCACTGATAGGCGGCACTGATGGGCACTACTGATGGGCACTGATAGGCGGCACTGATGGGCACTGATAGGCGGCACTGATGGGCACTGATAGGCGGCACTGATGGGCACTGATAGGCGGCACTGATGGGCACTGATAGGCGGCACTGATAGGTGGCACTGATGGGCACTGATAGGCGGCACTGATGGGCACTGATAGGTGGCACTGATGGGCACTGTTAAACGGCACTGATGGGCACTGTTAGGTGGCACTGATACATGGCACTGTTAGGCGGCACTGATACATGGCACTGTTAGGCGGCACTGACTGGCACTGTTGGGAGGCTCAGATGGGCACTATGTGGCATTGATGTGCACTGGTAGGCACTGATATGTGGCACTGATGGGCACTGGCACGAGGCACTGATGGACACTGACAGGTGGCACTGATGGGGCTACACTGATCATCAGGCCACACTGATCATCAGTGCCCTGATGATCTGTGTACATGTCCCGCGGAAAGCCGATTACCGGCTCTCCTCCTCACGAGCTGTCAACGTGACAGCTCGAGAGGAGAGAATTGCCGATAACCGGCATTTCCCTGTTTACATGTGATCAGCTGTGATTGGACACAGCTGATCACATGACTGAGCAGACATCTTCGGCTCTTTCCGTGATCGGTGATCCGCTGTGTCCGAGGGACACAGCGCATTGCCGATCGCCGCGCTGCGCGCTCCCTGAGCCGTAAGACTAGGAGGACATCATATGACATCCTCCCAGAACGAGAGAACCACCTTGCGCCCGTCATATTACTATATGGCGGGCGGGAGGTGGTTAAATAGAATGTTATCCCAGATAGACTATTGATTTCTGTAGACTAGATACACCATGTAACTTACCAGTACTTGGCTGTAGGTGAAATGTTAGGGCACATTCACACTTGTGCATTGTTTGAACCACTTGCCTACTGGGCACTTATAGCCCCTTTGTGCCCAGGCCAGCTTTCAGTGCTGTTGCACTTTGACAATTGCGCGGTCATGCAACATTGTACCCATATGAAATTTGTATAATTTTTTTTCACACACACAGAGCTTTCTTTTGGTGGTAATTAATTGCCACTGGTTTTTTTTTATATTTTGCACTATAAAAAAAAAGCAAAACATTTTAAAAAATAAAGTTTTTGTTTCTATTATAAAATTTTGCAAACGGTAATTTTTCTCCTTCACTGATGTGCGTTGATAAGGCTGCACGGATAGGCAGCACTGATGAGGTGGCACTTGTGGGCATTGATGAGGCGGCACTGATATGCAGCAATGATAGTCACTGAGAGGTGACGCTGACTGATGGCACTGCTTGGCGGCACTGGTGGGGCGCAACTGCAGAACACTGATCATCAGTGGCAATCTGCTCTGTGACAGCTGTCGATAAGTGGAACTGTATTTACTCTGTGATCTGCTGTGTCATTGGACATAGCTGATCACGTGGTAAAAGGCCGCTGTGATTGGCCTTTTACCTCATCACGTGATCACCTGTGTCCGTAGGACAAAGCGATCACGAAGATCGCCAGGTGCATGCCCTTGTGGTTCTGCAGGAGGGTGTGTTCTGGGAGGACATCTTATGACACCCTCCCAGAACTGGGTAACCGTGCTGTAGCTATCATTTTGGCTATAGCATGGTTACCAAGTGGTTAATAAAACGTTTAGTGTGTTTTGGCGCTGAGCATGCTTTTTTGTGGGCCTTTAACTCATGGCCACAGACAAAATATGCCCGTCTTATTTTTTTCCAGCACACTGCAAAAAGAGCATGTGCTTTTTTATTGAATGTATTGCAATAAGACGCTGAGGTATGTTTTGGCTTTGTTTATGTATGAGCATTGTGGTAGCATTGGAAATTTATGCCAACCAACGAAATATGTTTACACCTCATGTTGTATCTTGTTTGAATACACTATGCATGTGTGAATGTGGCTGTACCTGGATTCTTTGTAGCAAAATTTCACCCATATCATCTAAAAAATATTCTGACCAACGAAAATAATTCTTCTAGGGATGCCAGAGGTATGACCCCCTTCATGTCGGCTGTAAGTGGAAGAGCTTACCCTGCAGCTATAACTATTCTGGAAACTGCACAGAAAATAGCTAAAGGCAAGTAAACGGGGGAAGCCTCTCTTCCATTTTTGTGCTCTATTTCCATGTCTTTGAAGGTAGTGCTACTTTAAATATGTGGCTGTAATTTTTTTTTCTCTTTTTAGCAGAAGCAAATGCCAATGAGAAAGAGGAAGATGTGTTCAAGGCAATGATCTGTCCACCTGGTACAAATGCAGATGACTCCCCACTGTATGTTCTGTGCTGCAATGACACCTGCAGCTTCACATGGACTGGAGCTGAACACATCAATCAGGTAAAAGCTATACGAATATAAACAATTTGAACTGCTTTACAAAAAAAAAAAAAAAACACCTATGGGCTTCCTTTACCTCTCCATGATAGCAGTGGCCTCCTGTGTTTTACACTCCTCTTCAGTGTCTGCCTAAACGGTAAATCCTGGAGCTTTAAATGGGGCTGTACTCCTACAGTAGAGATGCTAGGGGTATTGCCTGATTCGGTTCTATGGAGAATTACTGCACAGACCTGACAAGCATTTAAGATTTTGTGCTTCAGGATATAAACTGCCAAAGTGGCATCAGAGGCAAGTAAGAATCTTAGTTTAGTTGTATTTTAACAGTTTTAGGTTAGTTAGGGTGTAGTTATTCCTAAGATCTGTGCATTGCTTTCATTTGAACATGTAATGCTTTTTCTTCAAATTCATTTTTTAACGCTTAACTTTAATCTTTGTGGGGGTTTTTTTTAATTCCTCCCATTCTGCAAAAGCTAGATTCCTGGCTAAATTTATTCTAACTTTACAGCATACTTGTTCCAGGTCATTGACTTAAACCTTACTGAACCCAGTTGGTCAGTGTGCTAACCAGACAACTAGTGTATTCAAATAGTGAATGCCAATAGCAGCCTTTTGGGGTCTCTTGGTAAATGTTTGCTTTGAAGTCTCTTTCCAATATCACAAAATCCCAGGTCATTGTGCATGACTTTGTGTATACTATTGTAAAATGTTTTGATGTAAAATGACTTCTAATCTTGCACATTGCTCTGTTTTCAGGATATATTTGAATGCAGAACATGCGGTTTGTTAGAATCTCTCTGCTGTTGTACAGAGTGTGCCAGGGTCTGCCACAAAGGACATGACTGCAAGTGAGTCCTTCCTCTTTTCTGCCTGTATGGACAGTCTTTGTATGTGTCTTTTTTTAAAGTAAACCTGGTTTATTTCTTTTACTATTTTAGGCTGAAGCGTACATCACCCACTGCCTACTGTGATTGCTGGGAGAAGTGTAAATGCAAGACACTAATTGCAGGTCAAAAGTCTGCCCGTCTGGATCTGTTATACCGACTGCTGACCATCACTAATCTAGTAACAATGCCAAATAGCAGGTATCGTTTTTTATTTTTTTGTACCAGGGACTTAAATTAGTCACTAAAAATCAATGTAATCCCTACCTTAGTAGAGAAATGGTATTTCCAGGCTTGAACCTGCTGTGGGCCATGATCTGTTAACTTTTTAGACACAGCCAGTCACTCCATATCTCTGCCTGAACATCAGTCCCCCAAACATTCTGTGGCACAGACCACATGATCAAGGGTTGGTGATTGTCGCTTGACACAGCGTTGGCTCAAAGTGGTATTTAAAAACTAGGCTTTTTTAAAATCCTAATGCATTTTCTGCAATAGGGTAAAAAAATGCTTCAGTATCTTTCTATGCCCTCTGTCCCCAAAAACCTACCTGCAGTCCTTTGTCACTGCCTTTGGGTCCAGTACATCTGCATTGCTTCCTTAGTCTTCTCGATTTATAGAGAAGTGTACAGATGGTAGTGGAGTGATAGGGTCCTGCTTCTATCAAATTGCTGAAACGCAGAGTGGAAGCAAGGGGTGTGGCTTGCTAGGCTCTGTATGTCTGTGAATCCACACAGCATCGGCTAGGAGATGGCATGCATGGGTGTCTCCATCACAACTGGAGAGGATAGGGAGATGCCCTCTGCAGGGAGAGAGGTGAAATCAAAATCTATAAAGGGGAATATTTGAAGAAAGGCATCACTGAGGAAAGTAAGAGGGGATGTATCCGTTATTTTAAATGCTAAGCCTATGTAAATATAAAAACAGGAGGGTTTAATATCACTTAACGCCTCCATAACCTTTGCTTTACCAAGCTAATTTTTTTTTTTTTTTTTTTTTTTTTAGAGGGGAGCACCTTCTTCTTTTTCTTGTGCAAACCGTTGCAAGACAGACAGTTGAACACTGCCAGTACAGACCGCCTCGCATACGGGAAGATAGAAACCGCAAAGCAGCCAATCCTGAAGGTGCGTTCTGGAGTTTAGCACTGAGCTTGTTTTGTACATTTGGAAACAATAGTGGTTATCTCAAAATAGATTTTATTCCTTAAAGTGGTTGTAAACCCCTGAAAGGGAAAAATGAAAAAAAGCATATTCCCATTATAGTGTGTACTTGTCTCAGTTCAAAGCACCTAGTGTGATTTTTTTTTTTTTTCTGCACTTTCATTTTTCTATTTTTGAGTCATTTATGACAGGTTATGCTGACACTAAGCAATCCCAGGAGATTACAGATTACACTCAGATTACACTCAGCTCACTGCTCTCATATTGCAGTTGAACTTTCTTCATTGCCCTTTTAAGGGGCACAGGCATTTTTTTAAAACTGTAGTAAACTTTAAAAAAAAAAAAAAAATTCTCCCTGAAAGGTAAAGGCATAATGTGTTGGTATGCATCTCTTAATAGCACATTATGAAAAAACTTTAAAATGAAGCCCTCCAGTGGCGTGCTGTCACTGCTGCATAGGCTTCCATCTTCACCCGGTCTTTCTTCTGGGTTTGTGGAATGCGGCCACTTGAATGGATGAGGCCACTGTACAAAGCTCTGAAGGAACAGCTTGGGTATGCCGTTCCTTCAAAGCACATGTGTGCCGGTGGCGTCTTCGGCTGCCAAACAAGCAAACATTTCCTAAATGGTACACATTTAGGAGATTTGTAACCTACATGTAAGCTTTATTTATAAGCTTACCTATAGGAAAAAAACATAGTGCAGAGTTTGCTACCACTTTTAGGAGGTATTCAGCATCAGCTGTTTTGAACTGTTTTGTGTGGCAGGTGGTGGTGGGATGTCATGCAAATCTGCTGTAATACTGCACAGCTCTGAAACAGAGAAACACCATATTCTGGACAACTATTGTTATCTGTGTCATTGCAGTTACTTGCATTTTTTTCCATGAAGTAAAACACAGGTAACTGCACATAGTGTGAATGTGCCCTTACAGTGCTGAGAAGGGTCAAACCTAAACCCTCCCTGTTCCTTCAAGGTTGCTAACTTTGAGAGCAGGAGATGATTGGAGAACATACAATCTGGATGTTTATTACGTCCCTGTACCTGCCACCTGCCCGTGCTATCACATAGGAAGCTTGTTACCCCCCCGTAATAATAATAAGCCCAGTTCAAACTGGATCCGACTTTGAAATCATGCTTTTTTTTTTTTTATCATGCAAAGTTGCTCCGTTTCAAAGCCGTATATCCGGTGCGACTTGGCAGACATCTGTGGAACTTCATGCGCAGATGTCTATGCACGTTGTACCTGAAATCGCAAAAAATAGTGCAGGAACCTGTATTTCAAGTCTTGAGTCACACCGATTTGAACGGTCCCATTGCAGACAACAGGGTGCAACTTGTAATGCGATTTGAAACTGTAAAATTGTATGACAAGTCACACTGGTGCAAACCAGGGCTTAAGGTAAATGGGGGGGGAGAATGAAGTGTATAGTAAACTTAAATCAATCGAATAATCAAGAAAAAAATTTAAGAGCACCTCGTCCCACCCATGCATACACGCAAATGCTTATAATTACAGCGAATTCTAGGGTCATAATATGATTGATTGCTAAGCAAGCTGATAACTATTGAAGGCTTTTAAAGTGTTGCCTATTAAAACATTTTAGGTATTTGAGTGGGGCACGCAAATCGTGTCTGGTACCACCTTTTATACTTTACAAAAAAAATTGGGTATTTTTTTTCTGTGCTCTAAAATTCATTTTATTGTATTTTTTGCTTAAAATGTGTTTGAAAAACAGCTGTGCAAATATTGTGGAACATAAATTGCAAATGCTACCATTCTACACAATAGGGCTTCTGCTTTCAGAAAATGTGTTGGAGGTTCTAAATAACTTTCTAGCAAAAAAAAGGATTTTTAATTTGTGAGTGTGAAAATTAAAACATTTTCTCAGATACGCAGTGGTTAAATCTCCCACCATTGCTGGTTTACTGTAGTAAGGGTTAAGGCCAAGGAATGGAGCACTATCTGTTAGGTGGCATAGTCTTGTATAATATCGCCCTTCCAGTGCTCTTTTTTGTTTTCTTCCTTTTGGTATTTGGAATCAAAAGGCACAAGATCAAGAGGTCCTGTTGTCTTTGACTAGGGATGAGGTGGTGCCTTCCCATCACCCTAAAAATACTTCCCTGACTGATGTGTCTCCACACCATGGCTTTTATCTGGTTCACTAGAACAGACTGTTCTCACCTGTCGGGAAGGATCTTCTGTGAGTCATTGTACTATAGAAACTTCTCAGAAAAGTTTTAGGGACTCTCGCACGGACAATGCTGAATGTCTGTCATGACCACGCTGGTATGTCTGACAAGGCTTTTGTGGATCTCCTCTGCTGGTGTTCTCCCATTAGAGGAGTGATAGATCAGCTCTTGCGTGTCCAACTTTTCCAGCATTGCAGGAAGCAGCTGTTAGTGAATGGCCTTGTACTCTGAACTATCACCAAGCAGAGGCACATCGATTAGTGTGTACTTGGACCAACTTGGCCCAAATGAACTAGCTAAAGGGACAGAAACCTGTAATTCAGCTGTAAAGGTTCTTGTAAGTTTTATAGGTTTGCATGTGTTTTTGTTCCTGAACATATCTCTGCCTTTATGATTGCGGTTTTCTGAACTTAGTGAACCATTTGGTTTTTAGAGTACTACAGCTAAGAGCGGTCTAAGAGGCCCTTCCAGATATTTTCTACATAGTTTTTTTTGTTTTGTTTTTGTTTTTTTGGTATGTAAATTTCTATTTTTTTTTTCTTTCATATGTGAAAATGATACAGCTTTTGTTCCAGATTCTGATATGCCAGATCATGATTTGGAACCCCCAAGGTTTGCACAGCTTGCCCTTGAACGTGTCTTACAGGACTGGAACGCACTTAAATCCATGATAATGTTTGGCTCTCAGGAAAACAAAGACCCGTAAGTTATTCTGGCCGCTATATAATTTCAGAGTTTAATCTTTAGATGGCTTTTCTAATATTCAGTTTTTGATTTTTATAGTCTGAGTGCCAGCAGTCGTATTGGTCACCTTCTCCCAGAGGAACAAGTTTACTTGAATCAGCAGAGCGGTACCATTCGCCTTGACTGCTTTACGCACTGCCTTATTGTCAAGTGTACTGCTGACATCTTGGTAAGCATTAATGTTTAATACACCTTCCTGCTACTTGTGCTATTGTACATTACATTGTTCCCCTTCGTATGTAAACATTTAAACCTGTATCACTGCTATCCCCTTTACTTCATATTCTTTATCTGACTTTTAACGAGTTAATTGTAATGTTGGAGACCCTGTCCGCAAGTAACGCTTTTTAGACTGCTCATGCAAATTGTTTACAGTAAGCACTTGTGCTGCCCTTGCTTTATAATTCGCTATGCCTTTTGTCCGTAACAACCCTGTAGTTTTCTTCAGCCTCTGACCCTTTTGGACAGCTCATGCTGTTCCCCCTATCCATTCCCTTCTGGGGCCCAACAATACCCTACGTTACCCCACAATACCCAACTGCAATAAATGTTTTCACTGGACACACATCCTAAACTATAACTAAAGTCAAACCCTTTTTATCTTATTTGTGCAGTACAGGACACAAGACTTACATTAATGGACCATGAGTTATATGAAGCTACTATCAGGCCACTGGTACAAAACTAGCTAGCACTGCCCACAGAGCACACCATATAACCCCTGCCCGCTACATGAAACTCTATTTTTTTTTTTTTTTTTTTTTTTTAAATAGTACCTTAGGCCCTCCCCAAGAGAATGTTTAAAAACCTATAAGAAGAATATGTAAACCCAACATTTCAAATTCCTGACCATGACTGGATGTACACGGCTTTGGTTTTCTATGTTGCAAAAAACCCAAAAACAAAACGAACTTGTAGTATAGAATAAATTGTATGTTACTAGTACTATTTAAGTGACATTTGCCCCTTGGAGGTATGTTTTAAAGCCCCACAATATATTTCCTCCCCAGAAGGAAATAGAAATTGTCGATACGTGTACTATTCCCCTAATCCTGTTTAGGATTCAGATGGGGAGCCCCCTTTTGCTTGAGGATGTTATGAAACAAAGTATTGAGGACCCTGATTTTGTAGCAGAAGCTCACATACAAATTGTGCGCTTTGAGGACTGTCCAATCCTGAAAGGATATTCACTCCTAAGCCTTTTGCTGAAATTCAATCTATAGAAAAGGAATTTAAGAAGAAATGGACTGGTCCAGTAGTGATCCTGCGATTTCTGTTCTCAATAGACACTGTACAGTTCCTTTTTTGAGCATCTTTCCCCTCAAGGATTCTGTTGATGGGTATCTGGAAGCCCTCTTTAAAGACCTTTGCATTTGCAGGGCCTGCTCTACAGTCAGCAATTGATGCTATGTCCATTTGCCTAGACTTGCTAACTGGACAGGATAAATTGGTGAACATGAACCTGTATTTGAGGACCCTTATGTCTTACAACTATTGCTGCTAATGCCCTCAGCATTGTTTTTATGTTGATGCTCTACATCTGGGTTTCTCAACCAGGGTTCCTTCAGAAGTTTCTAAGGGTTCCTTGAGCAATTAGCACATTTCTGCCTCTAGGTTCCCACTGCCACCATTAATCTTTTTAGCTATCTATAAGGGTGTAATTCTTCCCAATGGCTAAAAGTGTAAGGAGCATTCTTCCCACTGACCATCACACTAATTTGTTTCAAGGGTTCCTTTGTGTTGAAAAGGTTGAGAGAGGCGGCTCTACAGAATGATTTGCCAAGCCTCTAGAATGTCTCTTATCGTTGCACATGTGCTGGATTTTTGGCTGAAAGCTTGCGGTGCTGAACCGGCTTTAAAATATAGGGAAAAAAAGCATCTTCTACACATGCATTTTGATGAACACCTATTTCAGGAATCCCTTGATAAATCAAGAAAGCCATTGAGGGAAAGATGCTTTTACCCCAAAAGAAGAAGCCTAGTTCTCCAACTCCCTCAGCTACTAATATTTAATCGAACATTATTTTCAGCCTCCCTTGGTGTCTACTTCCAAACCAAAGCTTGGCACCTCTTTTTGTGGAAAGCCCTGAACTCCCAAGTTTGCCCAGAAGCTTTCCTTACAATGAAGAGGCACCCTTACTCTTGGGAAGGAGAGGAAGATTCAAGATATCCCGGATATCTGGGTCCAATCTGTCAATCTGTACAAAACGGTTTCTATCTCTGCCCCCTTCTCACCTTTTCTTCTAATCTGCAAGCTACCAACAACAAAATGGGGCATCCATTTCTTTGTGTGCCCAAATTTCAAATGGAATCAACTGGATTTGTCATGGCTTCTTTCAGACAAGGGGAATTTATGGCATCAGTACACTTCCCCATTTTCCCCTTACATCAATGCTTTCTCTATTTTGTTGTGGGAGATAAGCTCTCTGAATTTGTAGCATTACCATTTAGGCTCCCTTCTGCACTATTCACAGACATGCTTGCCAATGCTTCTGGCTCTTCTGTGAACCTAGGGTGTTCATGTCACAGACTATCTGTTTCACCTTCTAGTGAAGGCCTTGTCAGCCTCAATCTTGGCTTCCGTCTGGAGTACCTAGATCTAATCTTGGTCACCACCCAAGCATAGATTTTTTTTTTTTCCTTCCCTATGAGAAGGTTACTTCCCTAGGGTCCCACAACTAGGACCATCTGGCACCCCTCAGTTTGCTTCTGGTTTATTGTTCTGGGCTTGACAGTAGCCTCCTTTTTGAAGCTGTTCCCTTTGCACAGTTTCACTCTAGACCAATTCAATCCAACACACACAAAATTTGGAATAAACAAAATCCTTGGGTTGCTAAAGGCTTCCAGCCAGCCCAAGAAAGGTCTCCCTGACATGGTGGATATCCAGTCCTGCCCTGCGGTTGGGGAGATTTTCCTTCACACATGCTGGAAGGTGATAACAATGGATGCCAGCCTTTACTGGCTTGGGTGCTGTTTACAATTCTCTGACTATCCAGGGAATCTGGACTCCACAGGAGTTGAAACTTCCCATGAGCATTCTGGAACTGAAAGCCATCTTCCTTTCTCTACAACCTTGGATCTCTTGTGCAAGATCACCCAGTCAAGATACAGTCAGACAGTGCCACAGCAGGGACCTACATTAGCCATCATGGGAGATCCAGAAGTCAAACAGTCCTAAAAGAAACCAGTTTGATACTCTCCTGGGAGCAAGCTCATTCCAGCTCTCTTGGCCCTCCACCTTCATAAAGTGCACAGTTGGCAGGTGGCAAATATGGTGTCAAAGATGGGGGAAACCAATTGTGGATATCTTGATCTCCAGTTCAACAACAAGTTGAACACGTTTGTAGCGAAGGCCAGTGATTCTCTGGCCTTCGTAGCAGATGCTGTGGTGATTCTTTGAACTCCCTTCAAGGTGGGTTATGCCTTCCCTCCAATGAGGATGCTCCTTGAGTGTTGAGCAAGATAAAGGAAAAAATTCTGGTGATTCTCATCAATCTAATTGGCCCAGAAGAACTTGGTACACAGACATACTCAGACTTTTTTTGGTCGCTGACTTTAACTACAATGCTGTTGAAACCCAAATCTCAAAGGATGGGGTATTTCTGACTATTGTTCCTACCTTCTCGAAGCAAGAAAATCACTCCCACAAGAATTTCCATTGCATATGGAAGGCTTGTGTTGCCTGTGCAAGGGCAGGAAGTTGAATCCTAGGACATACTCTATCACTTGTATTTTGGCCTTTCTTCAGTCTGCTCTTGACCAGCGTCTGGCCCTTAGTATGTCTGCCTTGCTATACTTTATCAAGACTTTTCTTCAGGACGTTGCTCATATAAATTCCCCAATTAGACCTCCTGTTTCACCTTGGGATCTCAACCAGGTGCTTTATGTACTTTGGAGACCTCCCTTTAAACCAATTAGATATTCCATTGTAAGTCCTCACTTTAAAGGTTCCCTTTTCTGGTAGCCATTACTTCTATTAGGCATGTTTCTGAAATTTCTTGTTTTGCACAAGGACAAAGTGGTTTTTAGGCCAAAACCCTTCTTTCTACCCAAGGTCTCTTTTCAATAAGGACATTGTTCTGATTTGCCTTTTAAACTCCTTATCTTGGAGTACAGTACAGGACTCAGGCCCTTCCCCTCTGTCTTGATCACACTTTATTACTTGCTAAAAAGCAGGAGTTTCATGTAGTGGGCTGGGACATATGGTGTGCCCTGTTGGCTGCCGTAGCATGTTTTTTTTTTTTTTTAGTTTTTTTTGTTTTTTCCTGTCTGTCTAATCATCTGAAGGTAGCTGCATATAACCTATGGTCTATGAATGCAAGTACTGTACTCAAATATAAGGAATTTACAGTTGAGTCTGTCTTCCTTTTTTTTTTTTTTTTTTTTTTTTTTTTTTTTTTTGTGGTGAGGAATAACACCACTGTCAGGTTTTTATTGCAATAGATGTCTCCATTAGAGATTTTCTTTCTAATTGTCCTGCCCATCAATATCAGGAAAGAAAGTGAGCGTAAATCCAAAAGTTTTTTTCTGGTGGCAAAAGTTGAGTTGCCACCAGAAAAATAGAGGGGTGATCTTCCAACGGGCACTGTTCTCAAGACAACTAAGGGAATTTCACTCGCATGTGCTTGTTCTCTATTTTTATGGAAAAACCCTAAACTACTAAAATGAAATGAAGAAAAATAAAAGGAAATAGTTGTTGGGCCTGTAAAAGTTTATAGTATTATTAAAATGAGTGAAAATAATTTGTTTCCTAGCTGCTGGACACATTGTTGGGAACACTAGTAAAAGAACTTCAGAACAAGTACACTCCTGGACGTCGAGAGGAGGCAGTGGCTGTCACTATGCGGTTTCTGCGGTCTGTGGCTCGTGTGTTTGTCATACTCAGTGTTGAAATGGCTTCTTCCAAGAAGAAAAAGTAAGTATACCCTCATTTTTAATCTTTTTGTCATCTGAGTTGTAAACGTTCTACATACAATGCATTAATACTAGTCAGGGCACAAATTAATTTATTTTTTTTTTCTTTCGTTCTTTTAGTAACTTTATTCCACAGCCAATAGGCAAATGTAAAAGGGTATTCCAAGCACTGCTTCCATATGCTGTAGAGGAGCTGTGTAATGTTGCAGAGTCACTCATTGTTCCAGTGAGAATGGGAATTGCGCGACCTACTGCACCCTTCACGTTGGCCAGCACAAGTATTGACGCAATGCAGGGAAGTGAAGAACTCTTTTCTGTTGAACCTCTCCCTCCAAGGCCATCCTCTGACCAGTCTAGCAGGTAAGATCCTTGCTGCACAAATCCGATGCTAGTACCCTATTCCCTTTTTATAATGAGGCTGATGTACTAAAGGGTTCAGAATCTTCATTGAAAAAAGGGAAGATTTATTTAAGTTATTCAGCTGTGTGCAGATGAAATGAATGGGTGTTTGCTCTATATGTGATTGGATTATTGCGGTAAACCTTCACCATTTTTTTTTTTTTGTGGTTGTAAAAGCTGACGGTTTTTACCTTCATGCATTCTATGCATAAAGGTAAAAAAAACCCTTCTGTTTGCTGCTCCCTCCACAGCCGATATTGATCCAGCACTGTACACGGGAGCAGCAGCTCTCCCGGGTCTCTCTTCTCATTGGCTGAAACACTGCAGCAGTAGTCATTGGCTCCCATTGCTGTCAATCACTTCCATTGAGGATAAAGCAGGGGCAGGGCTCTGTGTCTTATGTCAGAGGAGATGTTTTAGTTCCATCTTCAGTGTCTTTTGATGGTCCCATTTTACCAGTCTGGTGGGTTAAAATATAACCTTTCTTCCTGCCCATCCTTGCACCCTTTTTCTTCTCTTACGTTGCCTTCATGGAATGAAACTCGTGAACCAGGAATGTATTGTTTTGCGTGTGGTATGATTAATTAACTTTCTGTTGGCTCAAGTTCAGTGTTCCCCTCTGTGTAGAGTCTTTCCCCTCTAGAGGTGGCCTTTTCATCTTAGTCTGGAGCATCAGGTTGATCCACCATGCTCTCCTTGTTGTGCTGACAGTTCATCATTGTTATGGAATTCCACCTCAACTGTTCAGATTCAAGCATTAGTCCTTCTGGTGGCCCCTAGGCTGCAGGTAGCCCAAGTCCTCCTAGTGAGGACTGTTAGTGTTTTTTATTGTTGCCCACCCCTCAGCTGGACTGCCTTTGGATGGGACGATTATATGAATTTCAATGGAGGAAAAAAATTGGATTTTGGTACTTGCTGTAAAATCCATTTCATGAATCTATTGAACACGTCACAAGCCTCTGTGTTCTATTCATGTTTTTAGCATTGCTGTACCATAAAACTGAGGCATGAGGAGTAGAGGAGAGGTTATAGTTGAGGCTTGCTTACAATTGTCTTCCAGTGTACAGTCCTCTAGGTAGCAGTATAGACTGGCTGTATCTATATTCCTGTGTCCCTCAATGGACTCAAAGAAGGGGTTTTTACAGCAAGTACAAAACTTCTAATTTTCCTATTCATCTGCTCATATATATATATTTTTGGCAAGATTGTAGATTTGGTTATTTCAAACCTTTTTCACGATTTACTGGTAAGCTTTGCAGACCTTTTGCTTTATACAACCTTCTTTAATAGGTTTGAGTGGGGAGGTTACACAAAATGCTCTTCACGTATGCCACATACTTGCTTTTTGTCTAGTGTCCAGTAGGTGTCAACACCTTAGAACGTCCCCATCTCTCCTCTGTATTTCAGATGTTTCTTTTATGCTTATTATAAAAACTCTAAACAAAGTTTTGTTATACCTGAATTTGCTTATTGAGTCTCAAAAAAGGTATCTACCTCTATCTTCACCTCTCCAAATCAATAGTCAGGTGATCCAATCACCTCCGTGGCCACAGGTGTATAAAATCAAGCACCTAGGCATGCAGACTGCTTCTACAAACATTTATGAAAGAATGGGTCACTCTCAGGAGCTCAGTGAATTCAAGCGTTGTACTGTGATAGGTTGCCATCTGTGCAATAAGTCCATCCGTGAAATTTCCTTGCTACTAAACATTCCATGGTCAGCTGTTAGTGGTATTAACAGCAACTCAGCCATGAAGAGGTAGGCTATGCAAAATGACTAATCTGGGTCTGCGCATGTAGAAGTGCACAGAAGTCACCAACTGTCTGCAGAGTCAATAGCTAAAGACCTCCAAACTTCATGTGGCCATAGACACACTCCTAAACCTTTAGGACAGCCTTCCCAGAAGAGTTGAAGCTGTTAAAGCTGCAAAGGGTAAGCCAACTCCATATTGAACCCTATGGGCTAAGACTGGGATGCCATGGCATGTGCATGGCAGGTGTCCCAATACATTTGGCATTATAGTGTACCTGACGGGGGGGGGGGGGGGGGTCAAATACCTTTACCATGTGATCAGCTATGTCCAAACACAGGCGATCACATGTAAACAAATGCAGATTTATCGGCATTTCCTCTCGTCAGTGCTGTCAGCGTGATGAAAGGAAAGCCGATAACTGGCTATCCAGAGACTGGGGACATTTGCACTGATCATCTGGGCACTGTGGTTTTTTTTTTTTTTTCTTTTCTTTTCAATTTTCAATCTTTTCATTTTAACTAGAAAGTAAAAAAAAAAAATGAATAAATACCACCAAAAGAGAGCTCTGTGCGGAAGAAATGATGAAATGTCATGTGTACAGTGTTTCAATTGTCATTTAAAGTGTGACCGTGCTGAAAGCTGAAAATTGGCCTGGGCTGGAAGGGGTGAAAGTGTTCAGTAGGCAAAAAAAAAAAAAGCTGGGTCCTACATTATTTATACTTTTTTTTTTTTTTTTTGCAACAGTCACGAACTAGAAAAATAGAGCATGCTTAATATTTCTCCGATGGGTGCTGACTCAGTTCTTCACTTTCGTAGAGCCACACTGACCTAAAGAAGCTTCTGCATTCAACACTTCTGGGTGTGTCAGATGCCTGTGCCCCCTGCAATGCTGTGTGGTTCAATCTATGGCATCTATATAACTACTTCATCCTGTGTTGATGTAGGACCGTTGGAATGAGCCACAAGATGCAGCGGGTGACTGGCATCCATGACACACAAACGTGTGTCCGATGCAGCAGCTTCTTCAGTGGCCCTAGCTTTTGAAGAGACCGAAGATCTGAGTCTGTGCTAGAAAAGTAAATAGCATCTGTTAATATCTTTTAGACTTTTTGCCTCCAATTAGTATAGCTATCTCAGTACCTTTTTTTTTATTTTTTTTTTATTTTTTCTTTTCCCCATAATTTTTTTTCTTTTTTTAGTTCCAGTCAGTCACAGTCATCTTACATCATTAGAAATCCTCAGCAGAGAAGAATAAGCCAATCACAGCCCGTAAGAAGCAGGGATGAGGAGCAAGATGATATTGTGTCTGCCGACGTGGAAGAGGTAGCTTCAGCGTCTGACAACAGTTCAGAAATTTTTTTTTTTTTTTTTTTTCCCTGTCCATTATTCTGGCTGTCATATATTTTCCGGTGTTTTGTGGCCTATATTTCAGGTGGAAGTGGTAGAAGGAGTTGCTGGTGAGGAAGACCATCACGATGAGCAAGAGGAGCATGGAGAAGAGAATGCGGAAGCTGAAGGACAACATGATGAGCATGATGAGGATGGTAAAGTGCAGTTGCACAGACCATAAAATTCATCAGCTTTGTTCCGAGTCACCTTACTAATATTATTTGTGTTTCAGGGAGTGATATGGAATTGGATCTTCTGGCAGCTGCTGAGACAGAAAGTGACAGTGAAAGCAATCACAGTAATCAGGACAATGCTAGTGGCCGAAGAAGTGTTGTCACAGCAGCAACTGCTGGCTCAGAAGCAGGTTTGTATTAGTCTCACTTGACTCCTAACGTGTGTCTGATCAGTATAAAGCTAAATGTAAAATCTTTGCCTTGCAGGTGCTAGCAGTGTCCCAGCTTTCTTCTCTGAGGATGACTCTCAGTCCAATGACTCAAGTGACTCTGACAGCAGCAGTAGTCAGAGTGATGACCTTGACCAGGAGACGTTTATGATCGATGAGCCTTTAGAGAGGTCTACAAACAGCAACCATGCCAATGGTGCTGCACAAGCGCCCCGTTCTATGCAATGGGCTGTGAGGAGCACACAGAATCAAAGAACTCCTAACACCGCTCCATCTAGCACTTCCACCCCTGCAGGCAAGTCGCAGACCACCTTTTTTTTTCTTTTCTGCTTACATTCTTTATATTAGCTTTGTAATCCTCTTCATAGTAGGACCCTAGAGCAGAAGGGGTCAAATTTGCAATGCACCCAGTGCTCTGGTTCATTGATCAGAGCTTTCAATTCTGACTCTGGGTTTCCTCATAGAACAGTGGATCAAACCGCTAGCCTGGGGGGGGGGGGGGCATGTTGATAACCAGACCTTCATTTCACTGGAGAAAAGTGAGGTCACCAGTTTGGCAAAAGCATGGCTGGATCTCAACACTGGCTGAAGAGAGAATTGCCAACCTTTTGGCATATAGAAGACTTCATACTTGTGCATTAATGCCTAGAGCCCCCCCTCCCCCAAGACAGTGGGTTTTGAAGGCTGGAGCACCATTGTAGTGCATGAAGGAATGCATTTCCAGCTGTAGTAGCTTCAGAGCTTCATGCAAAGCCAGTAACAGGAGGCTAGTTGGTGGGAGAGCTCATTCTGCCCAAAATACAGGTATTTTCTGCTTATGACAGAAAATGCTTTTCTGCCAGACATGTATAAAAAGCTGGTTCATCCTCTTCCTGATAACATTTCAGGATGCTTGTTGCACCTTTCCCACCACTGGGTCTTGGACTCGACCCTAATATATATTGATACAGGCATACCTCGGTATACAAACCACTCCGTTAATGTAATTTTCGTTTTACGAATGAAAATCCATTGAAAATAATGCTTCGGTTTACAAATTTTTTCCGCAATACGAACGGATTAATTTGTTTTCATTGCCTTTACAAATTTTTTTAGTCATGTCCCTGTACAGTAGTATGCCTTTAAAGTGCACTTTATAAAGCATTTTGAACAGAAGACTTTTCTTTTACTTCTGACGTCCGGAACGGATTAATTGGTTCTCAATGCATTTACGAAATTAATTTTGAATCTGGTCCCTGTACAGTATTTGTCTTTTTAACGTGCACTTTATTAAGAGTTTTGAACAGATAAAAGACTTTTTTTTTTTTTTTTTTTTCTTTTAATTAACTCTTTTCTGACCTCGAATGGATGAATCAGTTTTCAATGCATTCCTATGGGAAACGACGTTTCGGTTTACAAATTTTTCGCAATACAAAAAGTCCCGCAGAGTGCATTAAATTCGTAAACCGAGGTACGCCTGTATTTTCAAATGCTTTCCAGTATAGAATATGGTCATAATTTCTCAAAACTTTTTACCTTCTTTACATAACTGTGGTAGGAAACTTACTGTATTGTAAACATATGTTTCTGAAGTGATTTCAACCATATTTTTTTTTTTCTTTCTTTTTTGTTCTAGCGAGTTCAGGAGCTCTAATTTACATTGAACCATCTAGTTTACGTCGAAGTGGAAACATGAGCTCTAGTGCAGCAGCAGCTCTTGAAGCCAGCAACTCCAGTAGCTACTTAACATCGGCAAGCAGTCTGGCAAGGGCTTATAGCATAGTTATTCGGCAAATATCGGACTTAATGGGGCTCATCCCAAAGTACAACCATCTGGTCTACTCTCAGATTCCTGCTGCTGTAAAGCTGACTTACCAAGATGCAGTTAACTTGCAGGTGTGGCATTGTTTAGAACTGGGCTTCTCATTGTTAGTGGGATTTGCATTTTACTGAATTGTATGATTCTGTTTTTTCAGAACTATGTGGAAGAAAAGCTTATTCCAACATGGAACTGGATGGTTAGTATAATGGATTCCACTGAAGCTCAGCTTCGTTATGGGTCTGCACTGTCTTCAGCTGGAGATCCAGGTCATCCGAACCACCCTCTTCATGCTTCTCAGAATCCCACCCGAAGAGAACGCATGACTGCTCGAGAAGAAGCAAGCCTGAGGACACTAGAAGGCAGAAGGTATTCTATATTCTGTACTATTGTCTTTTGTTTAGAGTTTATTGAAGTGCTATGGCTTGGCTAAAGAGAAGAGAACACAGCTGGCAAATATTTCCTGCATGAGTAATTTTTTTTTTTTTAAAGTTTTATTACAATTTTCCATAATTTCTTATGTACTTCATAAAAAATGTATCAGACTTAACATCCATCCAGTTGTCTCTCTCCTTACCCTCAGAATTCCTGCAGTGCTAACAGGGTACCCATGGATTGCTGCTGTTTTTAAATTAAAACCAGGCACTGAGCCATCTTAGTGGCCATTTTAGAGTAACGTTAACAAGAGCTTCTTCTCTATTATGACTCCTAATACTTTATCCAGCTGTACTAACATTTAAAATCAATCTATGTTCTTATAGTGCTTAAAGTAACCATCTTACTCTCTGTTCATGTTGGTCATGTTTTTCATTTTTAATGAAAAGTTGCCTTTCCTTCTAGAAGAGCCACGCTACTAAGTGCGCGCCAAGGGATGTCTGCACGTGGAGACTTTCTGAACTATGCGCTCTCACTAATGCGTTCTCACAATGATGAACACTCCGATGTGCTTCCAGTTTTGGATGTGTGTTCCCTGAAACACGTGGCCTATGTTTTCCAGGCTCTTATTTACTGGATCAAAGCAATGAACCAACAGACCACACTAGACACACCTCAGCTGGAGAGGAAAAGGTAAACTTTCACCATTTGGCTTAAGCCGTGTGTGTGTGTGTAGTATTTGCTCAAGATCTCGATAACTCCTCTACTTGAAGGATTGTAGAAGGCAGAGAACTGTAGACATTTTTCAGTCTTTTGTAGTTTTTCTCTTGTAGAAAATTAATTTGTAGCTTTTAGGTGGAAAATTAACAATTTCACACAATTTTACTCAAACTTCCGGTGGGAATGTGTGTGTATCTGATAAGCCAACTGCTGGCTGTCAGATGGAAGTAATCCAGTGGCTGGGCAGCCTCCTGATCACTTCCAAACACCTCTGGTAAAGGTTAGAGGGATTTGAATGTACATGCATTTGCTCTCATACCCTTCTTGCTGACCCAGAAGCAATATTTAAGCTGGCACTTCCAGGTTTCCATGTCATGGCGATTATAAATTTGGCTTTTCTGCATAGCTGCTTCTGGTTCCCTAAAGGTTCAGGACATGAAATTCTGTATTACTTGCTACTTGATTATGGTAACAGGACTGAGAGCTCATCAGTTTTGTTGAGTTTGTACTTATGGCACAACTCTTTTCCGTGATGATGTGACTCCCGTGTGCATGCTCGGGAGTGACTTCACCGCAGCCTGGTCATTCAAGTGGCCAGAGAGCTCAAACCTGGAGAGAAAACTAGGAAAAGATGAAAGCTGCTGTGACCAGTGGGAGCAGTGACAGCTCAGTGCTGGAGGACTTTTAACTGCTAAGTGTGTCATAATGAGTTAATATACGGTACATACTAGCACAAACCACATGGGGACCATTGAATTTAAAAAAAGAAAAAAAGATTAATACGGCTTTAACCACTTGCCTACCGGGCACTTATACCCCCTTCATGCCCAGGCCAATTTTCAGCTTTCAGCGCTGTTGCTCTTTGAGTAACAATTGCACGGTCATGCAACATTGTACCCATATGAACTTTTTATAATTTTTTTTCACACAAATAGAGCTCTCTTTTGGTGGTATTTAATCTCCACTGGGTGTTTTTATTTTTTGTGCTATAAACAAAAAAACAGCCAAAAATTTTGCAAACAGGTACTTGTTCTCCTTCACTGATGTGCATTGATGAGGCTGCACTGCTGGGTGGCACTGATCATCATTGCTGATCTGTTCTCTGACAATTGCCGGTTCTTGGCAGTACGCTGTGACAGCGTGAGGAAAGTGCAGCCGATAACCGGCAACTGTATTTACCCTGTGATCTGCTGTCATTGGACACTGCTGATCACGTGGTAAAAGGCCTCTGTGATTGGCGTATTACCACATCACGTGGCCAGCTGTGTCCGTAGAACATGGAGATCACTGGGGGCGTGCGGGAGGCAAGTTCTGGGAAGATGTTATATGATGTCCTCCCAGAACTGGGTAACCGCGCTGTAGCTGTCATTCGGCTATAGCGTGGTTACCAAGTGGTTAAAGCCTGACCTCAGATTCAGAGCAGTTCTGTTGTAGTGTTCACGTGCTTACTTAGGACATGAGAGATAAGCCAATCATTCTACTGTATTACAGGCTGAGGGAGGGACAAGACCAGTTACTGTAGCGCAGAAAATTCAGGTCTGCCTTGCCAGACAATGAGGAGCTATGCAGCAGAGCTGTGTAAATCCCATGACTGTATGAAAGAAATACAACTTCCTTTGACAGGAAAATCAGCTCTTGTATATGTATTTCATTTGCGTGTCTGCTTGGCTAGTTTTCCGCTTTAATGCAATTTTTATTTGCTTAGAACTCGAGAGCTCCTAGAACTTGGCCTTGATAACGAAGACTCTGAGCATGAGAATGATGATGACACCAATCAAAGTTAGTACTTTTGAAATATTACTTTGTTTCTGAACTACTTAATTTTTAGCAAAATCATGTATTTAGTCAGTTAATAGTCATGATTTCAGGTTTATTTGTAGGAGCTGTGATGTGTTTTTAAGAGGATCTTCAGAATACTTAAATTAATGCCTACTTGCAACCTTTTTTAAATTTTGGATAGAGTCGGTAAGAATTATAATTTTCATAGGTTTCTGTCTGTGGCCTCATTGGGGACATTTTCCCTCACTTCCTGCCCTTGTGGTGTGACCTCGATTCAAGAAATGGGGAGATCAGCTGTCAGGAGGGCACAGACCGTTTTAAAATTATTCAGAAGTTCTATATCTTCACTCTACAAAAAAATTCTTGTCTTCATTACGATTTCTGTTTCTTGTCATAACAGAAAATTTTCTCTGGCTGAGGCTGTAACTCTTCCCTGCGGTATTCAAAACCAAATATGTCATAGTTTTGTTTTCTGAACTCTTATCACAGATAATAATAGAGCCCTGATACTAAACTGGATGATTTACTTTTCTTTATCGTACATCCCAGGACATACGGTTTTCCTCCTATTAGGAAAACATTGTACTGACATCTTCTGGTGATTGGACGCAGGCCAGTTAACAAGACGTCCGCTCCCCACTTCCCAGGCATAACCCCTCCGCCAGGCAAGGCTTCAGTTTTTTTTGGTTTTTTTTGCCAATGACTAAGGTGATATTCGAGTGTGCAGTCTCTGCATGAAAATTAGCTAGCTTCTCAATGTTTCCATCTGGTTTTAGGGGACTAGCCTTTTCCAGATCCATTTCCTAAGGCTTTTCTATGCTTAGAGGAGTAATGGTACCCGGACCCAGCTCTGGACCTGTAATGTTGCTGGTTGGCACTTCACCCAGCAAAATGGGACACTGCAAGTATATACTGCCTTGCTCAACCAGTATGGTACTGTACAGGCCCAGGGCAGTGGAAGTCCCTGAAGGCCTCCTGGAGCATTGCCCACAGTGATGTGTGAAGGTTGGACCCTTTGGGGCTATAGGGAGTTATTCTCTCCCCCTCCCCCCCCCCCCCTTTTTTTTTTTTTCCCTTCTCTGTCCCATCTTGGATCAGCAAAAGTTCCAGATATTGTGCGTCTGTTGTGGCCTCTCTCCAGTAGATTTCCTAGCATCAGTGAATATCAACGATGCTTACTTGTGCGATCCGACCTTTCCACCTCACCAAAGGTTTCTGAGGTTTGCCTTGGAAGACCCCCACTTTCAGTTAATGGCCCTGTAGTTCAGCCTGTCCACAGCTCACAGGTGCACTATTTCTGGCCTAAGCCTCAGATGCTGGGAGACCAGGCTCTTCACACTTTGGATATAGTTCATGCTATCAGGCATTACCTGAAGTCAGCTGCTGCAATTCTTAAGTCTGGTTCCCTCTTTGTGCTTTCTGAAGGCCCAAGGAAGGATTATGCAGCTTCCAAATCTATCGCTTGATGGAGCCATCAGTTTTTCTTAAATATATGGTTTAAAAGGTGACATTCCAATGTTTTTCAGCAACTGGTCATTCTACAAGGAGTGTTTGTTCCTCCTGGGCTATTTTGTAACCAGATTTTGGTAGCTCAAGTTTAGAAAGCAGCTAACTAGTCCTTCGGATCATACGCTTATGAAATTTTACCACGTGGATGTTCGAGATGCTGACGAAGCTACCTTTTGGTCGATTATTTTTGCAAGCTGCTGTGTGCAGCTCTAGCCTGTTCTGGTTTCAGTATTTGGGGCTTATTACCTTCTGCTCAAATTCAGTGCTTTGAGATATCCCTGTCATAATGTATATGAAGATGCTCTGGGTACTGAGATGTATGATTAGGAATATGGGCATTTTTGGCTTGCCTGTAAAATACCTATTCTTGGAGAACATCACTGAACATGGATCCCCACTCCTCTGCCTTTTGTGGCTTGCTACAAAAAAACTGAAGCCTTGCCTGGTGGGGAAGGATTATACCTGCCTGAAAGTGGCAGCATATCCCTATCGTAATGGAGAATAAGACCGCCTGTGTCCTGTGATGTACTTTTAGAGCAGGTGTCTCCAATCTTTCCAAACAAAAGGCCAGTTTACTGTCTTGTAGACATTATTCCTAAACAGCAAGTCAGGCTTGGCTGTCAGTGGGAGTAAAAAAGATTACATAGTGCCTGTGGTCAGTAGGGGGAAGGCATGGTGCTGCATTTTTGGTGTCATTGGACAGAATTATGCCCAGTCATTGTCAGTGGAAGGAAGGGTGAGGCATGTTGATATCAATGAGAAGAATAGTGTTTTGTATCCCTGGGAGTAATCGTGCCCAAAAGGCCAGATAAAAGCAAGTAAAGGGCCGCAGTTTGTAGACCCTGCTATAAAGCATAGTTATGGAATTGCTTAATACAGTTGGGTTAAAAATAATAGCATGTTTAAAAAAGTGAGTAAAGTTCAAAATCCTTATAATGGCTTTTATTTCCATAAACCCAAATGCATTGAGAACACTGCACAGTCTATTCCACATCAAAACATAAAGAAAAATGTTTAAAATTTGTTATTAGAGTGAAGAATGATTATTAGACTGTTCACAAAAATAGCAGCGTCTGCATTTTTCTTTACAAACTCAAACATTTACTATATAAACTGAAAATTGCTTGAAGATTTAGCTTTCCTGTGATTCACTGAACTAATATTTAGTTATATAAGCACGGTTTCTGAGAATTGCTTCACATCTGTGTTGCATGCGGTCGACCAACTTCTGGCTCTCTGAACAGGTATTCCAACCCAGGACGATTGCACTTCATTCCACAGTTCCTCTGCATTTCTTGGTTCTACCTCAGAGACAGCATTTTTGGTGTCACCCCACAAATGTTATCTTGGATTAAGGTCCAGGGATTGGGCTGGCCATTCCGTCATATTGTTTTCAGGTTTTTTTTTACAAATCTCTGAAAAGTGTGGCGTGCATTTGTATTCAGCCCCCTTTACTCTGATACCACTATCTAAAATCTAGTGGAACCAATTGCCTTCAGAATTCTCCTAATTAGTAGAGTCCACCTGTGTGTAATTTAATCTCAGTATAAATACAGTTTTTCTGTGAAGCCCTCAGAGGTTTGTTAGAGAACATTAGTGAACAAACTGCATCATGGAGGCTAAGGAACAGGGATTGGGCTGGCCACTCTGTAACAGGTCAGGGATAAAGTTGTAGAGAAGTTTAAAGCAGGGTTAGGTTATAGAAAAATATCCCAAGCTTTGAACATCTCACAGAACGCTGTTCATCATCCAAAAATGGAAAGAGTATGGCACAACTGCAAACCTACCAAGACATGGCCATCCAGACTTGAGACTGGGGCGGAGATTCACCTTCCAGCAGGATAATGACCCTAAACATACAGTCAGAGTTGCAATGGAAATGGTTTAGATCAAAGCATATTTATGTGTTAGAATGGCCCTGTCAAAGTCCACACCTAAATCCAATTGAGAATCTGTGGCAAGACTTGAAAATTGCTGTTCAGATGCTCTCCATCCAATCTGACAGAATTTGAGCTATTTTGCAAAGAGGAATGGGCAAAAATTTCACTCTTTCTAGATGTGCAAAGCTGGTAGAGACATCCCCAAAAAGACTTCTAGCTGGAATTGCAGTGAAAGGTGGTTCTACAAAGTATTGACTCCGGGGGGCTGAATACAAATGCTGCCACACGTTTCACATATTTGTAAAAATTTGAAAACCATTTATCATTTTCCTTCCACTTCACAATTAAGTGCCACTTTGTGTTGGTCTATTACATAAAATCCCAATAAAATAAAATTGTTTTTGGTTGTAACATGACAACATGGAGAAACTTTCAAGGGGTATGATAACTTTAAGGCATTGTAACTGTTACAGTACTCACAGGTAACCTTAGCCAATCATCAGCTCCAGGGTGATCGAAGAAAGTTTGAGTCTTTTGCCATTTTGGCTGTTCAATCCATTCGAATAGTAGTTTTCTGTTTTCGTCCATGTCTTTCTGGTTGCCATTTGAGTGTTTGAGATCATTTTAGCTGAGTCAGCCTATCCGTTTCTGCACTTCTTTATATGTTTTCCTCCTCTCCAATCAACTTTTTAATCAGAGTACACTGTTTTCTGAACAATGTCTGGAACAACCCATATTACTCAGATTTTCAGAGAAAAATGCACTATACCCAACATGTACAACATTTGCTGCCTTTGTTCTTAAATTGGGGGCCACCAGTTTGACACCTGACCTCAGGAATTGAACTCCACACTGCTATTATTTTGAACACGCGCATTTCAATTAATAATTCAATTACACAGAATCAGCAGCATGCATGTCATGACTGGTGGGTCTGTTTTGGTTTTCTATTATTCTACTACACCTACTAGTAAATGATTTGCTATGTAGAAAAATATTTTATACCAAAAACAGTGATTGATCTGGTTAGTGATGTTGGACTGATATTATTTTGAACACAACCGTATATTCTGCAGGAACATCCATAAAACACATGTAATATTTTTTCAGGTTCTACATTAAATGACAAGGATGAAGATACGCTACCTGCAGAGACTGGCCAGAATCACCCATTCTTCCGTCGCTCAGATTCTATGACCTTCTTGGGCTGTATTCCACCAAATCCTTTTGAGGTTCCTCTTGCAGAAGCCATCCCACTTGCTGACCAGCCACATCTCTTACAGGTATCGTTAATATAAGCAGCTCTTGTGCTGTCCACTTAGAATCCTCTACATTTATCTGCCTGCCTTCCTCATCAAATAACAGACCAGACGATAGACAATGACAAACCCATACCTCATGCACAAAGAGGGTCAGGCTTGTCATTATCTATCTGATTTGGTATCTGCACAATGCTGCAGGTCTGGGAGTTATTTAACTATGGAGGGGGATGTAAGTGGGCCATTTTAATTAGGAAGTGTGCTCATGCTACTACCCATTGTTTGGTAAAAGTGGTAACTGATTATTACATTACAATTTACCATCACTTATTTAGCCCAATGCACGAAAGGAAGATTTGTTTGGCCGACCGAGTCAGGGCCTGTATTCATCTTCAGCTAATAGTGGAAAATGCCTGCTTGAAGTGACTGTGGACAGAAACTGTTTGGAGGTAAGAGTGCAAAAGCCCTCTTAATCATGTTTGGTACATTTTACAAGAAAACTCCATTCAATAATTTTTTAAAAATCACTCTGCACGCCCGTTATAAAAAGTTGTAAAGCTGTGCTTACTCTGTCAGCTCTGCACTGCTCGTTGTTGAGTGGTCCCAGAGGCCACTTCCCCTTCTGTTTGAATGATGCCCATTGTCGTTCAGACCACTTCTTGTGAAATAGATTGTCAAGGAAATGCCTCCTTCGCAGTTCTCTGCATCAAAGGGCCAGCCCACCACCACGACTGGAAGTGGAGTGATAAGACTGGGGAACATGACATGACTGAATCACAGTAAGATGCTACAAGGAGGGACCTGCTCAATTTGGAGGAGTTTGGGAAACTAGCATACTTCTATAGTGTTTGATGTTCCTTTTTTTTAGATTTTTTTTGATTGAAAGATGTTATTTAAATGTGATTTATTGTATTTTTATTAGGTTTTGCCTACCAAAATGTCTTATGCTGCTAACCTGAAGAACGTAATGAGCATGCAGAACCGGCAGAAAGAGACAGAAGAGACCACTGCACCTCAGGAAGAAACAGACAGCTCAAAGCCAGGTCCATCAGCACATGACCTGGCTGCTCAGTTAAAGAGCAGCTTGCTGGCAGAGATTGGGCTGACAGAGAGTGAGGGTCCTCCTCTGACTTCATTCAGGTACACTGCTCTGCACTCAGCTTGGTTGTATATAGAGGATGTACTCATTCTTATTGGAGTAAAAATTGTATTCAGTGATGCTTTTGTGCAAAGATATATTTCCAGTGTTGCCTCCTTATCTTTATTAACATTTTTTAGTAATCAGACTGATTTCCTTGCTACCAGATAAAATTCTAAAGACTTGATTCATGATCCTGGACTTTGGGGGGTCTTACTTTTTTCTTTATTTACTTGAAAAGTGTTTGTGTTGGCTATTCTAAACACGAACTTGACTTTTGTTTTAGTCAGAAGATATGAAAGCCTGGGGCCATGTATGGGAGAGGTTTAGTGCCCTGACTATGAAGATTAAAGCCTAAATCCCCATTGTGTTACATGGAGACTTTGTTTGCTAGATCACATTTCTTAGTGAAAGTCTTATCAGTCAAGGTCTCTGCAGACCCAAAGGACATGAAACAGCCACATTACTGTTGGCAGACCTAGGCCATATTTCCCTCAATTCTTTTTGTTTAGACCATGTAATCTGTGCCTAGGTGTTGAGAAATATGTGCGAGTTCAATAAAGACATGAGAAATTAGAATTGTGCTTTTTCAGCTTAGGCACATTTGTGTTTGTCTATTGTGACTTAGATGAGAATCTGATCACATTTTATGGCAAATTACTGGAGAAAACCCAGTTAATTCCAAAGGGTTCACATTTTTGGCCACTGTATGTAGGCACTTTCAAGAATCCACAAGTTGGCATACTGTGCTGAATAGCTATTAAAGGGTTATTTGAAACTGACAAGTAGGCACACTATTGTTGAATAGTTATGAAAGGGTAACCTGGGATCAACACTGATTTGAGATGCATATCCCGTTAATTTCTATGTGTGTTGTTTATTCTAGGCCACAGTGCAGTTTTATGGGCATGGTGATATCACATGATATGCTGTTGGGTCGATGGAGGTTATCGCTTGAGCTTTTTGGCAGAGTGTTCATGGAGGATGTTGGAGCAGAGCCTGGATCAGTAAGTTTTCATTGTTTAGAGTTCTTCTTTACATATTTTTGAAGTAGATGGTTTACAGTTTTGTTCATTCAAACAGATATTGACGGAGTTGGGTGGCTTTGAAGTGAAAGAATCCAAATTCCGCAGAGAGATGGAAAAACTTCGAAATCAGCAATCTAGAGATTTAACCTTGGAGGTAAGATTCCACAAGAAATTCTCCTAAATTGATTTTCCTAGTCATTTTTGGATTTAGCACTATTTTGAATTCAGCTTCTTCCTTCGTGTTTCAAGGTCACTCATAATACTCAATAGTTAAACAAGATGCATACATTTTTATCTTATGCTGGTTTTTTTAGTTCGATTTCCGTTTATTGTAGACACTTGTGTCAATGTGCTTAAAGCGAAGTTTCACCCAAAAGTGGAAGCTCCTCTTTTCCTTTAAACAAGATGTTATACTTGCCTGCTCCGTGCAATGATATTGTACAGAGTGGTCCCTTACTGCCTCCTTTGGAGGTCCTCTACTAGCACGGTCCACTCCTTCCTTTGGGTGCCCCCTAGCTTGCCTGTACGCGTATGCTCCTAAGCCAGGCTGTGTGCGTGCATAGATGCACACGGCGTTAGAAAGCCACGTCCCCATTCCCTCCTCACAGATATTTGACTGACAGCAGCAGGAACCTACTGCTCTGTGTCTCCTGTGTGACCAGGAATTGAGCAGAGCCAGGACAGTGCAGTGAGAGGAGTCAAGTAAGTGTTTAGGGAGTGGGGTAAGACGGTGCTTATGTGAAAGCTGAATATTTTATTTATTTTTTTAAGAAGGGAGGATGGAGTTTATTTTTAATATAGATGGTGAATTTATAGTTTGAATCTTGTAATATCAGTGGATATTTTGTTTTTATATTTAACTTATCCTTCTGTTAAAATCTAAAGCAGAATATGCTTGCATAGTCATAACTTTAATAAAAGGCAGGGATCCATTTAGTTTTTTTTTTTTTTTTGCTTGGGTTCTAGGTTGACCGAGATCGAGACCTCCTTATTCAGCAGACAATGAGGCAGTTAAACAACCATTTTGGACGTAGGTGTGCAACAACACCAATGGCTGTGCACAGAGTAAAGGTTACTTTCAAAGACGAGCCAGGAGAGGGCAGCGGAGTAGCCCGAAGCTTCTATACGGCCATTGCTCAAGCATTTCTGTCAAATGAAAAATTGCCAAGTCTAGACTGCATTCAGAACACCAACAAAGGAACACATACAAGTAAGTCTCTTTAGGATGTAAACATTAACCACCTAAGCTCCGGAAAGGATTTACCCCCTCCTGACCAGGCAATTTTTTTCTATGCGGCACTGCGCTACTTTAACTGACAATTGCACGGGCATGCAATGCTGTACCCAAATTATATTTATATCTTTTTTTTTTTTTTTTTTTAACCACTGGGTTTTTTAATAAAAAGGAAAAAAGACTGAACATTTTGGGAAAAAAAAAAACCTGCGGTTGCCGGTTGCCAAGTGGTTAAAGATTTGGCTAACAGACTGCCACACTTATTGCCATGCTCAATTGTATCAGTGCCAAGGGTGCACATAGTGCTCACTGCCACCACATCCCAACAATCCTAATTATCAATATTGGTCCCTCAGGACAGGAAAGAGGCATTTTGGGATTTTTAAGGTGTATATTCTTTCAAAGAAACCGTATATAAAAATTCTGTTAAAATATAAAGTTTATTAACACAGCTCAACCCAATGTCATATTGGTTACATTAAGAGAAGTTAAAGGATAAGTTCACCTTTTGGACAAAAATATTGCACATTTTTTTTGCAGGTAAAAAAATGTGCATTTATTATTTTTGTCCAAAGGAGCCTGGAAAGCGTTGCACCAGCGATCAGTAGATCGATGATGCCATGCAGGTCTCCTGCAGACCTGTCAGAATATCTACTTGCCGTACGGGATGTATAGCCAAGCAGATATGACAGGAAGCATCAATGAACTACCAGACACTCCACAGTTCATTGAAAACTACAAGCTCACAGCCGTTAAGGCTGACGAGAATTGCAGTTCATTCATGGAAGTCCATGAATGAATGACGTGGGTGTGTGGGCGGAGCCCCGCACGCCCATGCTGTTATCAAATCTGACATAGTACTGGGAAAATCTCACCGTATTATCTGTCAGAGAGAGGTGGGCAGCGGGCGTGGCTGCAGCATTGGGAACATGTTGCATGTTCCGCCCTAAAAACGGGTGGAACATGTAACACGTTCCCAAAGGTGAACTTATTCTTTAATAAAAACATATCTCATCTTGGTGTACAGAACCCCATCAGTACAACCACAGCATAATATTAATCTCATTAGTCCAGCCCGAAATCAGCATAATTATAACTATATGAATTCAAGAAAATGCATACACTGTATATTGCATAATGAATGAAAAGGTAGGCCGTAGTAGAGTTCTTGTATCGCAACACATTTAGTTGAGTGCTTTTTCAGGAGAGGGGTGTTGCACAAGAAAATATCAGTGATCATTTTGTAGGGACCATAAAAAAATCAGAAACAATGCACCCGGGGCGGGGCAGAGGGAAACAGGGCAGTAGGGCAGGAGTTAAATCCCGTCCCAAAATAGGGAAGAAGTTTTATTAGGAAATACACCGGCTCTTAGATGTAAAGCCATGGCTATTGCAGGGTAGATACCTTGTGGCAAATGTTCAAAATTTCTAAAACAATTAGGATATACGTCTCTGATGGGAGTAATGATTATTATTATACAGGATTTATATAGCGCCAACAGTTTGCTCAGCGCTTTACAATATAACAGGAGACAATACAGCAACAATACAGTTCAATACAAGAGGGATAGGAGGGCCATGCTCCTAGGAGCTTACAATCTATTTTCTTGTTGAAGCCCCTCTCCTGAAGAACCACTCAACGAAACTTGCTGAGATATAGGATCTCTTTCACAGCGTACCTTTTCATTCATTACGTAATATGCATTTTTCTTGAATTCAGATGGTTATAATTGTGGCTGTTTTCATGCTGGACTTTCCAGTACAAAAGGACAAGTCTTATGAATAGCAATTACAACCCCTCTAGTTTTAGGTACCGGAGAGAACTGCTTATCATATACAGAGTTAAGAGCCTTTTTTTGCCAGTGACCAAATCTCCTCCAACGGTAAAGACTACACATCCTGTGTCCCATAATTTACTCAAAGAAACATACAAGTTAAAATCCTATTTTTGCTGTTAAAGGTTTGATGCAGAGACTAAGAAATCGAGGAGAGCGAGACCGGGAAAGAGAACGAGACATGCGACGAAGCAGTGGTTTACGAGCTGGATCTCGGAGGGACAGAGACAGGTTTGTTCAATCTGTTTTTATATTTTCTTTGCACAACAGTGTAGTTTTCATTTAGCCTTTCCTTAACGCAAATTCTTGGTTTTATTTCAGAGATTTCAGGAGACAGCTGTCGATTGACACAAGGCCTTTTAGGCCAGCCTCTGAAGGGAATCCCAGTGATGATCCAGACCCTCTTCCTGCTCACAGACAAGCTCTTGGAGAGAGGCTGTATCCACGTGTACAAGCCATGCAGCCTGTAAGGGACAGCTTGTCATTGTGCCATTTTTGTGTAACTGCTTTGTGAAGTTGGCTTTATAAATTTTGAACCTTTCTGGGATGCTTGAAACTGATAACTATTTATTTTTAGGCATTTGCAAGTAAAATTACTGGTATGCTGCTAGAACTGTCTCCAGCCCAACTGCTACTGCTGCTGGCCAGCGAAGACTCTCTGAGAGCCCGGGTGGATGAAGCTATGGAATTGATTATCGCACATGGGAGGTGAGACGTGATCATCTAAACTGGCGCACATATACATAAAGGACAATTTTAGAACCCACTGTGTTCCTATATAGCTACACAGCTTGGAAAGGATAGGCTTTGTAGAGACACCCCTAATATCTAAAGTCAAACCTGTTTTTATTATTATTATTATACAGGATTTATATAGCGCCAACAGTTTGCTCAGCGCTTATTATTTATTTTAATTTTTTTGCAAACTGTCAGGGAGATTTATGATCATTTCCCATACACAACAGGCAGTAATTGAAAGGAAATCCCTTAAAGTGGTTCTAAAGGCTGAAGGTTTTTTTTTTTTTCCTTAATGTATTTCTCTGCATTAGGGGGGAAAAAAACCTGAGTGCAGTTTAACCACCTTCCCCAGTTCCCCCTTACACTTGAGCCCAATCTTGATCCAGCACTGTGCATGAGAGCTGTGGCTGTATCTGCTGTCTCCTTCCTCATAGGCTGAGACAGCAGAGGCCTCAACCAGTGAGACAAGGCCAGAGCCAAGCTGCACTCTGTGTCTATGGACACACGGAGCTGACTCTGGAGCGAACCCGCACAAGTGCACCCATCGCAAGCGGTTTGCTATAAGAGCACTTGGGGGGGGGGGGGGGGGGGGGGTTTGAGGATCCATCTGAAGGGGGATCCCAGAAGAGGATCAGAGCTGCTCCTGTGCAAAACCACTATACAGAGTAGGTAAGTATGACATGTTTTGGTATATTTTAAATATAGGTTTACATTTATTTTATGTTTAGTTTAGAGGCTTGGGTTTAGTTAGAACTTTACATTTTTTACTCTTGCCTTATGATGAAATCTAGTTACAGTGGGGTCGAGTCATTCTCACACGCCTTATATCGACATGCCATTATCAGCCTAACTATAGGAGATTCTAAGGGAAAAATAACCAGATAGTCTTTCTTTTCTAGGGAAAATGGAGCGGACAGTATACTTGATCTTGGCTTGTTAGATTCATCTGAAAAAGTGCAGGTAAGCCATTGTTACTGCTGATGTTTTATTCTTGGGGCCACGTAATACTAGTGAACTGCCCATTATTGTTTAACTGTCCAAATCTGCCTCATTGTAACACTGAAATAAAAAAAACAAATGTTTCTTTGGTTTTATATAATCTTCTCTTTTTACAAGTTTATAGGGAACTATCATCCAGGGACAATCAGCTGTCCCTAACTGTAGACTGGGTGAATTACGTCCGAACGCTGGTGGACAGCTGCAGTTGCTTTCACCCTGTCACTGCTTTGTGCAGACTCGGCAGCTACAGCTATCCACACACGTGGACTTCCTGGCTGCAGATTTCAACAAGTTACTTTTTTCACCATAGCATACAGTATTTGGCCATGTAAATGGAATGTTACTTTCTTTGTCAAATGTCTCTCATATTTCACTAGTTCCGAACCATCTCTGAAAATGTAAAAAAAACCTCTTAAATTGTGCAATTTATTGCAGGAAAACCGTAAACGTCATGGATCCAGCCGCAGTGTGGTTGATATGGAGCTAACTGATACTGATGATGGTGATGATAATGCCCCCTTATTTTATCAGCCTGGCAAACGAGGATTCTACAGTCCTAGGCCAGGCAAAAACACAGAGGCTCGGTTAAACTGTTTCAGGAATATTGGAAGGTAAAGGTTTTGATAATTAGGGGAATGTCATCTTAATGAAAATTACAATTGTAGTGTGCTGTGAATATATGATAGAACATATCTGTCAATGTTTCAGGATCCTTGGCCTGTGCCTGTTGCAGAACGAATTATGTCCGATCACATTAAGCCGACAAGTTATAAAGGTTCTCTTGGGCAGAAAAGTAAGTCTTTTGTGAAACTTTCAGGTTCCATAAATTCTCTGTAACCTAAAATACTGATATATAGTTACAGGACACCTGTTCCAAAGAAAATCCTGTTGTAGCCCATCGTCATTTGGAAAATAAAACTCCATCCCTTTTATACCCATTTCTCCGCCGTTCATTTATGAACAGTGAAATGGTGGAAGCTTATTTTTGCAGTGCCAATTGCCAAGCCAATCTGAGGAGCTCTGTGCTATGTGACTGGCCAATCACAACAGTCTCAAATGTAATCCGTGGTGTGTACTTTAACCCCTTCATCGCCATCCTCTGTGACTTGTACATTAACCCCCTCCCCCATTTTTCCCTATTTTAGAATTTATACATTTAATGTATCCAGTGCATTATTGCTAAGCTGTATGTTTTTACCCCCTCAACTAACATGGTTCTTTGTTTTCAAAAAATCTGGGCAAATAATTACATTACCTTGGGGTGTCGGTTTCTTAAAAGTGGTCATTTTGGGGGTATAACGTAAGAGAAGCCTTTTTTTCACCTACAAAATTCTTTTTTTTCTTTTATATAGTTAAAGAAAAAAAGGTAGTTTTAATAACCACCACCAAAGAAAGTTCGATCTATCTCAATGAAAATGAAAATTAATAGTTTGGATACAAGAGTGCATGGTTAAGTAATTGTCAGTCTATTACAGGCTAGTACTGAAGTGGTTAATCTACATTTCTTTCTCATCTTTTGAGCAAAACAGGAAGTCTTTTATCCTTGGGATGCTACCGCCTACAATTGGCAAACAAAATACCTGTAGGCCAGCCCAGGATAACTCTTCTACCTGCTTAGCCTAGAAGGATGAACTTCTTTTCTTCAGCTTTATTGTGTCAAGACTAGCCTCATTTCGGTAGCATGATTTTTATTTCCCTTCAGTCTTCTCTGCATAGCTGCTAGAGCTTGTTTCTTCAGTTGCAGCTATGTGGAATGGCCATGGCTTTTGGAGTGCTGCAGCTGGACCCCGTTGGACTAGAATGCTGCAGGGTTAGTTTAGAAGAGACCTTCACTCACTGGGTTTCACATTGAGAAATTTCCAGACACCATTTTGGTAAACGTTGGCAGCGGAGATCTTTCTAGGTTCCTTTCACTGCAGCAACTCTTTGCTCTACTCCCTGTTATTTTGGCTTCTATTGCTGTGTCCAACCAAGGCCACCACTCTCTTGTTCAAAAAGATTCCTTGCCTTTGAGGCATGTGAGGCCCTCGGTGATGCCAGGTATATTTTAGCATCTCCTGACTCCAGAGGCCACTCTGACCTATTAGGTTAACTGCGACCATCTTTGTCTGTCCCTCACCCATGTATGGTTCTGTATCCTCAGTGTTTGTCCATGCATATCTGATACTTCTCAGGGTATTGACTTCAATGCTTTGGCCTAGTGCCTTTCCTGACACCCCCATTGTAGAATATTCAGAAAACCTCCAGTGAAGCAGGTGGCATAGGGGAGTCTAGTGATCAACATCTCCCCAAAGAGCTTAACGTCTTCAAAATTCTGCCAGATCTGACTTGAGTTTCACCATTAGAAACTGCTTGTCATCTGTAGGTGATGGTAACCAACCTAGTCCCCCTCTGCTTCCCTTTTGGACCCTTTTATGTCATCATAAAGGGAGTGTTCTTCTCTCACCTACCTTGCACCTTCCATCTCTTCTTTTTACTTTAGACCCTTGTCTGCTGTTGCCACTCTAGTTCCATGAGCAGTCTTAACGTGTCTGCCTCTCTGGTGTCTGGTCTCTGGTGTGATAACTCAAGCCTTCCCGTCAGGTGGCTGGTAAATTTGTCTCCCCATATCCAATGGTTTTCTCTCACTGGAGATTTGTTCTCTTCAGGGCTGCTCACTGGACTTCCAGAGTAAAAGGGTTCCTTGAATCGTGGGATCCGGTCTTGTGTGGGTCTCCTGCTTATGTCTCTGTTGGATATCATCTAGGTGCTGCTGTGTCTTCACCACTGAGGAGGATTGTGAATTTGTCCTTCACAGGATAGGTAGCCTGGTTCTTGTGCTGAACAGTACCGTGAGTCTCAGCCTCACTCATGTCAATCTCGAGGAGCAAACGTTGGCACACCAGTTCCCTTCAGCTGGAAGTCTCTGGACATGGAGCCAGAGGTCCATACACCTGGGTGCACCTCATACCCTGCATGACAGATGCAGATCATCAGTAGGAAGGCCCTCTGCTGGTTTGTCTGCAGGCAGAACTTGTCTTCTGCTGCAAGCATCTTCTGACAGGGGCAGGTGCAGTGTGTTTTGCGGGACCAGTCCATCCAGGCAGATTTTAAGATTCCTGTTATTCAACAGGGTAAGAGGTTTGGGCACTTTGCTGGGTCTAGGGAATCCAGAGCATTACTAGGCTTGAGGTCAGGAATAGGCAAGGATGTTTTCCAGCAGGATTTTTCTCAGGTTGCCGTGTAGACCCCTGTGGTGTAGCCTGTTGTGTTCTAGCTGATTCACAGTATACATGGTAAATCTCTTGCCAAGACTAGTGGTCTGGCCAGATTCTTGTACCTTGATCCCTGTGTGGGGGGTGGGGCAGGGGTGTAAGGCTTAGGGTCTTCCCACTTATACTGGCAGGTGTTCCAACCAGGACTTGGTACCAATAACTTCTTCCCTACATGAGTATTTGTTTCACCTGTTTTGGTAGGTTCAGGTTGATCAGCTTCTCACTTGCTCTAGGTTTCATTGTTCCCTTCTGTATGGTCTTGAGCAGTAAGCTGACACTTGTCCTGTTGCTGTTCCCCCAGTTTGTAGGGTGCTCTGCCACATCACACAAATTCCGGTTTTGAGCCTTCAGGCGTGTTTTGGGCTATATGCTGTCCCCAGTTCTATTTTGTTGGGCCTGTTAGTGGTTTTTGCATAGTCGCCTACCCCTAAATTAAATGTCCCTATAGTATCTGAATTCTTTTATCCCTCAGTGGATGACAAAGAGAGACTTTTTTGTGCTTAGTGTAAAATCCTTTTCTTGCAATTCGTTGATGGGCACATGTCCTGGCATCTGTATATTTGATCATACTCCTTTATACTGTTTTTCTACATAACTTAGGCATGCTAGGTAGGGGAGAGTGCTATCCTGGGATGGCCTACAAATGTTTGCCTCCTGTAGGTGGCACTATATCCTAATTCCTGTGTCCCTCAATGGACCCCAAAAAAAGATTTTACAGGGCGTTCAAAAGACCTATTTTTTTTTTTTTGTCCATTCAGGGACATGGGTCCCACTCCTCTGCATTTAGGATCATGCTCTTAGCCCTACTTTGCTCCAAAATTGACATGTTAGTCGGAGGTGTTACCCTGGGCTGGCCTACAGCTTCTATTATCAGTGTTCAATCCTCTTTTAGGCAGCAGTATAACCCAAAGGCTTCCTGTGCCTTTAAATGGACTTCAAGAAGATGATGTTATAATGGGTACAAAAATGCCATTTTATTAAATCATTCTCGTTACCACATTTTGTGCCATCTCTGCCAGAACCTACTATTCATTGCTATGATCTTTTTTTTTTTTTTTTTCCCCTCTTCATCTGCCGTTTTTTCCTTTGCTTTCTTCTTTGACCCCATTGGTATTTTTTTGTAAAGATCCTCATGTTGGTCCTGTGGCTCTTTAACACTTAAAATTTAACCCTTGTTCACATGGGGCATTTATATCTGTGCCGCATGCAGGGCCAGGTTCACCAGCACATGAATGCACAGGTGTTTAGTGGATCCCCATGCCAGCAGTCCCATTCTTGTCGGGATGCAATGGCTGCATGTATACAGTTGGTGCTCCCAATGTGACGTCATGAGGGTGCATGGCCTCGGACGCACCTAGCTACTGGGTCTCATATGATAGCTATGGGACTGCATTACGGCTGTCATACAGGGCACAGATTGAAATGCCTGTAAGGAAGGCCTAAAGTTTTCACAAACATCCTGGTACTCTACGATTGTTTGTCAAGCTAGTCCTTGGTGTGTATACATTTAAAAGCCCTGTTTATGACCATGTCACATTTGTGATCCTGCCCTGTCCTTGATCCATAAGGGAGCACTCAAGTGTTCTTTGGAGTTGCTTCCTAGCTGGCCAGACCAACAAAGTGTCATTCTGTTGCTGCATTCTCGCTGGAAATGAGTTTCTACAGCGTTTCAGCCAGAGAGGAAATGATGTTGTAGGAACCAGTAAGTTTCTGCCACTAACAGGAATACTAATGTGACATAGCTCTGCATGTGAAGAAGCATAAGGACGGCTTCACACTACCACGCTGGGCATTTGCTAAAGTGCAACTAACCTGCATACCAAAACTGCTGCATTTTTGGTGTGTTTTCTGAAAACGCACCAAAACCACGGGACATCATAGTCCATGAGAAAGTGTAGCGGGGCTGCATCGGGCATTGTGAAGCTGCTCTGTTAATATCTGAAATTAGCAAACCCAACTTTGTAAATGAAGTGTTTTTTGGCAAAATTGTCAGTCATTCAGTTTCGTATAATCTCAGAATGTTTCTAGACATTACTAATGTTTTTGCCTTTTTATCATTGTGAAGGTGAACTGGCACGATTTTGCGTTTTTTGATCATGTGATGTATGAAAGTCTACGACAGCTCATCCTTGCCTCCCAGAGTCCAGACGCAGATGCTGTGTTTGCATCAATGGATTTGGCATTTGCTATAGACCTGTGCAAGGAGGAGAGTGGTGGACAGGTATGAACAATATGAATTATGCATGCTGACCTTTTAAACTGTATTGTATGATAGCTAACTAAACTTTCCTCATTGAGAAAATGGCAAAAAGTGAGGAAAGTGTTGCTATTTTTTTGTGGTTTTTTTTTTTTGTGTACTGCACTAGTACACAGAAGAACTCCTGTGAGAGATAGCAGGGGAGGTAGAGACTGTATTTGGCTCTTCCAAGGATGGCTTTTGTGCATTGTGGAAGCGTTTTTGTTTTTTTGTTTTTATAATGTTGAAGGACATTCCTTGTCTTGTGTCCCTATATACCATTGGCTGCCATGAAAAAATGATCCAGTTGAAAATGTTTAGTGTCTCAGATGCTGAATGATAGAAAAGCTTGCCACACCTAACTCCTCTACAATTTAAGTGATTGTAAATGTTAAATTTTTTTTTTTTTACTAAAATAAATATTTTCTACTTACCTGCTCTGAGTAATGGTTTTGCACAGAGCACCCCAATCCTCCTCTTCTCTGATACCCTGCCGACTCTCCTGGCCCCTCCCCTCTGCAGAGGTGCCCCCATAGCAAGCACTTGTACATGCTCGCTCCCAAGCCCTGCTCTGTGTCCTGTCGCACAGAGCACAGCTCAGCCCCGCTCTCCCTCCTTACTGGCAGTGATTGACAGCAGTGGGAGCCAATGGCTCTTGCCGCTGTGTCTGAGCCAGTGAACTCTCGTGCAGATTGCTGGATGAAGCATCAGGCTCTGGTAAGTATTGGAGGGGGGTTGCGGGCACAGCAGATCACAGAATGTTTTTTACCTACATGCATTGAATGCATGAAGGTAAACCTTCAGCCTTTTAGAACTACTTTAATTTTCCTAAGCGTCCATTTGAAAAGCACAGTTTAACAGCTCACAGCAGATTTCAGTGCAGGAATAGGTTCACTTTGTTCCAATCTACCTTTTTGGGTTTTTTTTTTTTTTTTTTGTTATCAATGTAAGAATGTTGAGTAACGGGGACCTTTTATTAAGCTGATCTCTTTGGTAGATGTTTCTGACTTGAACGTAAGCCTTTGCCTTCACTGGGCATCGCACTTTAACCTCTAACCTCACTATTTCAAAGTAAACCTCTTTCAAAATAAACAAAAACACAATTTTTTGGGGGGGTTACAATGCCTTCCATTTTTGTCTCCTAAATCATTCTCTAACACATTTGTATAGATTGTGTATGCTTATTCAGATTACTTATGACTAAATATAGTTTGTTTCTTCTCCTCCTCAGGTGGAGCTCATTCCCAATGGTGTAAATATCCCTGTAACCCCTCAAAATGTATATGAATATGTAAGAAAATATGCTGAACATAGGATGCTGGTAGTAGCAGAACAGCCTCTACATGTAAGTTTATTTGAGAATGTGTGCAGAGTTTTACTTTTGTTATGTCTAATCTAGATTTAAAGAGAATAGATCCCCCCCCCCCCCCCCCCGAATCATACTTGCCTAGGTGGGTGCAGTATCGGTCTGATGCTGCATCTTCCCTGCCAGCTCGAAGTGTGAGAACTCAGTGATCACGACCATTCAAGTGGCTATGCCCTAGCCATCGCACCCGAAGTTCTTGGCCCTGCACTCTTTGGGCATGGTTCTCCTAATTGCGTGTTCCTTTCTGTGACGGCTGCTTTTCAGAGGTCTGATTCTCTTTGTGCTTGGACGGTCTACAGAAAGGCTTGATGGCCTTTTCTGCCACTAATTCCAGTTGGATTTGTCAGACTATTATACAGCGATATGCCTTTTAGGGGCGGAAACCGCTCTTCCCTGTTGCGGCGTGCTCTGCTAGGGTGTTAAGCGCCTCCTGGGCATCCGACATCAGACGTCTGTTCTGCAATTTTTTTGGGAAAAAGCTCACTTTTTAAAATTTTTATGCAAATAACACAATACATAACCCAATTTTTTGTAAAATATAAAAGATATGCCGCTGAATAAATAGATGCCAAATATGTCATGCTTCACAATTGCGCACACCCGTGCAACAGCGACAAACTACGTAAATTTTACTGTTCATAGTAAACACTTTAAAAGCGTTTACAGGTTACCACTTTAGATTTACAGAGGAGATCTAGAGCTGGAATTACAGCTCATGATCTGATGTTTGCAGTGATACCTCAAATGCATGAGGCGATTGTGGTTTGCGTGCGGGACCGAAGCATGCATTTACCTTTGCATGGGGGGGTACTACATTTTTTTTTCTTAATTATTTTTATTTTTTACACTGTGGGAGGAATGTCCTCTCACTGCTTGCACAGGCAATCGAGCGGCTAGTTAGCTGCTCTGATTGCTTGTACAAGAGAGCTGACCGCCCACTTTAATTTAAAAAAAACAAAAAACAAAAAAAACTGTACCTGGCTGATGTTTGGTATAACCACTTGAAGTCCAGCGACGTTCAGGTACCTTGCTAGTTTGCAAATGGTTAAGCAAAGAACATTTTGAGCAAATACAGGAGAGAAAAATACCTGTTGATCTTGCCAGAAATGCAGCATCTTTGAAACTTTCTGTGAGCTGCAGCAAAGATCATCTTCCTTCCAAACTCTCTTCTGTAAACTACAAATTCTCCCTTCCCTGTGTAATGAAATGAGAAGATACAGACCTATTTGGAGCCCATACTGGGAGAGCAGCCTAGGGTGTCAACCTATGCACCCTCCATAGATGAAGTGAAGGAAAGATGTAGCCATCCAAAGACAGGAGGTGTTTGTGGGATTATCCGCTGAAAATAAAGCAAAAGCTTCTTGAAAAAAAACAAAAAACCAAATACTGTACAGCTACTACACCAACGTTTAGGTACACTTTAACCCCTTCAAGTCTAAGGGTAAAACCAATCTAAATGCCTAAGCACAATTTTGCAACGTTGACATGTGATAGTAAAACCGTACATATCATCACAACTACTTTGTACATCCAGGTGAATTATACCGCGTTTTTTTCAGGACAAATTGGGCTTTCATTTGGTGGTAAATGGTAATCGATATCTCCTGAAATTTTTTTTTTCTTTTTTGATTATCAAATGAAAACTGGCCCAAAATAGTACAAAAAAATGTATTTAGCTGTTTCTCTTGTTACTACCATAACCTACCACCAAAGAACAACCCAAAATAAATTCTCCAGCTCTTGACGATCACAGCGACACCATATATGTGTGTTATTTGTTGTTTGTACCTGTAGTACAGCCCAGAAACAATAGTACACATTTTCTTTTTTTTTTTTTACCTGAAACACATTGACACTGACAGCAAAATGTTTTTTTTTTTAAATCCTGAACTTTGACCCGGACCTTGACCCAAACACTAACCCTGGCACTGAACTAGATCAATCCTTGATCTAGGTATTTTTTCTTTATTATTTTATTTTGTAAAAAGAAAAAAAAAATATTATGAACATGCCAGGAGTTGGAGAGATACAATGTATCTCTCTCCTCCATTCATCGAGAGAGAGAGAGAAAACAGGAGGCCGTGCTGTACAGTGACTGATCACTGTGATAGCCAATCAAAGGCTATCACAGCGATCATGTGACCCGGAATCGGGAGTCCTGGGTTCCGATCTTTAGAACGGGACCCGGTGCTCTCAGTGACACCGTGGTCTTTGTGCTGGGAGCGCGCTGTGTGGTGCGCTCCCAGCACAGACACAGGTACGCAAATATTTGGCCCCACAGGAAAAAGCCCAGTTCTGTGCGGCCGCATATTTGTGTTACGTCGGCGTCAAGGGGTTAAAGCAGCTCATTTTCTTTGAATAGGCTGTTAACTCTGCAACAGACGAAAAAAAACATACCTAAACTATTTTGTAGTAAACGTTCTTTGCCAACTAGTGTGCACCCCAATGTACTGCATTCAGTTCTGTGTTTTACAAAACACATAGCTTATTTTACTGTGCTTTACTGCAACACATAGGTATGACGTTAGTCTGTGACTTGCCTGTCTTTAATAATGGACAGATTTCTGTAAACCTATTTACTATTGTCAGACCAGAGAAAAAGGACAAAAGACTGATTTCCCTGCATAAGGCTAGCCAAAGATGAGAATATATCTGATCATGCTGGGAGGACAGATCTGCCAGGGCTTGTGCTGCTTGCAGAATGACCAAGAGCTGCTGTGATGCTCCCTCACAGAGGCGCACTCAGTGCTTCAGTCTTTCCCCCCGTGTGACCGTACAGGCCTCCAATTTCCTGATTCTCCCAGAAATAGCCTGATAATAGCAAGCTATGCTTAGTCTAGAGCAGCAATGGGCAAACTACGGCCCGGCGGACCTTTTAATCCGGCCCGCGGAGCGTGATACATTGGCTGTCAGGATGTGTGTAGGCGGGGCAGCGTGACGAACGTGAGGGGAGCTAGGCTCCTCTCACAGTCCGCCCTGAAGACCGGAACGGCGCAGGAACACGGCGAGAGGACCGCGCGGAGCAAAGGTAAGTAAATTGACACAGGGGGGACTTGGGGACTTAATATGGGGAATGAATTACTATAGGGGGGATGAATTACTATTTGGGGGATTAATTACTATGCTTACTATGGGGGAATATTACTATACTTACTATGGATGACACATACACATCATTCATCTACTCTTGGTCCGGCCCCCGGGTCCAATATATGAACCCATTGCGGCCCTCAAGTCAAAAAGTTTGCCCACCCCTGGTCTAGAGCATCTCATGTCTTTTTTTTTTTTTTTTTTTTTTTTTTTGCCATTTATCACCAGCCTTATTGTGTTTTTTGTTATCTTATTGCGATTGTGTATGTTTTGTAGGCAATGAGAAAAGGACTGCTAGATGTAATTCCAAAGAGTGCATTAGAGGATTTAACAGCTGAAGATTTCAGACTTCTGGTGAATGGCTGTGGTGAAGTTAATGTTCAGATGCTGATCAGTTTTACATCTTTCAACGATGAGTCGGGTAAGAAATTATATTCAGTTGTGTGCAAAAGAAAACCAGCAAGGCTCCATGTACACTAGTGTTTTTTATAAGCTCAAAAAATGCTAGAAAAAAGCTGGATGAAAAATGCTAGCGTGTTTGTACTGACTTGTAGCGTTTACAACTGTTGGCTTTTTTTTTCTAGTTTTTTTTTTTTTCCTACATGTACTGTAAAAATGCTTATAAAATGTTATTAGGAGTGTTCTAGTAGCATTTATGAACTTAAGCGTTTTGTTGGAAAAACGCAGCAAAAACAATTTTTTGTTTTTCTGCTCCTAAACGCTGAAGCTTGAAAAATGCTACTAACCTAAAACCGTGTGCATGGACACATAGGATAACACGATATAGCTTCTAGGAGCAGAAAAAAAAATGTTAGCTTCCAGAAGAAACACATAGGCACGCAGGACAATTGTGCATTTCACTGCTCTCTGGTATCCAATGAACCCCGGAGCACACTGTACACAACCATTTACCTGAGCTTCCCAGGCCATATGAAATCTCACATTGCAAAGGGGTCATTCTGATAATTATAACCTATCAAATCACCTACATTGCTCTGCACATTCCCTGGAGCATGTTATAGTGTTTTCACATTGTACTCATTAGTAATGTTGCTTCTAGGGGATTGTATTTGTTTTATTTCTTTACCACTCTATTCACTACTTAAAATAAAGTTTTGGCTCCACATACAAATGTGTAGGGAAATCTGACTGTGCAGCTCATCCAGAAAAGGAGTTCATAAAATAATTTGGCCTGAAAATTGTCTAGTTTACAAGTTCTATCACAATTCATTGGCAAGTCTCTTTGGGCTTCATTCTGTTTTGACATTCGTGATTTGTACTTTGTTTGCAGGTTCCCTTACATTGCCCCATACATAATGGGCCTTTACCATGACTGATTTGCATGCAGTAAAACAAAAAAAAATTGTTATATAATCCTTATTTTGTGAAGATGTTTACTACAGAATAATACATTTTTATGAATGGTTTTTCAGGAGAAAATGCAGAAAAGCTTTTGCAATTCAAGCGCTGGTTCTGGTCAATCGTTGAAAAGATGAGCATGACTGAGCGGCAAGATTTAGTAAGTGCTTGTCACTTTGCACTTTTTAATTTGTATTGCTAAAAGCTATTGTAACTTTGTATCTTAACATCTTCCTGTTGGGCCTATTGTAATATGACAGCTGGGTGGGATAACTATTATCCTGGGAGGATGTCGTATGACAATCCCCCAGGATTGCACCTCACAGGCCATGCTCCGTCACTGGGTGTGTCCTCCGAATACAGCCGATGACTGAATACTATACTGGCCTGTTGCTGATACCAGGGGTGGACTGACCATTTGGAAACTCGGGCACTGCCCGAGGGCCCGGGGTCAGTAGGGGGCCCCATGAGATGCCCCTGGTACCTTTTTCATAGGCTTTTTTGAGTTTGGGCAAGGACACGGGCCCCATGATCCCCTATTGCCTGGGGGCCCCATGAGTTGTCAGTCCGCCCCTGGCTGATACCATGTGACCAATCACAGCAGATCACATGACAGTTGTAAACAATGAATGTCTTCCTTTCATGCTATCCATTGCTTACAATTGTGTTGCTGGCTGTGATCAAATGGTACAGATGGGACCAATCACAGCCCCGATCAACATTGTATTGCTCTGGTTACAGGAGTAAAAAAAGTAATTAGAAAAAAATGAACATTTTTTTTACATGCTGACATACTAATATTAGTCAGTGTCCCTGATCACCGCCACACCAGTTATATGTAGACACTGTACTGCATTGGTGACAGTAAAAAAAAAAAAAAAAGATTTGAGAAAAAATGTTTCATTTTCCACAAAATTATGACCAAAAAATTACAATTTCATGTCTCTTACTAAATACCTCAGACTGTCTACTTTTCAAAAAGCGGTCATTTGGGGGGTATTTGTACTGTCCTGGAGTTTTTGTGCCTCAGGAAATGAGTCTGTCAGTACATCAGGACTGATCGATTTTCAGATATAAATACCATAGTTTGTGGACTCTCAAAATTTGCAAAATGTTATATCGGAAACAAAGAGTGTTTTTTTTTTTGTTTTTTTTCTTCAAAATTTTGCTCTTTTTTTCATTTATAGTGCAAACAATAATAAAAACCCAGTGATGATTAAAGAAAAGAAATCTTTATTTGTGTGAAAATATAATCAAAATTTCATATGGGCACTGAAAGCTGAAAATTAGCTTGGGAAGAAAAGGGGGTGAAAGTGCCCAGTATTGAGGTAGTTAATCATACAGTACAGAACACAGGAGTATTCATACATCCTGGGTTATAGGCTCATATCTTCAGGTGATTGGACACTGGCAATGTTTGAGAATGCCTCCCCCCTAAACCTCAGTTTTTTTTGCTAGTGGCCAAAGGTGATGGACCATTTCTTCCTTTCAGAGAAATCACTCTTGGCTTAACATTTTAATTTGTGTTGCTAAAAGGTTATTGTAGCTTTATTGCATCCTTTACCATATTGCTAATTTTTATGAGAGAGTTCACCTGTATACACTATATTGCCAAAAGTATTGGGACACCCCTCCAAATCATTGGATTCAGGTGTTCCAGTCTCCCCCATGGAAGCAACTAGGAATTACAGCAACTCCGCCACAAAGTGGTAGGCCACGTAAAATGACAGAGCTGGGTCAGCGCATGCTGAATACTGTCTGCAGAGTCCATGGCAAAGACCTCCAGACTTCATGTGGTCTTCAGGGTAGCGCCCCTCACTTGGAAACGCAAGTTGTGTGTGTGTGTGTGTGTGTGTGTGTGTGTATGTATGTATTTATATATATGTGTGTGTGTGTATGTATATATATATATATATATGTGTGTGTGTATGTATATATTTATATATATATATATATATATGTGTGTGTGTATGTATATATTTATATATATATATATATATGTGTGTGTGTATGTATATATTTATATATATATATATATATATATATATATATATATATATATATATATATGTGTGTGTATGTATATATTTATATATATATGTGTGTGTATGTATATATTTATATATATATATATATATATATATATATATGTGTGTGTATGTATATATTTATATATATATATATATGTGTGTGTGTGTGTGTGTGTGTGTATGTATATATTTATATATATATGTGTGTGTGTGTGTGTGTGTGTATGTATGTATGTATGTATATATATATATATATATATATATATATATATATATATATATATATATATATATATATATATATATATATATGTGTGTGTGTATGTATATATTTATATATATGTGTGTGTATGTATATATTTATATATGTGTGTGTGTGTATGTATATATTTATATATATGTGTGTGTGTGTGTGTGTATATATACAGTGGGGATCGAAAGTTTGGGCACCCCAGCTAAAAATTTGTATTAATGTGCATAAAGAAGCCAAGGAAAGATGGAAAAAACTCCAAAAGGCATCAAATTACAGATTAGACATTCTTATAATATGTTAACAAAAGTTAGATTTTATTTCCATCATTTACACTTTCAAAATAACAGAAAACAAAAAAATGGCGTCTGCAAAAGTTTGGGCACCCTGCAGAATTTATAGCATGCACTGCCCCCTTTGCAAAGCTGAGACCTGCCAGCGCCATGGATTGTTCTCAATCATCGTCTGGGAAGACCAGGTTATGTCAATCTCAAAGGTTTTAAATGCCCAGACTCATCTGACCTTGCCCCAACAATCAGCACCATGGGTTCTTCTAAGCAGTTGTCTAGAAAACTGAAACTGAAAATAGTTGACGCTCACAAAGCTGGAGAAGGCTATAAGAAGATAGCAAAGCGTTTTCAGATGTCAATATCCTCTGTTCGGAATGTAATTAAGAAATGGCAGTCATCAAGAACAGTGGAAGTTAAAGCAAGATTTGGAAGACCAAGAAAAATATCAGACAGAACAGCTCGCAGGATTGTGAGAAAAACAATTCAAAACCCACGTTTGACTGCACGATCCCTCCAGAAAGATCTGGCAGACACTGGAGTTGTGGTACACTATTCCACTATAAAGATATACTTGTACAAATATGGTCTTCATGGAAGAGTCATCAGAAGAAAACCTCTTCTACGTCCTCACCACAAAAATCATCGTTTGAACTTTGCAAATGAACATATATAGACAAGCCTGATGCATTTTGGAAACAAGTTCTGTGGACCGATGAGGTTAAAATTGAACTTTTTGGCCAGAATGAGCAAAGGTACGTTTGGAGAAGGGGCACAGAATTTAATGAAAAGAACCTCTGTCCAACTGTTAAGCATGGGGTTGGATCAATCGTGTTTTGGGGTTGTGTTGCAGCCAGTGGCACATCTGGGAACAATAATGGTGTGACCCTCCTGCGCTCCAAATGTGTGTTTAAACAAACTGAAATAGTAAATAAATGAACCCCAAACAGCTGCTAACATTAAATCATATACCAGTGATCAAGTGAATATAAACCATATAAATGCTGCGCTACATTCAAACTAATTAAAGTGAATGTGGAATTCAATAACTCAAAATTAAATTAATAACAATAATAATAAATAAAAAATGTGCTTGATGATTACAAAAATAATGACAAAACACAAACTTAAATCCATACGCATGTGCAAAAAAATGCACATACATATATTAAATCACACGTGCAAAAATGTGAAGTGGAATGAAAACTAAATAATAAACACAAACTCAAAGTCCAATAATGGAATATTAAAAGTGAAAAAAAGTCCAATAATTGAATATTAGAGTGAAAAAAACTGTAAACTGTGTTTCCAATAATACTGTAAAGTGACCACAGGTGAAACAAATCGTGCAGATATCTGAGTGTAGATAGAGCTTGTGAATCCAACCACCTTCTGGATTAGCCTCTCACCTCATCTCTTCGACCCTTGCGGGTCAAAGAGCAGTAATGGATCCCTCTCACAGATCCTCCAGGCACCAAGGCACTCCAAAAACCACTTCTCAGGATATAATATTCCCACTCAGCTCTTCTCCAGGTATAGGTGAAATATCAATTTCTCAGAACAAAAAAGAGGGATCCTCCCATAGTGTAGTAGGTTTATTATATCATAGGAACATCAGATATTTAGTAGAAATACACTTGCGTAGCAGCCAGTCCACATTAGACCCTCATGCTCTCAAATGAGGATATATCCTCATTTGAGAGCATGAGGGTCTAATGTGGACTGGCTGCTACGTAAGTGTATTTCTACTAAATATCTGATGTTCCTATGATATAATAAACCTACTACACTATGGGAGGATCCCTCTTTTTTGTTCTGAGAAATTGATATTTCACCTATACCTGGAGAAGAGCTGAGTGGGAATATTATATCCTGAGAAGTGGTTTTTGGAGTGCCTTGGTGCCTGGAGGATCTGTGAGAGGGATCCATTACTGCTCTTTGACCCGCAAGGGTCGAAGAGATGAGGTGAGAGGCTAATCCAGAAGGTGGTTGGATTCACAAGCTCTATCTACACTCAGATATCTGCACGATTTGTTTCACCTGTGGTCACTTTACAGTATTATTGGAAACACAGTTTACAGTTTTTTTCACTCTAATATTCAATTATTGGACTTTTTTTCACTTTTAATATTCCATTATTGGACTTTGAGTTTGTGTTTATTATTTAGTTTTCATTCCACTTCACATTTTTGCACGTGTGATTTAATATATGTATGTGCATTTTTTTGCACATGCGTATGGATTTAAGTTTGTGTTTTGTCATTATTTTTGTAATCATCAAGCACATTTTTTATTTATTATTATTGTTATTAATTTAATTTTGAGTTATTGAATTCCACATTCACTTTAATTAGTTTGAATGTAGCGCAGCATTTATATGGTTTACATCTGGGAACATCTCACGAGTAGAAGGAAAAATGGATTCAATAAAATTTCAGCAAATTTTGGATGGTAACTTGATGCAATCTGTGAAAAAGCTGAAGTTAAAGAGAGGATGGCTTCTACAAATGGATAATGATCCTAAACACCTCGAAATCCACGGGGGATTACATCAAGAGGCGTAAACTGAAGGTTTTGCCATGGCCTTCACAATCTCCTGACCTCAACATAATTGAAAATCTTTGGATAGACCTTAAAAGAGCAGTGCGTGACAGACAGCCCAGAGATTTCTCAAAGAACTGGAAGACTTTTGTAAGGAAGAATGGGCAAAGATACCTCAAACAAGAATTGAAAGACTCTTGGCTGGCTACAAAAAGCATTTACAAGCTGTGATACTTGCCAAAGGGGGCAGTACAAGATATTAACTCTGCAGGGTGCCCAAACTTTTGCAGACGCCATTTTTTTGTTTTCTGTTCTTTTGAAAGTGTAAATGATGGAAATAAAATCTAACTTTTGTTGACATATTATAAGAATGTCTAATCTGTGATTTGATGCCTTTTTGGAGATTTTTCCATCTTTCCTTGGCTTCTTTATGCACATTAATACAAATGTTTAGCTGGGGTGCCCAAACTTTTGATCCCCACTGTATGTGTGTGTGTGTGTGTGTGTGTGTGTGTGTGTATATATATATATATATATATATATATATATATATATATATATATATATATATATATATATATATATATATATATATATATATATATATATATAATTATGTGTGTGTGATTTTGTGCAGCCTTGTAGTAGTACGTCTGTAGGGCGGGGGAATGGTTAACACTGACATGCAATTGAGCTGACCAAAGTGGCTCAGAGCTGCTTAGCTGTGTCTGTTGAAATATTTCACTACTACTATGTTCTTCCTGTGACCACTTTGTGCACCAGAATGTGTAAGCACAGAAGCCATGTACGTCTTTAATTGTCATGTGCACAACCTATAACACTCAAGTAGTTCCGCTGTCTCCACTCTCCATTAAACTTCTAATTTTTCTGATGGTTTTAAGTTTAGATGAATGTGAAGGTTAGTCCGGCTTGCCAGCATTTGAACCTTTCGACCATTGTTACCTGAGCGCACTCAGATGGTGTAGGCAGACAACACAAGTGCCAGCTTCTATTAGGCTAAAACAATAGCAGTCAAAGGCTTTCCAATTTGTCTTGGCATTCCCCCAAATCTCTTACCTTGTTTGTGTAGGAGCTATAAACATCCAATCATACCTAGCCTGAGGAATGATTATTCAATATCTAGTCGTCTTATATGTATATGGCATTGCAGTGTGGAAATACAGATAAAATTGGCTTCTGTACATCAGATAAACCAGCAGCCCTGTGCCCATACATAAAAAATGTAGCTGTATGAGGTCATTTCTAAAATGTTCATAATTATCATTCTTCATATAGCCATTATATATGTGATCTAAACAAAATTCACACTTGCACAAATAACAGTTTGTTGGTTTTTATTTTTGTAGGTTTATTTCTGGACATCAAGCCCATCTTTGCCTGCAAGTGAAGAAGGGTTTCAGCCCATGCCTTCCATTACCATACGACCGCCAGATGACCAACATCTCCCAACCGCCAACACCTGTATCTCTCGCCTGTACGTCCCTCTCTATTCATCCAAACAGATTCTCAAACAGAAATTATTACTGGCTATTAAAACCAAGAACTTTGGGTTTGTGTAGATTAAATAAAGCATTTCCCCATGTAATATATCTAGCAAACATGTTTTCGTAGATCTTTTTCCATTTGTCAAAAAGGTTTATGAAGTTTAACGCCGTTTTGCTCAACCATGGTGTCGCATTGAGGACTTTCTGGCGCTTTGAATTGCAGTGGCGTCTAACGCCAATTGGTTATGCAGACATTCCTCTGCAAAACCCAACAGAGTACAATTATTGGTGGTTCGGTCTAACATGTCTTCTGGCAAACGGTTTGGCTTTGTTACCGTTCCTTTCAAATCCAAGAACAGGAGGAAGATGAAGTAACACTGTGATAGTCTCTTCCCAAACAGGAAAAGGTTCTAAAAATGTCTGACTTTTCACCGCTGCCTTTGTGGAAATTGCTTTATCATTGGCTCATGGAAGGAGGAAATATCAAAAACACAAATTTATTGTCACACCCCTTTTTTTTTTCTTTTCTTTTTTTTGGGATTTTTTTGGGGGGGTACTTTTTCCCCCCTCCCATGCTATTTAATTTGTAGTTTGGCTACTGTGTTGTACATGATGTATATTAAACTTGTAAAAGTGATATCCTGAAAAAAAAAATAATGAGCCTATGTTGCACTATTTTTATTTTTCACGTGTCATGTCGATCTACACCTTGCTCTAATCACAATCTTTTCCATAGACTGGAGCTTTTGAAAAAAAAATAGGTCATGAAAAAATTGCATGTACAAATACATGTATGTAATTTTATGTTAAATGCATACAAATTCAGTTGGATATTTTTTTTTTCTTTCAAACTTTCTCTTCACTTTAATATGCTTTGTCAATTAAGCCAGTGGGAAAATAACTCAAGCAGATCTGTTTTTTATTTTAAATGGACACTTTTAGGTAAAAAAAAAATGAAACAAAAATTGTGTGTTTTGAGTTTTTTTTTACATTTATGAATACAGTACTGCAATGTGTAAAATGCAAAACGTTAAAGCTGGGTACACACAATCCGATCATCGGCTGGTTCAGCAGGAACCGGCTGACCATTGGACAGTGTGTACAGCTGCTGGTCCAAGGACAGGCAATAGGTCAACAGCGGGGAGATTGCCATACGTTCTTTGCATAGATAGTACAGTGAACATTTTTTTTTTTTTTTTCCGTTCAGCCCATGTGTACCAGGCTCAAGGAATTACAGAATTTTTTTAAATGTTACAATAAGCAGAGGGCAAATAACTAGCCACCAGTCCTACTATTGGACTCCCTGTGGCTGATCTCTTCACCATTTTGACTTATCGTAGCTTGTTTTGTACTGTGTGAAAGTGGGATTTTTTTTTTTCTTTTGGTAGAGGAAGCAGGACTTAAATTCAAGCTGCATACCCAATGACTGGTGTTTATGAAGTCTTGTGGGTAAATATTCAAGCAGCATTCATAGAACTAATGAGGCTGAAGCAGGTTGATTCTTGCACTGCAGCTGTTCAGGTACAGCTTCCCCTACAGAAAGAATAGTGAACAGCACAGTAGTGACATCTCATGGAGTGCACTGGTATAGCTTAATCATACAGTACAGCACACAGGTGCAGTTTACTCCTAGACCCTGGGTTATAGGTTGGTACCTTCAGGTGGTTGGATACTGGCAAGCTTTTGAGTACAAGTAATAATGCTGCTACCCCACTCTAAGGCCTCGTGTCCTGAGGGACCATTTCTCTCTTTAATCGCCTCCCGCCCACCATATAAGGAAATGACGGATGCAAGGTGGTTCTCTCCTTCTGGGAAGACGTCACATGACGTCCTCCCACTCTAACCGTGCGTGCGCACCTGGGACACAGCTGATCGCCGATCAGCGGAAAGAGCCGATGACTTCGGCTCTGTCATGTGATCAGCTGTGTCCAATCACAGCTGGTCGCATGTAAATAAGGAAACGCAGTTATCGACATTTCTCTCCTCACGAGCTGTCATGCTGACAGCTCGTGAGGAGAGCCGGTAATCAGCATTCCTCAGAGGGGACATCTACACTGATGATCAGTGCTCCATCAGTGCTACCTGTCATTGCCCATCAGTGCTACCTGTCATTGCCCATTAGTGCCCATAAATGCCACATCAGTGCCCATCTGAGCTACCTTTCAGTGCCCACCAGTGATGTCTGAATAGCTACCAGTGATGTCTGTCAATGTTCATCTGTGCCTCCTCATAAGTGCCCATCACTGCAGCCTCATTAGTGCACATCAGTGAAGGAGAAAAATTATTCATTTACACAATTTTATAACCGAAACTAAAAAAAAAACCAAAAAAAAAAACCGGTGATTAAATACCAGCAAAAGAAAGCTCTATCTGTCTGAAAAAAATGATAAAAATTTCATATGGGTACAGTGTTGCATGACTGCAATTGTCGTTCAAACTGTGACAGCGCTGAAAATTGGCCTGGGCAGGAAGGGGGTGAAAGTGCCCGGTAGCCAAGCGGTTAATATCACTTTTAGCTTACTACTTTATTATTTTCTCCTAATTATTCAGTCAACCTAACAGCTTTTATACAGCCATCACTATCCAGGGCTCTAAAATGCCAGGCCCCTCTGTCTTCACTGGCTGTGATTGATAGTATTGGTGTCTTACGTACACACAGAATGGGGCTTGTGAGCGAGCATGCATGAATGATAGTGCTTTTTAGTGCTCTGGACTGAGACGAGCAAAATATAGAGGGATATGCTTTGTACATATTTCATGTCTGATGTTTACAACTACTTTTAAAGTGGTTGTAAATTCTTAAGATTTTTTTTGCCTTAATGCGTTAAAGTACAAAAAACTTTCTGTGACTGGGATAGGCCCACCCCTTATACTTCTGAGCCCCATCACGATCCAGCACTGTGCTTGAGAGGGTTTCTCTGCTCACAGGCCAGATCTAAAGCAGTGGGAGCCATTGGTTACTGCTGCTGTGAATCAAAATCTGTGATGAGGGAACGGGGACGGGCCAAACAATTTAGCACTGACGGGTGCTTACAGTTATCAGCTTTTGATTATATAAAACCTTTTATCCCAAGAGGAAATTAACACTTTATAAGTTATACCAACTGTGTTTGCTTGTCTGAGAGGAAGCATTGGTGTAGGTGTATCACAGAGTGGGGCTATAACATGGACCTTCACCCTCTTTCACTTACATCATTCTCCCCAAAGACCAGGAGGGCATTTAAATAGCTTTTCCGTGGGGCCTGCACCTGCTCTTCCTGCCTCCCTTCCCTCCCAGGATACTGACTACACATATGCCTGGAGAAGAAGAGATGGTGGTGTGCCTGGGACCTGCAGTGCTGAGGATGAGTGTAAGCCTGCATCAGCCAATGCTGGATTCACTTGGGTTGTCCACAAATAACTTACACACCAGTGGGTATAGGAAAGGGACTGATATTCCCTTTTAAGTTTAATTTCAAAGGAAACAGTGCAGTGCAAGTCTTCTCTAGAATCACTTTAAACTGATACTGCCAGATGCATTGCTTCAATATAGATAGTTCACCAGTTGTGATCATATTTTACATTTTCACTCTCACCACCTCCAGATGTACCCCCACCTTGGGTTATTGACCTCACAAGTATTTGGTCAAAATGTGCTGCTGTTAGAATCCTCACACACACTCTCTTCCTCTACTCCACCGCTCAGCACCATGCAAAGAAATGTTTACAAATGGTGCTTATCCTTTTAAAACACTTTATTGCTCCTCCCCCACCAGAAAAAAATAATCAAATAACACTCATGCATGTCAGATGCTTGATTAAACCAGATGCGGTGGGTTTAAAATCACATTATGTTGCTTTGCAGCCTGAAATGGAGAGAGTTTTTTTTTTTTTGTTTTATCCAGCTGTATTTACTCAGTGCAACTTATAACATCTAAGTTAGAGAGAACACCATGTCAGAAATTTATTTTTTTTAATTTAAATTCCAAAACAATCAGAGTTGGAAAAACGATCAACCCCCCCCTTTTTTTTTTTTTTTTAACTCAATCAGGTGTAGCTAATCACCTTCTTAATGGCACATAAAGCCATTTGACTTTCAACTGTGTGGCCCTAGTATGTGTTTTGTATGAATGTGAGTTAGGGACCTTAGATTGTACACTCCTTGAGGGTTAGGGACTGATGTGAATGTACAATATATATGTGTAAAGTGCTGTGTAAATGGACGGCGCTATATAAGTACCTGAAATAAACTGTGATCAGCTGTGGTCATATTTGACTTAGCCTGGCAATACATTATACAATTTTCTTTACAAAATTGCTTTAGATTTACCAAAAACCATATAATCTGAGGTCAAACCTAAACAACAATTCAATTGTATCCAATTAAGCAGGCTCTTGCACTACATAGTTGAAAGTAAATCTAAAGGAAATTGAACAGAAAATTGTATAGTAATGGCCAGCCTAACTGCTTAAAAAGCTTTCCGGGAGCATTTCATTGCAACTGAAGCAAACCTGGAACAAGCAAATGATCAGTGATGTCCTAATGCCTAACCTGTACACTTTTTCCTGGTCGTTGATTGGATGAGAACAGCCATGGAGCCTGCACCTTTAAAAACAAGTCAGCAACAGTATTCCCCTTTTTCTTATTTATTTTTTAATCCATTCCCTTTAAACAGAAATTTACTAAGCATCAATTGGAAAGGGACCAAGATGAGACTTACAGCCCTCTGACTGGCTGAATTTTATGTCAATAAGAATCAAAGGTTACATCTTGCCCTGGAGTGATACACTGCGGTATACAGGCAGGTCCTGACCCATGTCGGCTACACTGAGACCAGAGTGGATTTGATTTAAATCAAACTGATTTAAATCACTAGTCAGTAAGGCTTGATTTAAATCCTAGTTTTCTACATAAAGACTAATTCTTGCTGGTATAACTTTAATATGCAAGTAGATGAAGATTTTTAGAATAACAACTTTTCATATTAGTTTTTTTTATCCCCAGTTTAATAGGTTAATCATTCGTATTTGGACAACTTTTCTGTTGTATTTAGGAAGGAGAAAAATAATCATTACCTTAATAATTTAAATAGATTTATTCAACTGAAACAATAACATTCCAGCATATGTTATTTGCCTAAACATCCATGTTTGTTACCTAATTTGGCTAAACAAAATATATATATTTTAAGAAACTTAGACTGCCAGCCCCTTCCTCCTCACACTTAGTTTCACTTTCTTCTTGTGCAGATCTATTCCACTCCAAACAATCAGAAAAATATTGTTTCTATACTATTCACTGAACTTTTTGAAACTTAGCACTGAAGGGGTTGATTCTGTATTCATAGGTTTGTAGAAGTTAGGATTAAGGTCTTTTTCTTAACTCTGTTCATGTTATAACATTTTTGCTGTGAAGAAGAGGCATGTGATCTCCGCTGAGTCAAATTCAGTTTTGAGAACTGCAAAAGTAAACCGAGCATCTGTGATAATATCTTGTAGGCAGAGAAACTGCCCAATAATCTTACAAAAACCTCTGGAAGAGCATGACATTGTGAATGGATTCATGGAATTTATTTACCAAAAAAATTAAACATATACAGCCTTATTCTACATAATTAAAAAACTAATCTTTATTTCATGATGGAATAACCTTTGGATGGTAATATATTTTCCTCAAAAAGCATTTTATTTAAAAAATCTGATTTAAATAAAAAAGAAATCCGATTTTTTTTTTTTTTTTTTCTCCCCCATTGATTTTTATCCACCCTGCCTGAGACACAATCTATACAACCAGAGCCCCTGTAAGATGCGATGGCTACAGGTAAGAATGCTCCACATTGAGAACGATTGCTTCACGGCACTAGCCAATCTTCGTGTCATACAGACAATTACAGTTGTGCAGTGGCTGAAGGGTTGTACATTCCCCATGTTTGTAGAAATATATTTTATTATGTCATATAAAAGTGTAATCTACACAGGGTTCTGGTTCATTGCAATTTTTGTTTGTACTGATTTAAAGTATAGTAAATGAATATCCGAGAAAAGGCAAATTATGTAAATTAGTCCGATAATATAAAATAAATCAGTTCAGGTGATAAATCCAAAGGGTAGTGAAATCAGCAGCAGATAGACTTGTGACACCAGCCAATAGTTAAAGTGCACACTCACGGGACGGTTCTCCCTCTGATGATGTGCCATTGCACGAAAAGGCCTCAGGAGGAACCAGAGTGTGATGTCACTTCCGCCGGAGCTATGAGGAAGCCCGGCGGCCATCTTTGTTAGGGTTAGTTCTGCATATCTGTGGATTTCACATGTACTACCCTGTTTTTATATTTGATTACCATTAAAATATTTGAGCATACTACACTATGGGCACCTGTTTCTTGGCTTCTTATTGGAGCTATTAGGCTTGCAGGTCACCCCCAGTGATTTTCTACAACCAGAAGAAAGGAGCCCTGTACTCAGGTTGAGCACCTAATCCATGCTTAAGGGGACCTCTGAATCCAGTAGATTCCAATCATTTCCTAAGGCTTGATGACCATTCCATAGATGGAAGTTCACCTACCTATCCCGCCTACATAGAGATACCCTGGTGGTTATTATATCACATGCGCATTACCTATGCGCTTCCGGTGAGTGCGCAAACTATTGGCTGGTGTCACAAGTCTATCTGCTGCTGATTTCACTACCCTTTGGATTTATCACCTTAAAAGATTTATTTTATATTCGGACTAATTTATATATTATTTGCCTTTTTATTGGATATTCATTCACTATATATTTATTAAGTGCTGCACCTATATTTTACTGATTTATTTGAAGGTTTATATTGGTACCTTTTGGTGTTTTAGCAGCTATTATAAGGAGCGCTCACTCTTTATACTACATTTTACTGATTTAAAGTATAACTAAAGGTTTGTGAGTTTTTTGGGTTTTTTTACACCACTTCCATAGTCAAAAGAAGTCCTCTGTTGGAAGTGGAACACCAAGGTTATAGCTACAGCAATGTCATAACCCTGATTATTGTTTTTTTTTTAATTCATCCAGCGATTCTCTAACCGATAAAAGTGGTCCAAGTAGTGAATTATCCACTGGATCACTTTTAGAAGTGGTAGGAGGGTTTCTCCCTACAAAGCAGCATGTCTCCATAGTAAAACAGCACACAGTTAACCCTTTGATCACCCAAAAGTCAACTCCTTCCTGCCCAGTGTCATTAGTACAGTGTCAGTGCTTTTTATTAACACTGATCACTGTATTCGTGTCACTGGGGGTGGCAGTTAGTTCCCACCCAGTGTCAGAATGCCCGCCTCAGTCCAGCTATAAGTTGCTGATTCCTGCCATGCCTAGTATAAAAAATAAAAATTCCAGTACATATACCACCATTTGTAGATGCTATATCTACACATAATCTAATTAATTTACTCACATTGGGATACTTTTTTTTTTTTTTTTTTTAAGCAGATGTAGCAGAAAGTAAATTTTTGCCTAAATTTAGGATGAAATTTGATTTTTTTTTTTAATGTATTGGATAGGTTTTATAGCAAAAAGTAAAAAATATTTTTTTTCAAAATTGTCATTTTTTGTTATAGCGCAAAAATAAAAACCACAGAGGTAACCAAATACTACTGAAAGAAAGCTGTATTTGGGGGGGAGACAAATTTCATTTGAGTGCAGTGTTGCATGACTGCGCAATTGTCAAAGTAACACAGCGCTATATCACAAAAAATGACCTGGTCAGGAAGGGAAGGGGGGGTAAATCCTCTGGAGGTCAAGTGGTTAAAACACTAGGTCAATCTTTTTTTTTTTATGCTTTAAATTGTACAGGAGAGATATGATCCTATTGACCCCAAATCTCTCCATAAAGAGGACCTGTTACTACTTATTTCTATCACAGGAGATGTTTACATTCATACGTTTTAAAGCATTGTCTGACTCTCAAGAGTTGTGTTGGACCTCTGCAGAGAGACCACTGTTTTCATAGTGGTGTGTCAGAATCGCAGGATCTATGGTGCCACTTGGTCTTCTCAGAGCCACTGGAGGTGTGGTTGTTGTGCTGCATGGCAGCCCCCCCCCCAGGTTGCGGCCCTCTAACACACCCGTGCAGGCACACTGCAACGAGAGAGAGAAAAAAAAATGAGAACTGCAGGGAAAACACAGCAACAGGGAATGAATAAATCAATGGATACTCAAGTGGTGGCGAACACCACAGGAACCAGAGGGGGCTTCTATGTGGATACATGTTGCTCAAATACCCAGGTGCAAAGGCTTAAAGTGTGACGAAACCCACAACAGTAAAATCAGTCTGTATATACAGTAAAGCATGCTTGTTATACTCACTGTGGAAACTAAGGGTTTAATCCTGCATTATGTAAAAAGGACATTTGATCCTGAATTCTCTGCTCCTCCTCTTGTTCAAATATCTATGTCTTATCTCATGATAAGACAGACTGAACCTGTAGCCCTTCTGCAGATGCTCGGTTTAGTGTGTATTGCTAAAGAGGTTTTTTTTATTCTGGGGAGAGTGCATGTGATCAGCACTGTGCAAACAGAAGTCAGGGGTTCTGTATCCTCCTAGAACAGAAAGAAATCTCCCCCAAGCTTTAACCAGTTCTCTGCTGAACACTGATAGAAGTCACAAGATTGCTATATACTGCATCTAAGCTAACTTCAAGGAGTTCATTGTCCTCTCATAGGCTCCAAAACACCCTATGCACCAGTGACTTGCCACCCGATGTCACACAGTAGCCAAGGTTAAAGTGGAACTGCATCCCAGCACCACAAACCAAAAATGCTATATCATTAATTTTTAATATTCAAAACAAACTCCTCCATCCATCCATATCTCCATGTTTTATTTTGCTGAGAAATCATTTTGAAAAACAACAACTGTTATTTCTGGCAGTGGCCATCTTGAGTAAGGGCAGATGATTTATGTAGCAGTTACTTCCTGGTATCCATCTGGCCGTAGCTCAGGCATTGGCTGAGCTGGGAACTCTCCCTCCCCTCCTGAGATGTATGACATTTACCTAGGCATGGAAACCAGGAAATAAATGAAGGAATGCAAAAAAAAAAAAAAAAAAAGGATTAAAAGTAAATATGATATACAGGTGAAACTCGAAAAATTAGAATATCGTGCAAAAGTTAATTTATTTCAGTAATGCAACTTAAAAGGTGAAACTAATATCTGAGAGACTCATTACATGCAAAGCAAGATAGTTCAAGCCGTGATTTGTCATAATTGTGATGATTATGGCTTACAGCTCATGAAAACCCCAAATCCACAATCTCAGAAAATTAGAATATTGTGAAAAGGTGCAATATTCTAGGCTCAAAGTGTCCCACTCTAATCAGCTAACTAAGCCATAACACCTGCAAAGGGTTCCTGAGCCTTTAAATGGTCTCTCAGTCTGGTTCAGTAGGAATCACAATCATGGGAAGACTGCTGACCTGACAGTTGTACAGAAAACCATCATTGACACCCTCCATAAGCAGGGAAAGCCTCAAAAGGTAATTGCAAAAGAAGTTGGATGTTCCCAAAGTGCTGTATCAAAGCACATTAATAGAAAGTTATGTGGAAGGGAAAAGTGTGGAAGAAAAAGGTGCACAAGCAGCAGGGATGACCGCAGCCTGGAGAGGATTGTCAGGAAAAAGCCATTCAAAAGTGTTGGGGACTTTCACAAGGAGTGGACTGAGGCTGGAGTCAGTGCATCAAGAGCCACCACACACAGACGGATCCTGGACATGGGCTTCAAATGTCGTATTCCTCTTGTCAAGCCGTTCCTGAACAAAAATGTGAGAAGCGTCTTACCTGGGCTAAAGAAGAACAGACCTGGTCTGTTGCTCAGTGGTCCAAAGTTGTCTTTTCAGATGAGAGAAACTTTTGCATCTCATTTGGAAACCAAGGACCCAGAGTATGGAGGAAGAATGGAGAGGCACACACTGCAAGATGCTTGAAGTCCAGTGTGAAGTTTCCACAGTCTGTGTTGATTTGGGGAGCCGTCATCTGCTGGTGTTGGTCCACTGTGCTTCATTAAGTCCAGGGTCAACGCAGCCGTCTACCAGGAGATTTTGGAGCACTTCATGCTTCCTTCCACAGACGAGCTTTATGGGGATGCTGACTTAATTTTCCAGCAGGACTTGGCACCTGCCCACACTGCCAAAAGCACCAAAACCTTGTTCAATGACCGTGGGATTACTGTGCTTGATTGGCCAGCAAACTCGCCTGACCTGAACCCCATAGAGAATCTATGGGGCATTGCCAAGAGAAAGATGAGAGTCATGAAACCGAACAATGCGGAAGAGCTGAAGGCCGCTATTGAAGCATCCTGGTCTTCCATAACTCCTCAGCAATGCCACAGGCTAATATCTTCCATGCCACGCCGCATTGAGGCAGTAATTGCTGCAAAAGCGGCCCAAACCAAGTACTGAGTACATATCCATGCTTATACTTTTCAGAGGTCCGATATTGTTCTATGTACAATCCTTGTTTTATTGATTGGATGTAATATTCTAATTTTCTGAGATTGTGGATTTGGGGTTTTCATGAGCTGTACGCCATAATCATCACAATTATGACAAATCACGGCTTGAACTATCTTGCTTTGCATGTAATGAGTCTATCTCATATATTAGTTTCACCTTTTAAGTTGCATTACTGAAATAAATGAACTTTTGCACTATATTCTAATTTTTCGAGTTTCACCTGTACTTTCGTATGTATTTACTAATGCAGTAATGATTACTGTATACATGTCATATCACTATAATGGACTACAGGGGAGCTGGGATATACATACTGTATACATGTCATATCACTATAATGGAGTACAGGGGAGGGGGGGATATACAGTCAGGTCCATAAATATTGGGACATCGACAAAATTCTAACATTTTTGGCTCTATACACCACCACAATGGATTTGAAATGAAATGAAGAAGATGTGCTTTAACTGCAGACTGTCAGCTTTAATTTGAGGGTATTTACATCCAAATCAGGTGAACGGTGTAGGAATTACAACAGTTTGCATATGCGCCTCCCACTTGTTAAGGGACCAAAAGTAATGGGACAGAATAATAATCATAAATCAAATTTTCACTTTTTAATACTTGGTTGCAAATACTTTGCAGTCAATTACAGCCTGAAGTCTGGAACGCATAGACATCACCAGACGCTGGGTTTCATCCCTGGTGATGCTCTGCCAGGCCGCTACTGCAACTGTCTTCAGTTCCTGCTTGTTCTTGGGGCATTTTCCATTCAGTTTTGTCTTCAGCAAGTGAAATGCATGCTCAATCGGATTCAGGTCAGGTGATTGACTTGGCCATTGCATAACATTCCACTTCTTTCCCTTAAAAAACTCTTTGGTTGCTTTTGCAGTATGCTTTGGGTCATTGTCCATCTGCACTGTGAAACGGCGTCCAATGAGTTCTGAAGCATCTGGCTGAATATGAGCAGATAATATTGCCCGAAACACTTCAGAATTCATCCTGCTGCTTTTGTCAGCTGTCACATCATCAATAAATACAAGAGACCCAGTTCCATTGGCAGCCATACATGCCCACACCATGACACTACCACCACCATGCTTCACTGATGAGGTGATATACTTAGGATCATGAGCAGTTCCTTTCCTTCTCCATACTCTTCTCTTCCCATCACTCTGGTACAAGTTGATCTCGGTCTCATCTGTCCATAGGATGTTGTTCCAGAACTGTGAAGGCTTTTTTAGATGTCGTTTGGCAAACTCTAATCTGGCCTTCCTGTTTTTGAGGTTCACCAATGGTTTACATCTTGTGGTGAACCCTCTGTATTCACTCTGGTGAAGTCTTTTCTTGATTGTTGACTTTGACACACATACACCTACCTCCTGGAGAGTGTTCTTGATCTGGCCAACTGTTGTGAAGGGTGTTTTCTTCACCAGAGAAAGAATTCTTCGGTCATCCACCACAGTTGTTTTCCGTGGTCTTCCGGGTCTTTTGGTGTTGCTGAGCTCACCGGTGCGTTCCTTCTTTTTAAGAATGTTCCAAACAGTTGTTTTGGCCACACCTAATGTGTTTGCTATCTCTCTGATGGGTTTGTTTTGTTTTTTCAGCCTAATGATGGCTTGCTTCACTGATAGTGACAGCTCTTTGGATCTCATCTTGAGAGTTGGCAGCAACAGATTCCAAATGCAAATAGCACACTTGAAATGAACTCTGGACCTTTTATCTGCTCATTTTAATTGGGATAATGAGGGAATAACACACACCTGGCCATGGAACAGTTGTGAAGCCAATTGTCCCATTACTTTTGGTCCCTTAACAAGTAAGAGGCACATATGCAAACTGTTGTAATTCCTACACCGTTCACCTGATTTGGATGTAAATACCCTCAAATTAAAGCTGACCGTCTGCAGTTAAAGCACATCTTGTTCGTTTCATTTCAAATCCATTGTGGTGGTGTATAGAGCCAAAAATGTTAGAATTGTGTCGATGTCCCAATATTTATGGTCCTGACTGTACATACTGTATACATGTCATATCACTATAATGGAGTACAGGGGAGGGGGGATATACATACTGTATACATGTCATATCACTATAATGGAGTACAGGGGAGCTGGGATATACATACTGTATACATGTCATATCACTATAATGGAGTACAGGGGAGCTGGGATATACATTACTGAGTAATGTATATCCCAGCTCCCCTGTACTCCATTATAGTGATATGACGTGTATACAGTATGTATATCCCCCCTCCCCTGTACTCTATTATAGTGATATGACATGTATACAGTATGTATATCCCCCCCTCCCCTGTACTCCATTATAGTGATATGACGTGTATACAGTATGTATATCCCCCCTCCCCTGTACTCCATTATAGTGATATGACATGTATACAGTATGTATATCCCCCTCCCCTGTACTCTATTATAGTGATATGACATGTATACAGTATGTAAATCCCCCCTCCCCTGTACTCCATTATAGTGATATGACATGTACACAGTAATGTATATCCCCCTCCCCTGTACTCCATTATAGTGATATGACGTGTATACAGTAATGTATATCCCCCTCCCCTGTACTCCATTATAGTGATGACATGTTAGCATCCTCATACTGCAGTCCACAGCTGAAAAATGAAAGGCCGCTGGTAGGTTGCTATGGTGTTTGGCTGGTTGCTATGGGCTCTTGTGAGCTCCTTTCTCTACCACACAGTTGTGAATGAAAGGCCCCTGGCTGGTTACTATGAAATGTGGCTGGTTGCTATGAACAACCAAGCTCACTTGTCAGCTCCATCCTCTACTCCAAATACACAGTTCAAAATAAAAGGCCTCCATTAAGTTGCTATGGGCAACCAGTCAGCTCTTTCCCACATCCCAAGCAGCCTCACTGGGCTCCAGCCCGAACTCCCAGAAACTTCTGTCCTGGCCTCACAGCGAACACATGGGACTCTCTCCCAGCCTCCCCATTGGCTGGCCGGCCTCGTTGACGTTCTCTTGGAAGGCCCGTCAATCGAGCCAACACAGTGCCGCGGATTGGCTGAGGAGGCGGGTGTACTTTCCGGCCACACTCCTATGACTGCCACCTGTGCTGACCAATCTCCACCGCGCATGGCTTCTGAGCAGCTCGGGGAAACCAAGAGGTGAACGCGCATGACTCATTCCCAGAAGACGATCACCGAGTCTGGAGCTAGCGCTCACTCCCAGAGGAGGGGGCCTGGAGTATGGTCATGTAACTCCGCCTACCCGGGCCCTCCCCCTGCAGTGCTTGTTTGGTAGTGTTAATGCCCCTCCCCCTTCCCTGGCCGGGCGGAGTCAGTGCTGTGGCATCCAATAGCGGAGCCGGTGACAGTGTCAGGAACAAGGGGGAGGGGTCTCTGTCAGCTTCGCCATTCACTCCGATCTGAGACTGCGCTACAATGGGGGACTCACGACTTCTTATGCCGGGGGATGACACAGGGGAGACGGTAAGTGACGATACATGGGACATCCTCGCTGTAATGTGAGAGGGATGGGGGAGGTGTGAGCCATATCTGCAGTATGACCTTATGTCTCATAGTGTCACCCGTACATAGACAGCGGTCCGGGGTTAGCCCAGCGTACAGGAGTCCCATTCACATCTCTGAGCAGAGAGAGAACAATACTTTATACACACGGTCCTCAGATGGGATACTGACCTCCTGATTCCTACCACCCATACTGCCAATTGGTACAGTCCTCATCTACCTGCCCCCCCCCCCCCACCACATATTGCCTGTTATTGGTACAGTCCTCATCTACCTGCCCCCCCACCACATATTACCTGTTATTGGTACAGTCCTCATCCCCCCCCACTGCCTGTTTTTGGTTCAGTCCTCAACTCCCCCACTTCCTATTTTTGGTACGGTCCTCATCCCCCCCACCCTGCCTGTTTTTGGTACGGTCCTCATCCCCCCACCCTGCCTGTTTTTGGTACGATCCTCATCTCCCCCCCTGCCTGTTTTTGGTACGATCCTCATCTCCCCCCCTGCCTGTTTTTGGTATGGTCCGCATCCCCCCTCCTGCCTGTTTTTGGTATGGTCCGCATCTCCCCCCTCCTGCCTGTTTTTGGCATGGTCCGCATCTCTCCCCCCCCCCCTGCCTGTTTTTGGTACGGTCCTCATCTCCCCCCCCCCTGCCAGTTTTTGGTATGGTCCTCATCTCCCCCCCCTGCCAGTTTTTGGTATGGTCCTAATCGCCCCCCCCTGCCAGTTTTTGGTATGGTCTTCATCTCCCCCCCCTCCCCCCCGCCTGTTTTTGGTACGGTCCTCATCTTCCCCCCCGCCTGTTTTTGGTACGGTCCTCATCTTCCCCCCCGCCTGTTTTTGGTACGGTCCTCATCTTCCCCCCCGCCTGTTTTTGGTACGGTCCTCATCTTCCCCCCCGCCTGTTTTTGGTACGGTCCTCATCTTCCCCCCCGCCTGTTTTTGGTACGGTCCTCATCTTCCCCCCCCCCGCCTGTTTTTGGTACGGTCCTCATCTTCCCCCCCCGCCTGTTTTTGGTACGGTCCTCATCTTCCCCCCCTGCCTGTTTTTGGTACGGTCCTCACCTCCCCCCCCCCGCCTGTTTTTGGTACGGTCCTCACCTCCCCCCCCGCCTGTTTTTGGTACGGTCCTCACCTCCCCCCCCGCCTGTTTTTGGTACGGTACTCACCTCCCCCCCCGCCTGTTTTTGGTACGGTACTCACCTCCCCCCCCGCCTGTTTTTGGTACGGTACTCACCTCCCCCCCCGCCTGTTTTTGGTACGGTCCTCACCTCCCCCCCTGCCTGTTTTTGGTACGATCCTCATCTCCCCCCCTGCCTGTTTTTGGTACGATCCTCATCTCCCCCCCTGCCTGTTTTTGGTACGATCCTCATCTCCCCCCCCTGCCTGTTTTTGGTACGATCCTCATCTCCCCCCCCCTGCCTGTTTTTGGTACGGTCCGCATCCCCCCCCCGCCTGTTTTTGGTACGGTCCGCATCTCCCCGCTCCTGCCTGTTTTTGGCATGGTCCGCATCTCCCCCCCTGCCTGTTTTTGGTACGGTCCTCATCTTCCCCCCCCCCCGCCTGTTTTTGGTACGGTCCTCATCTTCCCCCCCCCGCCTGTTTTTGGTACGGTCCTCATCTCCCCCCCCCGCCTGTTTTTGGTACGGTCCTCATCTCCCCCCCCCCGCCTGTTCTTGGTACGGTCCCCATCCCCCCCCCCGCCTGTGTTTGGTACGGTCCTAATCCCCCCCCCGCTTGTTTTTGGTACGGTCCTCATCCCCCCCTGCCTGTTTTTGGTACGATCCTCATCTCCCCCCCCTGCCTGTTTTTGGTACGGTCCGCATCCCCCCCCCGCCTGTTTTTGGTACGGTCCGCATCTCCCCGCTCCTGCCTGTTTTTGGCATGGTCCGCATCTCCCCCCCTGCCTGTTTTTGGTACGGTCCTCATCTTCCCCCCCCCCGCCTGTTTTTGGTACGGTCCTCATCTTCCCCCCCCGCCTGTTTTTGGTACGGTCCTCATCTTCCCCCCCGCCTGTTTTTGGTACGGTCCTCATCTTCCCCCCCGCCTGTTTTTGGTACGGTCCTCATCTTCCCCCCCCCCGCCTGTTTTTGGTACGGTCCTCATCTTCCCCCCCCGCCTGTTTTTGGTACGGTCCTCATCTTCCCCCCCTGCCTGTTTTTGGTACGGTCCTCACCTCCCCCCCCCCCCGCCTGTTTTTGGTACGGTCCTCACCTCCCCCCCCGCCTGTTTTTGGTACGGTCCTCACCTCCCCCCCCCGCCTGTTTTTGGTACGGTACTCACCTCCCCCCCCGCCTGTTTTTGGTACGGTACTCACCTCCCCCCCCGCCTGTTTTTGGTACGGTACTCACCTCCCCCCCCGCCTGTTTTTGGTACGGTCCTCACCTCCCCCCCCGCCTGTTTTTGGTACGATCCTCACCTCCCCCCCGCCTGTTTTTGGTACGATCCTCACCTCCCCCCCTGCCTGTTTTTGGTACGATCCTCAT